>NW_027137560.1:1640024-2274093 GCF_001692895.1 Cenococcum geophilum 1.58 | reverse complement strand
TGCCCTACTTTATTGGTTTTCGTCCGTTATGGGTCCTTAGGTATGCCTTATCTTGTCTTAAGAATCTTAGTCATCTCTTATCTTATCTTAAAAATCTTAAGCCTTTGGCCTTTTGCCTTTATTAAGTGGTAAGCTAGCACTAGCAGTTATCTGCTTGCTTAATTGTCTTTAAACGTTACTTCTTCTATCTTATAAAGCGATAGATGCCGTATTTAATGGTGTTATAATGCCCGTTACTGAATCTTGCTTTATAGCGGTCTTAGTCTCTACCTCTATTACGTTATTAAGGTTTAGATACCCCTAGTTGGTTCCTTTACTATCCTCGTTGCTGTTAATTAATAAGTACTCCAACTTTATTATTATCGTTGCTAATTTTTGTCCGTATGTTACTATAATATCTTAATCTAGCTTATAGAGTTGATTTTGTTCTTTATCTAACTCTTTAGTTCCTCTAAGTCCTATTAACTCTAGCTCTTATAGCCAATAGCTTACGCCGTACTTAGCGTCCTTATAAATTTGGTATGCGTTATTATAATAAAACGCAAAGCTTCTGATTAAATATTCTTTTGTTTCTTATAGTATACTATCGTCCCTCTATACGTATATATTACATACTGTTAATCTAGTTCCCTTTATTATATAGTAACTCTAACCATCTTTATAATCCCTCGCGAAGTAACCCTATTTTCCGTAATTTATATAAGCTCCTTTTTTAAACCATTTCTCTTGCTATGGAGTCCGCCTAAATGTCTTCTACTATTAAGATCCCTGATTCGGCCTCTGCTTCTTAGACCTTTAATTACTTAATCCTTATCCTCTAGGTTTCTATAGTTTGCTCCCTCTCTTATAGGCTTCTTTAGTACTACTTAGGTCTATTAGCTCTACGCCATACTATAGTTTCTAATTTAGCTTTTGTTATTATATACTCTGCGCCTTATATAACTGTAGAACTCTGTCCTAGCCCTTCTTAGCCTATTTCCTTTAGAAGATCCTATTATTAATCTTAATTGCTTAATCTATTAAATCCCTTAAAGTGTCCGCATCTTCTATTAAAATAATTGCGTCCTAGACTTTAGCCTTAAGTCCCTGTTTATACTATGCTATAAGCGCCTTATTATTCTACTTAAGTTATATAGCTAGCGTTTAGAATTATGTCGTGTACTTAATTGCTAAAGTTTATTACGTTAAGTTTTAAAGCCTTCTCTCCGCTATAGTTATTGCTTCTAGGTCCCCGAATATTTGCGTAAGTCGCTCTATAAATCCATTCCAGCTTAAAAATATAAACTATACTTCTTAGTTTATTATTGTTATTCCGTTTACTTATATCTTTATAAGGTAAGGCTTAAACTATTTAAGTGCTCTTCCTAATAAGAATAATCCTACATATGCTACTTAATCTATAGTTGTTGCCAGCTTTGCTCCTTTCTGTATAACCTTAAAATGTATTTATGTAAGGAATCCCTTAAGCTTTAATCTTTCTTCTAAGAATCTTTCGATTAATAGTAACTTAACCTTTACTGCTCCTATCCTATTAATCCTATTTTTAAGTGCCGTATTATCTCCCGTTAACTAATTAACTATTATTTATAACTGTCCTACTGTTATAGGTTGTTATAAGTTAGTGTCTACTATACTAGTGTCGTTACCTGATCCTGACGTAGTTGCCGCCGTTAATGGTGTTGTAGTGGCTGCTTTTAGTGGCATGTTGTTTAACTTTTTAAAACCGTAACCTTAGTAGTGATTATATAATAAAGCCTTGTAGTAGAGACTACGGTGGACCTATTAATGGGCTAGGTGTATAGGTATTGTAAGAAGTTAACAACGTAATAATAACTGGTGGAGTGGTTGCCTAACAGATTAACTCTAATTATATTCTAAGAATTATTACAAAGAAGGAACTATCTAGGTAGGGACTGAGGGTCCTTAAATACATAACCGTACTTCTATGAAATCCTTCTTGTACGTGATATATATATACTCTATCTGCTCTGTTATAGATCTTATAAATTATACAGATTATATAGATTATATTATATGACCTCGGCTACCATTCCTCGTCACATGGTTCTATTGGCTCTATCCTAGACCGTGCCTGTATCAACTAACTAGCTTCTTCCGTCTCTTTTCCAAGTAGTCGTAACATTATACTTAAAGCGTCCGTAATATAGGGGTAACCCTACTTGCGTATAATAGGCACCCGATTATCTCCCTAAATAAGTATATTCTTAAGGTTATTAAGCCTAACACCTAATTTATCTATATCTTTAATGTAAAATAGAAACGGAGTGTTTATAGGAATAATATAGAAAGTAATATATCCTAAGGGGGTTTAGACCCTAATTGTGCTAAGAAAGATCGTAGTACCCTTACTAAAACGAATTGTATATTGGCCTACCGTTAAATAGTTAATCTAAATAGAGTTATTAAGCTGCTAAAGGGCTTAAACTTAAGGTTTTCCTGCTATAGATACTCCTACGGCTTTAGTATCTGGTATAATACTATAGAAGACATTTACTAAGTATTTGTTATTAAAGGAGAACGCGGAGCTCTTCTTTGGCTTATTAAAGATATTTAACTTTATAATAGAATAGAGCGTAGATTGGTTATTAAGAATAGCAATAGTTTATATACTATCTACCTTACTATACTTAGTAAAGTATTGGTTAGGAGAGTAGTTCTTAATTTCTATATCTATAAGGAGCTGTTTAGTCTTATTAACCTTACCCTTAAGATCTTTTACGCCTTTATATTAAACTAGGAAGCTTTAAAAGTAGGCCGTAGTAACCTTATAATTTCTAACATTTCTTATACTCTGACAGAACTTATTATATACCTCTTTTCGCTTATTAAGGGAGTGTCTAGTTAACTAGCAATTTGGCTTCTTATAAATATAGTACTTCTTCTAGCGATTACTTCAAAATAAACCTCTATAAGGACCTCCATAATTACCTTATAGTTAACGTTAATTATACCCTTTACTATATTTCCTACCACGGCCGCTATATATTTAATTAGTTTAGTTATAATTATATTAGTTAAAAACACTTAGTTAGGTAGAGCTTTTGGTATAGAGCTATTAAGATTCTTATATTCGCATTATAGTACCTATAGTAAAGCGTAGCTTGGCATATACTCCTTTAAATATATCCGCAGGTTTATATAGCGCTAAGTTACACTTAGAAACGCCACGGCATGCTAAGATAACCTAGTCCCTTAGGCTGTTCTTATTTTAGTAAGTTTTAGTAAATCCGCGTTAGATTTTTTAGAGTTTATTAAAGAGTAGTTAAAGGTACTCTAAACGAGTCTTTATTAGGTTAGAAGTAATAACTCTTTAAAATATAATCTCTTGCTATTTAGATATATAAAGTTAGCGATTCTTATTAGTCTTAAAGTAGGCTCTAGTAAGCTAAAGCATTATATTAAAGCTATAGTTTTTACCTGTAATATAGTTATAATAAAATATTACTGCCCGTCCCTTTAACATAATAGAGAAAGCGTAGTAGTACTAGTAGCATTAAATTCCAACCTTATTATAACAATTATTGTTGGACTCATAAGGGGATATCACGTAGCTACGGTTCGTAGATAGTATAATGATTGTTCTATATATTCTTAATAGGAATAAGGAAAGGGGTAAGGAACCTAAGGTTCCTTACTACGCTAGGGCCACGTTAACATATAACGACCGCTTGCCTTATTCCCGATACTGGTAACTCTTCTTTTATAGTTGCCATCTATATACACTTATAGATTGCCACTATATAAAGATATAAAGCTAAGGAGAAGAAGAAGATAAAGAAGGACGTTAGGTTTAACGAGAATATAAAGGGAGTTGCTAAGGCGCTAGTAGTAAGCGAGCTAATAGCGATTTTCCATCCTAGGGATAGAAAATCCTAATTAGTTGGCGAAAGTTAGGGTCGGCAGAATATAGCAGAATTTAGTAGGTAGCATGCCCTAAGAAACTGCGTTATTAAAATAGGGTTATGGAGCTAGCGGAGCGTAACTAGATACGGCTAGCTCGAGTAAATAGGAACAATAGTTAAGCAATAGGAATGCTCTTAAATTGCCTTTATCATCGCATCTGCCGGGTTATCTTGGCCATTAATCCATTGAATCCCAAACAGTTCTTGATGCTCCACGAGGACCTCCACGAGGACCTCTACGAGAGCCTCCACGAGGACCTCTACGAGAGTCTCCACGAGAACCTCTCTGAGGACCTCCACGAGGACCTCTATAAGAACCTCTGCGAGGACCTCCACAAGGACCTCTGCGAGGACCTCCATAAGGACCTCTACCAGGACCTCTACCAGGACCTCCACGAGGACCTCTGCGAGGACCTCCATGAGGATCTCTATAAGGGTCTCTACGAGAACCTCTATAAGGGTCTCCACGAGAACCTCCATTAGTGCTTTATAGCCGATATTGATCGTACCCTCTACCGTATTCTAATTCCCTGCTAAACTTCTCCTAATCTTGCGGTGGTAATGTAGATCTGGGTTGTTGCGGAGGTTGTTACGGATATTGCTGCGGAGGTTGCTGCGGAGATTGCTGCGGAGATTGCTGCGGAGGTTGCTGCGGAGATTACTGCGGAGGCTGCTGCGATGGATACAGAACTAAAGACAGAGGTGGATACTGGGGAACTGAAGACGGAGGTGGAAGCGATAGATACTAGGAAACTAAAGATAGAGGTTAAAGCGATGGATGCGGAACAGAGGAACTTGTGCTTAAATTCCATTATAAGCTAAGCTTCTTTTAGTGCTTAATCTCTTATAAAGTCTATTCGTGCTCTTCTTCTACATTAAGGACTTGCTTCTAAATATTGTCTCTAATAATACCCCTATCTATAGGGACAAATACTCCACTCTCCCAAAGAAAATCTCGAAAATTCTTAATAATATTAATATTGCTAAGCGCCTAGGTATCGGCGGTCCATCCTATAAAATCCTCCCTAAAATATTCCTATAGTTATAAATCGGCGTAGTATCTACTTTAGTAAAATAAAATGTCATAGTGCTGCAATAAAGTAGACTGAATAACTACGTTATAGTATAAAGAGGGGAAGAAGGTGGAAAGGGGGTATTATATATAAATAGTAGGGCCAGCCGCTAAGTCGCTAGTGGTGGGCTAGCTAATAGTAGGGAATAGTATAAGATAGTATAAAACAGTATACGTCAAGTTAGTGCTGTAACAGTACTTCTCTCCCCTAGATAGTTTGGTCCCTAAACTAAATAAATAACTTAAAAATAGGCAGTGTATAGGGTTACCTATTTTCTACCGCAAAGATATTAGTTCCGCTTACCGCCCTTAACTAAGTTAATGGCGATTTTCTATACCAGGTATAGAAAATCCTAATTAGTTAGTTTAGTAAGTAAGGTTGGCAGAACTCTATATCGCCACCTAAATCGGTCCGTATGGCGTTTTTTAGCAAGAATTTAGCTAATTAAATAACTTTAACTGCCGGTCGAAGTTCTATAACATCTTAACTACTATAAATTTTAATGCGGTGGTTGGCCGTAACCT
The DNA here is from genome assembly GCF_001692895.1 of Cenococcum geophilum 1.58. Classification (NCBI taxonomy): domain Eukaryota; kingdom Fungi; phylum Ascomycota; class Dothideomycetes; order Gloniales; family Gloniaceae; genus Cenococcum; species Cenococcum geophilum. The sequence continues at coordinate 2,268,573 of NW_027137560.1, read as the reverse complement.
TAGCGTAACTTTTCCTTATCTTATACCTAGTCTAGGGGTCTTAGCTTCTTAGGGTGTTGCTTATAGAAGCGCTATACAGCTTATTTATAACCCTTTAGGTCTTTCTCTAGCTGCTAAGTTATATCCTTATAATATTTCCATTTAATCTTATAAGTTAGGCCCTAGGGGTCTTTATTATATATATTAAGGATTTTCTTAAACTCCTATTTATCTTCTATGTTACCGTTATTATCTCTCTCTACTACTTGTCCTTGTATATTACGGCGCTTTACGGTATTAATATTTGCTTAGCTAGGGATCTCTTTAGTAGCCTAGAGGCGGACCTTAGATGTATAAAAGGATTTATTTACTTAAATGTGGTTTAGGAGGTCTACTATAACTGCCCCTTAGTATACTGCGAGTATGGGGTATAGGCCGTCCCATTTATTGTCCTATTTCTTCTTAGGTCTGTTTATCTTTATATTTTTTAAGCTAACTATAACTATATTACCTTTATAGAATAACGCGCTCTCGTCCCTATAGGTATTAGTATTATTTTTATAGCGTTACTATAAAATCCAGGCTAAGGCCTTAAGCTATATTAATATCTGCTTAAAGCGGTTGGCCATAGAGTCTACGCGGAAAAACTCCTTCTTTGTTTATACTAATAGTGTTAATAGGCGGGGGCTAGTAGGCTTAATTCCGAGGCGAGGGTTAAAGCTATAATTTGTAAAAAATGGGGAGATGCCTATACTCTTGTTAACTTAGTTATTTATAGTAAACTTAGTAAGCGGTAGGTAGTTAACCTAGTTATCCTATATAAAGCTAATAAAAGTATAAAGGTATTTATTTACGGCGGCGTTAATAATTTTAGTTTGGCTGTTTATTTTTAGGTATTAGGCTAAGCTTAGTTATAAGATTATTTTAAGGCGTTTACTTAGTCGTCGCTAGAAGTCGCTAATAAATTATATGCCGTAATTAAAGATAATTGTGCTTAGTGTACCATAGAGCTTATATACGTTATTAATAAAGCTATTAACTAACTTCTCTATTAAAAGTCCTATTACTAGAACGAGGTGTTGTATTTTAGTTAGGTGGTCTATAATAATAAGGATATATTTATATGCCTTACTATAGCGTTAGCATACTGGCAGTATTGTAATATAGTTAATTAAGATATTGGTTTATAGGTAGGTAGGTAATTTTAATAGCTTTAGGAAACTGGGCGGGGTAGAATAGGGGGTCTTAGTGTAAAAGTATAGGGTATAGTCTTTAATAAAGGTAGCCGTAAACTAGGAGATTTTTGGCTACTAGTATATTTGGTTTAAGAGGTTAAGAGTTTTAACCTAGCTGGGGTAATTAGCGGGGCCGCTGCTATAAGAGCGATGGGTAATTTCTAGGCGGAGGTCTAGGGCGTTAGGGATAAAGAGACGTTAGTAGAAGTAGATCTGTCTATTAACGATACTATATTCTAACTTGTTATAGTAGAGTAATTTCCTAATTTTCTTTAGCTAACGGCGAGCTTTCTAATTACGTAAGGCTGCTATTATATCTCTTATAAGTTTATTCTCCTAGTATCCTAGCTAGATTAACTTATTTAGTAACTTTTTAGCTATTTTAGGGTCTAGAGCGGCTATAAACTTTGCGTTATTAGAGTTACGGGACTTATATAGTAATTCTTCTAAGATTATAAAGTTAACTTTCTAGGGCGGTATAATAACTTAGGCTTAATAGCGGAGGCGTTTATTATTAGTATCCTTAGGCCTTATTCCTAGTAGCCGGCTTAAGGCGTTAGGGAGCGTGGCTTTACTATTAGGTCTGTATATAATTACAAAGTTAAACTATAAAAGAAACTCTACCTACTAGACTTGGCGCTAGTTTAGCTGCTTAGTAGTTATAAACATCTATAGGTTTTTATAGTTAGTAATAATTTTAAACGGCTCCTTAGTCCCTTATAGCTTAGGACACCATTCCTTTAAAGCCTTAATAATAGCTAGGAGTTCTTTATTATAGATCTTATAGTTATATTTTAGCGCGGAGTGCTTTATAGAGAAAAATGCGACTAGTCTTAATTTTCTATTATTATTATACTGGGAAAGGACTCTGCTAGAAGCCTAATTTAATATATTTATCTCTACTACTGTTTTCTTTATATAGTTATAGTATGTTAGTACTAGTGCTAAAGTAAAGGCTCCCTTAAGGGCCTTAAATAATTTGGCTTGTTTTAGTTCCTATAGCTATCTAATATCCTTCTTTAGAAGTTTTGTTATAGGTGTAGCGATGGCAGAGTAGCCTTAGATAAATCGTTAGTAGAAGTTCGCGAAGCTAAGAAATTATTATAGTTCTTTAATTAATGTTGGGTCCTTTTATTCCTGTAAGGCCTGTATCTTCTTAGGGTCTATAGTTATACCATTAGTTAAGATAATTAAGCCGAGGTATTTTGTTTTAGTAGAGTAGAACTTAGACTTATTAATATTAATCTAAAGTCCAGCATTGCTAAGTCTTTAGATAACTTTATTTATATACTTAGTGTGCTTAGCGCATGTTTTAGAAAAAACAAGGACGTTATTAAGGTAGGCAGTATAGTAGTTATTAAGGGCGTTGTATAGAATATAGTTAATATAGTTTTAGAATATAGCGGGTGCGTTATAGAGGCTAAATAGTATAACTAGTATCTTATAGAGTCCAAACCGGGTAATAAATGCTATAAGCCACTTATAGCCCTCCGTAATCTAGATCTGGTTAAATATAGTAATTATATTAAGTTTAGTAAAGTACTTAGCGCTATAAAGTGCGTTAAGTATCTCGCGGATTAGTAGTAGTGGGTATTAATTCTTAATAGTAACTATATTTAGGCCTTAGTAGTTATAGTAGATTTATACACCGCCGCTAGGCTTAGTAGCGAGGAGGAGTAGTACGGCAGCTAGTAAGGTTAATTCGCGGATAAAACCCTTATCTAGTATCTTATTAATCCACTTCTTTATATACCTAAGTTTAGCAGGTAAGAGTGGTCTATTTTTATAGTATAGGGCCTAGTTTCTAGGGGTAATCTTAATTTTATGGTCCTATAGTTGGTAAGGGGGTAGCTTATCTATGTTTTTAGGGAGGAAGTGCTTAATATATTTACTAAACTCCTTTAGTAGGCGTTATAGAATGTCTTCGCGGGTTAATCCTAGTTTACCTTTTAGGAATTTTTTAATATTAGTGTTAACTATCTTCTAATATAAAAGCTTGGGTTTAGTTTTTAAATTTATTTTAAGGAAGTTATAGAAATAGGGGGGGAGCGCTTTATAGGCTTCCTTTATTATATAGTTGCCTTTTACTAGCTAGCGGAAAGACCTTTCTAATAGGTTTAGTACTTCTATTAGGCCTATAGGCAGCTCTTTAAGCAGCTATTAGTACTTATTTTGTTTAATTAGTTCTACTAGCTCCGCTATATAGATCCTTATTACCTTTACGTCTTTTTATTTATAGAACTAGGTAAAATTAATAGCATAGGTGCATTTAATATTATCCAGGTTAGGGCGTATTTGGCTCTTTAGTGCTACGGCTAGGCTAATATAGCTTAGTTGGCCTAGGGGGGCGGAAATAAGGCGGCGGCCCTATATAGTACGCGCGGGAGACGGGTATAAGGTTAGGCGTTGCGGTAGCGCGGTTTCTATTATCCGGGTTTTAGTAGTTCTATAGCTAGTCCTTACTATAACACGAGCTATTATATACGCATATAGCATATAGCTTAGTTTTAGGTATTAGGCTAGGCGGCTAGGGTTTAAATAGTGCCTAGGTTAGGGTTGGTTTCTTAATAGTAGCGGCATAAAGCGGACCTTCTTCCTTAGTCTTAGTAGGGCTGGCTAGCCCGTTATTTTAGTCTTAAGTACTAGGTTAGTCTAGTCTTCTATTATCTTATTTCTTTATAGCTATACAGGCTCCCCTTTATTAGGAACGTCTTTTACTATTAGGACTTTATATATAGTCCTAGGTATTAGGCTTAGTAGTGCTAAGTGTCCATATAGGGCGTCCCTGTTAACGTTAGCTATCCCCTATAGGAGGCAGTGCCTAAAGCAGTAGTCTAAGTTAAAGTAGATTTTAAGTTTCCTAAAGCTGGGACAGGGCTTATACTTCTGAAGCTAGGGCATACCTAGGATAATTGGGGTAGTAGGTAAAAGTTTAGTAACAAAAAAGAGTATGGCTTTAGTATAGAGGCCGATTAATATTCGGGCGGTAAAGTAGTCTATAATAAGCAAAGTTAGGATGCTATCTATAAGGCGCAGTAGCCTAGGTGCTAGTAGCTTCTTAATTATAACGTTATACTTTCTTATAATAGACTCTACATTAGTAAATGCCATTACAGTACTACTAAAGTCCACTAGGCTTACTATATTAATATAAACTTAGGGGTATAGGTTACGTAATAAGGAGAGTTAGGTTTAAATAAGGATTAATTTCTTATTACTGTTTGCTAATCTAAGATTAAGTAGTAGTTTACTAATAAAAAGGACTAATTAATCTAGTAATAGGGACCTAATCTTCTCATCTTCCTCCTTATATAGTTTAGACCCTTAGGCGCAACTTAGTTTAAGGGTTTACCTTTTAACGACTAGGGTATAAGGCTGTCTTAGTAGGGCGGTCTAGTATCCGTCTAGCTAGCGGTATTTGTTTTTATTTTAGTTAGGGTATAGGAAAATAATACCTTACCAATAATATAGCCGTGTTTGTATTCGCTAGCGCGAAGTCGCTAATACTAGGTGTTATTAATGGGTTAGGCTCCTATATAGGGTATAGTTTGGAATAACTGAGTTATAGGGTTAAAAGGGGGGGGTTGTCCGCCGTGGCTATAATAGGCTCCGCGGTTACCACGTTTATAATAAACTCCATAGTTACCGCGTCTACGGTTATTTATTCACATTATTTAATAGGGTGGTATTAGGACTAGATTTACTATCTTAGCGGGGTTATAGGTATCCTTTTAGTGGCTGGGTAGGCTACAGGTAAGGCACAATCTATTATTAACGCGGCACTTACGCTCCGTGTCTAAGATTTTATTAAGGTCTATAGGTTCTCTAGTTACTACTAAGGTTAGGGTTAATATAGGGGTAAGGGCTTAGGCAGGTAGGCGGTAGTTAGCGTTTTTCTTAAGGTTGGCTCGGTGTATATAGTTCGCGAGGTTTTTAGCGAATATATCTATCTGCTTACTCTAACCTATATAGTCACTATTATTAATTTTATAGGCCAGTTTAAGTACCAGCTCTTCTATCTTCGGAGAGATAAACTTTTAGAGTAGGTTTACCTTTTATTTATCTGTCTTCTTAGCGCGGACTATTAGCTTATTAAGCTCTCCCTTTTAGGACTAGTAATTACGCTCGCCTTAGGGGAAATAGTTAAGCTTATTCTTTACAACCTGGGTTATATTAAGGACCTTATAGTGGGCAGTAAGGTCTTTAAGCATATTTTCCTTAGTAGGCCATTTCCACGTAGATGTGTTATTTAGGTTTTTATGTATAAGCTCTAGGCCCTACTTAATAAACTTATAGGCCTTATCCTTTAGTATATCTAAGATATAAAGGATCTAAGACTAAACTATATTAAAGTAATCCCAGTCCCAGTTAAAGACTCCCTTAATCTTAATATACTAGGTCTTAAAATTAGCTTATTATTCTAATAGGGTGCCTTTTCCGCTAAATATTGGCAGGTCTTTAGATCTCCGTTTTTTCTACTAGGTTACTACCGTTATTATAGGGGTTAATTATTTTAGAATAGTAATAGTCTCTGCCTAGGAGTTAATAGTTCCTATTTAGGAAGCAATAAGGGCACTAAGGTTTTTATTAGCTTTCTTATTGGCGGTGTTTATGTTATATATACACTATAGTCCTACTTTAATGTTATTAAGGAACTCATTAATATAGTTAATAAGGGTAAGGTAAGCTTTGCTAGGCTTAAAGGTCTTAGGGTATAGTAGGGAGCGGCGGATTATCTACGCGATATTAGGGTATGTGTCACGGGACGGGGCAGTGGCTACAAGACGTATGTATTCGAGGAGTCTACAAGACGTTGCGCAATCGATCGTAAGGGTCGAGGGCGTAAGGAGGTGATATACCTACGCGTAGCTGACATAAGCTGTACGCGAGGTGTACGCAAAAGCACGGGGCTCTCCTATAGAGGCCCCTGCGGTGGAGTTCCGTAACACTACCCCCCCTCCTATAGAGGCGAAGCTCCGGCGACGCTGTGGTTACTATGTACATATAGAAGGGACACTTAGGGTATAGAAAAGAAGAAAAGGGGGGTATCGCTAAAGGCTTAAAACAACGTTATATAATAAGGCTTGGCATCTAAGAATCCAACCAATTAGATAACTTCAACCACTAGTCAAAGTTCCTAAACATCTCAATAATATTCCGGTTACGTAATTGTACTTTACTATAATCTAACGGCAATCTGATGGCAATTTACCCTTACGTGGCAATATACAACGGTTTAACTTTATAAGGGCTCCCATAGAGGATTAGGTATAAAATCTCTACTTAAGCCCGGTTTCTATAGGTTCGCGTAGTGAAAATCGCTAATTAGATCCTTTGTATTTTTAAAGTCTTCCTATAGTTGCCATTCTGGCTAGTCTATGTCAAATCCTATATATATAGCTCTATAGTAGAGCCGTCGTCCTCTGCCTTTACCAAAGTATTTAAAGTCAATAATTCATTCAACAGTCCACTCCTCGTGGTTCTCGTCTTCATTCTTATCTCAAATTAGTACTAGTAGGGGTTTAGGCTATATCTGCCCCGGTAAGGGGTTAGGCTAGTGAAGGTGTAGTAGCTATAGGTGAAATACAGGCTATATCCCGCGGGTGGCTAGGGCAGGTAGGAGCTCTAGCTCGTATGCGGCTCCCCTATCAATGACTTATTTAATTAGGTAGGGGCTAAGGTTCTTATAATCAAGTGACTTCATAGGCCTCTATATAGAGATATTATATGCATCTAGCCATACCTAGTCGCTAACACGCATCTCCGGTGGTGGCGTTCTATAACAGTCGGCAAAGTAGGCCTGCTTTACTTAAGCCCAGGCCATTTCTCCCTTATAGTAGTTAAGTAGATTTTTTATATAGTCTGTATGCTAGTTAGCAAGTAGCATCTTAAGGCGTTTTCTATATGGCAGTTTCTTATTAATAGGTTCTAGTGGTTCTATGCCGGATTAGGGGTGATATCCCTTATTCGCGAAGAATGGGGTAAGTCCTATAGTAGTTAAGACATAATTATTCGCTACAAATTTACCTAGTAGGAGGTAATTTACCTAGTCATCTTAACTATAGGCAACTACCTGTCGTAGGTACGCTTTTATACTAGCATTAGCGTTTTCCGGTTGCCCAGCAGTTTTGTAGTAGAAGGATGTAGATATCTTAATAGAGATGCTAAGGCATTAGCAGATTCGTCTTTATATATTAGAGCCGAACTGTGTGCCTTAGTCGGACGTAATTAAGTCAGGTAACCTATATAATCGGTAAATTTCACGGAGAAAGGCGTTAATAACGTCGCTAACGGCTACGCCTTTAGTTAGGACGTAGTGGCGCTCTTTTATAAGTTAGCATATTATTATAAGGATATTTTTATAGGTACGGCCATGTCGCTTATAGGGTGGTAGGTTAATAACGAAATCTATAGCGATATCTACCCATTATTATATAGGTACTGGTAGAGGGTACAGTAGTCCTTAGTACTTTATATTAAAGGCCTTAGCGCGCTTATAACCATAGTAGGCGCCTATAAAGCGTTTAACTAAGTCTATTATTTTAGGCCAGAAGTAGTATNNGCTAAGAAGCTTATANGTTNCTNCTCTNCCTANNTAGCCGCTTAATNNGAGGTNGTNGGCNATTTAGATTAGTTNCCGTTATAGATTTTCTAAGTTAGGGATAAATAGACGGCCTCTATAATAGAGCCTATTCTCTTTTACTTCTAAGGCTGCCATATTAATCTAGCCTAAGCTTTGGAGTTTAGTCAGCAGCGTATAAGCGCCGGCAGTCTTTGCGGTAATAAGTTAATACAATAATAGGTTAATAGAGGTATTATATGCCGTAGTAATAAGCTCATTAATTTCGGGAGGTAATTCTAGTTCTATAGTATAGAGCTAAGGTATAGTTAGCTCTATTATAGGTAGCATACCTAGGGCTAAATTCCATACTTTTAGAATCGTCTATTATTAGAACTGGTTGCGGGGGTCATCTTTAGACTAAGGAAGGTCTTATAAGCGGCATATTAGGCTATCAGGCTTAGTACCTTATACTCCTAGCCTATATACGATTTTAAAGTTAAAACCAGAGAGGAACTCATTCTAGCGTACTTGGTATTAGTTTAGCTATTTTATAGTTATAAAGTACTTAAGGTTGCGATAATCCATAAGGACTTTAGTTGGCTAGTTAGGTTCTACTAAGAAGAGTTTTGGTTAGAATTCCTTAAACGCTTATACAATTACGAGAAGTTCCTTATTATAGATCTCGTAGTTATATTCTTATAGTATAAGCTTAGATAAATAGAATATAACTGGGTAGAGGAGACCGTCATCGCCTATTTAAGAGAGGACGCCTGCGTTAATATAGTCTAAGGAGTTAGTCTTAAGATAGAGTTATCGTCCTAGTATAAAGTGAGCTAGGATAGGTGCTTTAATAAAAGCATCTTTGAGGTCTTGGAACGCCTTCTCGCATTTAGGCGTCTAGATAAAACGTAAATATGTTTTTCTTCCTTTTACGGAAAGGCCCTTCGTTCGCATTATTGCTATAAGTAATACTACAACACCCAAGAAGTTGTATATGAATTTTTAATAGAAGTTAGCAAAACCGAGGAAAGCTTGTATGTCTTTAATGCAGTTAGGGGTTTACTATTTGGTAATTATATATACCTTCTCGGGGTCTATACGGACACCCTTAGTAGTAATAATTAGTTTAAGGTATTTTACTTCTATGACTAAGAATTCGCACTTCTTTAAATTAATATAAAGTCCTACGTCCCTAAGGCGCTATAGGACCTTTTGAATGTGCTTAGTATGCTTAGAAGGGTCATCGCTGTAAATAAGTATATCGTCTAGGTATATAGAGTAGAAGTCGTTAAGGTAGTCCTGTAAGGCGTTATTAATATAGCTTTAGAAGCTACCTAGGCCGTTATATACGCTAAAGGGTATAATAGTATATTTAAATTGGCTAAAGCGCAATATAAATGCGGTTTTCTATTTGTTACCTTCTTGTATTTAGAGGTAGTTAAAGGCGGCGATAATATTAAGCTTAGTATAGATTTTAGCTTAGCTAAGCCGCTTAANAGTCTTANNTATAAGNNGTATNGGGTATTAGTTCTTAATTNTNATAGCGTTAAGTCCTCTATAGTTAACGTAGAATTAAATACCTCCTCCTAGCTTCTTAGTAAGGAGGATAGGGGCGGCTGCTGGGGATATGCTAGGGCGAATAAACCCTTTATTAAGGTGTTCGTCGATATACTTTTTAACAACTAGAAGTTCGTCTTTTGATATTAGATAGGGTCTCTTATAGGGTAGCATTTTTCCTTATTTAATATTAATGGTATAGTTATTAGGTCAATATAGGGGGAGTATATCTACGCTCTTTTATAAGCATACGTTAATAAAGTTATAGTACCTCTTAGGGAGAAGCTTACGGAGTTCCTTATTAGTAAGTCCTTTTTTAAGCTTTATAAACTTCTTAAAGTCTAAAGGTAAAAGTCTATAAAGTTTTACGGGGGCATCGTTTTCTAGGAGGTCAACTATATCTATCCTATTACTATAGAGGACGTGGTCCTGTTCTTTATCAAGCTTATATAGTTATAATTAGAAGGCTGCGGTAACGGTCCAGCCTTTCCTACGTACTATACGGTAGAAGGCCGCGGCACTTACGTAGTAGCAGTTAGTCATAGGTAGGGTAATAAGGGGTTCCTTGGGTTGGTATCCTGGGGAGTAAATAAAAGCGGCTAGGCTATATCCTAGACAGGTCTCTCTATAGTATTTAGAGTTAAAGGTTGCTTCTCTCTTTTTCCAGTTAATAGCGGGGTTGTGTTATTTAAGCTAGTTTATTCTAAGGATAATAGGGTAGTTAGCAAGTAGTATAACATAGGCCTAAAGTTCTTCCTGGTGCCCATTTATATCTAAGTAGAGTTATACTATATAGGTAATCTTCTATATAGTATAACTACCATCGGCGAGTTATAGGGCGCGGGCTTTAGTAAGGGGTAAGGTAGGTAAGTTATAAGTACGCACAAATTAGGTATCTATAAATTTATTAGTAGCTCCGCAATTAATTATAGAACGGCTTTTATATTATTTTTTAGCAGTAGTTCCTATTATGGGTAAAACTATCTATTTCCGTCTATTTATCTTTACTAAGTCATCTATTAAGCAGGCCGATATATAGATCCCCTTATCATCAGGGCGTCCCAACCTATAACTTAGGGCTAGAACTTAGCGTTTTCCGTTTCCGTATCCGACTCTACCGCTATTACTACGTCTTCGTCTTATATAGTAGTAGCATATAGCAACATATTTAGTATTTAAGGTACTAGGTTAGGTATTAAGCGGCAGCTACTAAACCTAACTATTAGGCAGTTTAGGCTATAGCTATAACAGCCTTCTTAACAACATCTATAGCAACACTTTAGCTTCCGGAGTAGCTCGCGTTCTCTATCTAGTAGCTTCTACAGGAAGGTTAGTATAAAAAGGTCGATATTAGGACCAGTAGTATTACTTAGGGTAATAGGCGTTAGTAGTTTAGTAGGTCCAGAGGGCTTCTATAGGGAGGTCTTTAGGTAGGGGTTTATAGTAGCGATCTAATTTAGTCGTCGTTTAATCTTCCGTATAGCTGCTACCATATTATAAACATTATTGTAGTTATGGCTGGCGGCTGCGTGACTAAGGCGATAAGTAACTTTTTTAAGGAGATCTTCCTAGTCTTTAGTATCGTCTTAGGCGAGGGCTCCGGTGTATTCCTGGAATTTAATATAGAACTCATTAAATAATTCGGTAGGGCTCATCTTTAGGGCACGTAGTTTAGCTCAATTAGTGGCCAGTAGGTCGTAATCGCGGTATATTAGGTTAAGATCATTAAGGACTTCTTAGTAGGACTGCTACTTCTAGGGGCTATTGGTCTCCCATTAGGCGAAGAGTCTATTAAATAGTATACCCTTTATTCGCCTGATAATATAGCCAATCTTAGTATCTTCTATAGGAAAAAGGTAGGCGCTCTAAGTTAGTTTCTCGCGGATTTACATCTTCTAGTAGCTATATTCTTTGCGGTCTCCCTAGAAAACTAGAAAATCAAGGTAACGTACATTAGACCTTATAGTAGCAGCTTAAGTTTGGTCATTATAGCTTTTATTATCACTTTAGTAGGGGTTCCCGTTAAGTAAGGCTGCTTAGCGCTAACTCTCCATCAAGTATTAAGTAGGTGAAGTTGCCAAAGGCGTAGAGACTTAAGTGGCGTTATATATAGTAGAGAGGTATCTAGCGTTGTTACGAATATACTCGTTAAGCTAAGATTATAGGTATTTAATTATACCTTCTCTTTTAGTAACTATAGCAATAAGTGCGATCTCAGCCTTCTTTAACTATTAGATGTCGCGTTTAGACACGCAAAGATTATCTTTAGTTTCTTAACGCGTGTTATCGGCGAGCGCCTCGCGAGCTTATAGGTCTTAGATAATATCACAATCTTAGGCAGCACGCATCTTAGCTCGTATAAGCTTTAGGTAGTAGTTCTATAGAAGGCGGTAGTATTTATTAGGTTCTCGTGCTACCATTTTTATAAACGTCTTGGCGTCTCATATTTCGATTTTAATAAGTAGTAGCCCTTCTGCTTACTTATCCGTAGTTATATAGTTAATAAAAAATAAGACATTATTAGTATCCATCTCCTTAGGGGTTAAGGCTAGGGCTAATAAATCGAATTCTCCTAGAATTAATTGGCGTTATAGGTTGAGTATAGGTATTAGATTATTCTTTAGGTTTAATATAGTAGCTAGTAAGGAATATCGTCTTACTATTATAGGTTCCTTAGAAGTATAAAGTAAGGTAACTTATAGGCACGCTACTTCTAGCAGCGCCTATAGTATTATAAAGACGTAGAATTGGTCGTAGGCTAGGTGTTGGTGGTAAAAAGGCGCAACATAATATCACGGAACGGGGCAGTGGCTACAAGACGTATATATTCGAGGAGTCTACAAGACGTTACGCGATCGATCGTAAGGGTTGAGGGCGTAAGGAGGTGATATACCTACGCGTAGCTAACATAAGCTATACGCAAGGTATACGCGAGAGCACGGGGCTCTCCTATAAAGGCCCCTGCGGTGGGGTTCCGTAACAGTATATCTCTATAAATAGGTCTATAAAAACGTTATAGGGGTTCTAAGTTTTAGCCATTTCGGCGTCATTAGTATCGCCTATCTAGGCGCTAGGTAAAAACTAAGGATTGTTCTAGGACTATACTAGGGACGTATTAGTTTTAGCAGAGGCGCGCATAGGTCGCGATTGCTCTAAGGTAGAGGTTAATTAGCTAGGGTATAGGGAATTAGTAATCGTAATGGGGCGTAAATTAAAGATACTATAAACTATTACAGTGCTGCAATAAAGTAGACTAAATAACTACGTTATAGTATAAAGAGGGGAAGAAGGTGGAAAGGGGGTATTATATATAAATAGTAGGGCCGGCCGCTAAGTCGCTAGTAGTGGGCCAGCTAACAGTAGGGAATAGTACAAGATAGTATAAAACAGTATACGTCAGGTTAGTGCCGTGACATAAAATCTGGTATAGGAGAAAGCTATTAACTTATTATATAGTATAAGTTATTATATTAAAGGCAAATTCATCCTAATCTTTATTAATAAGTTCCGCGTATATAGCTACCCCTAGTAGTAAGGAGTCTCTCTAGTTATTTATGGCCATATTTTCGGAGGAAGGGAAGTATTGTTTAGTACGCGTTTATAACATATATTTACGATTATAGGGCTTAGAATTAGTTCTAGCCTTAAATTACAAAGACTTATAAAGCGTATTATTCTGCGTAATAGACGTAAGAATCTATAATCTTAAAAAGGCTTAGGACTAGTTCTAGCCTTTAGATCCTTAGATTTATAGAAGAGTTCTATTTAAGATTTAGAACCAGTTCTAACCTTAAAAGACAGCTTCCTTTAGCACGAGTAGCACTAGTATAGTGGCTCGTCTCTTCTTGGTGGAATACCTAGCTACTCTATAGTATAACAGTAAAGTTAACTATTAATTAGTGTTGGACTCATAAGGGGATATTACGTAGCTACGGTTTGTAGATAGTATAATAATTATTCTATATATTCTTAATAGAAATAAGAAAAGGGGTAAGGAACCTAAGGTTCCTCACTACGCTAGGGCCACGTTAATACGTGACGACCGCTTACCTTATTCCCGACAATTATAAAAGACCTATAGTTTTGCTTTAAGTATATCGTATAATTCTCCTCTAAACTTCTTCTCTTCGTCTAAATATACCTTTATTAGATTCGTAACTTCTTATAGTAGAGAGTTACCGGTTAGCTAGAGTAAAGAAGCTAAAGGCGGTAGAGGTAGAGGACAAGTACCTCTAAGTAGGAGAGCACCTCTAGGTAGGAGAGTAGCGTTCTAGGGGTTTTATTCTAAATTAAAGTTGCCTTTTAAAGAATATGGGTTGGTTTTAGGTTTCCGTAGTTAACGTATAATCTTAGCTTCCGTCTATATTAGTTCTTCTATACTAGTAATAACGGCCTAAATATTACTAGCAATTAGGTTACTATTCTTAGTAATATATACCCTATTCCTACGGAGGAAGTCTTAAAAATCCTAAATAATATTAATATTGCTAAGTGCCTAGGTATTAGCGGTCTATCCTACGAAATCCTCCCTAAAATATTCCTATAGCTATATATTGGCGTAGTATCTACTTTAGTAAAATATAATACGGTGTAGGAGAAAGCTATTAACTTGTTTTATAGTATAAGTTATTATATTAAAGATAAATTCGTCCTAATTTTTATTAATAAGTTTCGCGTATAAAGCTACCCTTAGTGGTAAGGAGTCTTCCTAGTCGTTTAAAGTAGGTAGCCATGTTTTTAGAGGGAGGGAAGTGTTATTGGCGTAGGGATTGTCGTTTAGTACGCGTTTGTGATATATATTTGTCGTTTAGTACGCGTTTATAACGTATATTTACGATTATAGGGTTTAGGATTAGTTCTAGCCTTAAATCGCGAAGACTTATAAAGCGTGTTGTTTTGCGTAATAGACGCAAGAATCCGTAATCTTAGAAAGGCTTAGGACCAGTTCTGGCCTTTAAATCCTTAGATTTATAGAAGAGTTCTATTTAAGGTTTAGGACTAGTTCTAACCTTAAAAAATAGCTTCCTCTAGTATAAGTAGTACTGGTAGAGTAGCTTGTCTCTTCTTAGTAATACCTAGCTGTTCTATGGTATAATAGTAAAGTTAACCACTAATTAGTGTTAGACTTATAAGGGGATATTACGTAGCTATGGTTCGTAGATAGTATAATAATTATTATTCTTATTAATTAATTCTTAAAGAAAGGGGTAAGGAACTTAAGGTTCCTTACCACGCTAGTGCCGCGGCGGCACGTGACGGCAACTTGCCGTACGTAACGGCAACTTGCTATATATGGTGGCAATATGCCTTATATAGTGACCACTTGCCTTTATTCCTAACAGTTTTGTTATAGATTAAGAGACTTTGCCTGCCGATATTCCTTAATTATTAGCTAATTTGGTGAAGGTTCTTTTAGTTAAAGCTCGCCAGAAATACGGTTTATATAGTAGTTAAATTTAAGGTAATCTAGAGTAGTAGTTCTTCTAGATAATACAACTATAAGCTCCTGCTGACGCTTTACCTTCTTATATAGGTAGTAATAGAAGTACTGCGTCTTAGTAGTATTATCCTTCTTCTATATATCCTCCCCCTACTTCTAAATTAGCGATAATCGTGGCTTAGTATTCTTTCGTCCCTTTATTAAGGCCTTATAGCGAATATACTGCTTACCCTATAGCTTAAACTCTTTAACCTCCGCCTGGCCCTTAGCCTTTTTATTAAGCCACTCCGGTATAAGGATAACATTGTTAGATATAATAGAGGTGCGGAGTTAAGGATAAAATCGCTCCATAGCGGTAGTAGGTAGGTAAGAGAAAATAAGGTTAAACGGCAGAAGTAGTAGTAACGACGCAGTAATGACAAGCTGTCCTTAATTCTATACTAATAATATACGCGTTTTCTGGGGTAGACGCTTACCGCTAGAGCTAATAATTGGCTCTGCTAGTCCTTAATACCCGCATTAACACATTTTGGTCCTTCCTTCTTTAACCTCCTTCCGATTTGGGTATAGAACTCTTCCCATTCGGGTATAGAACTGGAGCTCTAGGAGCCCCAGTTCGACCAGATCCACTCCACCCCGGATCTAAAATCACTAGATCCAGCTCCGATGCGACCCCTAGATCCACATGGAGCTCCAACATTACCCCAGTCCAATACAATCACTGGTCTCCTCCCTCTCATCGATAAGAGTTTTGAACTGCGACATGACCCATGAGCCGGTTAAACTGACTTGACTAACACCGGGGTCTCTTTTCATCGTTAGCGTCCCCACTGTTCCCCTTATAACACTCTTGCACCTACATGTTGACGCTGGAGGCATATTGAAGCACTTGTAGCAGCAATTGCAGAGTACTCTTCAAACTTGCCAGCCTCGCATTCAAAAGCTGGATCTTGGACTCCTTGAAGGGCAAAATTAATTTCCCAAAGCTCCCTTTCCCCTCTTTGATTAAGCTCTCCATCTCTCCGAAAATCTCGGAGCAGCCAGCAATGGCATCCTTAGCAGTGTGCAGGGCGCCCGGCCGTACAAAGGCGCGCATAGTTGCTTCGGCGAAGACTTCACTAAGATGACTCAGGACTGATGATGTTAATTGGATATCTCGAGCAAGATCGTTCAGCTTCTTCGGTGCATTAGAGACGCTTGAGGCATATTCGTATAGGGCTTTGGATATGGTCAGACCAGCGCCGGCGAGCTGGGCCACGGAGGCAACGAAGCTGATCGCGTCCATTGTTCATTTTGCTATCTTTATTTCTTCGAGCATTGTTTTACTTGAGTTGAAAGTGAATGGGCTGTTTGACGATACCAAAGTTGTAATTGTTTCCTCCAAGCCAACGTAGCTGGACTTCAACTTGAATCAGATCCACTCAGCCACAATCTCGTCCAATCACAGGAGTCGTCAGACCACTTTCTTGCCGGTCTGCCTTGGCGGTCTGCCTTGGCATTCTGCGGGCTCACAGCTCGGCGTGGTCACGGAAAAACTCGGCGTGGTTAGCTAACCACGCTAAGCTTTATGCATATACAGCGCATATACCAATAATTTTTCTTAGAATTTAAAGTATTTTGTAAATAGATAATATTATCTATTCACTCGCTCGCAGAGATATATTCCGAATATGGATTTGTATTAGGGGGTGTAGGGTAATCTCGCCTCAGCCTGCTTGCATAGTAGGTTCCCTACTGTATCAAGTAGTGGTAGATAATTACACACTCATTGCCCCAAACAACGCGTACCGTTAGAACCTAGCGGTACGAGGCCTGCGCCCAACAACCAATATGAATGTAGGGATATATGTCGTCTCTTTGCGCCCGTAGGATATCGTTAACAGACCGTTCGAGCAACGTAGAATCTCTAGGTAATATCGAAGGCTATTAACAACGACGACATAGTAGGAAGGAGGAAGAGAGGAAGCTGGAAAGCGTCAATTTAAAACCTGTTAAAAACCCTGTGGGAAAAATTGTCAGGAAAGACTACTTATCAACAGCTGTAGAAAGACGCGACGCGAAACTTCGCGATCCTCCAAGGGGTAAGACGTTTTATCGCGACGATAACACAACGCCGTACGGCATAGCATTATTAAGGCTATAAGACGAATAAATAATAAATTCTCTATTAAATAAGCCTTATTTTAAAGCGAAAAGCTAAAAGGCTGATTGTGATAGATATTGATGTTGCTGTTCAGAGGAAGGTGTGACTTCGCTTTAAATAGACATTTTTATATAACGTATAGGCTATATATGCCTTATATATGCATCCTACTAGTTATAGCATAAAATAAGTAAGCTAAGTTATTATAATATAGCCCGTGTATACGCGTCGCATATCTATAATAATAGTAGTTATACTAAAACTTCTCTATAACACTATAGCGTACGCTATAAGTATATACTACGTAACCTATATATAAGCGCTATATATACTAATATTAGGCCAAAGCAATATTAAAATATTAATTTTACTCTTGTATATACTCTACCTACGCTTATTATAAGTAATCTTATAATTATAAACTTTAATAATCTATAGGTAGCTAGTGCTACTAACCTTAGCGCGTTTAGGTACTACTATAGTAAGTATATACTTTATATATGTCTAGAAGAAGTATATAGTAATAAAAGTATATAGGACTAATCCTTAACCTTAACCCTAACTAGGTAATACTAAGTTAGTTATAAAGAACGCATATATAAGGTATATACTTATTATAACGGAACCTTATAGTAGGAACTACGGTGGGTTCTGTTAATAGGCTAGGTGTGTAGGTAATGCAGGAAGTTAATAACGTAATAATAACTAGTAGAGTGGTTGCCTAATAGATTAACTCTAATTGTATTCTAAGAATTACTATAAGGAAGGAACTATCTAGGTAGGGACTAAGGGTCCTTAAATACACAACCGTACTCCTAAGAAAGTTGTTACTTTATCTACTCTATCTACTCTATTCGCTCTATCCTAGATCTTATAGATTATATAGATTACATAGATTATATCACGTGACTTTGCTTACTATTCCTCGTTATATAGTTCCACGGGTTCTATCTTAGACCGTGCCTATATTAACTAACTAGCTTCTTCTAACTCTTCTCTAAGTAGTTATAACATTGTACTTAAAGCGTCTATAATACCATCTCCCTCCTCTCCATTTTCGTCCTTAAAGATACCTAGTATCTCTAAGTTATTTACTAGAGGTATAATATCTATCTAATTAATTTAGTTAATATTATTACTTATAATACCTAAAGCCTCTTCTTCTTCCTTAACTCTTCGTTGTGCGCGTATAGTTTCTTCTATACTATTGCTTGGTGAAGTAATACTATCTCTATATTCTTATTGTGCGAAAAAGGGGTTGGTTTATATTGCGTTAGTAAGTCCTTTATCTCGGTAACCCTTTTCTTATTCTAAGTATACTAAAGTAAACGTTTAATTGTCTTGCGATATTCGCTTAATTTCTAACGCTAAGTATACGCGTCCTATAACTCTTAATAGTCTCTAAGTTCCCTAAGTAATTTATTATAGGGTTTTATATTTAATTTATTGCTATAAAGCTTAATAATAAGTTATCCGTTACCTTGGCGGAACTTCGTTATTCTTATAACGCTAAGAAGGAGGCTATTAATGCTTAACAATAGGCTCTCGATTCTCGTCTTGCTGCGTCTACTTAACTAATTCGTCTTAAGAAAGTACGTAAGAAGGTTCGTTTTAAGAAGTAGAAACTTATAAAATAAGGTCTGCAGGAACTTAGTAATAAAAGAACGGATTCTCTTCTAATAGAGAAGGAAACAACTCTAAGTAGTTCGGCAGTCGCTCTTCCTAGGTCCCCCTTAGGTAACTTATTCTTTAGCAATTCTTCTTTATTAATATTACCTAACCTTTTCTCTTCTAATACTCTTATACCTTTCCTATAGCGTTCTTTAGGTTTTCTAGTAGCTCCTAGGTAGTCTCGTTATAGCCTATTAATTTTACTTCGTACTATATCTTATTATCTATATCCTCATAACTAATGATATTTAAGACTTACTATTCGTTTTCTTCTTATCCTCTATACATGTCTGCTTTATAAACTAGTAGCTTAATATCTTTATATACTAGCTCTAGTATCGCAATATACTATATAGGGTAGATCTTCATTTTAGCTAGTAGGTTTAACTTAAATATAACCGGTGAAATTCTCTATATAATTTTGAAAGGTCCTAGTCTAATATAGTCTAACTTCTTACTTAGTTATTAACTTTTAAAATTTTTATATAGTAGCCACACTTTATCCCCCTCCTTAAGATCTGGTCCCTTAGATCTTTTAGCGTTATAGTACTTCTTTATTCTTTATTATACTATCTTAGCTATTTCCATAAGGTTTGCATAAAGATTTATTAAATTCTCTATTCTTTACTTAGCTATACTACTTATCTTCTTTACTTAACGTGGTAATAATAAGGTCCTTAGCTTATATCCGTAATTCGCCTTAAATAGTAATGTATCTATTTCTTCTTATGGTGTTACATTATATATAAACTATATAACTAGTAATAGCGATACCTAATTATTCTGTATATAATTAATATAATGCCTTAAATACTATTCTAATGTCTAATTTAATCTTTCCGTTTAACCGTCTATCTTGTTACGGAACCCCACCGCAGGGGCCTCCATAGGAGAGCCCCGTGCTCTCGCGTACACCTTACGTACAGCTTATATTAGCTACGCGTAGGTATATTACCTCCTTATGCCCTTGACCCTTACGATCGATCGCGTAACGTCTTATAGACTCCTCAAATATATACGTCTTATAGCCACTGCCCCGTCCTATGATATTACGTTGCGCCTTTTTACCACTAACACCTAGCCTATAACCAATTCTACGTCTCTGTAATACTATAGGCGCTGCTAGAAGCAGCGTACCTATAAGTTACCTTACTTTATACTTCTAAGGAACCTATAATAGTAAGACGATATTCCTTACTAGCTACTATATTAAACCCAAAGAATAATCTAATACCTATACTTAACCTATAACGCCAATTAATCCCAGAAGAATTCGATTTATTAGCCCTAGCCTTAACCCCTAAGGAGATAGACACCAATAATATCTTATCTTTTATTAACTATATAACTATAGATAAGCAAGCGGAAGGGCTACTACCTATTAAAATTAAAATACGAGACGCTAAGACGTTTGTAAAAATGGTAGCACGAGAACCTAATAAATACTATTGCCTTTTATAGAACTACTACCTAAAGCTTATATAAGCTAAGATACGTACTACCTAAGATCGCGATATTATTTAAGACCTATAAGCTTGTGAGGCGCTCGCCGATAACACGCGTTAAGAAACTAAAGACAACCTCCGCGTATCTAAACGCGACGTCTAATAGTTAAAGAAGGCTAAGATTATACTTATTACTATAGTTACTAAAAAAAAAGGTATAATTAAATACCTATAATCTTAGCTTAATAAGCATATTCGTAATAACGCTAGATACCTCTCTACTGTATATAACGCCACTTAAGTCTTTACGCCCCTAGTAACTTTACCTACTTAATACTTAATAGAGGGTTAGTGCTAAGCAGCCTTACCTAATAGGAACCCCTACTAAAGTAATAATGAAAGCTATAATGACTAAACCTAAGCTGTTACCGTAGGGTCTAATATATATTACCCTAATCCCCTAGTTTTCTAGGGAGACCGTAAAGAATATAGCTACTAGAAGATATAAATCCGTGAGAAACTAACTTAGAGCGCCTACCTTTTTCCTACGGAAGATACTAAGATTGGCTATATTATTGGGTAAATAAAGGGTATACTATTTAATAGACTCTTTACCTAATAGGAGACTAATAGCCCCTAGAAGTAGCAGTCCCACTAAGAAGTCCTTAACGATCTTAACTTAATATACCGTAACTATAACCTACTAGCCACCAACTAAGCTAAACTACGTGCCTTAAAGATAAGCCCTACTAAATTATTTAATAAGTTCTATATTAAATTCTAAAAATATACCGGAGCCCTTACCTAAGACGATACTAAAGACTAGAAAGATCTCCTTAAAAAAGTTACTTATTATCTTAGTTACATAGCCGCCAGCTATAACTATAATAATGTTTATAATATGGTAGCAGCTATATAGAAGATTAAATAATAACTAAATTAGATTGCTACTGTAAACCTTTACCTAAAAACCTCCCTATAGAAGCCCTCCGGACCTACTAAACTACTAACGCCTACTACCCTAAGTAATACTACTAGTCCTAATATTAACCTTTTTATACCAACCTTCCCGTAGAAGCTACTAGATAGAGAACGCGAGCTACTCTAAAAGCTAAAGCGTTGCTATAAATGTTATTAAGAAGGCTATTATAGCTATAGCCTAAACTGCCTAATAGCTAGGTTTAGTAGCCGCTGCTTAATACCTAACCTAGTACCTTAAACACTAAATACGTTACTATATACTACTACCGTATAAAATAAAGACGTAGTAATAGCGGTAGAGTTAGATACAGAAACGGAAAACGCCAAGTCCTAGCCCTAAGTCGTAGGTTGGGACGCCCTAATAATAAGGGGATCTATATATTGGCCTGCTTAATAGATAACTTAGTAAANANAAATAGACGGAAATAGATAGTTTTACCNNTAATAGGAACTACTGCTAAAAAATAATATAAAAGCCGTTNTATAATTAATTACGGAGCTATTAATAAATTTGTAGATACCTAATTTATATATACTTATAACCTACCTACCTTACCCCTTACTAAAGCCCGCGCCCTATAACTTGCTAACGGTAGTTATACCGCATAGAAGATTACCTATATAGTATAACTCTACCTAGATATAAATAGGCACCAGAAAGAACTTTAGGCCTATATTATACCACTTACTAACTACCCTATTATCCTTGGAATAAACTAGCTTAAATAATATAACCTTATTATTAACTAGAAAAAGAGAGAAGTAACCTTTAACTTTAAATACTGTAGAGAGACCTACCTAGGATATGGCCTAGCCGCCTCTATCTACTCCCTAAAATACTAACCTAAGGAACCCCTTATTACCCTACCTATAACTAACTGCTACTATATAAGTGCCACGGCCTTCTACCGCATAGTATATAGGAAAGGCTGGACCGTTACCGCAGCCTCCTAATTATAACTATATAAGCTTAATAAAGAATAGGACTATGTCCTCTATAGTAATAGGATAGATATAATTAACCTCCTAGAAAACGATACCCCCGTAGAACTCTACGGACTTTTACCTTTAGACTTTAAGAAGTTTATAAAGCTTAAAAAAGGACTTACTAACAAGGAACTCCATAAGCTCCTTCCTAAGAGGTACTATAACTTTATTAATATATGCTTATAAAAGAGCGTAGATATACTCCCCCTACATTAACCTAATAACTATACCATTAATATTAAATAAGGAAAAACGCTACCCTATAAGAGACCCTACCTAATATTAAAAGACGAACTTTTAGTTGTTAAAAAGTATATCGACGAACACTTTAATAAAGGGTTTATTCGCCCTAGCATGTCCCTAGTAGCCGCCCCTATCCTCCTTACTAAGAAGCTAGGAGGAAGTATTTAATTCTGCGTTAACTATAGAGGACTTAACGCTATTACAATTAAGAACTAATACCCTATACCGCTTATATATAAGACTCTTAAGTGGCTTAGCTAAGCTAAAATCTATACTAAGCTTAATATTATTGCCGCCTTTAACTGCCTTTAAATACGAGAAGGTAACAAATGGAAAACCGCATTTGTATCGCGCTTTGGCCAATTTAAATATACTATTATACCCTTTAGCGTATATAACGGCCTAGGCAGCTTCTAAAGCTATATTAATAACGCCTTACGGGACTACCTTAATGACTTCTGCTCTGCGTACCTAGATAATATACTTATTTATAGCGATAACCCTTCTAAGTATACTAAGCACGTTTAAAAGGTCTTATAGCGCCTTAGGGACGCAGGACTTTATATTAATTTAAAGAAGTGCGAATTCTTAGTTACAGAAGTAAAATACCTTAGACTAATTGTTACTACTAAGGGTGTCCGTATAGACCCTAAGAAGGTACGTATAATTACTAAATAGTAAACCCCTAACTGTATTAAAGACGTATAAGCTTTCCTTAGTTTCACCAACTTCTATTAAAAATTTATATACAACTTCTTAGGTGTTGTAGCACTACTTATAGTAATAATACGAACAAAGGGCCTTTTCGCGAAAGGAAGAAAAATATATCTACGTTTTATCTGGACGCCTAAATATAAAAAGGCGTTTTAAGACCTTAAAGATGCTTTTACTAAAGCACCTATCCTAGCTTACTTTATACTAGGACGATAACTCTATCTTAAGACTAACTCCTTAGACCACGTTAACGCAGGCGTCCTCTCTTAGATGGGTAATAATGGTCTCCTCCACCTAGTTGTATTCTATTTATCTAAGCTTATACTATAAGAATGTAACTATAAGATCTATAATAAGGAACTTCTCGTAATTATATAAGCGTTTAAGGAATTCTAACCGGAACTCTCCTTAGTAGAACCTAACCAGCCAACTAAAGTCCTTACGGATTATCGCAACCTTAAGTACTTTATAACTATAAAACAGCTAAACCGACGCTAAGTACGCTGAAACGAGTTCCTCTCTGGTTTTAACTTTAAAATTATATATAGGCTAGGAGTATAAGGTACTAAGCCTAATAGCCTAATACGCCACTTATAAGACCTTCCTTAGTCTAAAGATAACCCCTATAACCAGTTCCAATAATAGACAATCCTAAAAGCACGGAATTTAGCCCTAGGTATGCTACCTATAATAGAGCTAACTGTACCTTAGCTCTACACTATAGAATTAAAATTACCTCCCGAAATTAATGAGCTTATTACTACGGTATATAACACCTCTGTTAACCTATTACTGCATTAACTTATTACCGTAAAGACCGCTAGCGCCTATATGCTACCGATTAAACTCTAAAGCTTAGGCTAGATTAATATAGCAGCCTTAGAAGTAAAAGAGAATAGGCTCTATTATAGAGGCCGTCTATTTATCCCTAATTTAGAAAATCTACAACGGCAACTAATCTAAATAGCCTATAACCTCCGATTAAGCGGCCACCTAGGTAGAGGAGAAACCTATAAGCTTCTTAGCCAATACTACTTCTAGCCTAAAATAATAGACTTAGTTAAACGCTTTATAGGCGCCTGCTATAGTTATAAGCGCGCTAAGGCCTTTAATATAAAGTACTAAGGACTACTATACCCTCTACCAGTACCTATATAATGATAGGTAGATATCGCTATAGATTTCGTTATTAACCTACTACCCTATAAGCGATATGGCCGTACCTATAAGAATATCCTTATAATAATATGCCGACTTATAAAAGAGCGCCACTACGTCCTAACCAAAGGCGTAGCCGTTAGCGATGTTACTAACGCCTTTTTTTACGAAATCTACCGATTACATGGGTTACCTAACTTGATTACGTCCGACTAAGGTATATAGTTCGGCTTTAATATATAAAGACGAATCTGCTAACGCCTTAGTATCTCCGTTAAGATATCTATATCCTTCTACTATAAAACTGCTAGGCAACCGGAAAACGCTAATGCTAGCATAAAAGCGTACCTATAATAGGTAGTCGCCTATAGTTAAGATAACTGGGTAGATTACCTCCTACTAGGTGAATTCGCAGCGAATAACTACGTCTTAACTACTATAGGACTTACCCCGTTCTTCGCGAATAAGGGATATTACCCCTAATCCGGCATAGAACTACCAGAACCTATTAATAAGAAACTACTATATAGAAAACGCCTTAAGATGCTACTTACTAACTAGTATATAGACCGTATAAAAAATCTACTCGACTACTATAAGGGAGAAATGGCCTAGGCTTAAGTAAAGTAGGCCTACTTCGCCGACCGTCATAGAACGCCACTACTAGAGATGCGTGTTGGCGACTAGGTATAGCTAGATGCACGTAATATCTTTACGTAGAGGCCTATAAAGTTACTTAATTATAAGAACCTTGGCCCCTACCTAATTAAATAAGTTATTAATAGGGGAGCCGCATATAAGCTAGAGCTCCCGCCTACCTTAGCCACCCGCGGGATATGGCCTATATTTTACCTATAGCTATTATACCTTTACTAGCCTAACCCCTTACTGGGGTAGATATAGCCTAAACCCCTACTAGTACTAATCCGAGATAAAAACGAAGACGAGAACTATAAGGAGTGAACCGTTGAACGAATTATTAACTCTAAATACTTTAGCAAAGGTAGAGGACGACGGCTCTACTATAGAGCTATATATATAGGATTTGACATAGATTAGCTAGAATGGCAACTATAGGAAGACTTTGAAAATGTAAAGGATTTAATTAGCGACTTTTACTACGCGAACCTATAGAAACTGGGCTTAAGCAGAGATTTTATACCTAATCCTCTATAGGAGCCCTTATAGAGTTAAACCGTTGTATATTACTATGTAGGGGTAAATTACCGTTAAATTGCCGTTAGATTGCGGTAAAGTGCGATCACGTAACCGGAATATCGTTAAGATGTTTAGGAACTTTAACCGGCGGTTAAAGTTGTCTAATTGGTTGGA
Source organism: Cenococcum geophilum 1.58 (assembly GCF_001692895.1). Taxonomy (NCBI): domain Eukaryota; kingdom Fungi; phylum Ascomycota; class Dothideomycetes; order Gloniales; family Gloniaceae; genus Cenococcum; species Cenococcum geophilum. Next base: position 2,243,126 of record NW_027137560.1, on the reverse strand, counting down.
TTCTTAGATGCCAAGCCTTATTATATAACGTTGTTTTAAGCCTTTAATAATACCCCCCTTTCTTCTTTTCTATACCCTAAGTGTCCCTTCTATATATATATAGTAACCACAGCGTCGCCGGAGCTCCGCCTCTATAGGAGGGGGGGTAGTNTNACGNAACCCNACCGNAGGGGCCTCNATAGGAGAGCCCCGTGCTCTTATATACACCTCGCGTACAGCTTATATCAGCTACGCGTAGGTATATCACCTCCTTACGCCCTCGACCCTTACGATCGATCGCGCAACGTCTTGTAGACTCCTCGAATACATACGTCTTGTAGCTACTGCCCCGTCCTGTGACAATCTGCAGATAATATACAGTAGAAGTTGCTGCTTAAACTCCTTACTCTGCTAAGAATACTTCCTAGAATACTACTATAAATCTTAGATCTCTATCCGATATAATTTTACTTAATGCTCTATATTTTACGAATACTTCTTTAATATAGATTTTAGCGATATCTTCTACTGAGATTTCTTCTGTGTATGCTATAAAGTATCCCTATTTTATAAGCTTGTCTATTATTACTAAGATCGTGTTATAATCTTATCTAGTAATAGGATCTCTTAACTTTAGTAACTTAATAATAAAGTCTTATAATATAACCTCCTATAGTTTCTCTAGTGTTTTAATAGGTTATAGCCCTCCATATGGCTTATACCTTATTAGTTTATTTCTTTAGTAATCTAGATACTCTTTAGTAACCCTTTTAGCTATCCTTTAGATTTTATTAATAATATACTCCTCCTAAAGTCTTAACACTAAGCCTATAGCTTCGTTATGTCCTTAAGTTAGTCCCTTATAGAAGTCCTCTATAAATTATTCTATTATGCTTTTTAGGATATACTTTGCTTCTTAATTTTCGTATATATCTAACTATAAATCTTCTAGCTATGCTTTTAGAATTCTTTATACCTAAAAGCTTCCTAGTGTTTTATAGACCTTTTCTAACTTATTCTCTTAAGTTACTATAATTTTTAGATAATTATACCTAATTAGTCTATCTATATCTTTTTGCAGTAAAGCCCCTAATGGCTTATTATTATTTTGTAGTTTAGCCTTTCGGCTTAACGTATTAGCTCGCGTATTGTCTATACCCTTAGTATACTAAATCTTAAAATAGTATTCTGTAAGCATCTCTACCTATCTAACCTATCTTTAGTTAAGTTTTTTTGTTATTAGGAATCCTGTTAGGTTCTTATAATCTGTTTTAACTATAAATAGTTTTTCTATGCCTTATAAGAATGCTCTTTATTCCTTTAGTGCTACAACTATACCTAATAACTCCTTATTATAGATGTTATAGTTTAACTCTAATAGTATTATCTTTTAACTATAGTATGCTACTAAATGCTATCTATCTAGATATCTTTGCATAAAATATGCTCCTAGTATAAAGTCTAATATATCTGTTTCTATAACCGTCTCTAGTTCTAGTTAATAAATTTTAAGAACTGGCTCCTAGGTAAATAACTCTTTAACTTTTTTAAAGAGTTCTTACTGTTCCTCTCCCTATGCCTATAGTTCTTCTTTCTTTGTTAATCGCGTAAATGGCTTAATATCCTTTAACTATTACGCTATAAACCTTCTATAGTAATTATAAAACCCTAGAAATAATTTTAATTGCGTAACGTTCTCTAGTTTTTACTAATTTACTATAGCCTTAATCTTCTTTAGGTCTATGCTAAGTTGGCCTAGTTTAATAATAAATTTAATAAAATTGGTCTTCCTAGTAAAGAACTCGTATTTCTTAATTGCTATTAGTATTTATTCTTTATATAATCTCTTTAAGACCTATTTAACGTATTCTTTATATTCTTTCTTATTTATTAAGTAGATAATAATATTGTTAAGGTATACTATAATAAATTTATCTAAATGTTCTCCTAATATATTGTTAATACGCTTCTAGAATGTTACTAGTGTGTTTATAAGCCTAAATTATATAACTAATGGTTTATATAGTCCTTCCTTTGATTTAAAGGCTGCCTTCTATTCGTCGCCTTTCTTAATTCTGATCTAATGGTACGCCTATCTTAGATCTATCTTTATAAAGATTTGCGTATTACCTATTTTATCTTAGATTTTGCTAATTAAGGGTAAAGGATACCTATCCTTTTTAGTAATGCTGTTTAATTGTCTATAGTTAATATATAGTCTTAATTTGCTATTCTTCTTTAGTATAAACAGTACTGGATAACCTACTAATAACTGCGATGGTCTAATATATCCATTTTATAAGTTTTCTTAGATAAACTCTTTTAATACTCTACCTTCTTCTTCAGTAAGCTTATAGATTAGAAAGAACCTTAGACTTATTCCTAGTTCCAATTCTATTTCATAGTCTTATACTATATATTCTAATAGCTTTTTACTCTTAGGTGACCATAGTTTCTTGCTATACTTATAGTATCTCTTTAGTATATAGCTTAGTCCTTTTTCCGTTTCTTTATAGGTCGCTCCTACTTAGTACTATACCAACTTGGCTTATTATTATATCTTACGGCGTTAAGTATTTTTAATATTAACCTGACCTATAATCTAATTAATCTTTAGATTATATTTCTGTAACTAAGGCATTCCTAATACTGCCTTATCGTTCCCTAATGGTAATATATTAAAAGATATCTCAATTTATCTTCCCTTAATAGTTAACTAAATAGGTCCTATTTTAAGATTGATGATGCCTCCTCTATAGGCTATCAGATCTCCTAAAATTGTTACTAATAGGTAAGAACGTTCCTTCTGCCTATATAGTAACCCTATTTTTTTTAACTGCTGCTAGCAAGATATGGTTCCTAGTTGCTCCACTATCTATTAATGCCTTAAACTATTAATCTTGCCATTTAACTTGTAAATTTAGGTGTTATTTTTAAATTCCTTTAAGGGTCTAAGGCTTTACTACTGGCTCCCTTTAGTCCTATAGGCCTCTACTTTTCCTAACTACTAGCTGCTAGATCCTGTTTATACTTGGTCTAACTTAGGCTAATACTTAGTTTATTTTTTGTCTTTAATATGCTATAGATAGGTGTTCTCTAAATATTCCTACCATTATTGTTTATCTAGGTATTCTTCCATAAGGAATCTTCCTAGTTAAAGTATTAAGTTCCCTTGTTCTTAAACTTTTACTAGGTGCTAACTATATATATACTTAGCGTTTTAATACTTTGCCTTGTCCGCCATCTAATATATCCTTATTAAATACTTTTAGTTTTTATCCTTTAGTGCTCTATGTATATTGCACGCATTATCCATACATACTATCCACAATAGTGTATAATATGCTTAATGTCTTAGGTTAACTCTCGGTTTATCTTCTTTTTTAAGTTTAAACCTTTTTTATGTTGATCTAAGCGTTATAACTTCGTTCGTAGGTATTAAGATTCGCCTTTTGCTTCTCTAGTCCTCTAATTGCTCCTCTAGATCCTTTAATATTATAATTAAGGCCCCCTTAATATAAGTTATAGCCTTCTCTGTAATTGGGTGGTCTTAGACAACTTTTTCGTCCAGCTATATATAGAAATCTTCCTACTTATTATTGTGCCGTTACCTATACCACTTTTAGTACAGCTGCTTAAGTATATACGGCTCGTCCGTAAGGAAATATCTCTTTATTACTGCGTTATAATAGCCCTTAGTGTGTCGTTCCTTAAACCTAATAGGAATCCCTAAATCCTTTTCTTGTTCTAGTTTAGTAAGCCACTTAGCTCTTAGTGTGCCCGCTCTAGGCCTATTAGTGATCCTTTGTACTAGCACTCTGTTTCTTATATATCCTAATATACTAGATCTCCTATCTAGTTTCTATTCTTGCTATAAGGTAATTCTTGCCCTAAATTCCTCTATAGTTTCTTTTACGTCGCGTCTTATAAGTAGATCCTTAAAGTCTTCTTACTTCTTAATTTTGGTATTAGCTTTTTAATCTTTAGGCTAAATACTATATTCCCCTAGTAAGTCTTCTAGGTCTATATATCTATCTCTTAGTCTAATTGCTGTTTGCGCTGTAAATTCTCTGATCTATAAAGAAGCTCCTTGCCTCTTGCTTGTAGGTGTCCTAATTTATACTCTAAATTCTTGGTCCCTTAGATTCTTTAATCCTAAGCTTATTTCTAACTTAAGTTTAGCTCCCGCCTTAGTCTAACTAGGCGTCCGTGGTGTTCTTATCTTATCTTAAGAGTCTTAAATCTTACTTATCTCGTCTTAAGAGTCTTATGCCTGTGGGAAACTCTATCCTAAGCTTATTTATATATCTCTAAACTAAGCTGCTGCCCTGCTCCATCGGTTTTCGTCTATTATGGGTCCTTAGGTATGCCTTATCTTACTTTAAGAATCTTAGTCGTCTCTTATCTCGTCTTAAGAATCTTAAGCCTTTGGCCTTTTACCTTTATTAAGGGGTAAGCTAGCACTAGCAGTCGTCTGCTTGCTTAATCGTCTCTAGATATTACTCCTTCCGTCTTATAAAGTAATGGATGCCGTATTTAACGGTGTTATAATACCCGTTACTAAACCTTGCTTTATAGCGGTTTCAGTCTCTACTTCCGTTGCGTTATTAAGATTTAGATACCCCCAGTTAGTTCCTTTTTCTTCCTCATTACTGTTAATTAATAAGTACTCTAACTCTATTGTTATTATTATTAATCTTTGTCTATATATTGCTATAACATTTTAATCTAGCTCGTAGAGTCGATCCTATTTTTCGTCTAACTCTTTAGTTCCTTTAAGTCCTTTTAATTCTAGCTCTTATAGCTAATAGCTTGCACCGTACTTAGCATTTTTATAAATTTGGTATATATTGTTATAACAAAACGCAAAACTTCTAATTAAATATTCTTTTGTTCCTCGCAGTATACTATTATCCCTCTATACGTATGTGTCTTCTACTATTAGTCTAGTTCCCTTTATTATATAGTGACTCTAACTATCTTTATAATCCCTCGCAAAGTGACCCTATTTTCCGCAATTTATATAAGCTCCGTCTCTAAACCATTGTTTTTGTTATAGAGTCTGCCTAAACGTCTTCTACTCTTAAGATCCTTAATTTAGCCTATATTCCTTAGTCCTATAATTACTTAATTCTTAACTTCTAGGTTTCTTTAGTACCACTTAGGTCTATTAGCTCTGCGCCATACCATAGTTTCTAACTTAGCTTTGGTTGTTGCGTACTCTACGTCTTATATAACTATAGAACTCTATCCTAGCCTTTCTTAGCCTATTCCCTTTAGAAGATCCTATTATTAATCTTAATCGCTTAATCTATTAATTCCCTTAGGGTGTCCGCATCTTCTATTAGAATAATTACATCCTGGACTTTAGCCTTAAGTCCCTATTTATACTATGCCATAAGCGCCTTATTATTCCATTCGACCTATATAGCAAGTATTTAAAACTATATTGTGTACTTAATTACTAAAGTTCGCTATACTAGGTCCTAAAGCTTTTTTTTTACCGTTATTGTTGCTTCCGGGTCCCTAAATATCTATATTAATTATTCCATAAATCTTACCTAGCTAGAAAACACAAATCGTACCTCTTAATTGGTAGTAGTTATTCTGTTAGCCTGTATTTCCGTTAAATAGGGTTTAAACTATTTAAGTGCCTATCCTAATAGGAATAGTCCTACGTAGGCTATTTGATTTATTATCGTGGCTAACTTAGCCCCTTCTTGCATAACTTTAAAATGTATTTGCGTTAGAAATCCTTTAAGCTTTAATTTCTCTCCTAAGAATCGTTTGATTAAAGGTAACTTAACCTTTACTACTCTAATTCCATTAAGTCTTTCTTTAAGTGTTTAGTTATTCTCGTTTAACCTATTAACGATTTCCTATAGCTGCCTAACCGTAACTGGTTGTAAGTCAGTATCTTATATACTTATATCTCCACTTAACCTTAAAGTGGTTGCTGCCGTTAACGGCGTCGTGGTGGCTGCTTTTAGTGGTATGTTATTCGACTTCTAAGACTGTAACTAGGTAGTAATTATGTAACAGAACCTTGTAGTAGGAACTACGGTGGGTTCTGTTAATAGGCTAGGTATATAGGTAATATAGGAAGTTAATAACATAATAATAACTAGTGGAGTAGTTGCCTAACAGATTAACTCTAATTGTATTCTAAGAATTACTATAAGGAAGGAACTATCTAGGTAGGGACTAAGGGTCCTTAAATACACAACCGTACTCCTAAGAAAGTTGTTGCTCTGTCTGCTCTGTCTGCTCTATTCGCTCTATTCTAGATCTCGCAGATTACACAGATTACACAGATCACATCACGTGACTCTGCTTACTATTCCTCGTTATATGGTTCCATGGGTTCCATCCTAGACCGTGCCTGTATTAACTAACTAGCTTCTTCCGACTCTTCTCCAAGTAGTCGTAATATTGTACTTAAAGCGTCCGTAACACTTATAGTAAATAAAGTACGCACTATAGCAGCCACTATAGGTAAAAGGCGTATGTAAATCTAGAGTTATATACCTATAGTATATACTAACCTTATATAGCCCTAGCTATAATAGTTTAGGATAATATAAGTAGGTACTAAAAAGACTCTATATAAAAAGTATATATATACTAAGCGTAAACTAGATTTACCTAACCTATCCTCCGCCTTATTTACTGTTAACTCTATAGTATAGGTCGTATATTTATACTTTATATATAGTATATACTAATAATAAATATAGCTATAATATTATAGTAAATAGTACGTAGATATACGGCTAGGTCTTTATAGCCTAACTATTACGGACGCTTTAAGTACGATATTATAACTACTTAGAGAGAAGTCGGAAGAAGCTAGTTGGTTAATTTAGGCACGGTCTAAAATAGAGCTGATAGAGCTATATAATAAGGAATAGTAACTAAGGTTATATAACGTTATACGCGGTATACGCGGTATATAAAGGGAATGTATATATAATATGTATAACACGTACCTTACGTATAAAGGGGATTTCTTAGGAGTACGGTTATGTATTTAAAGGACTATAGTCCCTACCTAGATAGTTCTCTCCTTTGTAGTAAATCTTAGAATATAATTAAAGTTAATCTATTAAGCAACTACTCTACCAGTTATTATTACGTTGTTAACTTCTTATTTACCTATATACCTAGCCTATTAATAAGTCTACTGTAGTTTCTGCTATAAGGCTTTATTATATATTTACTACTAAAATTACGGTATTAATAAAGTTAAATAACATACCATTAAAAGCATTAGCCACGATACTGTTAGCGGCAGCAACTATATTAAGATTAGGTAACGACACCAGCATATTAAAAGACACTAACTCTTAGCTAGTTACCGTTAGATAGCTATAGAAAATAGTTAACTAATTAACAGACAATAATAAGATACTTAAAGAAAGGATTAGCGGGATTAGAGCAGCTAAGGTTAAGTTACCCTTAATTAAACGATTCTTAGGGGAGAAGTTAAAGCTTAAGGGATTCCTTACGTAAATGCACTTTAAGGTTATATAAGAGGGAGTTAAACTAGAAATGCCTATAGATTAAGTTACTTACGTAGGATTATTCTTAACGGGAAGGGTACTTAAGTGGTTTAAATCTTACCTTACGGAAATATAAGAATATAGTATAATAACTACCAACTAGGAGGTCCGATATATATTCTTAAGCTAGAATAGGTTCGCGGAATAATTAACGTAAATATTTAGAGACCTAAAGGCGACTATAATGGCAGAAAGAAAGCTTTAAACCCTAGTATAAAGGACTTTAGCAATTAAGTTTACAACGTAGTTTTAAATATTAGTAATATAGGTTAAATAAAACAATAAAGCGCTTATAGCACAATATAAGTAAGGACTTAAGGTAAAAGTCTAGGACGTAATTATTCTAATAGAAGATGCGGATACTCTTAGGAATTTAATTAATTAAGTAATTAAGATTAATAATAGGATCTACTAAAGAGAGTAGACTAAGAAGGGTTAGAATAAAGTTCTATAGTTATATAAGGCGTAAAGCACATAACGATAAAGTTAAAGTTAAAAACTATAGTATAGCGCAGAGCTAATAGACTTAAGTAGTATTAAAAAATCTAAGAAATAGAATAAGAAATTATAGAAACCTAGAGGATAAGGATTAAGTAATTAAAGGTTTAAAGAGCAGAGGCTAAACTAGGGATCTTAATAGCAGAAGACGTTTAGGCGGACTCTATAATAAGAAAAATAGTTTAAAGAAGAAGCTTATATAAATTACGGAAAATAAGGTTATTACGTTAAAGACTATAAAAGTAGTTAGAGTTACTATATAATAAAAGGAATAAGACTAGTAAACGACATATATATATAGAGGGACAATAATATGCTATAAGGAACAAAAGAGTATTTAATTAAAAGTTTTATGTTTTGTTATAACAACGCATACTAAATTTATAAGGACGCTAAGTATGATGTAAGCTATTAGCTATAAGAGCTAGAATTACTAAAGTATAGAGAAACTAACAAACTAGTTCGCAGATTAGATATTAAAGATAATAAGTTTAATATAGGCGAAACATTCCGTAATAATAAGGTAATAAAGGTAGCTTACTAGGAGCATATAGACCTTAAAGATGTTATATAAAAGGTAGAGGATAATTCCACTATAGAATAGGGAATATTAGTAGGGATTAAGACCCTACTAGATACGATATTTATCGCTTTATAAGACGTAAGAGAAGTAGAATAGCGAACCACTTCGGCACTTAATAAAGGTAAAAGGCTAAAGGCTTAAGATTCTTAAGACGAGATATAAGACAACTAAGACTCTTAAGAAGAGATAAGGTAAGCTTAAGGACCTATAACGGACGATAACCAATAGAGCAGAGCAACGGCTTAGTTTAGTAATATATAAATAAGCTTAGGACGAAGTTTTCTAAAGATATAAGACTTTTAAGACGAGATAAGTAAGATCTAAGACTCTTAAGACAAGATAAAAACACTAAGTAAGCCTAGTTAAACTAAGGCTAAAGCAAAGCTTAAGACAGAAGCGAGCTTAGGATTAAAAATCCTATAGGACTAAGATTTTTAGACATAAATAAGAACTATTAGATAAACTAAGATTAAGAAGTAAAAAGACTTTAAGGATCTGATTATAAGACGCAAACCAAAAGAAACTATAGAGGAATTTAGGTAAAGAATTATTGTATAGTAAGAATAGAAACTAGATAAGAAATCTAGTATACTAGGACGTATAAGGGACAGAGCACTAATATAAAGAATTACTAATAGGCCTAGGGTAGATATACTAAGAGCTAAGTAGCTTACTAAACTAGAAAATAAAGAGGATCTAGAGATCTCTACTAGGTTTAAAGAACAATATATAAAGGGCTTGTCTGTACGAGTAGGGGTTGTAAATATCGTTACTAGATAAATAGCGTGGAGCGTATATAGCAGGGCCCGTATAGTGTAGTGTAGATTACCTGACCACCTACGGCCCGATAGATAGCCCGACCTTTACTACCCCTTTCTTTCTCTTTTGGTAGACGAAGACAGATACAAATAAACCAAGAACCAGAACTACACGTATTGTAATTGCAGTATCCAGGTGATACCAACACTGATTAGTGATATTACAGATCAGCTAGGTGTTATTACGAAGAGAGATAATACGCGATCGCTCCTACCAAGGCCCGTTAATCGTGTCGCGTTTACTAAGGAGAACCCTTCCTACTAAGGCCCTGGGAACTTAAAGAACTGGCTCCTACTAAGGCTTCGTCCGGTTCGCGTCCATTACGCAAAACCAATACCTAGTATGACCTCTTTACTGAGCTAGTATACCTAGCAGCTTTGGCAGCATCTAATAACCTAGCAGCGTTAGCAGTACCTACCTATCTATAATCCTGACACCGTCTGCTACTTCCTTGCAGATCCGCTATGTTGAAAATTATGTTAACAGCACGCCCCAAACGCTAGCGTGTCCTTTCCCCTTCTACGGCCCTTGTAAGCTACGACCTATACTATAATCTATGCTAGCTATATCTAATACAGGAATCCAATATCCGCGCTAGGGTAATGGGATTACCCTAACTAATGAGACTACCGCAGAAGATCTTACTAACTACGTTGACTTTAAAATTAATAAGTATACTAAGTATAACTTTAAGGATAAAAGCTTATGGGATTTATACTAAGAGGATTTTAATAATTTTAAGGTACAAATATTTAAGGAAGCTGATAGGTCTGTAATTAAAAGACTTAAACAACTGCTCCGATGTAATGGAGTATGGGTCTTTAATAAAAAGAGTAAGTTAGTACTATAAGCACTATACAACGTTGCTCACGAGGACGACCGTACGGAATGGTTAGATGAAGAAATTAGGCTATATATTAACAACGAAGGACCCTTTAATTCGTATGCCATTAACTACTGTCTTAAATCACGTCTATTAACTCCCTTAACGTCACCTACCCCTAGGACACCTTAACCACCTATTGTATCTACACCCTAGTAAGCTGCTCCGTCTACACAAGCTCCGCCTATATAAGCTCCGCCTACACAAGCTCTGTCCGCGCAAGCTCCGTCCGCGCAAGCTCTGTCTACGTAAGCCCCGTCTGCGCAAGCTCCGTCCATATAAGCCCCGTCTGTATAAGCTCCGCCTGCACAAGCTCCGCCTGTACAAGCTCCGCCTGTATAAGCTTTGCCTACACAAGCTCCGTCTACGCAAGCTCTGTCCGCGTAAGCTCCGCCTATGTAAGCCCTGTCCGCGCAAGCTTCGCCTATAAACGTTACGGCTCCGCCTACTAATGTTATGGCTTCGCCTATAGACGTTACGGCTCCCTCTGCGAACGTTACAGTTCCCTCTATAAATGTTATAGCTCCCTCTACGAATACCCCTATGACATCTTAAACACCTATTGCATTTGTACCCCAATAACCTACCTAGTAATAGTATAATTTTCAGCAGCCTGCCTAGCAGTAGTAGTACGACCCTTGGCAACCTGGCCGATAATAGCATACCCTACTATAATTTGCCTGATAACAACAACCAGATCTAGGAGGAGGAGGAATAATGTTATATAATGCTTGGTTATCAGCCTTTCCACCTATTTTCCCCTATGGCCTGTAATAACTTTTATACCTTCCGAAACCGCTATACCTTTAGTTCTGACTTTAACTACGCTCCGTTACGGGATACCCTAGTAACACCTTATACGCGCCCACCTGTTTCCACCGTAATATCTACAATGTTTACAATATCCGTAATATCCGCAATATCCGTAACGATATCCGCAACGTCTGCAATATTTGTAATATTCATAATACCTAAAATATCCGCGATTACTGCCCTAAGCACCTGTTGACCTATATACTTCTCTTTTATACTTTCTTCTTCTTTCCTTTTTTGTAAATGTTGCTAGTGTCTATACGAGTAGGGGTTGTAAATATTGTTACTAGATAAATAGCGTAGAGCGTATACGGTAGGGCCTGTATAGCGTAGTATAGATTACCTAACCACCTACAGCCTGATAGATAGCCCGACCTTTACTACCCCTTTCTTTCTCTTTTGGTAGACGAAGATAGATATAAATAAACTAAGAACTAGAACTATACGTATTGCAATTATAGTATCTAGGTAATACTAACAGGGCTGTTACAATATAGTAATAAGAAGATACTTCCTTATGGATAAGCTATATACACTCTAGTAGCTGTACTAAAAGCTGTACTAAAAGTAGTATAAATAACAATATAATAATAAGTAGGAAGATTTTTATATATAGCTAGATAAATAAGTTATCTAAAGCTACCTAATTATAGAAAAGGCCATAACTTATATTAAAGGAGCCTTAATTATAATATTAAAGGATCTAAAGGAATGATTAGAGGACTAGAGAAATAAAAGATATATCTTAATACCTATAAACGAAGTTATAATATTTAGATCAATATGGTAAAGGTTTAAATTTAAATTTAAAGATAAAGATAAGTTAAGAGTTAACCTAAAGTATCTAGTACACTATATACTATTATGGATTATATACGTAGACGATATATATAAAATATATAAAAATCTAAAAGAAAAGTATTGGAAATACCCTATAAGGATATATTAGGCGCTAGATAAGCGATAGTATAGAAATACTAAATATATACATAGATGGCATTTAACGGAAGTTTAAGAGTTAGGAAACTTAATACTTTAACTAAAAAGATTCCTTATGGAAGAATACTTAGATAGACGATAGTAGTAGAAATACCTAAAAAAACATGTATTTATAGTATATTAAAAATAAAAAGCGAACTAGGTATTGGCTAAAGAGTAAGCTAAGTATAATAGGATTAAGTAGCTAATACGTCAGGAAAAAATTTAGCAGCATTTAGCCAGCATTTTCAGCATTTCGCAGCATTTCGCAGTATTTAAAACAGACTATACGCATTAAGCAGCATCTAGGCAGCTATATATATATATTATATAAAAATTTTATTTTTAGATAGACAATTGGATATAGTATATTATNTAATAATTTTTTTTATAANTNANTTATAAAAAAAATTATTANATAATATACTATATCCAATTGTCTATCTAAAAATAAAATTTTTATATAATATATATATATAGCTGCCTAGATGCTGCTTAATGCGTATAGTCTGTTTTAAATACTGCGAAATGCTGCGAAATGCTGAAAATGCTGGCTAAATGCTGCTAAATTTTTTCCTAACGTAGTTAGGAAAAGTAGAGGCCTATAGGACTAGAGGGAGCTAATAGTAGACCCTTAGACCCTTAAAGGAATTTAAGGATAACACCTAAATTTATAAGTAAATTAGTAAGATTAATAGTTTAAAGCACTAATAGATAGTAGAGTAACGCGGAACTATATCTTACTAGTAGCAGTTAAAAAAATAGGATTACCTTATAGATAGAAGGAGTAACCTTACCTATTAGTTATAATTTTAGGAGATCTAATAGCCTATAGAGGAGGGATTATTAATCTTAAAATAGGACCTATTTAGATAACCATTAAAGGAAAACGAATTAAGATGTCTTTTAATATCCTACTATTAGGACGGGATAAGGCAGTATTAAGAATGCCTTAGTTATAGGAATATAATCTAAGGATTAATTAGATTACAGGTTAGGTCAATATTAGAGATACTTAACGCTATAAAATGTAATAGTAAACCAAATTAGTATAGTATTAAGTCGGAGCGATATACAAGGAGACTAAGCGAAGCTTAAGTTACGTACTAAAAAGATACTATAAGTATAACAAGAAACTATAGTTACTAAAAAGTAAAAAGCTAGCAGATTATATAGCATAAGACTATAAAATAGAGTTAGAACTAGGAATAAGTTTAAGGTTCTTTCTAATCTATAAGCTTACTAAAGAAGAATCTAGAGCACTTAAAGAGTTTATCTAAGAAAACTTATAAAAGGGATATATTAGACCATTATAGTTATTAGCAGGTTATCNAGTANTATTNATACTAAAGAANANNNGNAAACTNAGGNTATANATNAACTATANATAGTTAAATAGNATTACTTANAAGGATAGGTATCCTTTACCCTTAATTAGCGAAATCTAAGATTGGATGGGTAATGCGCGAATCTTTATAAAGATAGATCTGAGATAGGTATACCATTAAATTAGAATTAAGGAAGGCGATAAATAGAAGGCAGCCTTTAGATTAAGAGAAGGACTATATAAACTATTAGTTATGTAATTTAGATTAACAAATGCACCTATAATATTTTAGAAAAGAATTAATAGTGTATTAGGAGAATACCTTAATAAGTTTATTATAGTATACCTTGACGATATTATTATCTACTTAATAACTAAGGAAGAATATAGGTTTTAAAGAGACTATAAGAAGAATAGATGCTAGTAGTAATTAAAAAGTGCGAGTTCTTTATAAGGAAGACAGACTTTATTAGATTTATTATTAAACTAGGTTATATTAGTATAGACCTACGTTAGGAAAAAATTTAGCAGCATTTTGCTAGCATTTTTAGCATTTTGTAGTATTTCGTAGTATTTAAAACAGACTATACGCATTAAGCAGCATCTAGGTAGCTATATATATATATTATATATAAAAAATTTATTTTTAGATAAATAATTGGATATAGTATATTATATAATAATTTTTTTTATAAATTACTGTTAGTATTACCTAGGGGGTACTGCAATTGCAGTATAAGGTAACTAGTTCTTGGTTTATTCGTATCTTTCTTTATCTACTAAAAGAGAAAGAAAGGGGTAGTAAAGGTCGGGCTATCTATTGGGCCGTAGGTAGTTAGGTGACCTACGCTACGCCATACGGCCCCTACCGCATACGCTCTATATTAGATATTTACAACCTCTACTTATATAGACACTAGCGACATTTATAAAAAGGAAAGAAGGTAAGAAAGTATAAAAGAGAAGTATATAGGTCAATAGGTGCTCAGGGCAGTAATCGCGGATGTCTTGGGTATTGCGAATATTACAAATATTGCAGACGTTGCGGATATCGTTACGGATATTACGGATATCGCTACGGATATTGCGGATATCGTGAATATTGCGGATATTGCGGTGGAAACAGGTAGGCGCGTATAAGGTATTGCCGAGGTGTCCATAGGGGAAAGTAGGTAGAAGGGCTAAGTCCTATCCGTTATTGTTAAAATAACAGTTAAGGAAGTTAATATTAATGGTAAGGTCGGGAGGGTTATTGTTATAAAGGTAGGTGGCGCTCTTGCCCTTATTATTACTACTCCTATTACCATTATTACCGCGTCTTACTGTATTAGGTTCCGTACCACTAGGTTCTGCGCTACCAGTAAGGCTATAGGCAAAGGCGTTATTATTTATAAACGTAACTATATTCTTAGCGGTTTTAATTAGTATTAGTCCGTTCGAAGTTATAAAGTGCTTAATACCGTAGTCGTCGTAGAAGAAGTTGCTGCTAGGAGTTAATATATTAAGTGCTATAGCCGTTATATCCTTATTAAAATCGTTATTAATATCATTATCCATAAGGTACTGGTAGACACGTCTCTTAAATCCTTCTCTTACTTCGTCACGTTCTTCTTTAGTATACTTAGTTAACTAATAGTCTCCTTTCTTATATATAAAGCACGTCCTAGTATTATTGCCGTAATAATTATTTAATGAACTTGGTCGGGATATTGGTCGGTAGTAGCAACGGTTAGTAAAAAATACGTTAGCAGGCTGTTTTATAGGCTGTAAAAACACGTTGGCGGGTTATCCTATAGTACTATTAATCTTCCTATAAGTAACAATTAACGATTATAGGCTGTTTATAAGGCCGGTAAGTGTAGTAGGTGGGTTAGAGTAAGCTGCCTGGCAAGTAGCGACGTCTTAGCAAGCAACGATAAGCTTATTATAGAGAAAATTGTTATTATAGAGGTTAGCGTTAAGACCATGCTATAAGTAACGAAGGTCGTTAAGTAATAGCTATAGGCAGTCCTCTATAGATTTGCCTTCGCTCTTTATTATTACTGTCTTAAGGGTAATAGCATTCCACTTTATTAAAACTCCACGCTTATATTCTAGTCCTTTAAAGTAGTTACGTATAGCATTATAGATGCTATTAAAAGTAATATAAGTTGCCTTATTCTTATAGTAAAAATTAAGAGTAATACCACGTAGCATTGTTAAAAAGGCTTTAATCTTTACTACTTATAGTATATCAACTCTATTATAAAGGTCGTTAAAAATCGTAAGCTTGCGGTCGAAGTTGTTATCCTCTCCACTATATTTGCTTTCCTCCGTATATATCTTTACCAGGGTTACTAAGTCTCTACCGTAGTTAACGGCGGCTGTGACTTTTATAGAAGGAGCTGTAATGTTTATAGGGGGAGCTGTAACGTTTATAGAGGGAGCCGTAACGTTTATAGGCGAGGGGAGCTCGGCTATAGGGGGAGGGTTATTTAAGACAGCCGGGGTTGGGGTAGTAGATAACGTTAAGGGAGTTAATAAACGTGATTTAAGACGATGGTTAATAACATATAAATTAAAAGGTCCTTTATTATTAATATATAGCTTAATTTCTATATCTAACCATTCCGTAGGGTTATCCTCGTAAGCGACTTTATATAGTACTTATAGTACTAACTTGCTCTTCTTATTAAAGACCCATACTCCGTTACGTCGGAGTAGTTATTTAAGTTCCTTAATTGCGGACCTATTAGCGTCTTTAAATGTCTATACCTTAAAGTTATCAAAGTCCTCTTAGTATAATTCCCATAAGCTTTTATCCTTAAAATTGCGCTTAATATACTCATTAATTTTAAATTTAATGTAGTTTATAATATCTTCTGCAGTAGTCTCATTGGTTAGGGTGATCCCGTTAGCCCAGTTCGGACATTAGGTTCGTGTGTTAGGCATAACTAGTATAGATCGTGGTGTAGGTAGGGGTGCTGCTGACGCTGCTGGGTTGTAGGGTGTACTGGCGCTCAGTAAAGAGGTCGTACTGGGTATTGATTTGCGTAATAGACGCGAACCGGACGAAGCCTTGGTAGGAGCCAGTTCTTTAAGTTCCCAGGGCCTTAGTAGGAAGGGTTCTCCTTAGCAAACGCGACAAGATTAACGGGCCTTAGTAGGAGCGATCGCGTATTGTCTCTCTTTGTAATAACACCGGATTCTGATCTGTAATATCACTAATTAGTATTAGTATTACCCGGGGGGTACTGCAATTGCAATATAAGGTAACTAGTTCTTAGTTTATTCGTGTCTTTCTTCGTCTACCAAAAGAGAAAGAAAGGGGTAGTAAAGGTCGGGCTATCTATCGGGCCGTAGGTAGTTAGGTAACTTACGCTACACTATACGGCCCCTGCCGCATACGCTCCACATTAGATATTTACAACCTCTACTTATACAGACAATTACTTATAAATTACGTAAGTTATTCTACTTCTAAAAAAAGGTTTTTTTTTTATTTTTTTTTAAAAGTAGAATAACTTACGTAATTTATAAGTAATTTATAAAAAAATTATTATATAATATACTATATCTAATTATCTATCTAAATTTTTTTTATATATATATAATATATATATAGCTGCCTAGATGCTGCTTAATGCGTATGGTCTGTTTTAAATGCTACGAAATGCTGCGAAATGCTAAAAATGCTGGCAAAATGCTGCTAAATTTTTTCCTGACGTAAAGAAGATTAAAGCTATAGTAAGTTGGCAAAAACTAGAGAATGTAATATAGTTAAGGTTATTCTTAGGGTTTTGCAACTACTATAGAAGGTTATAGCATAATAGTTAAAGAATATTAAACTATTTACTAGGCTTATAAAGAAAGAGAAACTATAGGCATAGGGAGACAAATAAAAGAAGCTATTTAAAGAACTTAAGGAGTTATTTACCTAGGAGCCAATCCTTAAAATCTACTAACTAGGACTAGACACGGTTGTAAAAATAGATGCATTAGACTAAGCATTAGGAGTATATTTACTATAGAAGCACTAGGACGCATAGCATCCAATATTATATTATAGTTAGAAGATAACACTACTAGAGTTAAACTATAACGTCTATAATAAGGAGTTATTAGGTATAGTTATAGTATTTAAGGAATAGAGAGCATTTTTATAAGGCGCAGAGAAACTATTTATAGTTAAGACGGATTATAAGAACTTAATTATAGATAAGTTAGATAGGCAGAGATGCTTACAAAATACTATTTTAAGATTTAGTATACTAAAGGAACTAAAAATGTAAGGGTAGACGCACTTAGTAGAAAAGCTAAACTATAGAACAATAAAAAGCTATTAAGAGTAATACTACGTAGAGATAAGGATAAATAGATTAGATATAATTACCCTAAACTAGCAGCAACTTAAGAGGATAACGAACTAGAAAGAGTTTATAAGATACTAGAAAGCTTTTAGGTATAAAGAATTCTAGAAGCATAACTAGAAGATCTATAAATGGGAATTAAGAAGTAAGGTATATCCTAAAGAGTATAGTAGAATATTTTATAAAAGATTTCTATAAGGAAATAACTTAAGGACATAATAGAGTAATAGGCTTAGTGTTAAGACTTTAGAAAGAATATATTATTAATAGAATTTAGAATATTATAAGAAAAGTAATAAAAGAGTATCTAGATTGCTAAAGGAATAAACTAATAAGGCATAAGCTATATAAAGGGCTACAACCTATTAAAATACTAGAGAGACTATGGAAGGTTATATTATAGGACTTTATTATTAAGTTACTAAAGTTAAGAGATCCTATTACCGGATAAGATTATAATGTAATCTTAGTAATAGTAAACAAGTTAACTAAATAGGGTTACTTTATAGCATGTATAAAAGAAATCTTAGTAGAATATATTACTAAAATCTATATTAAAGAAGTATTTATAAGATATAGAGCACTAAGTAAGATTATATTAGATAGGGATTTAAGATTTATAGCAATATTCTAGAAGGTATTCTTAGCAGAGTAAGAAGTTTAAGTAGTAACTTCTACTGTATATTATCCGCAGACAGACGGTTAGACAGAAAGATTAAATTAAACGTTAAAATAGTATCTAAAATAGTATATTAATTACGCATAGAATAATTGGGTATTTCTATTACTAGTTATATAGTTTATATACAATATAATACTACAGGAAGGAATAGGTATATTACTATTTAAGGCAAATTATGGATATAAGCTAANAATATCGCTGTTACTATAGTAAGTAAAGAAGATAAGTAGTATAGCTAAAGAAAGAATAAAGATACTAATAAATCTTTATATAGACCTGATAGAATTAGTAAAAAAGGTATAAGAAAGAATAAAAAAGTACTATAATACTAAGAGATCTAAGGGACTAGATCTTAAGGAGGGAGATAAAGTATGGCTACTATATAAAAATTTCAAAAGTTAACAACTAAGTAAGAAGTTAAACTACGTTAGACTAAGACCTTTTAAAATTATATAGAGAATTTTACTAGTTATATTTAAATTAAACCTACTAGCTAAAATAAAGATCTACCCTATATAGTATATTATAATACTAGAGCTAGTATATAGGAATATTAAGCTACTAGTTTATAAAGCAGACACGTATAAAGGATGAGAGGAAGATAAATAGTAAGTTTTAAAGATTATTAGTTATAAGGACATTAATAACAAAATATAGTATAAAGTTAAGTAGATAGGCTATAATAAGACTACCTAGGAACTACTAGAGAATTTAAAAAACGCTATAAGAAAGGTATAGGAGTATTAAAAAAAATTAGGTTAGGTAGTATTAATAAAGAAGAATTACTAAAGAATAAGTTACCTAAGGGGGACCTAAGAAGAATAGTTGCCAAACTACTTAGATCTGTTTCCCTTTTAGTTAAAAAAAAATCTATTTTTTAATTACCAAGTTCCTATAAACCTTATTCTATAAGTTTTTACTCCTTAAAATAAACCTTTTTACAACCCTTTTTAAGACGGAGTAACTAAGTAGATGCTATAATGTGGGCTTTAAAAGCCTTCTGCTTTACGTTATAAGAACGTTCTAACTTAGTAAGGGCTTAAGATAGTTTACTATCTAGCTAAGTAGTAGTAGATTAAATATAAAACCCTAAAATAAATTAGTTAAGGAACTAGACAACTATTAAGAGTAATAAGTTGCGTATATTTAGCATTAGAGATAAAGTAAATATTATAGGATAAATAAATATTCGCTTTAATGCACTTTAAGTAAGAGAACAGTTATCGTGAAAATGGACTCGCTAACGTAATATAAACTAACCCCTTTTTTAAATAACGAGAATATGGAGATAGTATAATCTTACTAAGAGGTAATATTACAGCAACAGTACGAGCACGACGTTGCGCCTGTAAAGAAGAAGGAACTTTAGGCATAATAAGTAATAATATTAACTAAATTAATTAGATGGATATTACACCTTTAGTAAATAACTTAGAGATATTTAAAATCTTTAAGGATAAAAATAAAAAGGAGAGAGATAATATTACGGACGCTTTAAGTATAATATTATAACTACTTAAAGAGGAGTTAGAAGAAGCTAGTTAGTTAATTTAGGTATAGTTTAGAATAGAGCTAATAGAGCTATATAATAAGGAATAGTAACTAAGGTTATATAATATTATATACGGTATATATAGTATATAAAGGGAATGTATATATAATACGTATAATATATACCTTATATATAAAGGGGATTTCTTAAAAGTACAGTTGTATATTTAAAGGACTACAGTCCCTACCTAGATAGTTCTCTTCTTTATAGTAAATCTTAGAATATAATTAGAGTTAATCTATTAGGTAACCACTCCACTAGTTATTATTATATTGTTAACTTCTTATTTACCTATATACCTAGCCTATTAATAAGTCTACCGTAGTTCCTGCTATAAGGCTTCGTTATACTAACTAAGTATATATTCTATATATATATAGTATCTACGTCTTCCACTAATACAGTTATAGTACCGCCGCTATATCTGTAATAAGTATAGTAATGCCCGTATATATTACTATACAGTTTACTATAGGTATATACTTACTATATATAGTAACTAACCCTTTTACTACTAATATATTAGCTACAGAGTTAATTATAAAGGAAAAGTATATACCTAGTATATACAGACACCAAAACACGTAATACTGCTATGCCCCCTACGCACCAATTAAGAAATAATACTCTTAGCAGCTGGCACAGAGAACTATAATACACTGCTCTTAACACAAAAAGGCCTTAAGGCGGTCACCCAGTGGCTTATTAGTTAAAATGTGCTAAATTAGTTCTAGGTTATAAGGGAAATAGTAATAAAAGGCAAGGGGGCGAGCAGTAGGTGCCCCCTAGTAACTCTACAGTAGTAGAGTAAAAGTTTGTAATACTAGCGCGTCCGTAGGCCTGTTACGGCAGCAGTGGTTCCTAAGGAGGTTAAATAGTAAGGTAATAGAGCACCACAGACGACTTATAGGCGTTAAGTAGGCGAGTCCTAAAAGGCAGGAAGATAGATCACGGGGTTTTCTCATTTTTCTTAAATAGAGTTTTCTCCCTATATATAAATAAGGAGTAGTCCGCGTGGGCCCAATAGGGATCCAAATCGGACATTAAGCAATGAATTATTATTATTATTATATACCTAGTATATACTATATATATACTATATATATACAACGCTAATATAATATAGCGCTTTAAAACGTTTTATTTTCTCTAGTAGCTAGTAGGATATTAATAATAATTTATTACTTAACGTCTAATTTAGATCCCTGTTAGGCCTACGCAGACTACTCCTTATATACATATAGGGAGAAAACTCTATTTAAGAAAACCCCGTAATCTATCTCCCTGCCTTTTAGGACTCGCCTATAAGGCGCCTACAATACGCCTACGAGTTACCTATAGTACTCCTACTACCTTACTTTTTAACCTCCTTAGGAACTACTGCTGCCGTAATAAGCCTATAGACGCGCTAGTATTATAAACTTTACTCTACTACTGTAGAGTTATTAGGGGGCGCCCATTACTCGCCCCCCTACCCTTTATTACTATTTCCCTTATAACCTAGAACTAGTTTAGTATATTTTAGCTAATAAGCTACTAGGTAACCACCTTAAGGCCTTTTTATATTAAGAGTAGTATATTATAGTTCTCTATACCAGCTACTAAAAGTATTACTTCTTAGTTAGTGCGTAAGGGGCATAACAGTATTATATGTTTTAGTATCTATCTTAGCCAGCCATATTCGCATCTTAGGCTACCTACTAAGACACCCGCCTAGTAGAGCCGGTCTTTTAGTCCTATCATTCCTATTCTTAAAAGTGTCGCCATTATATTTTCTGCCTTTATTAGGCCTTCTTAGAGCCCTAAAGTGTTTACCCCCTATAGCGTTAACTATGCTACGGCTTCGGTTCCTCTTATTTTAGTCAGCCTCTATACCTTTAACTCCTATATACCTCTCTAGCGTTAGTTTAACTAGTATTATATTACGGTAGATAGTTTCCTAGCATTCTTTTATGCTCTACTTTAGCTCCTTTCTCTTTCTTACTATTATCTTTACTGGCCTCTTACACGTCTCCCTTCCTCCTCTATATAGGNCTNGGCCCTAANGCAGCACTATTNTTCTTNTNCTTTCTTTACCTGTTTCTCTAATATATCTTCCCTACTTTAGGGTTATTAGTTTATTCTCCTATAGGGCGCCCTAGGGTCCCTCTATAGTTTATTTAGGTATATCTTAATATACTTTATAACATTAGAGTTATATTTATTTTAGGCCCTTTATATTGCAGTGGCTTTAATATATAGTTATAGGGGGGGAATATTAGCTTCCTTCTTAAGCAGTACTATAGCCGTTCGCTTATATCTGCCTATTATACTCTAGAGGCAGGCTGTTTAGACCTTTTAGAGTAGTTTAAGGAGCGACTTAGGGGGGCCTTTTTTAGATTCTCTAATGGCCCAAATACTAGACCTATACGTTATGGTTGGCTAGATAACTGCTATATATAGTAGGCGTAACCTCTAAAAGTATAGGCCCTATATAGAATTAACGATCCTAGATAATGCGATATACTATACTTAGCCCTTACGGGCCGCTTACGCCGTATATATGCTCTACCGGAGCTTACTATCTACCTATACTTTTAATACCCTTAGGCCTTAAACTAGTTAACCCCTAAAGCCTTAAATATGGATTATATACTAGAGATCTGCAGATTAGTTGCGTTTTCTTATAAAATAGATTAGCTAGTATTTCTCTGATAAGAATTAGACTCTATATTATCTTACCTATTCTATATAGGTGTTATAAGCTTTCTCTAGCATTCTGCAATTTTCTACGGCTAATAGCCCGTATATAATTAAGTTTGTGTCATTAATAAAGCCTATCCCCTAGGTCGCCCCTTCCTTAAAGGAGTTAAGTAGGTTGCTTATAAAGAAAAGGAAGAGTATAGGCAAGAGGGGTAATCCTTATAGTATTCCTATTATAACTATAATAGGGGGGCTCTAGTATCCGCTAAAGACTAGTAATATTTCTTTCTAACCTATAAACCCCTAAACAAATTATACAATCTATTTTAGGAAGCCTTTTACCCTAAGGATATATAGGAGACACTTATGGGGTATATTATTATAGGCGCCACTAATATCTAGGCTAAGTATTAATACTATAAAGTCCCTTCGCATCGCCTATATAGATTTAATAGTGGCAGTAAGTAGCATAAGTGCTAATAGTGTTAAGCGGTTCTTTCTTACCCCTGTTTAGCTCTGTAGTAGTAGGGCGTATTTCTTAGCTATATCTACTATGCAGTCCGCTATTACCTTTTCTAAGATCTTACTAAGGGTGTTTTCTAAGGCAATAGGGCAGTAGCTTCCTGGGATTAAGTAATTTACTTTACCTTATTTTTATAGGATAACCGTCGTTATAGATCTTCTAAGTTATAGATAATAGCCTATAGCAAAGCACGCTCTGGCTATATCTATAAGCTAGGGTGCTATAAGTAGTCCATAGGTCTTTAAGGCCTTATTTAAAATCCCATTTAGACTTAGTGCTATATTATTTAAAAGGCGGCTAATAGTTCTAGCCATTTCCTCTATTATTATATCGCTGTTAACTTACAGGCGAGTTACCAGTGCTTTACCATAATGTTACTAAGGTCTGCTAGAGCCGGTTAGGGGAAGAACCTTTTTATAAGGATCTTTACCTTCTTATCGTTATTATTAGTGGCCTATAATTCCCCTGCTCTTTATAGGGGTGGTAGGTATAAGTTTTCTACTAGCCGCCCTACCTTTTTCTTTACTTATTTTACTATAGCCTACAGGCCCTTATTATAGGGGAGGCTTAGGTTAAAAGTATGCTTATTTATAAATTGTCTCCAGTTATTCCTTATTTCTTTTTTTAGAGTATTCTTTAACTAGTTTCTTATATCTTTATATTATCTCTTATTTTTAGGATTATAGCTACTTAAGTATTTCTTTCTTACTTGTTGTTGGCTAGCTATAAGAACCGCGTATTATACGGACTAAGCTTGTTATATATAGGGGCCCAGTCTTAAGACCGGGCAGTGCTCTTTTAGCCTAGATCCTTTCTAGTCTTTAGTTAATTTCCTTAGGGGTAGCTAATAAGCCTCGCTCGTTTAGTATTGGGTGGATTTCTTCTAGGTCTTAAAGTTGTTATATAACTATATTAAAGAAACTGTTTGCCTTAAGCATTCTTATTATATATCTTTTGCTATTTAGTTACGCCTTAATGTCTAAATCTAGCTGTATCTAGATAGGGATATAGTCTAAGGTAAGTGCCTATTCTTCTTTAGGTTTGCACCTTTTAAGTCTCTAGTATAGGCCTTTGTCTATAAATATAAGGTTAATTATACTTCTAGCGGATCCTTATTGCCATATAATTACTCTAGGGGGGGTGGCTAGCTTAAGGCCCTAGGTGTTTATAGCTTTTAGCAGGCACTCTACCTATTGTTTAGCAGCGACGTAGATACCCCCCTACCGCAGGTAGTAGAGGTTTATGTCTCCTAATAGGATAAACTCTATGCCTTTGGTTTTAAGTAAGCTTATTACTAATATAATGTTCTTTATTTATAGGACCCCTTTAACCCTAGGGTTATACACATTAATAATTTATACTAGTCCTCTATATATCTAGATTGTTATAACTATAATATCTAGATTAACTGCCTGCTATAACTATAAGGATAGGCTAATAGTCTTGCTAATTATAAAGTATACGTATATAGCTGCTTTTAGTTTATATAGGAGCTAGAATCCTTAGGGGCAGTATATTAATTATATATAGGTATTATAGTACGGCTCTTATATAGTAAGGATATAGTGTTTTTCTAGATCTAGACCGTCTAGTAAGGGCCTTATAAGGCGGTGGTTTGTATTGCTATAGTTATACTATATAATAGATAGGTAGCGGACCCCTAGCGAGGGTCCTTCGCCTCTCTATTATTCCTTACTTCTTCTATTTCCACTTTCTCTAGGATATTTAAAACTTCTATCTCTTATATCTATACCCTAGTTACTACTTATTTTATATAGAGCTTTCTATTCCTATATTTTGTGTTCCTACTAGCGCTTCTATATCTAGTTCTTCCCCTATTCTTACTAGTTAGCTATATACCCTTTAAGAGTTAGCTATAAATGTTATATTTGCCGCGTTAAGTCTAATTCTTAATTGTCCCGGTCTTAAGCTTACTATAGCTATCTATAAAGGTCTTCCTATAGGGCGTCCTCTCCCTTATATCCCCTATAACCCTTATATCTCTATATAGTCTAATAATGTCGCATAGCGTCACTTCTAGCCCGTTAAGGCTTGGGATAGCTAGCCTAGCCCCCTAGTATTAAAGGTAAGAAACGCTAAAAAGGCACCTACGCCCCCCTAGCTTATTGCCTATTGTTTCCATTTATATAACCTAGCGTATAGTTATTCCTATAGCTGTTAAGCCCTAACCTTCCGTCTTTTATATTTAATGCAGTCTTCTTTCTCCTACGCCTTATATATACTTCGGTAGTAGTTTATATATTTTATTTAATCTTAATTTAAGTAGTGTCTTATATTATGGGGGCCTGTACAGTAGCTGTAGTATACCTATACTGCGTATATAGATTAGGTATACCCCTATTATACACAGCAATAGTATTATTTTAGGCGGAGTCTGTAATTATAGAGCCTTACGTCGTATATAAGGCCATTTATAATAATACCTTTTTAAATAAGGAGTTTTTGCATTTCTAGTATATGTGTGCTAATAATAAGGGAGCCATATATTTAACCGGCGTTTCCCTAGTAAGTCTCTAGCGACCCTTATATTCTTTTATTTTTCTTATTATATACTTAGTTTNCATTTTCCTATTAAAGCTATTAGATTTAGGTAATCTTAAGTCCTAGTATAAGGCGTTCCGTTTGTTTTACTATCTTATATATAGTTGCTATATTATCCGCCTAGCGTCCCTTTTNTACCNTAAGGCTTAGGGGAACCGCTAGGACTTTAACTAGGTAATCTTTACGGAGCACTTTTATACCAATATATTCTCCTAGCCTATCCCCTACCCTAACGGCTCATTCCTTTACCTATTAGTCCCTTAGGATAACTCTAATATCTCCGCTCCTAAGGTGTTGGACTATAACAGCGTTATAAACCTCTTTATAAATCTCTATAAGGACTTCTATTTCTAATTATCCCCTAAGCCCCTCTGCTTTTTCTATATTTAGTTATATTATAATTATATACCCAAATATTATCTTTAGGGGGGTAGGTTCCCTATACTATAGACGTATAGCTACGGCGGCCTAGGTGCGGTTCGCTGGTAAGAAGAGGTTTTATTTATTTTTAATTTTACTTAGCCATTAGAGGATTTAATTAAGGGTTTACTAGAGGGGCGCCTAAGGTTTACTAGACTAGCGAAGCCATTCTACTAGCTGTATTAATTTGTTATAGCTAACAATTGCTCCCCTATAGCTACGGATACTAAACGCGTCTAATAGGCTTTATACTTTATTAGATGCCTTCTTAATAGAGGTCTTTCCGCTTTATAGTGTAGTATTCACCCGTTCTTATTATGGAGGGCTATTGCTAGGCGTAGTTCTAGTGGATACGCGCGAGTGCAAACCACCGTCGTTCGACGTGTGCCTCCCCTGCGATGCATATATCTTAGGGGGATTCTCTAGGTGTTTTTTAGGGTTCTTTTGGTTAGTTTTAGTCTTTTTAGGCCAGGTGCAGCAAGAGCTCCACGTATTATATATTAATAGGGTTTCAATAATATAAGAAGTTCTACTTATAGTAAATATAAAGTTATCGCTAGTAGGATATTAGATACCTATATAAGCCTAGATAGGTTATATATAAAATATATATATAGTACTAACACTATATATAGCTGTAGCCCTTTAGGGTTAAGAATTTTAGAGTATATAGACGCCTATACTCTAATTATATATACTTACTCTATACTAAGTATATATCTAGCCTAAGCTAACTAGATATAGTACCTAAGACTAGGGGTTTACTATCTAATTTAGTAGGCAATTCTATTATAAGGTAAGAGCACTAGTTTTGCTTTTATATATATACACTATACCCTAATATATCTATCTATCAATCTATCTATCTATATACTTATTCCCCTTAAGTTTAATTTTAAACCTAAGGGTACTTATAGGCCTAAGGGTAGCATATATAAGGAATAGACACGGCTACTACTAAAACTATTACCTAATTTGGAAATAAACGCTTATCTTTATATCTAAAAGACTAGCAAAGTCTAACTTTATATAGGAATTGCGTATATATTACTAAAACTATTACTTAGTTATATTACTAGTTTATACGCATATATATATAAAAGGACTAGCCCAGTTATAGTAGGAACGTCTTAGTAAAACACTTAATAAATAAATTCCGACGCTTTAACTAAATTCTACTAAATTCTGCTAGCTTAATTAACTTCTACCAAGTTCTACTAGATTAATTAAATTTTACTAAAGTCTGTTAAAGACCGCGTGTATATATACGTATATGGCCGTCGAAATCGGACTCTGTACCTGTACGCGGTGACGGCTATAAACCTAGTCTTCGAAGTTTAGATCCAGAGCCAACGCAGAGACGTTGTATAGCGTGTGGACAGGACCTGGTGGTGGTTGTAGGCGTTAAGGGCGGTGGTGAAAAATTTTCGGATGGTAAGATCTTGAAAACCACTACTATTGGCCCTCTATAATACGACGACTACTATATTATTCTCCTATTTAAGGCACCTATACGATCCAATATGGATGTATGGCATTTAATAGCATCCCCTAACCCCTAATAGAAAGCATTAACGACCTCTTATATTAATAAACGAGCGAACGCGGAGTAAATGAACGAACGAGTAAATATACGGCCCCTCCTAACCCCCAGGGCAATCGCCCGCGGAGTATGCGGTTACTCGCCGTTTTTAACTACTAAATACTACCTAGCAGCCTGGATTGCAACCCACGGTTTTCCCTATCTCCTTTTAACGGAGTGGTGCCCTTAGAAAGGGCCTAGCTGGGGCCTAGGTATAAAAGATACTCAAATATATAATATATCCCGCTCGCTTATTAGTATTACAGTAATTAGAACAAATAAATCCCCCTTACGCCTTTAATGGCTCTAAGGGGGGGAAGGCAAGGCGTATATAGTAATAGTCTATAAGAGATAGTATATAGGGGATAGGTAAGATACGGAATAAGATAATAAGACACAGCAATTGATTAGCAGGGCCTAGCTGGGACGTAGTAAACCCTAGCTTTAATAAGCTAAAGAAGGAAGTAGTGGTTCCTAAGGAGTTTAAAACATCTAAGGAGGAGGACGTGCTGTAGGCCTATAGGGCCGCTGCTACGTGCAAATATAGTAATTTGGGGTTTTTTATCCTACTAAGGTGGCTTATAGGGTTTTTCCTTCCCCTAACTGCAGGGTTTTCTTCATGTAAATTATAAGTTTTCCCCCTGTAACGGAGTAGTCTGCGTAGGCCAGTAGGATCCGTATTAGACGTTAATTAAAGAATTACTATATATACGTATATATAAACCACCAAGATCTCTAATTATTTAATTATAAGACTCCCTTATTATTTCTTTCTCTTTTTTACGTAACATTTTATTCTTAGCAAGAGCTATATACCCTTAGATTTAGATTAAAATTATAATATTCCTTTAAATCTTCCCTAAAGTCTCTTTGCGCCCTTATTGTTACAGCACTAGCAGAAAATAGCAGAACTTGGTTAGTAGAACTTAGCAGAACTTAGTTAGCAGAACTTTACACTAGCAAGTTGCCACAAATTACCGCATATTGCGGTTACGTGACGCAAAGATCTTATAAAACATTAAGCAGCGCTACTCTTCTTCTCCTTTCCTTTCCTTAGCTTTAGATCCTTATTTATAGACAATCCAATTATATAGGCTTGCGCGACCCTTTTACTATACTCGTGCCTTAATTAACTAAGTCGCTAATATTATCTAAAGCTCGTCTACTCTTCTTCCTAAGAAGGAACTTAAAAATATCTATAGACTATAAATGAGAATAGAATATAGAAGTAGACCTAAAGACTATTACTAAAACTTAAAGAATAGAAAAGAATAATAAGATTTATAGAACATGTATAGACTAGAATCCCTATAAAATCCTATTAAAAGTTACCCTAATAACTATCCTACTATGCTAAAAAATATAGCAGCCAGTAAAGCAGCTGTAGGACCCTTAAATACCTCTAATAGTAAAACAGCAACTAACTTAAACTCCTAGGTAGAGCTTATAGCAGCTAATACCGAAATTAAATAACTTTAAGAGCTGCTTAAAGCTAGAGAACCCCCTATACTTAGCAAAGAGTTATTAAACACCTAAAGACTTATTATAGTCTTTAAGGCCCTAGCCTAATATACAGTATTAGTATTATTGCGGTCCGCGAAGATTATAGACCCCCTATTGCTTATAGATGAAACTAACCCTATATTTAATAATTAGAAGCTTTAATTATGGAATAAGCTTAAAGTTAATACGGACCACTTCCCTACTACTTAGGCTAAAATAGCCTACGTCTTTAGCCGTATTGGTGGGGATATATAGACGTACCTACACCTGCGATACGTATAGGACTTAGTAAATCCCTTCCTCTCTAAAGAAGAGATAATTATTTACCTATCTTCTATTTATAAGGACCCCTTTAAAGTATAGAATGCCTAACTTAATTATAAAAGCCTAAATATAAAAACAACAGAGACCTTCTTAATATTTTAGACCCGCTTTTTACACCTAGCTAGCTAGGCCTAAACTCCTTAAAAAGATTTAATGCTAGACCTATTTAATAAGCTTACCCTAAACCTATAGCAAGCTATACTGCTAGTTTTTACTACTATATAGACGCTAAGGGAACTTACGGACTAGTGCTTGGTTATTAACTAAGGCCTTTACTAAATTAAGGTATGCGCCGAACGGTATAAAGCTAGAAACCCTTTAAATTAAACTATAAGTAATATAAGAACGACCCGCAATGCCCTAGCACAATTAGTAACCCCTATAGCACCACCTATATAGCCTGCCGCCAATTTAGCAGCTAGCTGTACGGCTAGTCCTGCTATGGTCTAGCGAATACTCGGCCTATATATAGTAACACCCTTATATAGGCCCTTAGTAATTAAAGAGCTTGCTTTTTTTATAGTTAAAAAGGCTACTATATAAAAGATTACCTAATAAATATAAAAGCGGATAAGGTCCTATTAATTTAGGAGGATAGCGTAGAGTTAGAAAAAGAGGAACCCTAGAGGAAGACTTCTCTCTAGGGTTAAAAGAAATCGATATATTGTATATTAATCTAGATCGGCTAGTTAGTAAAAAAAGCTACACTATCTCTTATACTTTATTCCGTAATAAATATTAAGTTTTAACCTCTACTTTAGCTAACTCTAGAGTAAATGCCTTTACCTTAATAAACACCTAGTATACCATAAAGTTAGCTACCTTTTTAAACGCATCTATTAAAGAACTACCTAAACTAATTCCTATTTATAGGCGGATAGAACTACCTATTATAACTATCTTATAGATTTACCTCCGTGTTAACGGATAAGGATAGTATAATATCCCTTTCCTTATTACGGACCTAGGAAGCTATAATATAATCTTAAGAAGAAAATAGCTAGCCTATTTAGGCTTATAGCTTAATATACGGAGTAGGCGGCTTATCTAGCCTAAAACCCTACCCCTAACTCCTTCTTTTATAAAAGAAATTAGCATTATAATAAAAAACCTTATACGGCCCTAGATTAATACTATTTACTAGGCAGATGCTATATATAAAGACTAAGCCTTTAAGAAAGATATATAGCTTAACCCGTAACGGATCTATATACTACACCGCCCCTAAATTAACTATACTACGCTACCTATACTAGAGACCTAGGAAGCTAGTAATAACCTAGCTAAGTTAACTACGGAGGACTTAGGCCCTACGCAGCTATAAAGAAAAGCTAGGAATATTGGACGCTATACTAAACTAATAAATAGAAAAGACAACTTATAGAAAATAGAACGTAAGCTAAGGAAGACTATAAACCCTATACTGCAAAAAATAACCTAATAAATATCCGTAAAGAAACTAGCAGACCTCCCACTAGTTAATATCTACTATATTAGTGCTATAGGATTCTACTAGAACTTAGTTTAGCCTAATATCGTTACCTTTATAACTAGCTTATACAAAATTAATTAAATAATTAAGGAAAGGGAAGGCGAGCTTAGCGGATAAAAAAAGTAAGCTTATAGATAAGGAACTAGTGGAATAAAAGCTACCTGTAAGGGTACTTTTGGTCCTTTACTTGGCTGTATCGCCTAGGAGCTCTAAGGGGTAGCCAAGGCCTAGCCGAAGGCTAGGCTTGGCACCTCCTTATAAGCTCCTCAGGCTTGCAGCCCTTTCCCTCCTTATCGGTTCGTCTCCATACGAGGCTATTGCCTACTCTTTACCATATCGTCCTCTTCCATCGACTCCTTATGTGACTTATGCTCGGCTTGCCTGCTCCCTACCGTACACCCTAGCAATACTGCCTTACACTACCCTATTAACACTAGAAATTTAAGGATATATTCTCTAAAATAGCGTCTAATATACTTTTACCTCACTAACTATATAACTATAAGATCGAGATTAAGCAGGGCAAGGAAAACACCCTTAGCTTTAGCCCCCTTTATAAGTAGTTTATTACTAAATTATAGGCTATAAAGTAGTATCTTATTAATAACCTAAATAAGGGCTTTATTAAGCCTAGCTAAGCCCCTTTTATCTTACCTATTCTCTTTATTAAAAAGCTAAATAGAGGACTCTGCTTCTATATTAACTACTATAAGCTAAATAATATAACCTATAAGGACCGCTATCTACTGCCCCTACTTAATAAGACTCTAGCCTAAATAAGTAGAGCTAAGGTCTTTATAAAGCTTAATATCCGCTAGGCCTTTTACTAAATTAGAATAAACCCTAGGTCTAAGGATCTTACTATATTTTAGACCTATTACGGAATGTATAAATATAAGGTACTCCCTTTTAGACTAACTAACGAACTAGCTACGTACTAGCGGTATATAAATAATATACTCTTTAACTACCTTAACAACTTCTATATAGCCTATTTAGATAATATTATAATCTACTCTAAGTGTTACGGACGCTTTAAGTACGATATTACGACTACTAAAAGAGGAGTTAGAAGAAGCTAGTTAGTTAATATAAGTACGGTCTAGGATGGAACCGGTTAAGCTATATGACGAGGAATGGTAGCCGAGGTTATATAACGTGCTATATATTAAATAAGAGGAACGGGAGGAACTTATATACCTTATATACTACGCGTACATTATATATAAAGAGGATTTCTTAGGAGTACGGTTATATATTTAAAGGACTATAGTCCCTACCTAGATAGTTCTTCTCTTTATAGTAAATCTTAGAATATAATTAGAGTTAATCTATTAGGCAACTACTCTACTAGTTATTATTACGTTGTTAACTTCTTGTTTACCTATATACCTAGCCCATTAATAAGTCTACCGTAGTTTCTACTATAAGGCTTTGTTATATATTTACTACTAAGGTTATAATATTAACAAAGTTAAATAATATGCCACTAAAAGTAGTAGCTATAACAGCGTTAACGGTAGCGACTACCTTAGGATTAGGTAACGACACTAGTATAATAGATACTAACTCTTAGCTAGCTACCATTAGACAGCTATAGGAAAAAGTTAATTAATTAATAGATAATAATAGAATATTTAAAGAAAGGATTAATGGGATTGGAGCGGCTAAGGTTAAGTTACCCTTAATTAAGCAATTTTTAGGGGAGAAGTTAAAACTTAAAGGATTCCTTACGCAAATATACTTTAAGAATTTACGTAGGAAGGAGTTAAACTAGGAATGCCTATAGATTAAGTCGCTTACGTAGGATTATTCTTAATAGGAAGAGCACTTAAGTAGTTTAAGCCTTACCTTATAGAGGTATAGAAGTATAGTATAATAACTACTAACTAAAAGGTATAATATATGTTTTTAAGTTAGAGCGGGTTTATAGAACGCTTAACGCAGATATTTAGAGACTTAAAGGCAACTACTATAGTAGAAAGAAAGCTTTAAAACCTAGTATAAAGAACTTTAGTAATTAAGTATATAATATAGTTTTAAATATTAGCAATATAAGTTAAATAGAATAATAAGGCGCTTATAGTATAGTATAAACAAGAACTTAAAGTAAAAGTCTAAAATATAATTATCCCAATAAAAGATGCGGATACTCTTAGGGATTTAATTAATTAAGTAATTAAGATTAATAATAGGATCTACTAGAGAGAGTAGACTAAGAAGGGTTAGGATAGAGTTTTATAGTTATATAGGGCGTAAGGCACGTAATAATAAAGTTAAAGTTAGAAACTATATGTTACAGTACTACAATAAAGTAGACTAAATAACTACGTTGTGGTATAAAGAGGGGAAGAAGGTGGAAAGGGGGTATTGTATATAAATAGTAGGGCCGGCCGCCAAGTCGCTAGTGGTGGGTTAGCTAATAGTAGGAAATAGTACAAGATAGTATAAAACAGTATGCGTTAGGTTAGTGCCGTAATAGTATTTCTTTCCCCTAGATAGTTTGGTCCCTAAACTAAATAAATAACTTAAAAATAGGCAGTATACGGGGTTGCCTATTTTTTTTACCGCGAAGATATTAGTTCCGTTTACCGCCCTTAACTAAGCTAATAGCGATTTTCTATACCGGGTATAGAAAATCCTAATTAGTTAGTTTAGTAAGTAAGGTTAGTAAAACTTTATACCACTACCTAAATTAATCCGCGTGGCGTTTCTTAGCGAGAATTTAGCTAATTAGATAACTTTAACCGCCGGTTAAAGTTCTTTAACATCTTAACCACTACAAATTTTAATACGGTGGTTAACCGCGACCTTAGTATAACTTTTCCTTATCTCGTGCCTAGTTTAGGGGTCTTAGCTTTTTAGGGTGTTGCTTATAGAAGCGCTATATAGCTTATTCGTAACCCTTTAGGTCTTCCTTTAACTGCTAGGTTGTATCCTTATAGTATTTTTATTTAATCTTATAAGTTAAGCCCTAGGGGTCTTTATTGTGTATATTAAGGATTTTTTTAAACTCCCATTTATCTTCTATATTGCCGTTATTATCTTTCTCTGCCACTCGTCCTTATATATTATAACGCTCTATAGTATTAATATTTGCTTAGCTAGGGATCTTTTTAGCAGCCTAGAGGCGGATCTTAGATATATAAAAGGATTAATTTACTTAAATGTGGTCCGGGAGGTCTATAATAACTACCCCTTAATATACTGCGAGTACGGGGTATAGGCCGTCCTATTTATTGTCCCATTTCTTCTTAGGTTTATTTATCTTTATATTTTTTAAGCTAACTATAACTATATTGCCTTCGTAGAATAACGCGCTCTCGTCCCTATAGGTATTAGCATTATCTTTATAGCGTTACTATAAAATCTAGGCTAGGGCCTTAAGCTATATTAATATCCGCTTAAAGCAGTTAGCTATAAAGTCTACATAGAAGAACTCCTTCTTTGCTTATACTAATAGTATTAGTAGGCGGGGGCTAGTAGGCTTAATTCCGAGGTGAGGGTTAAAGCTATAGTTTACAAAAAACGGGGAGATGCCTATGCTTTCGTTAACTTAGTTATTTATAGTAAACTTAGTAAGCGGTAGGTAGTTAACCTAGTTATCCTATATAAAGCTAATAAAAGCATAGAGGTATTTATTTACGGCAGCGTTAATAATTTCGGTTTAGCCGTCCATTTCTAGGTATTAGGCTAAGCTTAGTTATAAGGTTGTTTTAAGGCGTTTACTTAGTTATTGCTAGAAGTCGCTAATAAATTATATGCCGCAATCGGAGATAATTATACTTAGTATACTGTGGAGCTTATATATATTATTAATAAAGCTATTAACTAGCTCCTTTATTAAGAGTCCTATTACTAGAATAAGGTATTATATTTTAGTTAGGCGGTTTATAATAATAAGGATATATTTATATACCTTGCTATAGCGTTAGTATACTAGTAGCGTTATAATATAGTTAATTAAGATATCGGTTTATAGGCGGGTAGGTAATTTTAGTAGCTTTAAAAAACCAGGTAGGGTAGAACAGGGGGTCTTAATGCAAAAGTATAGGGTATAGTCTTTAATAAAGGTAGCCGTAAACTAGGAGATTTCTAGCTACTAGTATATTTAGTTTAAGAGGTTAAGAGTTTTAACCCGGCTAGGGTAATTAGCGGGGCCGCTGCTATAAGAGTAATAGGTAACTTTTAGGTAGAAGTCTAGGGCGTTAGGGATAAAAAGACGTTAGCGGAAGTAGATCTGTTTATTAATGATACTATATTCTAACTTATCGCAACAAAGTAATTTCCTAATTTTCTTTAGTTAACGGCGAGCTTTCTAATTACGTAGGGCTGCTACTATATCTCTTATAAGTTTATTCTCCTAGTATTCTAGCTAGATTAACTTATTTAGTAACTTTTTAGCTATTTTAGGGTCTAGAGCGACTACGAACTCCGCGTTATTAGAGTTATAGGACTTATATAGTAATTCTTCTAAGATTATAGGGTTAACTTTCTAGGGCGGTATAATAACTTAGGCTTAGTAGCGGAGGCGTTTATTATTAGTATCCTTAGGCCTTATTCCTAGTAGCCAGCTTAGGGTATTAGGGAGCGTGGCTTTACTACTAGGTCTATATATAATTATAAAGTTAAACTATAAAAGGAACTCTGCCTATCGGACTTGGCGCTAGTTTAGCTACTTAGTAGTTATAAACGTCTATAGGTTTTTATAGTTGGTAATAATTTTAAACGGCTTCTTAGTCACTTATAGCTTAGGACGCTATTCCTCTAAAGCCTTAATAATAGCTAAGAGTTCTTTATTATAGATCTTATAGTTATATTTTAGCGTAGAGTACTTTACGGAGAAGAATACAACTAGTTTTAATTTTCCGTTATTGTTATACTAGGAAAGGACTCTGCTAGAAGCCTAATTTAATATATCTATCTTTACTACTATTTTCTTCGTGTAGTTATAGTATACTAGTACTAGTGCTAAAGTAAAGGCTCCCTTAAGGGCCTTAAACGATTTAGCTTATTTTAGTCCCTATAGCCATCCAATATCCTTCTTTAGAAGTTTTATTATAGGTATAGCAATAGTAGAGTAGCCTTAGATAAATTATTAGTAGAAGTTCGCGAAGCTAAGAAATTATTATAGTTCTTTAATTAATATTAGGTCCTTCTATTTCTATAAGACCTATACCTTTTTAGGGTTTATAGTTATGCTATTAGTTAAGATAATTAAGCCAAGGTATTTTGTTTTAGTAGAGTAGAACTTAGACTTATTAATATTAATCTAAAGTCCGGCATTACTAAGTCTTTAGATAACTTCATTTATATACTTAGTATGCTTAGCGCGTGTTTTAGAAAAGATAAGGACGTTATTAAGGTAGGTAGTATAGTAGTTATTAAGGGCGTTATATAGAATATAGTTAATATAGTTCTAAAACGTAGCGGGTGCGTTATAGAGGCTAAATAGTATAACTAGCATTTTATAGAGTCCAAACCGGGTAATAAATGCTATAAGCTACTTATAGCCCTCTATAATCCAAATCCGGTTAAACGCAGTAATTATATTAAGTTTAGTAAAGTACTTAGCACTATAGAGTGCGTTAAGTGTCTCACGGATTAATAATAGTAGGTATTAATTCTTAATAGTAACTATATTTAGGCCTTAGTAGTTATAGTAGATTTATATACTACCGCTAGGCTTAGTAGCAAGGAGGAGTAGTATAGTAGCTAGTAAGGTTAATTCGCGGATAAAACCCTTATCTAGTATCTTATTAATCCACTTCTTTATATACCTAAGTCTAGCAGGTAAAAGTGGTCTATTTTATAGTATAGGGCCTAGTTTCTAGGGGTAATCTTAATTTTATAGTCCTATAGTTAGTAAAGGGGTAGCTTATCTGCGTTCTTAGGGAGGAAGTACTTAATATATTTACTAAACTCCTTTAATAGACGTTGTGGAATGTCTTTATAGGTTAATCCTGGTTTGCCTTTTAGGAATTTTTTAATATTGGTATTAACTATCTTCTAACATAAAAGCTTGGGTTTAGTTTTTAGATTTATCTTAAGGAAGTTAATTTTTATTTTTTATTTTTTTATATCCGTTGTATTATACTACGTACAATACTGCGTATGCAGCCTTAAGCTATAGCGCTATAGTTCTATATATATGAATCCTTTCTAGGCATCTTAATATATACTAGTAGCTATGTCTTAGTAGTTTATAAACCTCTAAACTAGAAGTTTATAGTTCCTTAGTAAACTAAGTTACTGCAACTACTAGGGAATAAGAAAACGGTAGGAAAAACCATAAGAAATCCTAACACCTGTCCCTGTCCTTTTGCAATTTATTTCTGTCCTTTTGCTCTCTATGGTCCTTTTAAGAGCCTAGTAGGAGTTGCCTCCTTCTAGAGTCCTATTTGTTTTATTTTTCTATAGAACCTTCTACGCTAATACTACGTACT
This sequence comes from Cenococcum geophilum 1.58, assembly GCF_001692895.1. Lineage (NCBI taxonomy): Eukaryota > Fungi > Ascomycota > Dothideomycetes > Gloniales > Gloniaceae > Cenococcum > Cenococcum geophilum. The sequence continues at coordinate 2,205,567 of NW_027137560.1, read as the reverse complement.
ATATACTAGTTTCGCTGCTTAAAAAGTCTCGCAGTCTTTACTATTAGTAAAGTAGTTTTCCTTACAATTAATGCAAAGAGGGGTAGTGTGCTTGCAAGGCCTGCCTAATATTAAACAGGTAGGACAGCAGTGGTCTTTAGATAAATGTGCAGCCGCANAGAATCTACAGGCTCTAGTAGAGCATCTATCTCCTATATGGCCAAATTTTTGGCAGCTAGTACACTGCGTAGTAGAAGAGACTTTAAGGTATTTTACTACCTTAGTAGCTGTACCTGCAATTAATATCTCTTTTTACTTAAGAATTTCTTATCTTTTTTCCTCGTTCTTTATAGTAAAAACTATAGAGCCAAATCTAGTTTGTGGATCGTGTCTTTTTACGCTAGATAAAATCTATCTAGGTAGTCCTTATATCCGTATAGGATTAAAGGTCTCAATTTCTTCTTTTAGAAGCTTAGAGCCTCCCTCTCCTAGAAAAGGTAGGGTAGGAACTCCATGGGCTATAATTTGAACCCAGGGTTCTAGTTTTTATTCTCTTTAAAAAGTAAAGCAGTTATGCCAGATATCCTTATATTTAATTAGGAAATCTGCATTATACTCTTCTATAGTTGTAAGGAGAATATTTTNTTTTCCTTTAGTTCTAGCTATAGACGCTAGTACTGGCTTTTTTACTTACAGTTTTAATGCAAATAGTTGATTGACTTTGTTCCGTATAGAGAAGGTATCTAAAGATTAGTTTTTTTCGTCTGTAATTAGGACTAGCTTCCTTTCTTATAGCTGCTTTTTCTTACTTCTAGTAGAAGTAGAACTCCTACTAGAAGGAGAAGGGGTAGAAGATGGTGGTGGTAATAATAAGAAGGGTAGGGAGGACGAAGAAGGGAGGCCCTTCTTTAGCCTCTTTGCGTAAGTTTCCTTAATAGGAGCTACCTCCTTATAGAGAGCCCTTACTTTTTCTACTAGTCCTTTTAGGACATTGTTTGCCTTTTCTTTTCGTTATATAAAGGGATTTTCTCCTACTAGAATACTCCGTGTATAGTCCTTTAGCTATTTAACTTGTTCTTTTTTTTTCTTTTCCTTTTTCTCTTAGCCCTTTATAAGCCTGAGTTAGGCTTTCTAAAGCTTTTTATAGGTGTTGATTTAGAGAGAGAGAGAAGAGGGGAGTATACTAGCCGTAATAGGCCTGAAATCTATCCCCTCTCTTATTTGGCATTGGTTTTGGTATTAATTTTTTCCTTCTTTCTTTTCTTTTTCTTTTTTAGAAAGTGATTAAGAGTAGCTTCTTTTTTTTCCTATATAGATTGGAGGGTTAAATAGGCAAGGGGAAGATTAAAGAGAGGAGGTAGAGGTAGAGGTAGATAATATATTATTAATTATCTCTATAGTTTTGCTTTTGGATAGCTTTTTTTTTTAAACTTATAAGTCTTTACTATTTTAAAGCTTATAGAAGCTTATAGGGGGGTTTCCTGGTTTTTACAGTAGATAATAACCTTCTTAGGTCTCTTATCTCCTAGTCCTAGAGGTAAAAAACTAGGCAAAAAGCCTTGCTAGTTTTTACTATCCTTTTACGCCCTTTCTCCTTACTAATCCTACTAGAAGATTTCTAGGGAGACTAGGCTAAAAGGTAGTAGAAAAACTAGCTAAAAAAAGACTAGTATCGTTTTGGTATTGGTGGTAGTAGTAGTAGTAGTTTTGGTGTTCCTATCCATGCCTCGCTTACAAGCTAGGACCACCCCTAAGAAGAATTTTCTATTGGGGGAAGGGGGTAAAACGACAAATAAATCCACCTCTAGCTCGCTAGGCAGGAGGAATTGGGTCTTGAAAGTCGGAAAATCGATTGTTTTTGATGGTAAGATAGGTATGCGTAAGTTTTGAAGTGTGGCGCTACCTTTTAGTAAGGTTGCATGTGTGGTAAATCTTTTCCTATTTAGACCTTTTAAGGAAGTTATAAAAATAGGGGGGAGTACTTTATAGGCTTCCTTTATTATATAGTCACCTTCTACTAGCCAGCGGAAAACCCTTTTTAATAGGTTTGGTACTTCTATTAGGCCTATAGGCAGCTTTTTAAGCAGCTGTTAGTGCTTATCTTATTTAACTAGTTCTACTAGCTCTGCTATATAAATCCTTATTACCTTTACGTCTTTTTATTTATAGAATTAGGTAAAATTAATAGTATAAGTGTATTTAATATTGTCTAGGTTAGGGCGTATCTAGTTCTTTAGTGCTATAGCTAGGCTAATACAGCTTAGTTAGCCTAGGGGGGCGGAAATAAGGCGGCGGCCCTATATAGTACGCGCGGGAGATAGGTATAAAGTTAGGCGTTATAGTGGCGTAGTTTCTATTATCTAGGTCTTAGTAGTTCTATAGCTAGTCCTTGCTATAACGCGAGCTATAGTGTGCGTATATAGTATATAGCTTAGTTCTAGGTATTAGGCTAGGCGGCTAGGGTTTAAATAGTACCTAGGTTGGGGTTAGATTCTTAGTAGTAGTGGCGCAAAGCGGACCTTCTTCCTTAGTCTTAGTAGGGCTAGCTAGCCCATTGTTTTAGTCTTAAGTGCTAGGGTAGTCTAGTCTTCTACTATCTCGTTTCTTTACAACTATATAGGCTCTCCTTTATTAGGAACGTCTTCTATTATTAGGGCTTTATATATAGTCCTAGGCACTAGGCTTAGTAGTGCTAAGTATCTATATAGGGCGTCTTTACTAACATTAGTTATCCCCTATAGGAGGTAGTGCCTAGAGTAGTAGTCTAAGTTAAAGCGGATTTTAAGTTTCCTAAAGCTAGGGCATACCTAGGATAATTAGGGTAGTAGGTAAGAGTTTAGTAATAAAAAAGAGCATGGCTTTAGTATAGAGGCCGATTAATATTTAGGTAGTAAAGTAGTCTGTAATAAGTAAAGTTAGAATACTATCTATAAGGCGTAGTGGCCTAGGTGCCAGTAGCTTCTTAGTTATAATATTATACTTTCTTATAATAGACTCTACGTTGGTAAATGCTATTATAGTACTACCGGAGTCTACTAGGCTTACTATATTAATATAAACTTAGGGGTATAGGTTATATAATAAGGAGAGTTGGGTTTAAATAAGGATTAATTTCTTATTACTGTTTACTAATTTAAGATTAAGTAGTAGTTTACTAATAGAAAGGACTAATTAATCTAGTAATAGGGACCTAATCTTCTTGTCTTCCCCTTTATATGGTTTAGACCCTTAAACATAACTTAGTCTAAGGGTTTGCCTTTTAATAACTAGGGTATAAGGCTGTCTTAGTAGGGCGGTCCAGTATCTATCTAGCTAGCGGTATTAGTTTTAGTTTCAGTTAGGGTATAGGAAGATAATACCTCGCTAATAACGTGGCCGTATTTATATTCGCTAGCGCGAAGTTACTAATACTAGGCGTTATTAACGGGTTAGGCTTCTATATAGGGTATAGTTTAAAGTAACTAAGCCGTAGGGTTAAAGGGGGGGATTATTCGCCGCGGCTATAATAGGCTCCGCGGTTGCCGCGTTTATAATAGACTCTATAGTTACCGCGTCCGCGGTTATTAGTTTGCGTTATTTAATAGGGTAGTATTAAGATTAGGTTTACTATTTTAGTAGGGTTATAGGCACCCTTCTAGTGGCTAGGTAGGCTATAAGTAAGATATAGTCTATTATTAACATAGCGCTTACGCTCCGTGTCTAAGATTCTATTAAGGTCTGTAGGTTCTTTAGTTATTACTAGGGTTAGGGTTAATATAGGGGTAGGGGCTTAGGTAGGTAGGCGGTAGTTAGCGTTTTTCTTAAGGTTAGCTTAGTGTGTATAGTTTGTAAGGTTCTTAGCGAATATATCTATCTGCTTGCTCTAACCTATATAGTTACTATTATTAATTTTATAGGCAAGTCTAAGTACTAGCTCTTCTATCTTTAGAAAAATAAACTTTTAAAGTAGGTCTACCTTCTATTTATCTGTCTTCTTAGCGCAGACTATTAGCTTATTAAGCTTTTCCTTTTAGGACTAGTAATTATACTTACCCTAGGGGAAATAGTTAAGCTTATTTTTTGTAACCTAGGTCATGTTAAGGACCTTATAGTAGGTAGTAAGGTCTTTAAGCATATCTTCCTTAATAGGCCATTTCTACGTAAATATATTATTTAGGTTCTCGTATATAAGCTCTAGGCCCTACTTAATAAACTTATAGACCTTATCCTCTAGTATATCTAAGATATAAAAAATCTGGGACTAAACTGTATTAAAGTAGTCCTAGTCCTGGTTAAAGACTCCCTTAATCTTAATATGCTAGGTCTTAAAATTAGCTTATCGTTCTAGCGGGGTGCCTTTTCCACTAAATATTAGCGGGTCTTTAGATCTCCGTTTTTTCTACTAGGTTACTACCGTTGTTATAGGGGTTAATTGTTTTAGAATAGTAATAGTCTCTGCTTAGGAGTTAATAGTTCCTATCTAAAAAGCAATAAGGGCACTAAGATTTTTATTAGCTTTTTTATTAGCGGTGTTTGTGTTATATATATATTATAGTCCTACTTTAATATTATTAAGGAACTTATTAGTATAGTTAATAAGGGTAAAGTAAGCTTTGCTAGGCTTAAAGGTCTTAGGGTATAGTAGGGAGCGGCGGATTATCTATGCGATATTAGGGTATATCTCTATAAAGAGGTCTACAAAAACATCGCGGGGGTTCTAGGTTTCGGCTATTTTAGCGTTATTAGTGTTGCCTATTTAGGCGCTAGGTAAAAACTAAGAATTATTCTAGGACTATACTAGGGACGTGTCGGTTTTAGTAAAGGCGCGTATAGGTTATAATTACTCTACAGCGGAGGTTAATTAGCTAGGGTATAAGGAATTAGTAATCATAACGGGGCGTAAATTAAAGATACTATAAACTATTATAGTGCTGTAATAAAGTAGACTAAATAACTACGTTATAGTATAAAGAGGGGAAGAAGGTGGAAAGGGGGTATTATATATAAATAGTAGGGCCGGCCGCTAAGTCGCTAGTGGTGGGCCAGCCAATAGTAGGAAATAGTACGAGACAGTATAAAACAGTATACGTTAGGTCAGTGCCGTGACACTAGTATAGCGCAGAGCTAATAGACCTAAGTAGTATTAAAAAAACTAGAAATAAAATAAACGACTATAGAAACCTAGAGAATAAGGATTAAGTAATTAAAGGTCTAAGAAGTAGAGGCCAAACTAGGGATCTTAATAGTAGAAGACGTTTAGGCGAACTCTATAGCAAGAAAAATGGTTTAAAAAAGGAGCTTATATAAATTGCGGGAAATAGGGTTATTATATTACATCGGGAAAATATTCGCAGGATGAGATTCAAGTAGACTTTGGTTTTCGCGTTTCGCGTAATTGACATGTAATTTGACCAACTCGACACGCAATTAACCAACTTAACACGCAATTAACCAACTTGACACATTTAAAAGTTAAATAACACGCAGTTGACCTACTTGACAACTTTAAAAGCTAACTACATATTTCTTGACACGCAGTTAACCTACTTAGCAACTTTAAAAGCTAACTGCATATTTCTTAACATGTAGTTAACCTACTTAAAAGTTAAATAACACGCAGTTAACCTACTTAAAAGTTAAATAACACGCAGTTAACCTACTTGGCAACTTTAAAAGCTAACTGCATATTCCTTGACAAGCAGTTAACCTACTTAGCAACTTTAAAAGGTAACTACATATTTCTTGACATGCAATTAAGGTAAAGTTGTATGCTATATATTTAACTATTATATATTATCTAATATAATCTTATACAATCTTATATAGTCTTATTACTTAGAGGCTCTGCATAAGGCTCTGCACGAGGCTCTGCACGAGGGCTCTACACCGAAGCTCTACACGAAGCTCTACACGAAGCTCTACACGAAGCTCTACACGAAGCTCTACACGAAGCTCTACACGAAGCTCTACACGAAGCTCTACACGAAGCTCTACACGAAGCTCTACACGAAGCTCTGCACGAAGCTCTACACGAAGCTCTGCACGAAGCTCTACCACGAAGCTCTGCACGAAGCTCTACACGAAGCTCTGCACGAAGCTCTACACGAAGCTCTGCACGAAAGCTCTGCACGAAGCTCTGCATCGGGTCCCCGCTATATTCCCGATAGCTCTCCTATGTAGCCACCTATTTTTTTATCCATCCTTCCTTCCTTACATCCTCCCTACCTAGGAGGCACCAGAACGGCAGCCAGCAGAGGACCGTCGCCAGAACCACGACTCGCCAGAACCAGACGACCGTCGCCAGAGCCCAGACGACTGTCGCCAGAGCCAGATGACGTCGCTAGAACCAGACGACCGTCCGCCAGAACGACCGACCGTCGCCAGAACCAGACGACCGTCGCCAGAGCCAGACGACTGTCGCCAGAGCCAGATGACCGTCGCTAGAACCAGACGACCGTCGCCAGAGCCGACGACCGTCGTTAAACCAGACGACCGTCGCCAGACTAGACGACCGTGTTACACAAACCAGACGACCGTCGCCCGTCCGCCAGACGACCGTCGCTAGAACTAGACAACAACCGTTACAAAACCAGACGACGTTACCAGAACCAGACGACCCGTTGCCAGAGCCAGACGACCGTTTCCAGAGCCAGACGACCGTCGCCAGAGCCAAGACGACTGTCGCCAGAACTAGACGACCGTTGCCAGAACCAGACGACGACCGTTTGAATGACCAGCCAGCAAACACCACGAATGATTCAATTTAATCGATCAATCGAATTAAACTAGAGCTTTATATTGGCCTGTCACCAAAATCAAATTAGGCCTCCTAGGGAGGCACCCGTTCAAATGTAATCAGGGCCTTAATCAGGCCGACCCCTCCCCCAAATTGAATCATACACTGACACAGGCAGGCAGGCAGTAGGTAGGTAAGGTAGGTAGGTAGGTAGGCAGGCAGGTAGGAGAGGACCGTCGCCAGAACCAGACCATCGTCGCCAGAGCTAGACGACCGTCGCCAGAGCCAGACGACCGTTACCAGAACCAGACGACCGTCGCAAGAGCCAGACGACAACGACTAGCCAGCGAACGCTATAAACGATTCAATCGATCGATTGAATCAAGGTACCACAAACAGGTAGGCACAAGTAGGGAGATGCTGACGGGTAGGCAGATGCAGACAGGTAGGCAGATGCTGACGGGTAGGCAGATATAGACAGGTAGGTAAATGCAAACAGGTAGGCGATGCAGACAGGTAGGCAATGTAGACAGGTAGGCAATGCAGACAGGTAAGCAATGCAGATAGGTAGGCAATGCAGACAGGTAGGCAATGCAGACAGGTAGGCAATGTAGACAGGTAGGTGATGCAGGCAGGTAGGTAAGTCAATAGGTAGATAGGTAGAAGAGAACCATCGCTATATTATATTAAATTATCTAAAATAATATTTATTTTGCTAGTCTTATAAATAGCTTTAAAGTAGCTTTTATTTATTTAAAATATGCTATTAGTATAAAAGAGGTAAATATAATTATGGTTGCCAAATGCGTAGATTACTGGCAGGTTGCGCGCAGGTTGCGCGTAGGTTGCTCGCAGGCTGCGCGCAGGCTGCGTGTTAAAAAAACACGACATAGGCTAGTCGGTCGAGTTGCCAAATGCCCTCAACTGCGCGCTAATTGCGTCAACCACCAACCATTGAGGCCATTGGTAGGGTACTATATTTTGCCGATATAAAGACTATAAAAGTAGTTAGAGTTACTATATAGTAAAGGGAATAAGGCTAGTAGAAGACATATATATATAGAGGGATAATAGTATACTATAAGGAATAAAAGAATATTTAATTAAAAGTTTTGCGTTTTATTATAAGGACGCTAAGTATAGTGTAAGCTATTAGCTATAAAAGCTAAAATTATTAAAGTTTAAAGGAACTAATAAACCAGTTTATAGATCGGATATTAAGGACAATAAATTTAATCTAGATAAAATATTCCATAATAATAAGGTAATAAAGGTAGCTTACTAGGAGTATATAGACCTTAAAGATGTTATATAAGAGGTAGAGAATAATTCTACTATAAAATAGGGAATATTAGTAGGGATTAAAACCCTACTAGATATAATATTTATCGCTTTATAAAATATAAGAGAAGTAGGACAGCGAACCACTTTAGTACTTAATAAAGGTAAAAGGCCACAGGCTTAAGATTCTTAAAAAGAGATACGAGATGCTTAAGATTCCTAAGATAGGATAAGATACGCTTAAGGACCTATAACAGACGATAACTAATAGAGTAGAGTAACGGCTTAGTTTAGTAATATATAAATAAGCTTAGGACAAAGTTTCCTAAAGGTATAAGACTCTTAAGATAAAATAAGTAAGATTTAAAACTCTTAAGACGAGACAAGAACACTAAAGAAGCCTAGTTAAACTAAGGCTAGAGTTAAGCTTAAGACTAAAGCAAGCTTAGGATTGAGAATCCTATAGGACTAAGATTTCTAGATATAAATAAGGACTATTAAATAAACTAAAATTAAGAAGTAAGAAGACTGTAAGGATTTACTTATAAGGTAAAAACCAAAAGAAAATATAGAGGAATTTAGACAGAGAATCCTTATATAGTAAGAATAAAAGCTAAAATAAAAATTTAGTACACTAGGTTATATAAGGGATAGAGTACCTATATAAAGAATTACTAATAGGCCTAGGGCAGGTACGCTAAGAGCTAAGTAGCTTACTAAACTAGAAGATAAAGAGGATCTAGAAATCCCTACTAGGTTTAAGAAATAATATACTAAAGGCTGTTATAATATAGTATAAGAAGATACTTCCTTATGGATAAGCCGTATATACTTTAATAGCTGTACTAAAAGTAGTATAGGCAACGACATAATAATAAGTAAGAAGATTTCTATATATAGTTAGATAAAAGAGTTATCTAGAACTACCCTATTATAAAAAAAGCTATAACTTATATTAAGGGAGCCTTAATTATAATATTAAAAGATCTAAAAAAAAAAATTAGAGGATTAGAGAAGCGAGAGACGTATTTTAGTACCTATAAATAAAGTTATAACGTTTAGATTAACACGGTAGAGGTTTAAACTTAAAAATAAGGATAAGTTAAGAGTTAACCTAAAGCACCTAGCGTATTATACGTTATTATAAATAGTATATATAGATGATATATACGAGATATATAAGAATCTAAAAGAAAAGAATTAGAAGTACTTTATAAGAATATATTAGGCGCCAGATAAGTAATAGTATAGAAATGCTAAGTATATACACGGTTAGCATCTAGTAGAAGTTTAGGAGTTAGAAGACTTAATACTTTAACTAAAAAGATTTCTTATAAAAGAATGCTTAGATAGATAATAGTAGTAGGAATGCCTAGAGAATATATGTCTATAGTATATAGAGGATAAAAAGCGAACTAGGTATTAGCTAAAAAGTAAGCTAAGTATATAAAGATTAAATAGCTAATAGTTAGGAAAAGTGGAGGCCTACGGGACTAGAGGGAACTAGTAGTAGAGCCTTAGACCCTTAAAGGAATTTAAGAACAATACCTAAATTTATAAGTTAATTAGTAAGATTAGTAGTTTAAAGTACTAATAGATAGTAGAGTAATACGGAACTATATCTTACTAGTAGTAGTAAAAAAAATAGAATTACCTTATAGATAGAAGGAACAACCTTATCTATTAGTTATAATTTTAGGAGATTTAATAGCCCATAGAGGAGGTATTATTAACCTTAAAATAGGACCTATTTAGATAACTATTAAAGGGAGATAAATTAAAATATCTTTTAATATCCTACTGTTAGGACAGGGTAAGGCAGTATTAGGTATACCTTAATTATAAGAATATAATCTAAAGATTAATTGGATTATAGGTTAGATCGATATTAGGGATACTTAACGGCGTAAGATGCAATAGTAAACTAAGTTGGTATAGTACTAAGTTAAAGCGATATACGAAGAGACTAAGTAAGACTTAAGTTATATACTAAAGAAATACAATAAATATAGTAAGAAACTATAGAGCCTAGAAAGTAAAAAGCTAGCAGATTATATAGTATAGGACTATAAAATAGAGTTAGAACTAAAAATAAGTCTAAGGTTCTTTCTAACCTATAAACTTACTTAGGAGGTATTACAGCACTGGTGGATTGTAGCTGATAGATATCGGTGGATTATAGCGGACAGTTGTAGACAGTTATAGATAGTTTTATACAGTTCTAAACAGTTGCCGTCACGTGACTAGAGGATCGTATATAACGTCGAGCGGCGCCGCCCTCTGTCTCCTTTCCTTTCTCTAGCTTTAGATCCTCGTTTATAGACTACCAATTATATAGGCTTACGCGTCCCTCTTGCCGTGCTTGTGCCTTAATTAACTAAGTCGCTAATATTATCTAAAGCTTAACTACCTCTTCTTCCTAAGAAGGAACTTAAAAATATTTACGGACTATAAATAAGAACAGAATATAGAAATAGACCTAAAGACTATTACTAGAACTTAAAGAATAAAACAGAACTAGAAGAATAGAAAAGAATAATAAGATTTATAGAACACGCATAGACCAGAACCCCTGCAGAATCCTATTAAAAGTTACCCTAATAACTATACCACGATGCCAAGAAATATAGCAGCCGGCAAAGTAGCTATAGGACCCTTAAATACCTCTAATGGTAAAATAGCAACTAACTTAAACTCCTAGGTAGAGCTTATAGCAGCCAATGCTAAAATTAAACGACTTTAAGAGCTACTTAAAGCTAGAGAACCCCCTATACCTAGTAAAGAGTTATTAAACACCTAGAGACTTGCTATGGTTCTTAAGGCTCTAGCCTAATATATAGTATTAGCATTGTTGCGGTCCGTAAAGGTTACGGACCCCCCATTACTTATAGACGGAACCGACCCTATATTTAATAATTAGAAGCTTTAATTATAGAATAAGCTCAAAGTTAATACGGACTACTTCCCTACTATTTAGGCTAAAATGGCCTACGTCTTTGGCCGTACTGGCGGGGATGTATAGACGCACCTACGTCCGCGGTACGTATAGAACTCAGTAGATCCCTTCCTCTTTAAAGAAGAAATAATTATCTACCTGTCTTCTATTTATAAGGACCCCTTTAAAGTATAGAACGCCCGACTTAATTATAAAAGCCTAAATATAAAAACGATAGAGACCTTCTTAGCCTTTTAGACCCGCTTTCTGTACCTAGCTAGCTAGGCTCGAATTCCCTAAGAAGATCTAATACTAGACCTATTTAATAAGCTTACCCTAGACCTATAGCGAGCCGTATTACTAGTTTTTACTACTATATAGACGCTAAAGGAACTTACGGACTAGTGCTTGGCTATTAACCAAGGCCTCTACCAAATTAAGGTATACGCCGAATGGTATAAAGCTAGAAACCCTTTAAATCAGACTATAAGTAATATAAGAACGGCCCGCAATGCCCCAACACAATTAGTAACCCCCGCAGCACCGCCCGTATAGCCCGCCGCCAATTTACTAGCTAGCCGTGCGGCTAGTCCTACTATAGGTCCGGCGAATACTCGGCCTATATATAGTAACCCCTATATACAGGCCTTTAGTAATTAAGGAGCTTACTTTTCTTATAGTTAGAAAGGTTACTGTATAAAGGATTGCCTAATGGGCGTAAAAGTGGATAAGGTTCTATTAATCCAGGAGGATAGTATAGAGTTAGAAAAAGAGGAACCCTAGAGGAAGACTCCTCTTTAGGGTTAAAAGGGATTAATATATTAGATATTAATCTAGGTCGGCTAGTTAATAAAAAAAGCTGCACTATCCCTTATACTTTATTCCGTAATAGATACTAAGTTTTAACCTCTACTTTAGCTAACTTTAGAGTAAATACCTTTGCCTTAATAGACACCTAGTATGCCATAAAGCTAGCTAACTTTCTAAATACACCTATTAAAGAACTGCCTAAACCAATTTTTATCCGTAGGTACAACAGGCAGATAGGGCCACCTATTATAACTATCTTGCGGATTTACCTCCGTATTAACAGACAAAGGTAGTATAATATCCCCTTCCTTATTATAGACCTAGGTAGCTATAATATAATCTTAAGGTAAAAATAGCTAGCTTATTTAGGCTTATAGCTTAACATATAAAGTAGACGGCTTATCTAGCCCAAAACTCTACCCCCAACCCCTTCCTTTATAAAAGAAATTAGCATTATAATAAAAAACCTTATACGGCCCTAGATTAATACTATTTACTAGGCTAATGCTATGCGTAGGGACTAGGCCTTTAAGAAAGATATACAGCTTAATTTACAACGGATTTGTATACTATGCCGCCCCCAAACTACCTATATTACGCCACCCGCATTAAAGACTTAGGAAGTTAGTAGTGACCTAAAAAAGCCCCCTATAGAGAGCTTAGGCCCTATATAGCCATAAAGAACAGTAAGGGATATTAGACATTATACTAAACTAATAAATTGGAGGGATAATCTATAGAAAATAGAATAGGAGCTAAAAAAGATTGTAAACCCTAAACTATAAAATACGGTCCAGAAAACGAATATAAGAAAACCAGCGGACCTCCTACCAGTTAATATCTGCTATATTAGTGCCGTAGGATTCTACTAGAACTTAGTTCAGCCTAATACTATCACCTTTATAACGAGCTTATACGAAATTAATTAAATAATTAAGGAAAAGGGAAGTAAGCTTAGTAAATAAGAAAGCAAGCTTATAAATAAGGAACTAGTAGAATAAAAGCTGCCCTATTAACACCAGAAATTTAAGGATATATTCTCTAAAGTAGCGTCTAATATACTTTTACCTTACCAACCGTATAACTATAAGATTAAGATTAAGCAGGGCAAGGAAAACACCCTTAGCTTTAGCCCCCTCTATAAGTAGTCTATTACCGAATTATAGGCTATAAAGTAGTATCTCATTAATAACCTAAATAAGGGCTTTATTAAGCCTAGCTAAGCCCCTTTTACCTTACCTATTCTCTTTATTAAAAAGCCAAATAAAGGACTCCGCTTCTATATTAACTACTATAAGCTAAATAATATAACCCATAAGGACCGCTATTTACTACCCCTACTTAATAAAACTCTAGCCCAAATAAGTAGAGCTAAGGTCTTTATAAAGCTTAATATCCGCTAGGCCTTCTACTAAATTAGGATAAACCCCAGGTTAAAAGATCTTACTATATTTTAGACCTATTACGGAACGTATAAATATAACATACTCCCTTTTAGACTAACTAACAGACCAGCTACGTACCAACGGTATATAAATAATATACTCTTTAACTACCTTAACAACTTCTATACGGCCAATTTAGATAATATTATAATCTACTTTAAGAACAAGCTAGAATATAAGAAGCACGTCTATAAAGTCCTATAACGGCTCCGTAAGGCTAGCCTCTAGGTTAATATTAAGAAGTTAGAGTTTAGTATTAAGCGTATAAAGTACCTAGGTTTTATTATTAGTATAAATGGAATTAAAACTAACCTAAAGAAGACGGCTATAATTAACCAGTAGGTACCCCTACGGACCGTAAAGGGGGTATAATTATTTTTAGGTTTTTGTAACTTTTACTAACACTTTATTAAAAACTACAGCAGAATCGCCCGGCCCCTTAACCGTCTTACTAGAAAAGACTAGCCTTTCCACTTTAACGCCATTTATAGGCAGGCCTTTAATAAGCTTAAGAAACAGCTAGTATCGGCTCCCCTATTTACCTATTTTGACCTAAAACGGCCCTTAATACTAGAAACTAATGCCTTAGACGGCGCGATAGCTAGTGTTTTTTCCTAGAAGCAACTAGATAGAAAGTGGCACCCTATTATATACTATTTAAAGACTATAATAAATACTAAGCTAAACTACCACATCTATAACAAAGAAATGCTAGCTATTATCTCTAGCTTTTAGCACTGGCGTATATAGCTAGAGGGGACCCCTAAGCCAATTAAGGTAGTTTTAGATCATAAGGCCCTAGAATACTTTATAATAACTAAGGCCCTTACGGCCCGGTAGGCACGCTAGGCGGATACCCTATCTTAGTTTAACCTTTTAATTATATATAGACTAGGCGCTACAAACTGTATGGACGCTCTTATAAGGCGCGAGTAAGACCTAGATAACTAAACGGCTATAAAGATCTTATTACGGACCTAGACGCTACTATAACTAAAACACCTTAACCCCTAGATATAGGCAGAACTAAGCACAGACTCCTTAGGCGCTAAGATATATTTTATTAACTTCTTTAAACTCGACCTTATTAATAAACTACTATAGGCTAACCGAACGACCCCCTCTCTATAGGAGTACTGTAAAAAGGCAAAGAACGTTGCCAGCCTATAGTTCCTTAAAAACGGACTACTTAAGCACTAGGAACGGCTAGTAGTAGCTAAAAAACAGAACTTATAGACCCGGCTTATTGCCGAAGCTTATACCTAGGCCTCTATGGCCCACCCTAGAAAGAATAAGACCTATAAAATTATTAGCGACCGCTACTACTAGCCCAGAATAGTTATGGATATTAACCGCTATATACGGAACTATAACGACTGCCACAGATCTATAATTCCACGAGATAAGACCCTAGGACTATTAAAACCACTCCCGATACTAGAACGCCCCTAGTAGTATATTTCTATAGACTTCTATAAACTACCTACGGACCGTAACGGATATAATATAGTTATAATCCTAGTTAGCCGTTTTAGTAAACGCCCGTTCTTAATCCCCTATTATAAGAATATTAATACTAAAGAGGCGGCCTAACTATATATCTACTATGTCTACCAAATTTACGGACCACTAAATACTATTATATCCAATTACAGGCCGCAATTTATTTCGGCTTTCTAAAATGAGTTTACCTAAATCTTAGGTATTAAGCTAAAGCTTTTTATAGCATACTACCCCCAGATAAATAGTTAGACGGAAATTATAAATCAATACTTAGACCAGAGACTTCGGCCCTTTATTAACTACTTCTAAAATAACTAGGCTAAACTACTACCCCTAATAGACTACGCCCAAGCGACCCTACCTTACAACTCTATAGGATTTGCCCCTATCTAGCTAGAAATAGGCTACTTACCCCATATAAGCTTTAACTAAGAAAGACTAGAAGGACCCCAGACCGTACGTAAAAAACTATTTTATAAGGAAGCCTAGTAGTACGCTAAGCACTTAGAAGAAGCCTAGACGGTAGCCCGTATAAATCTAGAAAAGGCCCAGAAATTGATATAACAGCAGGCGAATAAGCATAGGCAAGAGTCTGACTTTGCTATAGAAGATATGGTCTAGGTTACGACAAAGAACTAAAAGACGGAACGACCTAGCTGTAAGCTAGACTACCAGATAGCAGGACCGTATAAGGTTCTTAAGAAGATAGGCAACGCGTATAAAGTAAAGCTCCCAGATTTAATTAAAGTTTACCCTATTTTCTCTTTAGATAAACTACGGAAAGCTATAAATAACCTATTACCTAGATAAAAGAATAAACCTCCCCTGCCAATCTAAGTTAATAGTGACGACGAATGGGAAATTAAAGAAATACTAGCCTATAAGCTTGTAAGGGGAACGTTAAAATATTATATTAGTTAGAAAGGGTACAACCTAGACCCCACTTAGTACCCTATATAGAACTTTATAGGTAATCCCTATAAGCTTTAGAAATTCTATAGTTGTTACCCTAACAAACCTAAACCCCTAAAGTACCTTAACAAGTAGATAAAGTACTAAAATAGCGAAGATAATAAGCTGCCTATTAAGCATAAAGATAAGAATACCCTATAGACATAATACGGACGTACAAAGCCTAAGGGCAGGCTTTTTTAGAGGGGGGGGTAATATTACGGCACTGGTGGATTATGGCTAATAGATATTGGTGGATTATAGCGGACAGTTGCAGATAGTTATAGATAGTTTCATACAGTTCTAAATAGTTGCCGTCACGTGACTAGAGGATCGTATATAACGTCAAGCGGCGCCGCCCTTTGTCTCCTTTCCTTTCTCTAGCTTTAGATCCTCGTTTATAGACTACCAATTATATAGGCTTGCGCGTCCCTCTTACCGTACTCGTGCCTCAATTGACTGAGTCGCTAATAGGAGGAGTTAAGAGCACTTAAAGAGTTTATTTAAGAGAACTTATAAAAGGGATATATTAAACTATTATAGTCATTAGTAGAATATCTAGTATTATTTATACTAAAGAAGAACGGAAAACTTAGACTATATATTAACTATAGATAGTTAAATAGTATTACTTAGAAGGATAGGTATCTTTTACCCTTAATTAGCGAAATCTAGAATTAAATAGGTAATACGCAAATCTTTATAAAGATAGATTTAAGATAGGTGTACTATTAAATTAGAATTAAGGAAGGCGATAAATAGAAAGCAGCCTTTAGGTTAAGAAAAGGACTATATAAGCTATTAGTAATGCAGTTTAAGTTAATAAATACACTAGTAACGTTTTAGAAACGAATTAATAATATATTAGGAGAACACCTTAATAAGTTTATTATAGTATACCTTAATAACATTATTATCTACTTAATAACTAAGGAAGAATATAAAGAACACGTTAAATAGGTTTTAAAGAGACTATAAGAAAAATAGATACTAGTAGCAATTAAAAAATATAAGTTCTTTACTAAAAAGACTAATTTTATTAGATTTATTATTAAACTAAGTTATATTAGTATAGACCTAAAGAAGATTAAAGCTATAGTAAGTTAGTAAGAACTAAAAAAACATAACGTAGTTAAGGTTATTCTTAGGGTTTTGCAACTATTATAGAAGGTTTATAGTATAATAGTTATAAAAAATATTAAACCATTTACTAGGCTTATAAAGAAAGAGAAACTATAGGTATAGGGAGATAAATAAAAAAAAGCTGTTTAAGGAACTTAAGGAGTTATTTACCTAGGAGCTAATCCTTGAAATTTATTAATTAGGACTAGACACGGTTATAAAAATAGATATATTAGACTTTATACTAGGAGTATATTTGCTATAAAAGTATAGAAGTATCTAGTATCTAGTAGCATATTATAGTTAGAAGATAATACTACTAGAGTTAAACTATAACGTCTATAATAAGGACTTATTAGGTATAGTTATAGCACTTAAAAAATAGAGAGTATTCTTATAAGGCGTAGAAAAACTATTTATAGTTAAGATAGATTATAAGAACTTAATAAGGTTCCTAATAATGTAATAGAGCCTTATAGTAAGAACTACGGTAGACTCGTTAATAGGCTAGGTGTATAGATATCGAAATAAAGTCAATAACGTAATAATAACTGGTGGAGTGGTTGCCTAACAGATTAACTCTAATTATATTCTGAGAATTACTACAAGGAAGAAACTATCTAGGTAGGGACTAAGGGTCCTTAAATACACAACCATACTCCTAAGAAAGTTGTTACTCTATCTGCTCCATCTACTCTATTTACTCTATTATAGATCTTATAGATTATATAGATTATATTACGTGACTCTGCTTACTATTCCTCATTATATAGTTCCATAGGTTCTATTCTAAACCATGCTTATATTAACTAACTAGCTTCTTTTAACTCCTTTCTAAGTAGTTATAATATTGTACTTAAAGCGTCCGTAATACTATCTCCCTCCTTTCTATCTTTATCCTTAAAGATACCTAATATCTTTAAGTTGTTTACTAGAGGTATAATATCTATTTAATTAATTTGGTTAATATTATTACTTATAATACCTAAAGCACCTTCTTTTTCTTTAACTCTCTATTATACGCGTATAGTCTCTTCTATACTATTACTTAGTGAAGTAATACCATTTCTATATTCTTATTGCGCGAAAGAGGGGTTAGTTTATATTATGTTAGTAAGCCCTTTATCTTAGCAACCTTCCTCTTATTTAGAGTGCACTAGAGCAAATATTTAATTATCTTACAATATTTACTCGGTTTCTAACGCTAAGTATACGCGTCCTATAACTCTTAATAGTCTCTAAGTTCCCTAAGTAATTTGTTATAGGGTCTCATATTTAGTTTACTATTACAAAACTTAATAATAAACTATCCGTTACTTTAGCGGAACTTCATCGTTTATATAATGCTAAGAAAGAGGCTGCTAATGCTTAATAACGGGCTCTTAATTCTTATCTTACTATATCTACTTAGTTAATTTATCTTAAGAAAGTTCGCAAGAAGGTTTATTCTAAGGAGTAGAAACTTATAGAATAAGGTTTATAGGAACTTGGTAATAAAAAAACGGATTTTCTTTTAATAGGGAAAGAAACAACTCCAAGTAGTTTAGCAGTCGCTCTTCCTAAATCCCCCTTAAGTAACTTATTCTTTAGCAATTTCTCTTTATTACTATTACCTAACCTTTTCTCTTCTAATACTCCTATACCTTTTCTATAGCGTTTTTTAGGTTCTCTAGTAGCTCCTAGGTAGTCTTATTATAGCCTATCTACTTTACTTCGTACTATATTTTATTATCTACGTCCTTATAACTAACAATCTTTAAAACTTGCTATTTGTTTTCTTCTTGTCCTCTATACATATCTACTTTATAAATTAGTGGCTTAATATTCCCGTATGCTAGCTCTAGTATTATAATATGCTGTATAGGGTAGATCTTTATCCTGGCTGGTAGGTTTAACTTAAATATAACCAATAAAATTTTCTATATAATTTTAAAAGGTCCTAGTCTGACATAGTCTAATTTTTTGCTTGGTTGTTAACTCTTAAAATTTTTATATAGTAGCCATACTTTATCTCCCTCCTTAAGATCTGGTCCCTTAGATCTCTTAGTATTATAGTACCTTTTTATCCTTTATTATACTACCTTAGCTGTTTCTATAAGGTCTATATAAAGATTTATTAAACTCTTTATTCTTTACTTAGCTGTACTACTTGTTTTCTTTACTTATTATGGCGATAATAAGGTCCTTAGCTTATATCTATAATTCGCCTTAAATAGTAACGTACTTATTCCTTTTTATAGTATTATATTATATATAAACTGTATAACTAGTAATAGCAATACCTAATTATTCTGTGTGTAGTTAATATAATGCCTTAGATACTATTCTAGTGTCTAATTTAATCTTTCCGTTTAACCGTCTGTCTGTAGATAATATACGGTAGAAGTTGCTGCTTAAACTCCTTACTCTACTAAGAATACTTCTTAGAATACTGCTACGAATCTTAGATCTCTGTCCAATATAATTTTACTTAATACTCTATATTTTACAAATACTTCTTTAATATAGATTTTAGCGACATCTTCCGCTGATATTTCTTCTATATATGCTATAAAGTATCCCCACTTTATAAGCTTATCTACTATTACTAAGATTGCGTTATAATCTTATCCAGTAATAGGATCTTTTAACTTTAGTAACTTAATAATAAAGTCCTATAATATAACTTCCCATAGTCTCTCCGGTATTTTAATAGGTTATAGCTCTCTATATAGCTTATACCTCATTAGTTTATTTCTTTAGCAATTTAGATATTCTCTTATAATTTACCTGGCTAGTCCCTAGATTCTATTAATAATGTATTCCTCTTAAAGTCTTAATACTAAGCCTATAGCTCCGTTGTGTCCCTAAGTTGGTCCTTTATAAAATAACTTAATAAACTCTTTTACGATAGATTTTGGCACATACGTTACTTCTTAATTTTTATACTGCTCTAAGCCTAGATCCTCTATTTATGCTTCTAGGATCTTTTATATCTAATTACTTTTTAGTAATTTATAGATCTGTTCTTCTCGTGTTACTATAATCTTTAAATAATTATACCTAATTAATTTATCTGTGTCTTTCCGCAATAAAGCCCCTAATGGCTTTTTATTATTTTATAGTTTAGTCTTTCTACTTAGAGTATCTACTCGTGTGTTTTCTGTACCCTTAGTATACTAAACCTTAAAATAGTATTCTATAAGCATCTCCGCCTATCTAACTTATCTATAATTAAGTTCTTTCGTTATTAGAAACCCCGTTAGGTTCTTATAATCCGTCTTAACTATAAATAGTTTCTCTATGCCTTATAAGAATAATCTCTATTTTTTTAGTGCTGCAACTATACCTAATAACTCCTTATTATAGATGTTATAGTTCAGTTCTAGTAGTATTATCTTTTAACTATAGTATGCTACTAGGTGCTATCCATCTTTATATTTTTATAGGAAGTATATTCCTAGTATATAGTTTAATACATCCGTTTCAACCACTGTCTCTAACTATAGTTAATAGATTTTAGAAACTGGCTCCTAGGTAAACAACTATTTAATTCTTTTAAATAGTTCTTTTTATTCCTTTCCCTATGCCTATAGTTCTTCTTTCTTTATTAATCTTATAAGTGGCTTAATATCCTTTAACTATTAAGCTATAAACCTTCTGCAGTAATTGTAGAACCCTAGAAATAACCTTAACTACATTACGTTTTTTAGTTCTTACTAATTTACTATAGCTTTAATCTTCTTTAGATCTATACTAAGTTAGCCTAGTTTAATAATAAATCTAACAAAATCTATCTTCTTAATAAAGAACTTATATTTCTTAATTGCTACTAGTATCTATTCTTTCTATAATCTCTTTAAAACCCATTTAACATGCTTTCTATATTCTTCCTTACTTATTAAGTAGATAATAATATTATTAAGGTATACTATAACGAATTTATCTAAGTATTCTCTTAATATATTATTAATACGTTTCTAAAATATTGCTGGTGCGTTTATAAGCCTAAATTATATAACTAGTGGTTTATATAGTCCTTCTTTTAACCTAAAGGCTGCCTTCTATTCATCGCCTTCCTTAATTCTGATTTAATGGTACGCCTATCTTAAATCTATCTTCGTAAAGATTTGCGTATTGCTAATCCTGTCTTAGATTTCGCTAATTAAGGGTAAAGGATACCTATCCTTCCTAGTAATGCTATTTAACTGTCTATAGTTAATGTATAGTCTAAGTTTTCTATTCTTCTTTAGTATAAATAGTACTGGATATCCCGCTAATAATTGCGATGGTCTAATATATCCCTTTTAAAGATTTTCCTAGACAAACTCCTTAAGTGCCTGTAACTCTTTTTCTGTTAACTTATAGGTTAGGTAAAACCTTAAACTTATTCCTAGTTCTAGCTCTATCTTATAGTTCTATACTGCATACTCTGCTAGCTTTTTACTTTTTAGTAACTATAGCTTTTTCCTATACTTATGGTATTCCTTTAATATATAACTTAAATTTTAACTAATCTCCTTATATGTCACTCTAACTTAGTACTATACCAACTTAGTTTATTATTATATTTTACGTTATTATATATCTCTAATATTAACCTAACCTATAACCCAATTAATCTTTAGATTATATTCCTATAACTAAGGCATTCCTAATACTGCCTTATTATTCCCTAATAGTAATATATTAAAAGATATCTCGATTTGTCTCCCTTTAATAGTTATCTAAATTAGTCCTGTTTTAAGATTGATAATACCTTCTTTATAGGCTATTAGATCTCCTAAAATCGTTACTAGTAAATAAGGGTGCTCTTTTTGCCTATGTAGTAGCCCTATCCTTTTAACTACTGCTAGTAAGATATGGTTCTTTATTACTCTACTATCTACTAATGCTTTAAACTGCTAATCTTACCATTTAACTTTTAAATTTAGGTGTTGTCCTTAAATTCCTTTAAGGGTTTAAGGCTTTACTACTGGTTCCCTTTAGTCCTATAGGCCTCTACTTTTCCTAACTATTAGCTACTTAATCCTATTACGCTTAGCTTACTCTTTAGCTAATACCTAGTTCGCTTTTTGTCTTTAATATACTATAGATAGGTATTCTCTAGATATTCCTACTATTGTTATCTATCTAAGCATTCTTCCGTAAGGAATCTTCCTGGTTAAAGCGCTAAATCTCCTTTTTCTTAAACTTCTACTAGATACCATCCGTGTATATACTTAGTATTTCTATATTATTATTTATCTATTATCTAGTACATCCTTATAGGGTATTTTCGGTTTTTCTTCTTTAAATTTTTATGCATTTTATATACGTCATCTATGTATATAATCTATAATAGCGTATAGTGTACTAGGTGCTTTAGGTTAACTCTTAGCTTATCTTTATCTTTAAGTTTAAACCTCTATTACACTAATTTAAACGTTATGACTTTATTTGCAGGTACTAAGATACGTCTTTTACTTCTCCAGTCCTTTAATTATTCCTCTAGATCCTTTAATATTATAATTAAGGCTCCCTTAATATAATTTATTGCTTTTTTTGTAATTAGGTGGTCTTGGATAACTTTTTCGTCTAACTATATATAGAAATCTTCCTACTTATTATTATGTCGTTGTCTATACCACTTTTAGTATAGCTATTAGAGTATATACGGTCTATCCGTAAAGAAGTATCTTCTTATTACTATACTATAACAGCCTTTTGTATGTCGTTCTTCGAATCTGGTAGGAATCCCTAGATCCTCTTCTTGTTCCAGTTCGGTAAGCTACTTGGCTCTTAGTATACCTATCTTAGGTCTATTGGTAATTCTTTATATAGATGCTCTGTCCTTTATACGTCCTAATATACTAGATCTTTTATTTAGTTTCTGTTCTTGCTATAAGGTAATTCTCGCCCTAAATTCCTCTATAGTCTCCTTCCTTTCGCGTCTTATAAGTGGATCCTTAAAGTCTTCTTACTTCTTAGTTGCTATATTAACTTTTCAATCTTTAGTCCAAATATCTTATTCTACTAATAAGTCTTCTAGGTCTATATATTTGTCTCCCAATCTAACTACTATTTATATTATAGATTTTCTAATTTATAGAGAAGCTCCTTGCCTCTTACCTATAGGTGCCTTAATTTATACTCCAAATTCCTAGCCCCTTAAGCTTACTTCTTTCTTAAGCTGTACTTTAGCCTTAGTCTAACTAGGCTTTACTAGTGTCCTTATCTCGTCTTAAGAGTCCTAGATCTTACTTATCTTATCTTAAGAGTTTTATACTATTAGGAACACTTATCCCAAGCTTATTTATATATTCTTAAACTAAGCTACTACCCTACTCTATCGGTTTGCGTCTGTTATGGGTCCTTAAGTATACCTTATCTCGTCTTAAGAATCTTAGTTATCTCTTATCTTATCTTAAGAATCTTAAGCCTTTAGCCTTATACCTTTATTAAGTGGTAAGCTAGCACTAGCAGTTGTCTGCTTGCTTAATTATCTCTAGATATTACTTCTTCCATCTTATAAAGCAATGGATGCTGTATCTAACGGTATTATAATACCTATTACTAAACCTTACTCTATAGCGGTCCCAGTCTCTACTTCTATTGCGTTATTAAGGTTTAGATACCCCTAGTTAGTTCCTTTATTATCCTCGTCGCTGTTAATTAATAAGTACTCCGACTCTATTATTATTGTTACTAATTATTATCTGTACGTTATTATAATATCTTAATCTAGCTTATAGAGTTAATCTTATTCTTTATCTAACTCTTTAGTTCCTTTAAGTCCTCTTAACTTTGGCTCTTATGGCTAATAGCTTACACTATACTTAGCGTCTTTATAAATTTAGCATACGTTATTATAACAAAATATAAAACTTTTAATTAAATATTCTTTTGTTCCTTGTAGTACACTATTATTCCTCTATATATATATGTTACCTACTATTAGTTTAGTTCCCTTTACTACGTAATAACTCTAACCACTTCTATAGTCTTTAGCGAAATAACCCTATTTTCTATAATTTATATAAGCTCCGTCTTTAAACCATTACTTTTACTATAGAGTCCGCTTAAACGTCTTCTGCTACTAAGATCCTTAGTTTAGCCTATACTCCTTAGTCCTATAATTACTTAATCCTTAACTTCTAGGTTTTTATAGTCACTTTCCCTATCTCTTATAGGTTTCTCTAGTACTACTTAGGTCTATTAGCTCTGCGCTATACTATAATTTCTAACTTAGCTTTAGTCGTTGCGTGCTCTACGCCTTATATAACTATAAAACTCTATCCTAGCCTCTCTTAGCCTATTCCCTTTAGAAGATCCTATTATTAATCTTAATCGCTTAATCTATTAATTCCCTTAGGGTATCCACATCTTCTATTAGAATAATTGCGTCCTAGACTTTAGCCTTAAGTCCCTATTTATACTGTGCCATAAGCGCCTTGTTGTTCCATTTAATCTATATAGTAAGTGTTTAAAACTATATTATATACTTAATTGCTAAAGTTCGCTATATTAGGTCCTAAAGCTTTCTTTTCGCTATAGTTGTCGCTTCTAGGTCTCTAAATATCTACGTTAATCGTTCTATAAATTCTGCCTAGCTAGAAAACACAAATCGTACCTCTTAATTAGTAGTAGTTATTCCGTTAGTCTATATTTCCATTAAGTAGGGTTTAAACTATTTAAGTGCCCAACCTATTAGAAATAGTCCTACATAGGCTATCTAATCCATTATTATAGCTAACTTGCCCCCCTCTTATATAACTTTAAAATGCATTTGCGTTAGGAATCTTTTAAGCTTTAATCTCTCTTCTAAGAATTGTTTAATTAAAGGTAACTTAACCTTTGCTACTCTTATTCCGTTAACCCTATTTTTAAGTGCCGTATTATTTTCTATTAACTAGTCCACTATTTCTTATAATTGCCCTACAATTACAGGTTATTGCGAGTTAGTGTCCGCTATACTAGTGTTACCTCCTAACCTTAAAGTAGTTGCCGCCGTTAATAGCGTCGTGGTGGCTGCTTTTGGTGGTATATTATTTAACTTCCTATATTTAATACCGTAACCATGGTAGTAATTATATAACGGAGCCTTGTAGTAAAAACTACGGTAGACTTATTAATAGGCTAGGTATATAGATATTAAAATAAAGTTAACAACGTAATAATAACTAGTGGAGTGGTTGCCTAATAGATTAACTCTAATTATATTCTAAGAATTACTATAAGGAAGGAACTATCTAGGTAGGGACTAAGGGTCCTTAAATATATAACCGTACTCCTAAGAAAGTTGTTACTTTATCTACTTTATCTGCTCTGTTTACTCTATTATAGATCTCGCAGATTATACAGATTATATAGATTATATCACGTAACTCTACTTATTATTCCTCGTTATATGGTTCCACGGGTTCTATCTTGGACCGTACTTATATTAACTAACTAGCTTCTTCCGACTCCTCTCTAAGTAGTCGTAATATTGTACTTAAAGCGTCTGTAACAAATAATAAAAGAACTTAATTATAGATAGGTTAGATAGGTAGAGATACTTACGGAATACTATTTTAAAATTTAATATATTAAAGAAACCAAGAATATAAGAGTAGATATACTTAATAAAAAGGCTAAACTATAGAATAATAAAAAAACTATTAGGAGAAATGCTACGTAGAAATAAGAATAGATTAATTAGATATAATTATCCTAAGCTAGTAGTAACTTAAGAGGATAATAAACTAAAAAGAGTCTATAAGATATTAGAGAGCTTTTAGGTATAAAGGGTTCTAGAAGTATAGCTAGAAGATCTATAGATAGATATATATAAGAATTAAGAAATAAAGTATATCCTAAAGAGCATAGCAGAGTATTTTATAGAAGATTTCTATAAAGGAATAACTTAAGGACATAATAGAGTAATAGGCTTAGTGTTAAGACTTTAAGAGGAATATATTATTAACGGAATTTAGGGTATAGCTAGAAAAGTAATAAAAGAGTATTTAGATTGCTAAAGGAATAAACTAATAAGGTATAAGCTATATAGAGGGCTATAACCTATTAAAATACTAGAGAGACTATAGGAGGTTATATTATAGGACTTATTATTAAGTTACTAAAGTTAAGAGATCCTATTACTAGATAAGAGTATTATATAATCTTAGTAATAGTGGATAAGTTAACTAAATAGGGCTGCTTTAGAGCATGTATAGAAGAGATCTTAGTAGAAGATGTCGCTAGAATCTATATTAAGAAAGTATTTATAAGATATAGAGCACTAAGTAAGATTATATTAGATAGGGATTTAAGATTTATAGTAGTATTTTAAGAGGTATTCTTAGCGGAATAAGGAGTTAGAGTAGTAACTTTTACTATATATTATCCGCAGACGGACAAATAAATAAAAAGATTAAATTAGACGCTAGAATAGTATCTAAGGCATTATATTAATCACGTATAGAATAATTAGGTATTATTATTACTAGTTATATAGTTTATATATAATAATTTATTGCTTAACGTCCAATTCGGATCCCTATTGGGCCCACGCGGACTACTCCTTATTTACATGTATAGTTTATATATAATATAACATAGAATATTAAGCAATAAATAATAATAATAATACTATTATATATATATCTATAACCGCTTGTTATATTTATACTAAATAATCTATAAGCTAAAGGAGCTCTTACTGCACCCGGCCTAAAAAGACCAAAACTAATTAAAAGAACTCTGAAAAACACCTAGAGAATCCCCCTAAGATGCATGCATCACAGGGGAGGCACACATCAAACGACGGTGGCTCGCACTTGCGCGCGACCGCTAGAACTACGCCTAGCAATGGCCCTCTATAATAAAGACGGGCGAATACTACACTATAAAGCGGAAATATCTCTATTAAGAAGGCATCTAATAAAATATAAAGCCTATTAGACGCGTCTAGTATCTAAAATTATAGGGGAATAACCGTTAGCTATAACGAACTAATATAGCTAGTAAAATGGCTCCGCTAGTCTAGTAAACCTTAGGCGCCCCTTTAGTAAACCCTTAATTAAATCCTCTAACGGCTAAGTAAAATTAAAAATAAGTATAACCCCCCTTTACCGGCGAACCGTACCTAGGCCGCCGTAGCTACGCTTTTATAGTATAGGGAACTTACCCCCCTTAAGTTAATAACTGGGTATATAATTATAATATAACTAAATATAAAATAAGCAGAGGGGCTTAGGGGATAATTAGAAATAGAAGTCCTTATAGAGATATATAAAGAGGTCTATAACGCTGTTATAGTCTAATACTTTAAGAGTGGAGATATTAGAGTTACCTTAAAGGACTAATAGGCAAAGGAACGAGCCGTAAGGGTAGGGGATAGGTTAGGAGAATATATTGGTATAAAAGTACTCTATAAGGATTACCTAGTTAAAGTCCTAGCGGTTCCTATAAGCCTTAGGGTAGAAAAGGGACGCTAGGCGGATAATACAGCAATTATATAGAAGATAGTAAGATAAATAGAACGCCTTATACTAGGACTTAAAATCACCTAAATTTAATGGCTTTAATAGGAAAATATAAACTAAGTATATAATAAGAACAACGAGAGGATATAAGGGTCGCTAGAGACTCGCTAGGGAGACGCTAGACAAACGTATGGCTCCCTTATCGTTAGTATATATACACCAGGAATATAAAAACTCTTTATCTAAAAAGGAATAATTATAAATGGCCTTATATATAATATAAGGCTCTATAACTACAGACTACGCCTAGAATAATGCTATTACTATATATAATAGGGACACACCTAATCTATATGCGCAGCATAGGTGTGCTGCGGCCACTGTGTAGGCCCCTATAATATAAGATATTGCTTAAATTAAGACTAAATAAAATGCGCGAACTGCTACTGAAGCATATATAAGGTATAAGAGAGAGAAGATTATATTAAATATAGGAGACGGAAGGTAAGGGCTTAATAGCTATGAAAATAACTGCACGCTAGGTTATATAAATGGAAATAACAGGTAATAAGCTAGGGGGACGTAGGCGCCTTTTTAGCGTTTCCTACCTTTAATACTAGAGGGCTAGGCTAGCTATCCTAAGCCTTAACGGGCTAGAAGTAACGCCGCGTAATATTACTAGACTAATTAGGGATATAAGGGTTATAGGGGATATAAGGGAGAGGACGCCCTGTAGGAAGACCCCTATAGACAGCGACAGTAGGCTTAAGACTAGGATAATTAAGAATTAGACTTAATGCGGTAAATATAATATTCGCAGCCGACCTATAAAGGGTATATAGCCGACTAGTAAGAATAGGGGAAGAACTAGTAATAATAATAGATTTAGATATAAAAGCGCTAATAGGAATATAAGATACGGGAATGGAAAGCTTTATATAAAATAAGTAGTAACTAGGGTATAGATATAAGAGATAGAAGCTTTAAATATCCTAGAGAAAGTAGAAATAGAAGAAGTAAGGAACGAAGAAGAGTTAAAGGACCCTCGCCGGGGGTCCGCTACCTATCTATTATATAGTATAACTACGGCAATATAAACTACTGCCTTGTAAGGCCCCTACTAGACAGTTTAGACCTAAAGAAATATTATATTTTTGCTATATAAGAACTGTATTATAATACCTTTATATAATTAATATACTGCCCCTAAGGATTCTAGCTTCTATACGAACCAAAAGTAGCTATACGCGTGTGCTTTATAATTAGTAAGGCTATTAGCCTATCCTTATAGTTATAACAGGCAGTTAACCTAGATATTATAGTTATAATAATCCAAATATATAGGGGACCGGTATAAATTATTAATATATATAACCCTAGGGTTAAAGGGGTCCTATAAATAGAGAATATTATATTAGTAATAAGCTTACTAGAAACTAAAGGTATAGAGTTTATCTTACTAGGAGATATAAACCTCTACTACCCGCAGTAGGGGGGCATCTATATTGCTATAGATTAATAGTTAGAGTGCCTACTAAGAGCTATAGATATCTGGGGCCTTAAGCTAGCTACCCCCCTAGGAGTAATTATATGGTAATAAGGCACCGCTAGAAGTATAATTAACCTTATATTTATAGACGAAGGCCTATACTAGAGACTTAAAAGGTATAACCTTAAAGAAGAATAGGCACTTACCTTAGACTATATCCCTATTTAGATATAGCTAGACCTAGTGTTACGGCACTAACCTAACGCATACTATTTTATACTGTCTTATACTATTCCCTACTGTTAGCTAGCCCACCACTAGCGACTTGGCGGCCGGCCCTACTATTTATATACAATACCCCCTTTCCACCTTCTTCCCCTCTTTATACTATAACGTAGTTATTTAGTCTACTTCATTGCAGCACTGTAACAGTTTATAGTATCTTCAATTTGCGCCCCATCGCGATCACTAATTCCCTATACCCTAGCTAATTAACCTCCGCCCCAGAGCAATCGCGACCTACGCGCGCCTCTGCTAAAACCAATACGTCCCTAGTACAGTCCTAGAATAATCCTTAGTTTTTACCTAGCGCCTAAATAGGCGACACTAATAACGCCAAAATGGCCAAAACCTAGAACCCCCGCGACATTTTTGCAGACCTATTTATAGAGATATACCCTAATATCGCGTAGATAATCCGCTGCTCCCTACTATACCTTAAGACCTTTAAGCCTAGCAAAGCTTACCTTACCTTTATTAACTATACTAATAAGTTCCTTAATAATATTAAAGTAGGACTATAGTGTATATATAATATAAACACCGCCAATAAAAAAGCTAACAAAAACCTTAGTGCCCTTATTACTTCCTAAATAGGAACTATTAACTCCTAGGCAGAGACTATTACCGTTCTAAAATAATTAACCCCTATAACAACAGTAGTAACCTAGCAGAAAAAATAGAGATCTAAAGACCCGCTAATATTTAGCGGAAAAGGCACCCCGCTAGAATAATAAGCTAATTTTAAGACCTAATATATTAAGATTAAGGGAGTCTTTAACTAGGACTAGGACTACTTTAATATAGTTTAGTCCTAAATCCTTTATATCTCGGATATGCTAAAGAATAAGGCCTATAAGTTTATTAAGTAGGGCTTAAAGCTTATATATAAGAACCTAAACAATACATCTGCGTGGAAATGGCCTATTAAGGAAGATATGCTTAAAGACCTTACTGCCTACTATAAGGTCCTTAATATAACCCAGGTCGTAAAAAATAAGCTTAACCATTTCCCCTAAGGCAAGCGTAATTACTAGTCCTAAAAGGGAGAGCTTAATAAGCTAATAGTCCGCGCTAAGAAGATAGATAAATAGAAGGTGGACCTACTCTAAAAGTTTATCTCTCTAAAGATAGAAGAGCTAGTACTTGGACTGGCCTATAAAATTAATAATAGCGACTATATAGGTTAGAGCAAGCAGATGGATATATTTGCTAAAAACCTCGCGAACTATGCACACTAAGCTAACCTTAAGAAGAACGCTAACCACCGCCTACCTACCTAAGCCCCTACCCCTATATTAACCCTAACCCTAGTAGTAACTAAAGAACCTATAAACCTTAATAGAATCTTAGACACGGAGCGTAAGCGCCGTGTTAATAATAGATTATGCCTTACCTATAGCCTACCCAGCTACTAAAAGGATACTTATAACCCCACTAAGACAGCAAACCCAGTCCTAATACTACCCTATTAAATGACGTAAATAAATAACCGCGGACGCGGCGACTATAGAGTCTATTATAAACGCGGCAACCGTAAAGCCTATTATAGCCGCGGTAGATAACCCCCCCCCTTTAACCCTACGGCTTAGTTACTTTAAACTATACCCTATATAGGAGCCTAACCCGTTAATAACGCCTAGTATTAGCGACTTCGCGCTAGCAAATATAAATACGGCCATGTTGTTGGTAAGGTATTATCTTTCTATACCCTAACTAAAATAGAAATAGACACCGCCAGCTAGACAAATACTAGACTGCCCTACTAAGACAGCCTTATACCCTAGTCGTTAAAAGGCAAACCCTTAGACTAAGTCGCGCCTAAGGGTCTAAACCATATAAGGAGGAAGACGAGAAGATTAGGTCCCTATTACTAGATTAATTAGTCCTTTCTATTAATAAACTGCCACTTAATCTTAGATTAGCAAACAGTAATAAGAAATTAATCCTTATTTAAACCTAACTCTCCTTATTACGTAACCTATACCCCTAAGTTTATATTAATATAGTAAGCCTAGTAGACTCCGGTAGTACTATAATAGCATTTACCAATATAGAGTCTATTATAAGAAAGTATAACGTTATAACCAAGAAGCTACTAGTACTTAGGCTACTGCGCCTTATAGACGGTATCCTAACTTCGCTTATTACGGACTACTTCACTACCTAAATATTAATCAGCCTCTATACTAAAGCCATGCTCTTTTTTATTACTAAACTCTCGCCTACTACCCCAATTATCCTAGGTATGCCCTAGCTTTAAAAGCACGAGCCCTGTCCTAGCTTTAGGAAACTTAAAATCCGCTTTAACTTAGACTACTACTCTAGGCACTACCTCCCGTAGGGGATAGCCGACGTTAGTAGGGACGCCCTATGTAAATACTTAGCACTATTAAGCCTAGTGCCTAGGACTATATATAAAGCCTTAATAGTAGAAGACGTTCCTAATAAAGGGGAGCCTATATAGTTATAAAGAAATAAGATAGTAAAAGACTAGACTAACCTAGTACTTAAGACCAAAACGACGGGCTAGCTAGCCCTACTAAGACTAAGGAAGAAGGTCTGCTTCGCGCCACTACTATTAAAAAACCAACCCCAACCCAGGCACTATTTAAACCCTAGCCGCCTAGCCTAATACCCGGAACTAAGCCATATACTATATACACACATAATAGCTCGCGTTATAGTAAGGACTAGCTATAGAACTACTAAAACCCAGATAATAGAAACCGCGCCACTATAACGCCCAACCTTATACCTATCTCCCGCGCGTACCATATAGGGCCGCCGCCTCGTTTCCGCCCCCCTAGGCCAACTAAGCTGTGCTAGCCTAGCCGTAGCACTAGAGAGCCAGACACGCCCTAACCTAGATAATATTAAATACACCTATACTATTAATTTTACCCAGTTCTGTAAATAAAAAGACGTAAAGGTAATAAAAATTTATATAATAGAGCTAGTAAAACTAGTTAAACAAGATAAGCACTAACAGCTGCTTAAAGAGCTGCCTATAGGCCTAATAGAAGTACCAAACCTATTAGAAAGGTCTTTCCGCTGGCTAGTAGAAGGCGACTATATAATAAAGGAAGCCTATAAAGCGCTCCCCCCCTATTTCTATAACTTCCTTAAGATAAATCTAAAAACTAAACCTAAGCTTTTACGTTGGAAGATAGTTAATACTAATATTAAAAAATTCCTAAAAGGTAAACCAGAATTAACCCGCGAAGACATTCTATAACGCCTACTAAAGGAGTTTAGTAAATATATTAAGCACTTCCTCCCTAAGAACGTAGATAAGCTGCCCCCTTACTAACCATAGGACTATAAAATTAAGATTACCCCCGAAAACCAGGCCCCGTACTATAAAAATAGACTACTCTTACTTACTAAACTTAGGTGTATAAAAAAGTGGATTAATAAGATACTAGATAAGGGTTTTATCCGCAAATTAACCTTACTAGCTGCTGTACTACTCCTCCTTATTACTAAGCCCGGCGGTAATATATAAATCTACTATAACTACTAAGGCCTAAATATAGTTACTATTAAGAATTAATACCTACTGCTACTAATCCATAAGACACTTAACGCACTTTATGGCGCTAAGTACTTTACTAAACTTAATATAATTACTACGTTTAACCAGATCCGGATTGCGGAGGGCTATAAGTAGCTTATAGCATTTATTACCTAGTTCGGACTCTATAAGATGCTAGTTATACTATTTAGCCTCTATAACGCACCCGCTATATTCTAAAACTATATTAACTATATTCTATATAACGCCCTTAATAACTACTATACTGCCTACCTTAATAATGTCCTTATCTTTTCTAAAATATACGCTAAGTATACTAAGTATATAAATAAAGTCATCCAAAGACTTGGTAATGCTGGACTTTAGATTAATATTAATAAGTCTAAGTTCTACTCTACTAAAATAAAATACCTCGGCTTAATTATCTTAACTAATAGCATAACTATAGACCCTAAAAAGATATAGGCCTTATAGGAATAGAAGAACCCAACATTAATTAAAGAACTATAATAATTTCTTAGCTTCGCGAACTTCTACTAACGATTTATCTAAGGCTACTCTGCTATTGCTATACCTATAATAAAACTTTTAAAGAAGGATATCGGATAGCTATAGGGACTAAAACAAGCTAAATCGTTTAAGGCCCTTAAGGGAGCCTTTACTTTAGCATTAGTACTAGCATATTATAACTATATAAAGAAAACAGTGGTAGAGATAGATGTATTATATTAGGCTTCCGGCGGAGTCCTTTCCCAGTATAATAATAATGGAAAATTAAGACTGGTTGTATTCTTCTCTATAAAGCACTCCGCGCTAAAATATAACTATGAGATCTATAATAAAGAACTCCTAGCTATTATTAAGGCTTTAAAGGAATAGCGTCCTAAGCTATAAGGGACTAAGGAGCTATTTAAAATTATTACTGACTATAAGAACCTATAGACGTTTATAACTACTAAGCAGCTAAACTAGCGCTAAGTTTAGTAGGCAGAGTTCCTTTTATAGTTTAACTTTATAATTATATATAGACCTAGTAGCAAAGCCACGCTTCCTAACGCCCTAAGCCGGCTACTAGAAATAAGGCCTAAGGACGCTAATAATAAACGCCTCCGCCACTAAGCCTAAGTCATTATACTACCCCAGAAAGTTAACCCTATAATCTTAGAAGAATTACTATATAAGTCCTATAACTCTAACGACGCGGAGTTTATAGCTGCTTTAGACCCTAAAATAGCTAAAAAGTTACTAAATGAGTTAATTTAGCTAGGATACTAGGAGAACAAACTCGTAAGAGATATAATAGCAGCCCTACGTAATTAGAAAGCTCGCTATTAGCTAAAGAAAATTAGGAAATTACTCTATTATAATAAGTTAGAATATAGTATTATTAACAGACAGATCTACTTCCGCTAATATCTCTTCGTCCCTAATGCCCTAGACCTCCGCCTAAAAG
Source organism: Cenococcum geophilum 1.58 (assembly GCF_001692895.1). NCBI lineage: Eukaryota > Fungi > Ascomycota > Dothideomycetes > Gloniales > Gloniaceae > Cenococcum > Cenococcum geophilum. The sequence continues at coordinate 2,171,640 of NW_027137560.1, read as the reverse complement.
TTACCTATTACTCTTATAGTAGCGGCCCCGCTAATTACCCTAGCTGGGTTAAGACTCTTAACCTCTTAAACTAAATATACTAGTAGCTAGGAATCTCCTAGTTTACGGCTACCTTCGTTAAAGACTATACCCTATACTTTTGTACTAAGACCCCCTATTTTGCCCCGCCTGGTTTTCTAAAGCTATTAAAATTACCCACCTGCCCGTAGACCAATATCTTAATTAACTATATTATAACGCTACTAGTATACTAACGCTACGGTAAGGCATATAAATATATCCTTATTATTATAGACCGCCTAACTAAAATATAATACCTTGTTCTAGTAATAGGACTCTTAATAAAGAAGTTAGTTAATAGCTTTGTTAATAACGTATATAAGCTCTATGGTGCACTAAGCACGATTATCTCTAATTATAGTATATAATTTATTAATGACTTCTGGCGATGACTAAGTAAATGCCTTAAAATAATCTTGTAACTAAGCTTAGCCTAGTACCTAAAAATAAACGGCTAAACTGAAATTATTAACGCCGCCGTAAATAAATACCTTTATGCTTTTGTTAGCTTTATATAGGACGACTAGGTTAACTACTTACCGCTTACTAAGTTTGCTATAAATAACTAAGTTAATAAGAGCATAGGTATCTCCCTATTTTTTGTAAATTATAGCTTTAACCCTCGCCTTAGAATTAAGCCTGCTAGCCCTTACCTACTAATACTATTAGTATAAGTAAAGAAGGAGTTCTTCTGCGCAGACTTTATGGCCAACCGCTTTAAGCGGATATTAACATAGCTTAAGGCCCTAGCCTAGATTTTATAGTAACGCTATAAAGATAATGCTAATACCCGTAGGGATAAGAGTGCGTTATTCTATAAAGGTAATATAGTTATAGTTAGCTTAGAAAATATAAAGATAAATAGACTTAAGAAGAAATGGGACGATAAATAGGACGGCCTGTACCCCATACTCGCAGTATACTAAGGGGTAGTTATAGTAGATTTTCTGGACCATATCTAAGTAAACAAATCCTTTTATACATCTAAGGTCCGCCTCTAGGCTACTAAAGAGATCCCTAGCTAAGCAAATATTAATATTATAGAGCGCCGTAATATATAAGGACAAGTAGTAAAAAGAGACGATAACGGCAATATAGAAGATAAATAGGAGTTTAAGAAAATCCTTAATATATACGATAAAGACCCCTAGGGCCTAACTTATAAGATTAAATGGAAATATTATAAGGATACAACCTAGCAGCTAGAGGAAGACCTAAAGGGTTGTGAATAAGCTATATAGCGCTTCTATAAGTAATACCCTAAGAAGCTAGGACCCCTAGACTAGGTATAAGATAAGGAAAAGTTATACTAAGGTTATAGCCGACCACCGCATTAAAATTTATGGTGGTTAAAATATTATAAAACTTTAACCGGCGGTTAAAGTTGTCTAATTGGCTAAATTCTTGCCAAGAAACGCTATATGGACTGATTTAAGTAGCAGTATAGAGTTCTACTAACCTTACTTACTGAACTAACTAATTAGGATTTTCTATGCCCGGTATAGAAAATCGCTATTAGCTTAGTTAAGGGCGGTAAGCGGAACTAATATCTTTATGGTAGAAAATAGGTAACCCCGTACACTACCTATTTTTAAGTTATCTATTTAGTTTAGGGACCAAACCATCTAGGGGAGAGAAGTACTATTACGGCACTAACCTAACGCATACTGTTTTATACTATCTCGTACTATTCCCTACTATTAGCTAGCCCACCACTAGCGACTTAGCGGCCGGCCCTACTATTTATATACAATACCCCCTTTCCACCTTCTTCCCCTCTTTATACTATAACGTAGTTATTTAGTCTACTTTATTGCAGCACTGTAATACCTAAATACTAAAGCGCAACTAAATAGAAAAAGATACGTAATAAGGAAGCTTAAAATAGACAGTTTCCTTAATATAGTTAAATAATAACTTTAAGACCTAGAAAAAATCCACCTAATACTAAACGAGCGAGGCTTATTAGCTACCCTTAAGGAAATTAACCGAAGACTAGAAAGGATCTAGGTAGCGATTAAAAATAGGCTAGAAGAGCATTGCCCGATCTTAAAACCGGGCCCCTATACGCGATATGTATGGTCTATATAATATATAGTTCTAGTTACCAGCTAATAATAAGTAAGAAGGAAATATATAAGTAGCTACGACCCTAAAGACGAGAGACGATATAAAGATATAAGAAACTAGCTAAAGAATACTCTAAAAAAAGAAGTAAGGAATAACTGGAGATAGTTTATAAATAAGTATACTTTTAACCTAAGCCTCCCCTATAATAAGGGCCTTTAGGCTATAGTGAAATAGGTAAAGAAAAAGGTAGGGCGCCTAGTAGAAGACCTACACCTACTACCCTTACGAAGAGTAGGAGAATTATAGGCCATAAATAATAATAATAAGAAGGTAAAGATCCTTATAGAAAGGTTTTTCCCCTAACTAGCTCTAGTAGACTTTAGTAATATTACGGGCGAAATACTAGTAACTTGCCTGCGGGTTAATAGCGATATAATAATAGAGGAATGGCTAGAACTATTAGCCGCCTTTTAAATAATATAGTACTAGGATTAGATGGGATTCTAAATAAGGCCCTAAAAATCTGTGGGCTACTTATAGCACCTTAGCTTGCAGATATAGCTAGAGTATACTTTGCTATAGGCTACTACCCACGACTTAGAAGATCTATAATGATGGTTATTCTATAAAAAGAAGGTAAAGTAGATTACTTAATCCTAGGAAGCTACCGCCCTATTGCCTTAGAAAATACCCTTAGTAAGATCTTAGAAAGGGTAATAGCGGAATATATAGTAGTAGTTCTTTAATTAACGTCTAATACGGATCCTATCTTGGCCCACGCAGACTACTCCGTCATAGGGGGGAAAACTTATAATTTACATGAAGAAAACCCTGTAGTTAGGGGAGGAAAAACCCTATAAGCAGCCTCAGTAGGATGAAAAACCCCGATTTGCCATGTTTGCACGTAGCAGCGGCCCTACGGGCCTACTGCACGTCCTCCTCCTTAGATGTTTTAAACTCCTTAGGAACTACTACTTCCTTCTCTAGCTTATTAAAGCTAGGGTTCACTACGTCCCAGCTAGGCCTTGCTAATCGATTGCTGTGTCTTATTGTCTCTTTATGTCCCATATCTTACCCATCCCCTATATGCTATCTCTTATATAAACCACTGCCATATACGCCTTACCTCCCCCCCCCTAGAGCCATTAAAGGCGTAAGGGGGATTCATCCGTTCTAACCACCGTAATACTAATAAGCGAGCGGGATATTGTGTTATTTGGGTATCTTTTATGCCTAGGCCCCAGCTAGGCCCTCTCTAAGGGTCACCACTCCGTTAAAAGGAGATAGGGAAAACCGTGGGTCGCAATCTAAGCTGCTAGGTAGTATTTGGTAGTTAAAAACGGCGAGTAACCGCATGCTCCGCGGGCGACTGCCCTAGGGGTTAGGAGGGGCCGTATATTTGCTCGTTCGTTCGTTCGCTTATACGCTCGTTCATCCGTTAATATAAGGTCGTTAATGCTTTCCATTAGGGGCTAGGGGATGCTTTTAAAAGCTATTTATCCACGTTGGATTACATAGGTGCTTAGTAGGAGAACTAGTGGCTGTATTGTGAAGGGGTACCGTCAGTAGTAGTTTTCGAGATCTCACCATCCCATGTGAAAACTTTTTACTACGCCCTACGACGCATATAACCACCAGGTCCTACTTGCACGCGCTATACAACGTCTCTGCGTTGGCTCTGGGTCTAAACTTCGAAGACCTAGGTTCGTAGCCGTCACCACGTACAGGTGCAGAATCCGTTTTCGACGGCCTAGCGGAATATATAGCAGATACGGTAAAGGAATACGCCCTACTACTATAAAGCTAAATAGGGGTAAGAAAGAACCGCTTAATACTATTAGCACTTACGCTACTTACTGCCACTATTAAATCTATATAGGCAATGCGAAAGGACTTTGTAGTATTAATGCTTAGCCTAGATATTAGTAGTGCCTATAATAATGTACCCTATAAGCGTCTTCTGTATATCCTTAGGGTAAAGGGCTTCCTAAAATGGATTATATAATTTGTCTAAGGGTTTATAGGCCAGAAAGAAATATTATTAGTCTTTAGTGGATACTAGAGCCCCCCTATTGCAGTTGCAATAGAAATACTATAAGGATTACCCCTCTCGCCTATACTCTTCCTTTTCTTTATAAGCAACCTACTTAACTCCTTTAAGGAAGGGGCAACCTAGGGGATAGGCTTTATTAATGACATAAACCTAATTATATATGGGCTAATAGCCGTAGAGAATTATAGAATACTAGAGAAAGCCTATAACACTTATATAGAATGGGCAAAATATTATAGAGTCTAATTTTTACTAAAGAAATACCAGCTAATCTATTTTATAAGAAAACGCAACTAATCTGTAGATCTCTAGCATATAATTTATATCTAAGGCTTTAGGGGTTAACTAGTTTAGGGCCTAAGGGTATTAGGAGTATGGGTAGACAGTAAGCTCCGGTGGAGCGTATATGCGGCGTAAGTAGCCCGTAAAGGCTAAGTATAGTTTATCGCTTTATCTAGGATTGTTAATTTTATATAGGGTCTATACTTTTAGAGGTTATGCCTACTATATATAGTAGTTATCTGGCTAACCATAACATATAGATCTAGTATTTGGGCTATTGGAGAAACTAAAAAGGGCCCCCCTAAATTACTCCTTAAACTATTTTAAAAGGTCTAAATAGCCTACCTTTAGAGTATTATAGGCGGGTATAAGCGAACGGCTATAGCACTGCTTAAGAAGGAATCTAATATTCCCCCCCTATAGTTATATATTAAAGCCGCTGTAATATAAAGGACGTAAAATAAACGTAACTCTAATATTATAAAGTATATTAAGACACGCCTAAGTAAACTATAAAGGAACCCTAGGGTGCCCTATAGGAGAATAAACTAATAACCCTAAAGTAGGGAAGAGATATTAGAGAAANAGGTAAAGAAAGTANAAGAANAATNGTNNNNCTTTAGGGCCTAGGCCTATATAGAGGAGGAAGGGAAATATATAAGAGGTTAGTAAAGATAATAGTAAGATAGAGAAAGGAGCTAAAGTAGAACATGCAAGAACGCTGGGAAACTATCTACTATAATGTAATACTGGTTAGACTAACGCTAGAGAGGTAAATAGGAGTTAAAGGTATAGAGGCTGATTTAGGCAAGACGAACCTAAGCTATAGTATAGTTAACGCTATAGGGGGTAAATACCTAAGGGCTCTGAGAAGGCCTAATAAAGGTAGAAAATATAATAGTAACACTCTTAAGAACAGGAATAATAGGACTAAAAGATTGGCTTTACTGGGTGGGTGTTTTAATAGGTAGCCTAAGATGCGAATGTGGCTGGCTAAGATAAATACTAAAATATGTAATATTGCTATGCCCCCTACGCACTAATTAAGAAATAATGCTCTTAGTAGCTGGTATAGAGAACTATAATACACTGCTCTTAATATAAAAAGGCCTTAAGGCGGTTACCTAGTGGCTTATTAGTTAAAATGTGCTAAATTAGTTCTAGGTTGTAAGGGAAATGGTAATAGAAGGTAAGGGGGCGAGTAGTAGGTGCCCCCTAGTAACTCTACAGTAGCAAAGTAATAGTTTATAATACTAGCGCGTCCGTAGGCTTGTTACGGCAGCAGTGGTTCCTAAGGAGGTTAAACAGTAAAGTAGTAGAGCACTATAGGCGACTTATAGGCACTAAGTAGGCGTTAAGTAGGCGAGTCCCAAAAGGCGGGGAGATGGATTACGGGGTTTTCTTATTTTTCTTAAATAGAGTTTTCTCCCTATATGTAAATAAGGAGTAGTCCGCGTGGGCCCAATAGGGATCCAAATCGGACGTTAAGCAATAAATTATTATTATTATTATTATTATATAATATAACACTATAAGAAGAAATAGGCATATTACTGTTTAAGGCAAATTATAGATATAAGCTAAGAATATTATTATTACTATAATAAGTAAAGAAAATAAGTAGCACAGCTAAGGAAAGAATAAAGATATTAATAAATCTTTATATAAACCTTATAGAATTAGTGAAAAAGGTATAAGAGAAAATAAAAAGGTACTATAACGCTAGGAGATCTAAGGGACTAGATCTTAAGGAGGGAGATAAAGTATAGCTACTATATAAAAATTTCAGGAGTTAATAACTAAGTAAGAAGTTAGACTATATTAGACTAGGACCTTTTAAAATTATATAAAGGATTTTACTAGTTACGTTTAAGTTAAACCTACTAGCTAAGATAAAGATCTACCCTATATAGTATATTGTAATGCTAGAGCTAGTATATAGAAATATTAAGCCACTAGTTTATAAAGTAGACACGTATAGAGGACAAGAGGAAGACAAATAGTAAGTTTCTAAGATCGTTAGTTATAAGGACATTAACGATAAAACATAGTATAAGGTTAAGTAGATAGGCTATAATAAGGCTACCTAGAAACTACTAGAAAATCTAAAAAACGCTATAAGAAAGGTACAGGAGTATTAGAAGAAATTAGGTTAGGTAGTATTAACAAAAAAGGATTACTAAAAAATAAATTACCTAAGGGGGACCTAAGAGGAGCAGCTACCACACTACTTAGAGTTGTTTCCTCCCCTACTAAAAGAGAATCCATTCTTTTATTGCTAAGTTCCTATAAACCTTATTCTATAAGTTTCTACTCCTTAGAATACACCTTCTTATAAACCTTCTTAAGATAAAGTAACTGGGTAAACGCCGCAATACGGGTATCTAGGGCCTTCTGCTCCGCATTATAAGAATATTCTAATTTAGCAAGAGCCTAAGATAGCTTACTATTAAGATAAGCAGTAGTAGATTAAATATAAGACCCTATAATAAATTACTTAGGGAATATAAAGACTATTAAAGGTAATAGAATATGTATATTTAGCGTTAGAAGTAAAACAGACGTTATAGGAGGACTAAATATTTGCCTTAGTACACTCTAAATAGGAAGAGGGTTACTAAGATAAAGGACTTACTAGCGTAATATAAACTAGCCCCTCTTTTACACAACAAGAATACAGAGATAGTATTATTTTACTAAGTAATAGAATTGCAGCAATAATACGGGCATAACGTTACACGTATAAAGAAAAAGAGGCTTTAGGTATAATAAGTAACAATATTAACTAAATTAATTAGATGGATATTATACCTCTAGTAAACAACTTAAAGATACTAGCAATCTTTAAGGATAAAGATAGAGAGGAGGGAGATAGTATTACGGATACTTTAAGTACAATATTACAAACTACTAGGAAAGGAGTTAAAAGAAGCTAGTTAGTTAATATAGGCACGGTCTAAGATAGATATAGCCTACGCTAAAGCAAAGCAGAGGACGTTTTAAGAGATTAAAGAATAAGCTAACCCTTATAGTAAGAACTACGGCATATATATAGGGTAAAGCCTAATTTATTAATATCCTATATAAGCCACACTCTAACGCAACCTAGCTATACTAGTAACTTATAGGTAACTTATAGGCGGGGCTATAGTGTACGCTAGTAATAAAGCTTAATTTAGAAAAGCACCCTTTCTAGACCTAGTCCGTTACTTTATGCTAGCTTAGTAGACTATTTATATATTAGAGAATAGGCCTATCTATAACCGGGGTTTATTTAACTAGGGTTTATAACCTACTAGTAACCCGCTGGTGGTAACCTATACTAATAACTTATATACTATTCCATATATATACTATATAGATAACGCGTAAGGCTAAAGTATAGGTTAATAGCGGATTTAATAGGTATATAGCCTTACCGTCTATAAATCTGGCTATATATAAGTAACCTATAACCTACCTACAAAGTATATACGGCGCTATGCTAGTATAGCGTAAGGCTAAATTAGGGTTAGTGGCGGATTTAATAGGTATATAGCCTTACCGTTTATAAATCTGGCTATATATAAATAGCCTATAACTTACCCGCAAGGTACTAGCGACCTACCTATATAAGCGAGCTTTAGAATATTTCTAATCTACTAAATTTAGGCGACAGTATTAAGCTCTATTAGCTCTACCTATTAAATAAACTAATTTGGATTTTCTATACCGGGTATATAAAATTACTATTAGCTTAGTTAAATGCGGGGAAGTTTTAGTAAAGCAAATCTAACTAATTAGACAACTTTAACCGCCGGTTAAAGTTTATTAATATCTTCGTACCGCGTATATATACCACCTATCTCTCTATATACAAAATTAAGACGCTCTTTCCCCTCCAAAAATTTTCCTTATTAAGGTTTTTTATAGGGTTTTATTAAGGCTTAAGTATATAAAGGATTAGGGACAATCCTTTTAAAGGGGGGGCATTGTTAGGTAAAACCTAAGTAGATAGTTATATAGGTGTAAGGTATAGGCGACCCTAAGGCGACCTAGGGATAACTCGCCTATAGGGTACGTACGCTATATATACCTAGGGAAAACCCTTCTTACCTCGTATATAGACTCCTCCTTTTCCCTTAAGGATTTGTCTATATATATAATATACCCTATTATTCTATTATTGGACTCCCTATCTATATTCTTACCTTATAACTAGGGCGTTAACGGGTAAATAAAGCGGAGGATCTAAAGGTGCTTAAGGTGCTTAAGAATTTTATATTAATAGGAATCGATTAAAGCTCTAGCATTAATTTTAGTATAAAAAGGCTAGGTAGAGGATTGGTCTTAGAGGTATCTACTATAATTGTATTATTATCTTAGGTATCTAGCTCCTTACGGTTTTAATTTCTACTAAAATCTATCTATTAATTTCTATCTAGAATCTTATTATCCTTATTTATATCTTTTACTAGGTCTTCTTAGAGCGTCCTATTAAGGTTAATTATATTAATTATATCTAGTATTTAATTGGCTTTCTCTTAAAGCAAACTTACTAGATTTAGCTAGCTATTATTATAAATAAGTTGCTTATTAAACGTAACGTCTCTTATATAAATTACCTTTTTTCGCTTAAAATATATATTTAAAAAATATTCGTTAAATTATACCCTACTAGATACCTAATATAGGCTCTAAAAGCAAGCCTTTAGGTATAAGGAATGTTATACTTAAATAAGTAGGCTTTACAGCCGCAGGCACATAGGTAGGTAATATTTAGCTTAGCTGGTAAGAGGCCTATTACTAATTAAAGCTTTTTAAAGGTGTCCTTTAGTTAAGCTGTTTACTTAGTATCCTATTTGTTATATATACTATTACTTTAAAGATTTTGGGCTAGAGTTCTTCTAATAGTTATACTTTAATTCGTATATATTAAGACTTCGTTATAATTACCCCCCTAAAACGTTTTATAGGACCATTCTATTCTAGTATATTTAGAGCTAAATACTCTACTATAATACCTTTATTGGTAACCCAGTTATTAAATTTACCTCTAAGTAATATCTTGTTGTTAATATAGATTGTAATAACTTTAAAGCTATAGCATCGCTTAATTATATTTGTTATGTCCAAGCCTAACCCACTCAGCTATGCAAACTAAAAAGATAGTAGTAGTGTCTCGCGACTGGACGGGCTGCTGGTTAGAATACCTTATAAGCTCTCCAGCCTATACGTGCCGCATAGGTAGCGCAAGGTCTAATAATATTATAATATTAGATAATTGCTTAAGTGGTTAATAACTTCTTCGTAAGTGTTTTAACCTTATTTATTTAGGTTAAATCGTTAAGAAAATAGATAGTATATTAGTATCCGTTATAGGCTTTAATTTCTTAAATTAAATCTATATATATATAGTAGAAAGGCCTTATCGCCTTATTTATAGGTGTTCTTCTTAATATTACCTTATAAGCTTTACTAACTATATAAGTTTTATATTTAATTATTATAGGGCCTTATATAATCGCCCTAGTTACTTCCTTAAGTAATTATTTAATTATAGTACTTCTTATATATCTAAGTTAACTATACTAAAGCCGTCCATCTACCTTTTAATTTAGTAGAGGTTTCGTTAATTAAGCCATAAAGGACGCGTCCTCCGTCGTCCTTAGCTTTAATTCGTTATATTTAAGAGTTAACTAACCGTGGTAATATCCGTAATATATAAACTTCTCACCACCGCGACAGTAGAGGTAGTTATGCTTATTATACTAAAAGGCTCCCTTTTTATTAAGTCTATAATTACAGATTAGATTTATATAAAATCCTAGTATATACGCAGCCTTATTTAAATTAATCTTCTGCTTTCCTAATAGGGTAATAACTATAACTTTAGCTGTTCTAAAGCCTTTAATATTTCTTTATACTAGATCCGGCATACACCTAATTACTAGCTAGTTAGATATTTTCTATAAATCTTACTTAGTTGTTAATAACGTATAGGGCTATTATAGGGTTAAGAATTATACTATTACGAAGAGCGCAATTAGATATAATATAAGCTCTAGCTTAATAAACTATAAAGCTTTCTAATGAGTTACTAAGTAAGCTCTTCTATTCTATATTATTTAGCTTTTTATTAAATAAAGCTTTATTCCTTAACTAATTAATTATAGCCTTAAATTTAAGTAAAGAATTAGTCAGCTTTTACTCTACTAACTACTTTCTTAAATTATTTAGTTTCTATCCTAATGGTTAAATTAACTTAATAAAATAGTAACAATTCTTATATAGGTGGATTAGTCCGTATAGGTACAGCTTTGTCTATTTCTTCTTATCTATCCTTTTTAAAGACTTTACTTTTAGTTTAGTATCCAATTTATTTTCTAATTTAGGCTTATTAATTGGCTTTTCTTTAAGGCTAACTATATAGGATTTATACTGGCTCCTTACCTTCTAAGCTAACTCTAAGCGACGGTAATTATAGTAGACTTCAATAATATTATAAAGGGTAGGTAGATGTTTCTTCTTCCACTTAAGCTTCTGTAATTTACTTAACTAGTATCTTAATCAATTTAATAAGACAGATTTAATAGTATATATAAAGTCTTTAACTAGTTAATCGCTATCTACCTTAGGTAGATTAACCTTCCTATAATCTTTATATACTTTCTCCTATTTATAAAGCCACTTCTTAATATTCTAACTCTTTAGGGCCTTCTTTATCTTCTAGTATTGGGTAGCTAGGTTAAGCTTTTAAGCATTATTAGTTAGAGCAATAGCCTACTTAAGCGATATAAGGATATTATAGATAGTATTGCCTTTAAAGGTATAGTCAATGTAGTTATAAGAGATTATACTAATAATATAAGTATATAGAGATCTAAGGGCGGCTTCTTCTTTCTTATACTGCTTATAGATACAGTTGTAGCATTTCCGTAGAGCTTAAAGCTCTTCCTTTTTATTATTATTAAGAGTTAGGAACGTAGTCTTTTAAGGGTTAATAACTAATAGTAATAGCTTTAACGGGGCTCTATATCTAGGTAGATCCTATCTACTAACGCTTAGATTAATGTATTCCTATATATTCTTACTATTAGCTCTATACTTAATAACTCTAATCTATTAGTCCCAATTATTTAGGCCTGCAAGAATTACGGTATAGGTGGTAATAAGCGTTTTAGGTTATTAAGAGGACATATTTAAGGCTTTTACTATATAGTTAATAATAAGGTAATTGTCGGTATAACTCTCTTTATCAACGTGCACGAATATCACTTATAGTAGTACGTATGCGGTGTTGAAGTTAGTAGTTAATTGTTGTCTAGAAGAAAGGGGTTGCTCCAAGGTTAGACAGTTAGTCTCGCTTCGTAGTCTTATAACTACATCACGTGATTAACGTTCCGACACTAGAGCAACTCTAAAAAGAAGGCTAATCTACACTCTAAAGTTAAGTCTTCTAGACTACTTATAGCGTATATATAATAGCTAGCTCTTCTGTCCATAATACGCAATAGCTCCACCTTTAATCCTAGAGCGCGTCGCCTGTTAGATTCTGCTATATTATTAAACCGGCCAATTAGGATTTTCCATCCCCGGGATAAAAAATCGCTATTGGCTCGCCTGCTACTAGCGCCTTAGCGGCTGGCTCTATATAGTACGAGTCCGTACCTACTAAAGCCGAATCCGTTCGTTTAATCTACCCCTTTATTATAGCGTCCGTAGGGTATTTAATTGCGGCTAAAGTTTCGGTTATGGTTTTAGCCTTAATCTTAATTATAGTAGCGGTGATCTATAAAGATAGTATACGCTTCTTAACTAGGGTATTCCTTCTCCCACGTAATAATAGAGGATTATAGCTTACTAATTAACTAAGAGAGATCTTTTAAAGGGTTGGAGATAGCGATACGGTATACTAGTACTCCCTAGTAAGTAGTAGCCAACTTATTTATAAAAATGCGGTTTATATAGAAGCCTAGGTATAGTCTAGCTCTTCTACAAATATCTTTAAAGATGCCTTTTTTAAGTAAGCTAGTAAGCTCCTTTTGGCGTAAGCCGCGAAACTAAGATAAAGGGACGTCCTCTTATAGGTATACTAAAATGTCCGCTATATCCGCTACAGCCGTAAGTTTAGGGTATTTACGTAGGCGACCTCCGCCTCATTTAGGTTGCGGTAAGGCCTACTGCTAAGGTGTTATAGGGGTAAGTATCTACGTTCTAGGCGGCGTTATAGCTGTAGCTATAGGCTAGGCAGGAGGACTAGGAGGGGTAGTAGGGGCGGTAGGGGCAGCGGGGGCAGTAATTGGAGTAGCTGGCGGTGTAGCGATTAGGATAACTAGCGGTATAGCAGTTGGAATAAATCTAGGGGGGGTAGCGGGGGTAGTAGGGGTAGTGACTGGGGTAGCTAGTAGAATTAGCAGAGTAGCTGTAGACCTAGGCCCTTGCTCCACACTAGGTATAGCTAGTTTAGGTAGTGTATATATATGTAGCTGCTGCGGTTGCTATAGCTACTATAGCTACTATAGTTGCTGCTCTTTTAGCTATAGCAGTTAGTTAATAAGAGCGTAGATTTAGTTATAGTTAGAAGACTAAGGACCGGGAGGGGTAGTAACCGGAGTAACTAATGGTGCAGCAATTGGGATAATAGGGTAAGGATACTCGGCAGGAGGAGGACCGGGTAGGGTAGTAGCAGTTACTAGAGGGAGGGTAGAGGTAGTTGCCGTAGGCGATAGTTGCCGACTCCGTATAGAGGTAGGTCGCGATAGGGTATACTACTATTAGGTAGCAGTTAGTGCAGTAGACCTAGGTGGTATTATAACTATAGCTATAGGCTGACCCAATAGACCGTTATAAGTGTGGTTTAGCCTATCTTATAGTGCTCTTAAAGCTAGTAGTTCTACCAACTCCTTAATAGTTGTTATAATCTCCTTATCTGTCCATTAATATAGGTCTTCTAGTTGTGTAACTTTAAATAGTAGCTTAGATATAGTAATTCTACTATTATATCTGCCTACGTAAACACCTCTTTTAAGGAAATATCTTTGTAGCTTAGATCTAATGTCTATGTGTATCTTCTTAAAGCTCTCTACTATAAATCCCTTAAACTACTCTAGAAAGACGCCCTATAAGCTATTATCTATAATATCTTATGTTAGGTATATCGTTATTTCTATAAACTCTACTAGTTCGTCTTTTATAGCCTTGTCTATATTAATTCCGTATCTATATTTATTGGCCATTATAGCCTATTCTTTTTCCGTTAGTTCTATGGTTGTAGGTATAAGGGTAGTATAAGGGTAGTTAAGAGGGTAGGTATAAGGGTGGTTAAGGGTAAGGGTATTAAGGTAAGGGTATCAAGGTGAGGGTGTTTGCGTGTCCCCTTAATAAATCTATAGTTTTTAAAGACTAAAGACTGAAGATGATTCTTAGTAAAGATATGGTCCTCTAGGCGATTATATACATTAATAATTAAGTTAATACGTGGTCTTAAGCTTTAAGGGTCCTCTAGGCGATCTAACGCGTTAATAGTTAAGCTAATGCGTGGTCTTAAGCTTTAAGGGGGGTAACGTAGCTCTCTCTAAGTAAAGATATGATTCTCTAGGCGATCTTACGCATCAGCAAGCTGATACGTAGTCTCGAGCTTTAAGGGTATTATAGCTTTCTCCTTCAACTAAAATAGGGCGATAGCTCTGCGATTATTGAACACCAGGTGGTGCCGTTTCTCGAGCTTTGCTATTGCGTATTTCCTAATCTATACGTCTACTAATCAGTGTCGGTATAACTCTCTTTATTAACGTGCACGAATATTACTTGTAGTGGTACGTATACGGTGTTAAAGTTGGTAGTTAATTGTTGTCTAGAAGAAAGGGGTTGCTCCAAGGTCAAACAGTTAGTCTCGCTTCGTAGTCTCGTGACTACGTCACGTGATTAACGTTCCGACAGTGATTAAAGCTTTAAATTAAAGATAATGCAGTAGATGGCCCGGGCTTATAACTGTTAAACGATGCAGTTAAGAAGGAGAACTCTTTCAAATTAATGTAGGTTGTTGAGCCTCAATATATACAGTTAAGTCAAATGGCCAAGACACCCCTGGTCTATACCCTTAAAGGAAACAGGACGACGATCGCAATTAGCGCGTCGTCCAACAATAGGCAATCCTCGTTTGCTCCTGGCCGATAGTTACTATAATGCTGAGGACATGTCAGCGTCAGTGGTCTTAAGAATATTTTTATTCATTCATTTTTATAAATATATTCATTTATAATAAATGATATACATTAAATATTTTTTTTCCCTTATAAATTAAATTATTTATAAGCTTATAAATATATATATAGATTTTTAATTTTATAAATATTGAGGTAGATTATATAGTATTAATACTATGCCGGTCGTTCCTAAAAATACATAGGAACTTAATATTTTGGTTTCCTGCGCAGATACCTTCATTATTTTTTAAGTTCTACTTACCCCCCCCTAATACCACCAGTATCGCAATACTATGGCTCTATTATAGTTAGAGTCTATTATATATAGTTATAGCAGTAGTTCTAGTACTTAATCTAAATTATCTAAGCTTAACAATAACTAATTTAATAACCCTAATACTAACAAAGATTACGACGCGTTATCCTTTAACTAATTCTTTAGTTCTCTTCTACCTAGCTTAAAGAAACAAAAGATTCGCGTAATAAATACTTAGTCCTATGCACGGGAGCCTCGTAAGGGCGAGTTAGTTAAGAATAAGAACGGTAGGTAATACTAGTACTGTGCTAAGTGTATATTCTAGCGAGAGGTAATTACTACTAATATTTATACGCATCTATATAAGAAGCACGGTATTACCGTTAAGGAGGAGGACTTGGTAATTAAGAAAGTTATAAAGCAGAGACTTAAGGGCCTATATTAAAAGTAGGGTAAAGCCTAAGTTTAAAAGGTTAAGGAGGAGAAGGAATATATACTAAGGGAGTCTATTAATTAACTAGTTGTTTAGGAGGCTTTAGCGCAGTTAATTGTCATTTAAAATCTACTATATAAGGTAGTAACTTGGCTAGAGCTTTAAGCGCTTCTTTTAGTAGTAAACTACACCTGCAATAAAGTTCTGGTTAACTCTAGCGCAACTATACTAAAGCTAATTAAGGAGTTATTTTTATTAGATAAAGCTAGCCTAAAACAAAAGCTCTATACCTCTCGCTTAACGCATAAAGCTCACCAAATTAAAAGACTTTTATTGCAATCTGCGCCTACTTTATTAATAGTACTACTAGCGTACTACGTAAAGCCTTACTTGCTCTCCCTTTTCTACCTAGCAGGCACGGAGGTGATAAGTAGGTAGAGGTTCTCTAGTAAGTCCTCTAAGACTACTAAATACTTAATAAGATTGGGTATTATATTGGCAATAATTATGGAAGCAATAATAAGCTTTTTAAACGACTCTCTGTATGGCTTAAAGATGCGGAAATAGAAGTTTGATTTGACGCTAAGCAATACCGCATTCGCTACTATGGCTATATACTTAATATTGCCGCGTAGGCCTTCTTCTTCTCTAAGGATAAGGAAGCCATTAATATTGCTTCTAAGAGGCTCGCGTAAAGCTTAAATAAGATTTAGATCTTAATAAGAATTAAATTAAGGAACTTTTAGCTTAAAGATTTAAGAAAGGGAAAGCCAGTAAGTATACTTATTAAATAATTGGCCCTTTAGGAAAGGTGTATAATATTATCGCGCATATTTAAAGCTCTAACGCCTACTATAACCACTTTATCGCTATTACCCTATAAGCAGTCCCTATAGATAATAAGACGTATTAGAACTCGTGGTATAAGATAATACTAGTGGCTCTAGAATTAAGGGCGGTAATTAGTAAATATTAGGAAGAGTATATTAACAAGTTTAATAAGGAAAATTTTCTTAACGCTACTAACTAGAAGGCTTTAGAAAGTATTAAAGACTTTTTATAGCCCTTTAAGCGCGTTATAAAGGAGACAGAAGGTAATTATATAACGCTTAATAAGGTCTTATATATAATAGACTTTATAGTAGAACATTTTAAGACATCTCTTAAAAAGTACGCTATAAATCTAAAGCTTTGCGACTGTATACATACTAGTTAGCACGCCTTTAATAAATACTACCTAAAGACGGACGAAGTTACCGCCTATGACGCAGCTCTACTACTGGCACCTTACCGGCGGAAGAACTATATTACTCGTAATTGGAAGGCCTCTTGGAGAAAGCTAGTAATTAATACAGCTTAAAAGCTCTGGGTAACTTAATACAAGGATATATATAAGGGTGAGGTAGCTATATAGAAAGCTTCTGAACACGTTTAAGAACCTAACGCGTATAATATTTAGAATAAGAAACAATTAGTTCTTAACGCAATTAACAACGAATTTAATTACTTTATTAACGCCTCCCCTATAAGCCTTCCTCTAGGCATAACTGCTCTTAATTAGTAGCTTACTCCGAGTAATTGCGCTAGCTACCTATGCCTCTACCGTATGGCAATTAATATTCTTTTTATAC
This sequence comes from Cenococcum geophilum 1.58, assembly GCF_001692895.1. Taxonomy (NCBI): domain Eukaryota; kingdom Fungi; phylum Ascomycota; class Dothideomycetes; order Gloniales; family Gloniaceae; genus Cenococcum; species Cenococcum geophilum. The sequence goes on along the minus strand of NW_027137560.1, from coordinate 2,154,668 downwards.
CCCCTATATCAGCTGAACCAGAACGTATTTTCTTAGGAGCTTAGTGGATAATATCCTAGTAACGAATAAGGCTTAGACTAGGGAATATTGAGAAAACAGAGTGCTTAAAGTCATAGATAAGAACAGGGCTTATGGCAGGATGGAGGAAGGAGCTTATATTAGGTATAAATATTATAGCTAAGGATCAGGGAGGGGTACAGGAAGGCGTTGGCGACGGCGATGGCGACGATTAATTATAACACTATGCTAAGACTGGCGATAGAGCTTACCTAAGCTATATTCATTATATGCATTCAAATCATGAATATTTTTGGCGCGCTTATGAATTAAATGAATATTTGGCATGAATATGCATGCATTCATTACTAAGACCACTGGTCAGCGTCTCAAAGTTGAACTATATTGCCATACTTACGATAGCGAGCGCTGCGGCCATTGCTGTTGGGAATTTGTGAGGGTTATTATCGTGTATTGCATTAAGTAGCATTCTGGCCAATATATACACATACAAAATTGCACAATAATAAAATTCAGTTTTCGCGCTCCCCTAATAGCATACATAAAAGTCAGACAACAATTCTTTCACATTGACACCTCTCTTCCATAAAGATCGCTCCATCACTTCTATCTCCGCCAGGGGAGTATCTTCAAAGCTGGGACAGCCAAGCAAGAGGGGGAAATCTGCTTCGTAGCTCACACGAAAATGACCCTCGCTGGTTTCCTTGCTATGATAGCTCTGCCGCAGCCTTCGCTGTATCTTAAACGTTGGCGCGGGACTATCCTCTCCAAAATGACGATCTGGTCTTTCTAAGCCGGGATGAAGCTTTGGGAGGTTAATAGAGAAGTTTAAATGGGGAATATTGGTTAGTGGTGTAAGGGGAGATAGGATAGCACGCTCGTTAATAACGGACCAGGATGATAGGTCGTCGTGGTCTAACTAGATCTGGAGTCTTTGGAGTTCCTTTAGCTGAGCGATAGCTGGACATAGTCGCAACCACGTAGTCAACTGCGAAGCCCAGCTAGCAGTTAATGCGCCAGCCGGCGGGGACCCAGGGCTAGAATTAGCCTCTAGATTTTCTAGTGCTTTGTAGATTAGTAGGGGAAGCCTTAAGGTAATATCCAATCTTCTAATGCACGGGAGAACGGAGGTCAGGTAGTTAGAAACAGAAGATGTTTTAGAGAAAGAGGTACCTGCTCTCTGGAGCAAGCAGCCAAGGGTGTCAAGGTCGGTAACGTTAAAGACTGCTATATTGGCCATAAAGTCAACGACATCGACAAACCTATGAGAGTCCCGAGAGAGATAAGTAAGTGTTACTTAAAAGGGAAGTGCTTACCTACATTCTCTTGCATACGAGAAGAACAGCCATGTTAATGCCGCATGCAGCCTCATAGTTGTCATCTGTCCTCAACGCTACCTCTTCACATTTCCAGTGAGGACCCCACGAGGACCGCAGGCGGCGCGCCCATATAGAATCTAAGAACCAATCGTCGAGGGTCTGACGGTCAGAGCCGTTGGTCTTACGGTCAGAGCCGTCATGGTCGCCGGCTGGGCTGGGTTCAACACACATCGACAGGTGAATTTTGCCTTGTCGAAAGAATACATGAACTCTATTGGGGACGAGGTGGACATAAATAGCATAACGGATCTCAATCGGCGCAAGGAATAGTCCACTTCCTAGTTGAGGGTCGATAGACGCGCGTGTGACGGGATGGGTTGACATGTTGACTTGGTAATCAGCTGCAGACCGAGAAAGACTTAGAAAGATATAGGAGCGAGATAAGGTTGTTTTATGTCGAAGATGAGCTGTCTAGGTAAGTACTTATGGAATATCAAGGTTTGGCTGGTCGGCCGCTGACACACAAAACCGCAGTAAGCTGGAATGACACGTGGTATTGGCTGTAACGCCAAGACTTTAGTGTAAAGTGTCCATGTGCACATATGGTGTACACAAGGCTTTATATATAACGGAGAGACTAAGGAAATCCCCAGCATCGAGTTTCTCCTTCAGATTCCTCGAGCGCCACTGATCGACACTGGTTCACCAAAGAGATCAAAGACTGTAACTAGAATCTCGCATGAAGGCAGCATCACGAAGCCTTAATTACTTAGAAGTGTCTAGAATGATGCTCTGTTTGCACACTCTGCACTCGGGCGGGCTCATTCATCTTCCACTATTCGTGTTAGCGTCTGCTTTATATAAGCTTCTTTATTCAGCATAGACTATTCAATTGCTCTCGGGCCAACTTTGGCAGGCTAACCTGTGGCTCATGCAAGTTTCTTTCGACCTCTTTACCAGCCATTCTTGTTGTCGACCTTAGCATCACTATAAGGCTATCTCATCATCTTGTAACATCAGCTTATGGTGGGCATCTGCTGTACTGCTACGGAGCGAAGGTTATCGTACTCGGCGGATGCACAGTATTGTGTTTGGGGAATTCTTCTACACCCTAGTCTTCTTTCTCAACCCCATTTATTAGAGGCTGCGGATCCCCGAAGGTTTTATGTCGCCGTTTCAAGACTTCTTCCCCTATGCTGTCTTCCTAGACAGATTCATTATTATTATTCAGTCTAGATACTAGTAGAGCACGAGGAGCCCCGGCGACTGCATACAGGACGTTAGCAGTGATGTAATGGCTTTAACGTGACATCGGAGCATAGGACGACGGGGATCATGGGCGGTCCTAAAATTATGATGCCCCAGTAACTAGCCTCGTGTAACGAGTGGATGTGGAGACCTCACTTCAAGCACACAGGAAACTTGTAGGACGATCTCGCATCTGAAGCAGATTTAACTTAGATGTCGAGGTGTGGAAAATGCCCGCTTGATCTATGTGAAATACTTGCATTAATGAATATTAAAGGTTTAAGCGCGGAGAACTACCCCCCGGGAACACCTTTGCAAAAAAAGAAAACCCCATGATGAATAAATCATGGGCTACTGAGGTGCTAGAAAATATGAACCCATGCCCAAGAGCCGTTTTATATGCCCTTTACCTCCCTAAATACCCAAGCAGCGCACTCTCAACGGCCCTATCTTCTAGAGACCGGCTGTTCGGCGCACCTTGCCCGGCGCCATCGACGCCTATTGTAGCACTATCATGGCCCTGTGCGGAAGCGCTCGTCGTGGGACCATGCATCGCACCGTTCACATTCACAATGATTCCCAGAGCCTTCTCCCTTTCTCTTTTCTTCTTCTGCACCAAGTGGCCCTTGACACCTCTCAAATACTTCGTTGCTGTCTCAACGAGGTGTTTCGGTTCGGTCGAGTTCTTCAGCGTCTCAAGCATCTCCCTAACTTGGGTTTCGGAGTTAATGTGCGGACAGATCCGGCCGGCTCCGTAATGTGCAAGCCCGCACAGCCCGCAGTGCTCGGCACCAGCGAGCTTAAGGGCACAGGCACCACGTGGGTGTTGAAGCTGGCAGACAGGACAGGCAGGTGTTGCGTAGGAGATGTGTGATGTTATGGGAGGCGTAATTGGCAGCGGCGCGCGAACGAAGGGTTTAACTAAACGAGGGTTAGATGCTAACTGTGCTGATACCCTCTGTGCTTTTCTTGGAATCACTGGTGTTGATGCCTTGGGTTTTTGAGGTGATTGTTTGTGCCGAGAAGAATGAAAATTGGTTGTACCTGCTGACCCATTTCCAGTTGACTGAGTAGTGCCAGCTATTCCGCCTTTTTTCCTGTCTCTTTGTTGTTCTGTTAATTCTTCAGGACCGACCTGTTCGTCATCCCCAGCACTCTCCTCCGCATCCGTCTGCTCGGCTTGGAAATCAGTGTCACTATCAGAATCACCTATCCGACGACGACCGCGCGGTTTGACGGGAGAGTTGCCAGCCTCACGCTCATTGACGGTATAGTCGACGTTCTGTAAACAGTTTCAGTCACACAGCTTTTGCAGTACTTGACGTGCGGGAGACCTTACCATTCTAGCACGTTTGCCTCTTCCGAGCGCCTCCTGCCGCGCTGCCGCTTCTGCAGCTGCTGCACGCTCCCGGTCCTTTAAGATCTTGTCCCACACAGTTGGATCTGGGGCTTCCTCGTCTTCAGAAGGATTGAGCGAATCTTCCAATGCACCTTGGTCATTGGCCCATACTCTAGCAAAGCTGAATTGTGACTCAGCGGAATCATCACCACCTATCTTAGTATTTTCGATCTGACTGCGATCCAGTAATTTATCAACCGATGAGCTGTCGTAGCGGATATCTTGTTCGTTCCCATCTTCCTTGAATAGCTCGGCGGCACCATGCTTAAGCACAGACTCGACGTCCTTTTCCTCCAAGTCTTCAGCGTCTAGCTGCTCCACAACGACGTGATCAAGCGCCATCTTCTTCCTGCCTATCTGAACGATTTTTTCTTCAGCGCTGGCACGCGTCATGAGCTGGAAGCAAAGGACTTTCTTCTTCTGACCAATGCGGTGAGCACGCGATAGCGCCTGAATGTCCTGATGAGGGTTGAAGTCGGGATCAAGGATAATGACCGTGTCTGCGGTAGCAAGGTTAATGCCGACACCACCAGCACGAGTAGATAGAAGAAATGCAAAAAGAGGAGATTCCGGCGCGTTAAATTGATCGATACGTTTTTGCTTTTCCAGCGAGCCCATAGTTCCATCTAACCGTTGATAAGGCATTTCCAGACCATCGAGGAAATCCTCAATGATACTTAGCATGTCGAGAAATTGGCTGAATATGAGCACACGATGACCTCTCTCTCTCAACTTTGGAAGTAAAAGCTCCAGCAATTGCAACTTGGCAGATGCCTCGACAAGATTTCGATGAGACACAGCAGCAATTTCTGTTCGCTCCTCGATCTCGCGACTGTAAACGAAAGGATGGCACAAGCATTTTCGTAACTGCATTAAGATGTTGCTGAGATTGGCTCGTTCTTGTGGTTTTAGAGCTCTACTTGTCGTGGTGAATAAAGCACGCAGAAGTTCTGGGTTCTTGGCGAGGATTGATTTATATAGTTTCTTCTGGAGAACGCTCATGGAAATCGGAACAATGATTTGGGCCATCGGTGGTAAAAAGGTAAGTACTTGGGCCTTTGTTCGGCGAAGAATGTAGGGTCTGATCAGGTCGTGCAACTTCTTGACGTTTTCGCTGGTCATTTCGGCATACTCTTCCTCTAGCTGTGCTGCATCATGGGAATCATCGAGGAACTGTAGGAGATTAAACAGCTCTCTGGCGTTGTTTTGCAGAGGAGTACCTAGACAAAGAGGTTAGCTGCCTGGAGCAAAATATCAATATCGTGGAGAGCTTACCCGTCAATAGAACTTTGAATGGGACTTTGAGAGCATTCAAAGCAGCGTAAAGCTGACTCCTGTCGTTTTTTAATCTCTGACCTTCATCCACAACGAGGCTAGCCCAAGAGACCCCTTTGAAAAACCTCCTGCAGCTCTCGTCCGCAGCAGCATCATATGAAGTCACTACGACGTGGCATCTAAGGTCTTTACTTTGTTCGGGGAACATTTCATAGTTGTAGGCCGTTCGTCGCGCAGCAGCAGACCCAAAGTATGTGACAACTCGAAGAGATGGAGCCCACTGTTTAATTTCGCGCCTCCAGTTGGCGCAGGTGGAATTCGGAACAACTACCAAAAATGGGAAGCAGTTGTGATCTTGTACCTATGATGAGTTAGTGATGGTCTCTCACACGAAGAGCACAATAGCCTACCAAAGTAGCCATAAATCCGATGATCTGGATGGTCTTTCCAAGACCCATTTCATCCGCAAGGATACCGTTCTTCTTAGAGTACCACTGATAGTATAGCCAATTTAACCCATCGACTTGATACTTCATCAACTCGCCCCCAGTAAGATTCTCGGGCTGTTTCTGCTTCTCCAACTTAGTGAAGGGTGTCGCACGAGCCTTTTCCAGCCGAATTCGCAGTGGGCCTTGTTTCGGAATTTTCACATATCTGCCGAGTACCCAGTCGTTATAAGCAGTCACAAAGTCGATCCAGCGGTCTCCATCCTCTGAAGTCGGGACTTTCTCCCATACTGCGTCCTCGTAACCAAGGCCCTTGTATTTGATGAGGGCCTGATCTACCTCCTTTATCCTGGCCTTGTCGATTTCTTCGGTATGGATATCTACAATGCTTGTGTACTTGACGTCAAGCACGATATCAATGCGGAGGAATTCTTCAGGGATAGCATCTTCTGTTCTCATTTTAGGACCGTCTTCTTTCTTATTGAAGGCCTTACGCATTGCCGGTGCAGTGACACCCCAAGTCCACGCTCCAGGTTGCCACGTCGCTCTGAAATAAGATTGTTCTTCCCATTTGATCAAATACTCCTTTTCATCTTCGTTCATCATTTCGCACGAGAAGCCGGCAACATAAGAGTCCATGTCGGATGGTCTCCATGCAATGATTGCTGTAACCTTTCGTGCACCGACGCAGTCTTTACACTTCCAGTCTCTGGAGTATTCCTGGAAGCGCTCCTCCGCAGCTTCATCATCATCGCGGTCGATATCCATGTGATGAGTTAACCTTGTTGGCAAATGGTGATAATGAAAGCCGCGCCAGCAGCTTATGCAGCGAAAGAGCACATTGTCCATATTATTGATAAGCCCAGGACTAACTTCCGCAATTGGATCTTCGCCCTTGTTTTCTTCTCTCTCCTTCTGTTCTTGCAATGGAGATTTACGGTCCCGAAAAGGAACGCAAGAAAGCCCAGTCTCCCTGCACACTTGGCATCTGGCTAAATCAGGAGCAGTGTGATCTCGCTTCTGGGCTGTATTGACGCAACGCTTACACTGGAGAACAAAATCGCCTTCCCCAAACTTTGTGACGAGGTGATCTCTACCATTGCGATTACCTAAACAACCCTTATGGTAGGCAAAAGAACAGCCTTGGCAGTATACGAGAGGCCCAATATCAGTACCATTGCCGCAAGTATCACACCCTTGGATATGGCGATTCCGGAACGCGCTGTTGCGCGAAAGTTCTTTGAATGCTTCTCGAACCCCTACAACCTTTGGAGCAGCATTTGACTGTGGTGGTTCAGAGTCAGATCGGTAAACATCAACTAGACCAGTTTCTTGCATGTTCTCTCGGTTTCGTGTTGATCGATTAGACTGCCTAACCCCAGCTCGGGGCACCTTCTCATCTTTTAGGCCCCTAATTACAAGGCGAGGCTGCCCAACTTGCGTTGTTCGTTTTCTTTTTCGGGAGTATGCAACGACATCTGAGCGAAGAATGTCCCGGTCACTGTAAAGTTCATCTTCATTTTCTTCCTCCTCGTCATCAAAGTCTCGCATTACATTCCGCTGACGACCGGAGCGCCGCGGAGCTAAATTACGCATCTTCTTGGCGTTACCAGTTCGTCCAGCACGTCCTGAGCCCTGTTGCGTTCGAAAATCTTCGGAGGTTTCACTTGAGGCCGAAGAGCTTTCCGATCGTTCGTAGACTTGGCTCCGGGGTCTATTACTTCCAGTCACTGTCGAGCCCAGTAGTTTGCCACGAGTCGCACGTGGTCTTGTGACCTCAGCAACTGCGATGTCATCATCTTCAGAAGAAAGCTGGATGGTTGAGATGTCAACAAAGCCTGGTTTGTGGTTACTGCTACTGACGGTTTTGCGTAGCTTCATATCTGAGTCACTGGATCCAGAAGTCCGGCCTTCGTCCTCGTGTGAAGGAGGATCTTGGCTGAACTTTTCAAGTGCGCTCGGTCCGTCCTCAAGTTCAAGTAGTTGTACAAAGGAAACCTGTTAGACAGAATTCTCGTAAGCATAAATCAGAGGTGCGAAAGAGGCTTTTAAGTGATTGTATGTCGGCCGAAAGAAATGTACTTGTAACAGGGCAAACGGTGCAATCAGGACAGTAGTAAATTGGAAGAGACGTAGACAGACTTGGTTTCAGCTTCTCAAAGGACGCTAAGCTTAAGACGATGTGAGGTGAGGAACGCAAGAAAATTGAATTATCAAGAGACAATGCGGGGTTGTTAGCGGTTTCATTGACGTGCTGGTGAAGCAGAAGCGTCGTATGAGATGGCCTGGGGTAAATACAACGTACCACTTCAGTTCTGTCATCTATAAATTTCACTTCAAACATAACTTGTCCATGCTCAACAAACTCGCTGACGACTTTCTGTACGATACCGACGTTCCCTTCAAAAACAATGTACTCCTCTCGCTTTTTCACAGGGGGAACTTTGACGGCCACTACTGTTCGCCGAGGATAGCTTCCGTGTTCCACATCCATTGTCGAATTTGTGTCAGATGCGGACATGGCCGGGGAGAGCGATCCCATGGATTTCGCTCTTCGGCTTGTCGAGCGCGATGCGCTGATAGACTTCGCATAGTGATTGCTCTGGTGGCGGGAGCCTTCCTCTCCTCCATTACTACTCATTGTTCCAGAAGATGATATATGTTTCCGTGAGTTCAAGTTCGATTATAGGAAGGATTCCTGACGTAGGTTTGTACGAAATTATTCCTTATCATCAATTATTTTTCATGACTTTGAAATAGTTTTGTTCATTCCTCACCGGTCGGGAAGGTGCAAGAGCCTGGGAGATCTCAGTCAGTGGGCTTTTCAGCTTTCAGGGAATTTAGTTCTCACAAAGTCTGTTTGTGAGCGTAGAGACATGCACGCACATCATGCAGGTGGTGAATGGCTTGTCTAGATGCGCATGTATGGCGAACGCGAGAACAGAATGGCGAACGCGAGAACGGATTGAGACGCGAGTTGCCGGAGATGGTCCGTGCTGCTTGGCTCGAAATAATTTCACCTAAGCAATTTCTCTAACAATTTATCTACCGTGTACAATAATGCAATGGTCATTATACACGTCCCTTCCTCCCTTGGGACCTTTATTAGAATACCCATTCGAACTAGTCCCTTTACCACTAGCCGCCAGATTTCTACAAATTCTGCTATTGAACGTGGCATTCGTAAGTCATCAGCTGCTTTTGATTTGCGCCGACAAGGACCCAGGGACAGAGAAGATCGATGGAGCGCCTTTGATCCACAGGACCGAACTCATGCTAAAGAAAGAGGTCCTTTTTTAGGGCAAGACAGGATACTAATAGGCGGGCGGTGGACTAGCAGACGGGGAGAGCACATCAGAGCAGAAGAAGACTTGTGGCAAGACGACACAATTGAGCAGAGGAATGGGGAAGATAGATATAACGGCCGTTCCAAGAGAGATACACGCAGCAAACGCTCTCCAAGCCCCTTTAGTAGCGATGATTCTTCAGCAGGACGGCCTCAATCAGACTGGGGATTGATGAAGAGACGAGCACAATCAAATTACGTTAGGGACGGTGAGGAAAAGGGCGCTTTTGAAAATAATTTGAAAGAAGAACACACTACTGTGAATTGGGTAGCTCGTGGGCGGTCAGGCCAACGGTATAAGACGCGAGGGCAGGAAAATAGATTCAGAGAAAGCCCTAAAATCCCATTCGAGGATAGGCAATATGGCATAAGTGGACAAACTCAAGGCCAGATAGCAACTCTTCCAGGGAATGGGGGAGGGATTTCAAGAAGGCTTACTCCAAACGGCTCAAAGAGAGACAATGAAGCAACCTCAGATGAGGCAGGATATGAAAACCGCGATTCTGAAACTTCCAGCCCCTCCAGACGCTTCACTCGAGCTTTCGCAGCACCTCTTAGCATTCCATATACGACAGCTGCCTCTGAATTTCTTTACGGTTACTCTGTCGTTCTTGCAGCCTTGAGGGCTCGTCGCCGGAAACTCTACAACCTGTACCTTCACAGCAGGGCAGCGAGACACGATGGTACCCGCATGCTCAAAGAACGGGCTAAAACTGCTGGAGTACAAATCCATGATGTGAGTGATGAATGGCTTCCCATCATGGACAAGCTGAGTAACGGAAGACCTCACAATGTAAGATATATCTTTCAGAATAATTTACTTTGCCTCTCTCAATTACGTCACAGAATTGCTATTTATCGAATGCTCGCCGCTTCCGGCTATGCGTAGATTGATATCTTTTACACCCTCGCTTCAACGAGTTTAGCGCCACCAATATGTCTTGCTTGGCGATCAAAATTTCTACGGTTTTTTCTATGGCTCCTCTTTTGTCTTCAAACTTATTAATTCGACTTCACACATTTATTAGTTCGGTCTAACCATATCGCAAGGGCTGCATACTCGAATCTTCACCTCTGCCGAGACCACCGATTTCTACACTAGGGTTATCCTCAGTCGAGGATGGAGTCTTCAAGGTGAAACTTGATCATCAAAGCAAGGAAGAGGGGGCAATAAACGGCGATAATACCGAATATGGATACAAATCGAAAGGATGGAGGCACCCATTAGTACTCTATGTTGATGGTGTGGTGAGTCTAAACCAACTCCAGTCCTTAGTACATTGTGTGATTTATTAACAGTTTGCGAATGTAGCTCGATGAAGGCAATCTCGGCGCTATTGTCCGGTCTGCTTATTTCCTTGGTGTTGACGCAATTGCGACTCCTACGCGTATGAGTGCTCCTCTTAACCACATCGCCCTTAAAGCCTCTTCAGGTGCTGCTGAAGCAATTCCCATCTTTGCCGTCGCCAACCCTTCGGACTTCCTCACTAACAGTGTTCAAACCGGCTGGCGCATCTATGCCAGTGATGCCCCACCTGCTGTACCATCGCTCTCCCATTCCACTTTTGGTTCCCCCCGAGATGCCAGTCACGACGACGAATCTTCCGCCATTGTATTCATGAACTCTCGAAATAAGAATCCACTTCTTAATCACGCTCCTCTAGCAAAACACCCAGCCATTCTAATGCTTGGCAATGAAGGTAGAGGACTGCGGTCTAGCCTGCTTACCCGAGCCCACTACAAAGTCGGCATTCGAGCGGGAAGAAGCGCTGACGAAATTGGGGTCGATAGCCTTAATGTTAGCACTGCTTCCGCTCTATTATGTTTTGAGTTTATGAAGAAGCCGAACCAGCAGAGACAGCCAGGAGATTTCTTATTTTAGCACGACTCTTAGTATATCTCTATCCCTAAGAGGTTAGCGTTTCATAAAACTTCTTGCCCGTTAATCCTCCCGAGCCGTCTAGCTCGTTGTATAGCATTGTAGATATAGCCTGAGAATGGAGAGCCAGAACCTGGTCTTGATCTAGTTATTGTGTTGATATATTCACCAGCAAACCGTTCGTGCCTCCTGCCAGGAGCTCCAGGAGACACTCACACCCGACTTCCTGCCAGGACTGCCAGGACATCTCCAGGATTCCCCTAGGATCCCCCAGGACACCTAAAATTAATATTTTTTATAAAATATTTCTATAAGCCTTATCAGTAGTGTTACGACTGATACCGGTACACATGATATTCCGGAATATTTCTGCCTCATTCCAGAACGAGTCGTCCTTGTTCCAGAACGAGTCGTGTATCGCTTTGATCGGCTTGATTCCAGATTAATTACCTCATTCCAGAAAAGGTCTTATATAAAAGGGCTCTAATATCCACGATAGAGCATAAAAAATTTTTACTACGTACGCTAATAACGTATCTAAGGTCTCCTTATATAACGATTAGAATTTCTATGTATGTCAAAATCGAGGTTAATCGTGACCAATTTTGATTGATCATGAAGCGCCCCTAAGCTAAGCCAAATTAGGGTAATTAGAGAGAGCCAAGTCGCCTCACGCGTAAGATCTACCTTTGCCTCTATAAAAGCCCTTATAAATATATAGAGCCGTAGTAAAGTAATACTACTTGCCTTACTACCTACTCAAATGGATGAACGGCATATTCAAGAACACATGTGTCTTGAATGATTTATCTTGATTGACTAAGTACTAGGTATAATAGTGGTAAGAACGGCTCGTGTGGTCGCTAATACTTTTACGCCCTACTAGTACAGTTCTGACTTTTAATCTCTCAACGAAAAATACAGTAGACCCTTTGCGATCTAATTACTTCCTGGCACCTAATATTACACGTATGGTTCACACCCCGAATATCCGTTGCTCGAATCTCCCAACTCTTGGGGGTGTTTCATCCATAACCTCACCCCCATTCCCAGGACCACCCCTCATGCCTCTGGCTTGCATCTCCTCTCTCATGGCGTCCTCTTCCGCATTACCAGAGTTTTCCTGTTCCTGTTGCCACGCTGGTAGGTGAGACCTGTGGGAAGGAGGAGGTGGTGGTTCATAACGTTGGACATGAGACGTCCAACGATTTTCGGGGTCACGACTCTCCATTGGACGGGAGTGGCTGTGGGGGTAAGCTTGCGATCGAGTTGGGAGGTAAGGTTCTGTGTGGTGGACGCCGTGGTGGGACGATCGCTGACGAGTTCGTTGGGGTTCGCCATGACGTGGCATAGATTCTGGTGGCCTTTGCATGTTGGGAAAAACGGATGGGAATAATAACGCTGCGGGAAGGCGCATACGAGATTCGACGTTATTGTCACCCTCTTCGGAATGTAGGCGCGTAGTAGGGTGCCTCCAGGGAGTTGCCGAAGGCGTCAATCCGTTATTTCCATGTCGGCATCTGTTTCCTTGATCTTGACCATTGAGTCCAGGCGGAGAAAGCGAAAAATTAGCCGGGCCGACGCTCTCGCTCGATATTGCACTCGATCTCGCGCCTGCAACACTCCCTGGATCGTTTAGTGGAGCTGGAAAATGCGTTAGAGGTCGTGGAGCGGAACTGCGAATCCGACTCTGCGAGTCCGACTCTGGATGTCGATCCAAATCTCTAGGTGATGATGTTAATCTGAAAATAGGGCTGTTGATAGAGCGCTGGCTGCTGTTTGGCCCGTATTGTACATCCATTCTTGGGTTGTGATCAGGAGTTGTGTAGTGGGAAAGCTGGTTCACAGCGGAAACACGGTGCTGGTCAATCTGTGAAGTAGCAGTACGGTATGACGCGGCTGATGGTGTATGGGACATTTGGGAGGTTGCGCGTTGTTGAATTAAGTCAAGTGGGGAAGAGAGGTTCCGTTGGGCCACATCAATAGCACTATCTATAGCCTGCGGAAAATCGTAAGGCATGATTATACGCCCAGAAGATTGGGGACTACTCTGAGTGTTGTCAGGACGACCATAGGGTCTTTCCGGAGGCTGCGAAAGCCCGAAAAGTCCATTCCGATATAACGCCGTAAGATTCGGTGACGAATGGCTTGGAACGCGTACTGGTAGAGGACGCGGGTTTGTGTTGGGCGGTAAAATGGTTCCTCCGTGAGCTGGTGAAGAAAATGGTGTTATCAAGGGGCGCTTAGATGGTGAAAAGCCATCGTATTGTGCCTGCGCAAGTGCTGCAGCAGGCTGTGAGTAGTTGCTGCTGGAGTGCCTAGACGAAGAGAGCATATAAGACGGGTGGAGCTGGTTGAAACTCGATGATCTGTCTCTCGATGCTATACTTAGTAGGTATCCGTTGTATAATGACCGTTCAAATTGTTCTGAATGTTGAGATAACTGCTGGGTTGATTGATGGAGAAGACCGTGGTTTAAAGATCGCTGGTTTCTATCTCTAGACCCGGATACTGCAGAAGGCTGAGGGCTATCAAGGGTGAACCCCGCCGCTCTAGGGTCGAGGAATCTTTGAATATTAGAGGGTATTTTTGGCGTATGGGAACTAGAACGAAGCTCCTCTTTATTGGAAGAATGGGTTTCCGACTGAAGACTATATCGGCTCAATACATGAGGCGACACTATATATGCCGTGCCACGTGTGGAGGAGTCCGAAGAACCCCGGACCTGACGTCTTGTGGATGGTCTTGAAGTGAGAGATTCGTCATAAGCATCTAGTGCATGAGAGCGTTGTACAGGACGTCTTGGCCGAGCGTTGTTTAGACGTGACTCATATTGAGAAGATATGGTCTGCGTGTGTCTTAGATTGCGGCTGGGTGGGTTTTCTAAAGACTCTGATGGCACTAGCCAGGATTCTCTGAATGAGTATACGTTTGGAATCTCTTCGAAGTACCCTTGTAAATAAAGCATAGGAAATTCTACAGCAGAAGACGGCAAAGCCTGGTTTTTTTGATATTGTCCAGAGAGGCTCGCGGCTTGCAGTGGTGAGCGCGTCATGCTGTTCTGATGGCGCAGTGACGGAGCATCAGATGCTCCGCGTTGGCCCTCATCGCTAACTGGTATTCTAGTAGCTAACTCAGAAAAATCATCAGTGGGATGCATGGACAGTTCTGGGAGACCATGAGCTATGTCATCTGATGCATTCGGTCGAGTATGGCCAAAACCAGAGAATCCAAATTCGTGCTTTGGGGGCGACATTTGGGACAAACCTTCAGCAAACCCCTCAGCGAGCTCAATGTGGCGGCCTGGTGAGATTCTCTGAGGTGGGCCTGGTAGCAAGTCGAGATCCAAGCTTAGTTGGGAGCTAGAATCGCGTTCTTCTGGACATGACGCATCCTCGGCATTGCATACGCTCGTAGAATCGTTCTTGTTGTAATAGATACGTCTATCCGGTAGAAGTTTACCCGACCTAGAGCTGGCAGATGAACGGACGGCGCTCTGAAATCGAAGAACTGGAAAGAAGCCAAGATGTACGATGGTCTCGTTTCGGGAATGTTCCGGTCCGCCACGGATTCGAGAGATGCTACCGTGAGACCCCGCAATACTTAAGGGCATAGCCGTTGCAATACCTGCAGCTTGCCGCCGAGCTAAACGGCACAGTGTCTCGTTGATATCGGCATGTGTCAAGGCTATTTCGGAGGGCCGGTAACGTAACATGCCAGAGAAGCCAAGTAGGCTCGTAATCAAAACGGAAACGAGAATGGTCAAGACGAACAAATTGAGGCTCTTCTATAATTGAATTTATTCCAAGATACTGCCTTGGGCTGAAGAGAATGGAAGCGGAGACTACTAGACAAGACATGTTGAAATAGGAGGAAAAGAGTCAACAAACGATAAAGTCCGGAAAGTGCAGAGGTCCGAAGAACCCACGCATCGAGGCTGTTGAGGGCGGATAGCACGATGAAGTGGAGGAAGGCCCTAAGATGATCGGAAGCAGCAACAGGAGAAGATGCAAGCAGCCTTAGTCATATTGAATGTGCGTAACGTAGCACGGAAGACGCCACTCCCCCGGCATCCTAAAGATAGTTATGGATAGATATGTACACAGTGAAACAGGAACGAGAGGGGTGGAAGCATGTCAGACTAGGTAGAGCAGACTCGCAGATTGAATACGCGGACGGGGGGCTTAGTTCTCAGTGTTGAGGCGCGCAGCAACTACGTAAGCAGACGGCGACGGAGCAGGCCGAGCCACGATTCCTGTTAGTTACTCTAGCATCGACAAACCTGACAGCCATCGAGTGTTGCTGTCATCTAGCGGAGCAGGCCGACACGCCTCTGTCCTAGGGCCGTGGGCCTCTAACTTGTTGCACGTACTCAGCTACTAGCTAACAGTTTCAACCTCACCCCTTCGGCTGCCCGCATAGTCCTTCGTTCTCTTACCGCAGCCACCCTCCGCTCGTTACCCGTCATCATCCAAGCTTGCCAGAATGAATGGCGACATAAGTCTTTCACAGTCCCTCGGTGGTCTGCGCATTGCCAATCCAGATGAGGACCAGACTTCTCCATCACCTCCTCCGCCAGGGCCAGACGATCAAGAATCACAGTCACGCCCGACCTCTTCCCCGTCGCAATCATCCTCAAGCACCATCACTGAAAAGCAGAGGCTACAAGCTCCGCTTCATCTACAGCCTGACGCTCAATCGTCCTTCAGCTCTCTGGATTTCAACCCAAATTCCTTCTCAACTGGCTCAAACTCGGTCTCCCCCGATAATTCCTCTCCACTGCCCGCAGAGCAGCATTCATATTCTGCACGGCTCAACCATCGACAATCAATGCCACTTGCTCACCAAGCTCAGAAGCAAGCCCAATATCCTCAGTACGCCTCGAGTGCCATAAATCAAACCCGTAACTTCCCCCCTCAAAGCCAACAAGCACGGCCAATCTCGGGCATCTATAACCACACGAATTTGTCTTCAGGGTCTGGAATATCGAATCAAAGTTCATATCGGTACAGAGACGATGGCTTATCTCAAACAAATGCAGACCTTAGGAGGAGTAGCAGTTCGAGGGTAGCTGCAACAGCTATGCAGGCTGGCGTACCCTCAAGAGAACTCAGTAGGAGTGATAGAACATACCGGCAAACAGCTCAGATACCAGGTGGGAATGGCCCGGCTCCACCAAGACGGAGTTCAAGGCGGATGCCCGTTGGTAATAGCGGATCGACTCCTCCAGTCACGGGCCCGTTATCTGGGCCACCATACAACGTCGAGGGTGGACCTCTACCAAGCAGTGAAGAATGGAAGGAGAAGGGGGCGTCCATCAGTATGCGTCAAGAAGTCGATTCAAATGGAAAGCCCGTTACACGGGTTGTGAAGAAAGGTGTAAAGGATTTCAATTTTGGGCGGACGTTAGGAGAGGGCTCATACAGTACAGTGCTGGCCGCGACGGACCGGCAGACGTTACGGGAGTACGCCATCAAAGTTCTCGACAAACGTCATATCATCAAAGAGAAAAAGGTGAAATACGTCAACATTGAAAAAGACACACTCAATCGACTAACGGAGCACCCGGGTATTGTTCGACTTTATTACACATTTCAGGATGAACGATCTTTATATTTTGTTTTGGATTTGGCTGGTGGAGGGGAGCTTCTAGGTTTCCTTAAGAAGATGACTACTTTTGATGAAGAATGCACCAGATTTTATGGGGCACAAATACTGGACGCTATCGATTACATGCACTCTCGAGGAGTGATTCATCGTGATCTTAAACCGGAAAACGTACTGCTAGATGATCAGATGCACGTAAAGATCACGGATTTTGGCACGGCAAAAATATTGTATGTGAAAAGGTCACCCAATGGAAGTGGATCGCTAGCCGGTGATCCACTTGACGGCGTTGAATCGGACAGGGCAGTTTCTTTTGTTGGTACGGCGGAATATGTTAGCCCGGAGCTTTTGACAGACAAGAATGCCTGCAAAGCTAGTGACCTCTGGGCATTTGGATGCATCATCTATCAACTTTTGGCTGGTCGACCACCCTTCAAGGCTGCCAATGAGTATCAGACATTTCAGAAAATCGTTGGACTAGAATACACATTTCCCGATGGCTTCCCAAATGTGGCGCGGGACTTGGTAGAGAGGCTTCTGGTGCTAGATCCAGCTAAACGGTTGCCAATGGAGCATATCAAGAACCATCAATTCTTTGATGGGATCGTGTGGGGGAAAGGCTTGTGGAAGCAAAAGGCTCCACGATTAAAGAGCTATGTTCCACCCGTCCACGAACCAATCAGGCTCAATGGTAACGGAGGCCCTTACCCACCTAAAAGCATCCTTCAAAATAACGCAATCCCAGGCCCGTCAAATGCCGGTCCTACAAGTAGTAATCAACTAAGACCGCAGCCACGGCTTATCACTGAGTTACCACCCCCAAGTCAATTAGACATTGAATGGTCTCCAGTGTTGACAAGGAATAACGAACGAATTCTCAAGCTCGGGAATCTAGTAGTTACGACAAATCCTGCGCCTCATAGTCCAGGTGCAAAGGGTGGTGAAACGTCCACAGAAACACCCAAAAAATTCTCACGGTTTTTTGGTGGTAATACGACAAAGAAGAGGCAACGTCTAGTTATAATTACTTCGAGTGCGCGAATCATTATGGCAGCTGCTGGCGGGGATGAAAAAAAGACCAAGATGGAGTTATCACTGCTTGGCCAGGGAACGACATGGAAAAGTTACAAGGACTCAAAAGGCCTCACGGCTTGGTGTGTGGATACGGTAAATGATGAATGGCTTCTGAGGCCCCTGCAAAGCTAACGAGACCATAGAAGGACAAACACTTGGTGTTTGAAGATCCCAAAGCCACAACCAGTGATCCAGACGGGAGCAAGTACTCAACCCAAGAATGGCTCGACTCCATTGAGCGTGCAAAAGAAATCGCCATATCACAAAGCATGACGAATTCTTACTCTGGCGACTCTACATTTAACGACCTCAGCTCAACACTTTCAAGCCCAACGAGTACACTTGGTGGTGATGCAGCTTTTGATGGAGTTAACATACCCACTAGCCGGCATTTACGGAAAGAACACGGCGACAATGAGTCTATAAAGGGCCGCAAACGCTTCAGTAAAAGGCATTCCAAGAATGGGCTAGCTGCTGTGTTCTAGAATTGCCAATTTCATCTACTCCCTTCCCATCACATATTCTGGTTTTCTCCTAAACCACCACCATGACTATTACGCAGCATCATCGTCATCATCAATGCACCCTTTCCCGCCTTTCAAGACACTCATCTCTACTCTCATCCTACTCGACACGCCACACCCCAGATATTACCGGCTGAAATTTCATTTATGTTATATTCAGAACTTTCCCTGAGCATTATTCCCAGCACATGACGTTCATCCATTACCAGCGCTCGGCGTCTAGGCGTTTTCTCCAACAAAGCCATCCGTTTTCATTTCTATCTCTGTCACGTAAGAAATCTTCTCTGCAGCATTTGCGAGCGAGCGCTTCCTCTCTCTTCTCACGGCCCCTCATGCACTTCCCATGTTCTTAATTTTGTAATGGACCCATGGGGTTTTTTTTGGGAGGCTGGAACATAAATCTTCTTTCATTATATCGTTGGTGTTGAGAAAATTCCACGTGTGAAGAGCTAGACGCTTTTAGTATTGTTTCGCTACCCTTTACAAGAGATTAATTGAAGTGAGCGCGCAGCTCAGGCGCTTTTCATGCTTTTATTTACTAGACGTCAATGGCTTCCTTCATGTGTTAGTTTGCTAAATTGGCATAAAATGTCTTGTGCTGGATAGTGTAGAATTGTACAGGTAGGCTGTGAGTGGGCGGACGGCGTCTATACTTCTACTCTTAACTATTGTGAAGTTTGCGATGTATTGCAGTGCATTTCTATTCGAATCTGAACATATTCTATCTACCTAGTACTACACACGTGAAGGCATACTAAACCAAAGACCTGCAGAAGTTAAAGAAATACAATCATAAGAACGCCATAGCGTGTGACCTAGGGAGTCCTTGAAGAAGCTGTAATCTAAACTTACGGCCGAAAACTCCATGCTTGAAGTAGGTATGTAATGTCCGTCGAGCTAAGCTGAGAGAAGAACACGCATGGGAAGCAAAATAGTGCGACCACAAGCGGTACTCCTCCATTTATAACCTTATGACCTAAGTAAACTAAGAACTTAGATGCTGGTGATTCTAATATCGGGACAGTGCTAGAAGTAGAACTGGAGGTCGAAGCATGGCCACAAGCTGGTGTTATGTTGATGAAGAGGCGTAAGCAAAAGTATGATAAGCACACTATGGCGTAGGTAGGATATATCTAGTGGTAGAATTGTGTGAAAGTGCCTATGCAGGCAAGGAAATAGGAATCGGAGCAAGTATAGAGTCGGTTAAGGCAGAGCTAGAAGCAGACGGATGGGCAAGCCTTAAAGACATCAAGATGCCAAGTTAGACGAAGACTTCGAGGCTCTAGAACGAGCAGGCGAAGGACGGGCAGTAAATGCAGCCCTCGGCATTTCGAAAAGTTCGATGGACTCTCTCACATCTTCTTGCAATGTCTTGTCGACACCACCGTGCTTTACGATCTTCCTGTCCAATTGTTTTGATAGCCTGAAGGACAGAATATCAGCACACTACCAGCCACTAGACGAAAAGAGACCAGCATAAGCAAGAGCTAATGCGACTTCTGTCTCGCCAACCATAATGACACGCTCTCTCGCGCCACCTCGCTGCCCCAAACGCCGTCTTTGCCGCCACGCCGCCATTCCTCGTCCACGCCATCTTCACCGCCTCCACGCGTGGCTTCGCCAAGGATGACTTCAAGGTCACGGCGCTGGCTGCTGATCCAGCGTTTTACGAAATTGACAGGATCCTTGGACATAGAGGTGAAAAAAGCATGCTTTGCCTTAGCTTGTGCGATCGCTTGGACAATCAGTGCGAGCTGCTCGTCCAGGGTTGAGATAGTTTGGAGAGTGTCTACGTAATCTTTACTACGGAACATGGTTGCCATGATAGGGCGGAGAGGGTCTTCAAGGGCGACCTGGATGTCGAAGATCGTGGGAGCCGAAGGAACAATGCCTGATTCCGCGGGTGGGGAAATATAGGCTTTGTCAACACGGATAGTGTATGGAAGTTGTAAGGCCGGGAGGGGGAGAAGGTGCGGAACAATGGCGTTGGGTAGGTAGGGGAAAAACAGTGTGTCTGTGTTGAATATCTGCAGGGGGAAATTAGTTGAGCACTTATTTTCAATGATAGGCCAAAAGAGAGAAAACGCAAGGACATACTGCTTTCAATCGAGCATCGCAAATGATCTTTCGGTTATCATCGTCCTCCTGGAGTCCCATGGCTTTTACATACTCCCATATACCCATCATAACACCAGCACGGTCATCCTCATCGGTGTCAAGTAATTCGGCTAGTGGCTTACTGAGCCGAAATCTATCCGGGTTTTCGTATCGTTGGAGGTTGATGGTGACATTAATGTTCTCGTCACCGTTGCGCTCAAACTCAAGGCAGCTAAAGTTCGCTTCTGGGGAGGCATTCGGAAGCATGTTTGGATTGTTCGGGCCTTCCGGCCTCTTCCATTCGATTTGCGTGAATCCGTCAGGCTGCAGGCTCTTGGGGCGGTCAAAGTCGATGGTGATGGATTTGAAGAAGTGAGAGAACATCTTGGGCCGCTTTTTAGCCTTTGGCTTCTTCGCTGGATCATCTCCATCTTGCTCCATAGCATTCGGATCCCTCTCTTTCACATCATCCCCATCGTACTCTTCCGACTCAGTAAGTCCCAAGTCGAAATCTTGATCTAATAGCCGTCCTTGGATCTTAACTCGGTAGGTTGCTTGTGAGTCGCTCTCGAAATCGAAAGCATCTGCATCCATCCCACTACTTTGCCACGGCTGGTTTTCGGCGGTGTTTGATATCCAGATTCGCATGGTGCCATACCGAGGAGTCTGGGTGCGGGTTACTGAATCTTGAATGTCGAGCTTCTTGCGCATCATAGTCGCATCAAAGGTCCGCTCCACTTCGCGTAGCTGGCGATATCGTTGTACTCCATCTCCAATTGTGATTTCTTCCGCTCCGTCGGGGATATTCTTGTCCGTAGGTTTGCGACTTTGTCGTTTCGCGAGCTCGCGACGGGTAGCGTCTTGTGCCTGCTGGGCCTGCAATTGCTGAGTCGTTGGCACGGCCTGAGCATTTACGACCATAGGACCTGGTTTCCGGAAAATTTGATCTAAGTCAGCCCGCCTGATCATGATTGCTCGTGGTCCGTTTGGGAGAGAGAGAGGTGGAGTTGGGATTTACTGTACCTGGCCCACGACGGGTCGTAGTAGCATGTGGTGAGCGCTGGGCGGCCTGCGGGTAATTCCGGTATTGAGCTTGCATCTTGTTTTATCGGCTCTATTTGACGCAGCGACGATGGACGATGCGCGCCTGCGTTCACGGGAGCTTTGAAGGGTGATGATGATGGATGTGCTTTTACGCGTCTTCATAACATCTGCACAGGGCTGGGCAAGGCGGCGGCGAATCACCCCTTTTCTAGGCGAAGGCGGGGCACAGCTGCCACTTGTTGACTGCCACTGGTTTAAGGAACGCAATCAGTCGCCGGTCGTGTGCTCTAGATGTCTGCTGGTCATGGGTGACTGCATATAAGAGTGCTGTCTGCCCATTGAGAGCGAATGAACGGCGGCTGCTTCTGTCACTAGAGACCTCACTTTCAACTCCTCGGCTACATAAAGTCTCCTAGTTGGCGATCTTCAGATTATTCGGTGTCTGTTCTTGTGCTTCTGTCTACAATCCGTACCGTCTCATTTCTTGTATATTATCCAACCGCAAATCGACCATGGCCGCCGAATATCTTGCTGCCAGTGGCATTAACTTAGATACAGAGACGGCCAAGATACAGTTTGGCCACGACATTGCAGATGCATCTACCTGGTCAACTAAACCACACTCTCCCCCGCCGCGATATTCTGACGTTTACCCTTCAGGTCGTTTACAAAAGATTGTTGGCGTCCGTCTTCCACGTAAACCCCCTTCCACTCTGTGGGATGTTTCCATAGGCGATGGCAAAATATCTGCCATTGGGCCTCATACCTTGGGCCATCCAGATATTTCTCATCTTCCTGGGGTGCTTCATGCTTCAAAAAGATTACTCGCTCCTTCTCTGTGCCATGCGCATATCCATTTAGACAAGTGCTTTCTTTTACAGGATCCAAAATTCGGTGACCTTGAAATTGAGAAGGGAGACTTCAGGGAAGCTATGGTTCTGACAAGCAAAGCGAAATCAAGATTTGAAGAATCTGATCTTCTCAGAAGAGGCAGGCAGCTCATTCAAGAGAGCATTCAGTACGGAGTTACGGCAATGAGGGCCTTCGTAGAGGTTGATGGAGAGGTCAAATTCAAGTGTCTCGAATCTGGCCTAAGGCTTAAGCAGGAGTTTGAGGACAAGTGTAAAATACAGATTTGCGCTTTTGCTCAACTCCCCCTCTTTTCGGGCGGAGACGGCGGAGACGAGATAAGGAAATTAATAACAGACGCCGCGCGTCGTGAGGGTGTGGACGTTGTAGGGAGCACTCCATATGTGGAACAAGACGACGCTAAGATGATTATGAACATTCGATGGATAAGTACAATCGCTTTATTCAGTGGCAAACCGCTCGACCTTCACCTGGATTACCACCTCGATAAAGAAAAAAGGCCATTGATATGGGCAACGCTGGAAATTCTCAAGGCTCAGAATTGGGTTGAGAGAAGTGGGAAAGGAATCACACTAGGTCACTGTACGCGTTTGACACAATTCGCGCCTGAAGACTGGCATCAACTGAGGAAAGAGATTGGCAATCTTCCTGTTTCATTTGTTGGACTCCCAAGTTCGGACCTCTTTATGATGAGGACGGATTCGGGAGTAAGAGGAACCCTACCAATTCCAAAGATGATTAAAGAGTACAAGCTCAATGCAGCTATTGCAGTCAACAACGTTGGTAATGCGTTCACTCCGCAGGGAACCTGTGACCCTTTAAGTGTGGCAAGCCTTGGTGTTGCTGTCTATCAAGCAGGGACGAAAAATGATTCCGAAATTTTATACGTCAGTTCACCTCATAACCGCGGAGTTTTTGATAGAATGGTTGGATGGCTGATATGGAGTATCTTAGGAATGCGTCTCATCGAGAGCGAAGGCTGCTATTGGGTATGAATCGACTTCACTAGGCCTAAACATCGGAGATCCCGCGGATTTTGTGCTTTTTGATAGAACTGACGTAGGCTGGCGGTGTAGGAAGAGTATAAAGGAAGTCGTATACGATGGAGGAACTAGTCGGCAAACGATAAGGAGTGGAAGGTTGACGACTTACTGAAAGTGGGAGGTTGTGCGTGCTACATGGAGCCAGGAAAACGCCAGTTCACTATTTCACCCTGACACCAACCTGTGAATAGCCAGGCAACCTTCACCTTTCTAATTTATGATTCGCCCTTATCTCTTCAGACTATTCGAACAGCTACGCATTATGCCTCCTTCGGAAGGCCCGTTCGTTCTCATGTGAGCTTGTTCTTTCCCTCTTACCTTTCCCACATTATCGATTCCCCAGGTGCCCTTGAGTTTATGAAATCAATAATGACAATCCCAAGTGGGCAGGGTGTTGACGACGATGTATTCAAGCCTCGCGACGAAGCTCTCCCTCCTATCGCGCGCTCACATCCAAGAACGTTCATGGAAGCTCTCGGCTTCATCAACAGAATCAAGGTATGTTTATCACCAACGCGATATTTATAATCTTCAAAATTGCGAACTAACGGTCTAAGACACGTTTCGGGCCTAACTCCCAAACCACCACGGAATGCCTTGATAACCTCGGAGCTTGGCGCAGCCAGAAATTTACTAACGAGCAGTTACACTGGCATATGATAAATCTGTTCGCTGGAGATCATAACGACCTCCTCGAGGAGTTTGAACGGTTCTACTTCGCATCTACGGTCGGGACGTCGACAAGTGTAACGAAGACACCATCAGTTCATGGTGCTGGTAAAGTCATTTCAGTCCCACCCGTTGAAATCCCGACTTCTTTCTTCCAGACACAACCTGTGATTGTGGATTTCTTTGCACCCACTCCTGCATCTCTATATAGTTCCGTTCATGGGATACCATTCGCCTCTAGTAACCCCCTCGGTCCCTCCTCCCCAAACCCGGCCGTTCAAAACATTTCAGCCGATGTATATCCCTTTGTTCCTTCTCTCCCTCCTCCGAACCCGTCCGCTTCTCTATCTTCGCTATCTTCCAATCCCAAACGGCCTCTCTCTAACATCCATCCTATGGCTCCGCCTACCGCTCCTAAGCACGTAGGGGGCAAGCCAATCCTCAAATCTGTCGGCGCTAACCCAATGGACCAATTCTCTGCTCCTAATCCTACTCACGAAATTGTAACTAAAACATCGAGCCGCCCTACTGGAAACCACCCCTTCGATCGCACAGGGGGACGGTCCAGCGGCAACGGGCCCTACATTCACGCCATCTGTGGCCAACACTTTAATCACCGGAACACCGTCAAATCCCATCATTTCGGCCGAGGGAAAGACAAAGGGGCCTCTGGGTGCTGGAATCGTCACAACAAACCTAACATTGCATGGTACGTACCTAACACCCCCTATGGCTTACACTCGGTTGCCCCCAGCCAGCAATATTTGTGCTAATGCTGCTTAGGGACTCCCACCCAAGTTGTCAAACTTCTACCCGCTGTGGCCCTATGGCTACGGCAGCTCAATTGCCTGCTTCTATACAAGACGTAGTACGTGTGAAAACAATGACCCCGACACCGATACCCCTTCCGGAAAATATCAAGAACACGCCAGTGCCGCCACCTGAGAACGTCAGAAATATCTTGGTGCAGCCAAGAAATGTCACAGGAAATCAAAGCGGAAGGCATGCGAATCGGAATCTGCACGTACTTGCGAATCTAGCTGCCGGGTTACCGAGAGTTCCTAAAGGTGGGCAAGAGCATGAGAAATTTGAGGAGTCTAGTAATGTGGTTGTTACAGAGAACGAGCTTACTGGCCACGAATATCGGGAAAAGTTGGCTGATGATAAATACAATGAAGAGAAAGGCCAACTTTCGAAGGCGGCGATAAGAAAGCTAGGCTTGGGTTTAAGGGTTCGGCATTGACTTCACTTGAAGCTTCCACAGTCTAGAGAAAATACTTCATGAATAGTGGGTCATAAGATATGTGCAGGGACATAGATGACTAGGGCTGCCACTCTCTTGGTTCGTAATTAGTACGATATGACTACTGGTCTCAGTTGGGCTGGATATTGTGCTGGGTGTCAACTTTGTAAGGTATGCTCTTTGAAGATTAAATTATGTTGAAGATACAATCAACTTATAAGTTTTTGGTTAGGAAAGGTGTTAATATTGGTGCGACACTAACGAACGCTCTGATCCGATTGATATCGATCGCACTCACGGACGTAGATCACATTACCCCGCTGTCATTAGCTGGATTTATAGTCTCTCTCCAAGTGATGTACGATAGATAGTTACCTATGCCGATTAGATAGCGGACAGAACTTTCGAGGGGGTTTTTGGAAATTTACATCTCCCCGATTATGGAATGTCTTCCGAGACTGGAGACCTTGGATCTTGGTCTAGAGTTTAGACATTGCTTTTCCTTTCATGGGAGATATGTTTAAGTATTTACTATTTAGCTATGATCTAGCATTCGGAAATGTGTCTCACCGTTCCGTTAAGACTAGGCATGTGATTTTCTACGCAGATTGGTAGCTTAGAAAGGAATCATGAACTCGCATCGGCTTCTATTAGGTCAACCATTTCCCCCTTATCCTCTCAATGCCGAAGTACAATAAGTACCGTCTCATTTCTTGTATATTATCCAACCGCAAATCGACCATGAACTCGCATCGGCTTCTATTAGGTCAACCATTTCCCCCTTATCCTCTCAATGCCGAAGTAATGGAACTTATCATACCTAAGTTCACTTTTCCTAGCCAGCTACCCAACCATGTGCCTTCGAGTCGAAAGAGCTGGTAATCTACTAGGTCTTGGTGAATCCGAAAGCCCTGCATCATATCCTTATGGTCACCCAAAAATTTCTTTACTGAGCTGTTGAAAAGGGGGTTGACAAAGCAATTATAATATATGATCTCATGCATCTAGCGTCGGGCTACGATTTGAGACAAGAAGAGGCATTAATGATAGCACTTAGGACTTCAGAGAAAAAAAAGGGAGGTTTACCGTTCCTATCCGTTGTCGGCCCGAATACTTCCTAATACTAGGAAATGTCCGCTATGTACCTCTCAGTTAGATGGTCTCAGGGTGATTGCTGCCTGATTTTGGACAGGGGTTCTATTATATCTATGACGGTGAATGAATAACGGCGAATTATTCTTTCTTTTGGTCAGGTGGGATAGCAGAGTGCTTTTACGATCTTTAGAAAGTGGATTCATAGTTGGTATGATAAAGGCACTGCGACCCTCGGAAGAGTTCGCGTTAGAAAAGATATTGCGTATGTGAGCAGATTTTAGAAGTACTGCTCTAAATGGTAGTAGAAATAGAGTCTGCCAAGATGGAAGAGGCTTTATTAGCGCACCGGTGGCGTCGTGATACGGACGACGGCCTAGAAAGAGATTTCTCCTTCCTTTTTAGGACGGGCGGTAAGCTCCCTGTTTTTAACAGCCCTTTAGGACTAGGGCGCCCCAAGCTTGGTTGCTTAGGGACAAAGCCCCCGTAACTTTAGCGTGTCATCCCCCGTTTAGTTGGGGGACTGACCGCCCGTCCCAAAAAGGAAGGAGAAATCTCTTTCTGGGCCGTCCTCCGTAAGGGTGGGCAAAATATACATGTTTGCGGTTGTAAACATGTGCCAGTATCGTTATTAAAAGGGCTGCACGATCAGCAGACAGCAAGGCCAATTTACAGAATGAAGGTTCCTTTATCTAATTAACAAGCATCTCGAGCACCATTCCGAACCCTTTGGAGGCCCGTGATGGTGTTCCAGTACCGAATGCCGATGGATGGCGTGGCCGGCAGATTCCCCGCCTCGCAACTCCACATTTTTAAATCAACTCGCATCCTTACCTTCCCTGACCTTAGCTTCGACTTTGTCATCGTTTCTTCCGCAAATGACAGAACACGGGACAGCAATCTGGGCAACGGCTTTTCCCGGATGCTGCTTTGTGCTCGTGATACTGGAGCTGATTGATGATGGTCGTATTGTGAGCGGAGATGGATGCGGAACCGGTGGTTAAAGTGTTGCCAACAAGCCCCCCCCCCCACTGGACGATTCTGTAGCTGCCTCGCTCATCTGCTACCTTGGCTAGCTTTGCTTTGGGGATTCTGTCATCGCTCGCTTTGTTCCTAAAGATCTTTCCCCGAAATTACCTGCGGGGTGAGCATTTCGTCCAACATTTGCTCCGGGACTGCTTTGCATCAAGGTCGCATTCATCCTTCTCCCATCCCGGTGATGGGATTTGTGCACTAACGTAAATAATCTCGCGCCCTCGAGCTAACAAACTTTTGCCGTTTGCCGAAGCTTAATCCTCTGACATCGCACCAAAATGTTGAGCTTCAAATTGTCCGCCGTGGTATCGGCATTCGTTGCAGTTGTTGTTGCCCAGCAATATAATGGTACTCTCGGCCCGGATGCAAATGGAAAATATGAGATCTCCGCTGAAGGAATCCGTGGACTATTTGTTCCTTATGGCGCCAGCATTAGCAACCTCTTCATCAGTGATACCAATGGCATTGAACGGGATGTTGTCCTCGGCTTTGATAACGCGACCCACTACTCCGTAGACCCTTATCATCCTCATTTTGGAGGAGTTCCAGGTGAGTTAATTCCTGAAGGCATAGATATCCGCAGTCAGGTTGAAAGCGTCTAACCACGCATAAGGCCGGTATGCGAATCGTATCAAGAACAGCAGTTTCGTGATAGACGGTATTGAATATTACGTGCTTCCCAATGAGAACAACAACAATGACACCTTGCATGGTGGGCCTGATGGGTGGGACTGGGTAGGGCCTGAACACAAATGCCCTAATTTTTGCTGACCTCGCCGCAGAGAAATTTCACAGTTGTTGCACACACACCGGATTCTATTACCTTTTCTATCGTCGATCCCGACGGTGACCAAGGCTTCCCTGGCGAGGTCATAAGCTATATTACATATACAATGACTCCATATCAATGGCATATAAAAATGGTTGCGCTCTCAACCACTAAGAAGACACCGATAATGTTGAGCTCTCATGTAAGCTTCAAGGCCCTGTTCGGAACGAGTTCATTGGCTGAATAAATCTTGTTCTAGACATACTGGAACCTGGATGCCTTCCAAAACAACGCCACAGCTTTAGCGTTGAACCACACACTTTACCTCCCCTACTCTGGTCAACGCATTGGCACTGATGGAATTCTAATACCAAACGGCACTATCCTTCCCAACCAGCAGTACTCCGTGAATGACTTTTGGTCCAATCCGAAGCAAATTGGCGCCAACTTTACCTCTCCTGATGCCTACGGCAATTGCGGGACAAACTGTACTGGCTATGACACGTGCTATCTAGTTAACCGAGCACAAAATGGCCCGTATGACTGGCGGACTGAGGGCCCAGTGGCTACGCTAGCCAGCACATTTACTGGAATCCAAGTTGATATCTTTGCTGACCAAGACGCTTTCCAAGTTTACAGCTGTGGTGGTCAGAATGGTATATATTGAGCTCACAAACGCCTCTTATCCTCAATAAACTGACAATGAGATTAGGCACCATCCCCCTCAAGTCAACCCAGGGCATATTTGATGGTAGTCGTCCGCGTGTGGTGGAGCAATATGGTTGCATCGTGATGGAGGTAGAGGACTGGATTGATGCCATCAACCAGCCTGAATGGCAGCGGTCAAAGAAGAATATTTTTGGCCCCGATGATGACCCATACGTTTTGGAGGCAATATACAGCTTTTCAGTTAACAAAACTCTGACTCTGTAGTAGGCTTGGTGGCCGCGTTTCTTTAGATATCCCACAGGACTATTTGGAGTTATCAAAAGATTAATGACGGCAGAGAACTAATGATGGCACGTAATGCCTAATAAGGAAAAAAACCTTTCCCTGTGAAGTGTTTAGGCACGATAGTGATTCACTCTACTCTTCCCCATCTCGAAAGCCGGAAATGAGTGAAGTGGACATGTCCCCGCAGCCGACACTAAGGCCTCTCTACAGATATGGCCTTTACATTACGTCTATAGTATTCTACTGCACAACAATTGGCATTTGTTCAAACACGCTCTAATATTTCCATTCTTCACATTCCAAGTAGTTTCAATTCAATCCAGAACTCCATGTGGGCCAAAAAATCCTCTTCTACCGACGGAGACTTCAGTGCCCATCTCAACCGCCGTGCTCCCGTCGTCTATGCTGCCTCAAAATCACTTCAAACTGCATTAGGGCTCTCGGGATCGCCAGTGCCCTTCACGCCACCGCCGCCCCCACCTACGGGTATTAAAGTATTGCCAGAGCAGCGAGAGTTTTTCCAAGTTCGAAGTTCTGTCGACGTTAAGGGCGAGAATCGCGGGTCTTCTCCGGTACGGGTTTCACTGGAATCCGAGGGCAGTGTAAGAGATGGATGGATTGGATCTAGATCCAAATCCAGTTAGCCTCAAATCCATTAAATCCATTAAATCTGGATCGAGATCCAAACTTTATCCATGCCCAGGCTTTAATTTTGCCATATATTAAGCCAATTCTGGCAATTTTCGCCACTTACGTAATATAACGGCCTAGTATAGTTTTTAGTATAATCTAACTATAGCTATTTGCTAAGCTCTACTATAGCTATCTACTAAGTTCTACTATAACTATCTACTAAGTTCTACCGCCACTATTTACCGAGTTTTACTATAACTATTTACTAAATTCCACCGTAACTATCCACTAAGTTCTGCTATAACTGTCTACTAAGTTCCACTATAACTATCTACTAAGTTCTACCGTGACTATCCACTAAGTTCCACTATAACTATCCATTAAATTCCACCGTAACTATCTATTAAGTTCTACTATAACTGTCTATTAAGTTCTACTATAACTATTTACTAAGTTCTATTATAATTTATAGACCCTAACTTCTACTAACTAATTAGGATTTTCTATACCTAGTATAAAAAATCGCTATTAGCTCGCTTACTACTAGCGCCTTAGCGGTACTTACGAGGTTTACTTAAATTAATAACCTTTACCTTTTAGACCTAATTAACTTTAAAGGAGTTAACTCTATAAGCTTAAGTAGAGTTATATTAAGCCTTAAATTAATAATCTTATTCTTATTCTAGGAGTTGAGATATAAAGTTGCCTAGATTATACTCTACTTAAGGTAGTTATGGTATTTTATAATTATCTAGCTAAAATAGCTAAAGATACGTTTTAGCTTATCGCTTATAGCTAAAATTAAGAGAAGATTAATAGCTATATAAGTAAGGTGTATGTACTATTTACAGCTAATAGTTCTCTACTACTTAATTAGGGTTTTATAATCTTTAACTTAATTCTATATATAATAGCGATTATATTTATCCTATACAGTAGTAAAATAATATTAATAGCCGCTTTTCTAAAAACCTTTTATCCTATAGGCCTCTATAATATTAAACTTACGCCTAGGCTTTTTCTTTTTTAAAAATAGAGCTTCTAAGATAGGCTATTACTTATAGTTTATAAGCTATAAATATTTAACTAATTTATAGGCAGACGTAATCTAAGTCTTTTTATACTCCTACTAAGCTTCTATATACTACCGATTATATTTAGGATAAAGGATAACTGCGGCAATATAGGCTACTAACTTATTAATTAATTAATTATTCATTGCTTAACGTCTAATTTAGATCCCTATTGGGCCCACGCGGACTACTCCTTATTTACATATAGGGAGAAAACTCTACTTAAGAAAACCCCGTGATCCATCTCCCCGCCTTTTAGAACTCGCCTACTTAGCGCCTACTTAGCGCCTATAAGTCGCCTATAGTACTCTACTACCTTACTTTTTAACCTCCTTAGAAACCACTACTGCCGTAATAAGCCTACAGACGCGCTAGTATTATAAACTTTTACTTTACCACTATAGAGTTATTAGGGGGCGCCTATTACTTACCCCTTTGCCTTTTATTACTATTTCCCTTACAATCTGGAACTGGTTTAGCATATTTTAGCTAATAAGCCACTAGGTAACCGCCTTAAGACCTTTTTATATTAAGAGCAGCGTATTATAGTTCTTTATACTAGCTACTAAGAGCATTACTTCTTAGTTAGTACGTAAGGGGCATAACAGTATTATATATTTATATCTTAGGCTACTTACTAGGACACCTATTTAGTAGAGCTAGTCTTTTAGTCCTATTATTCCTATTCTTAAGAGTATTACTATTATATTTTCTGCCTTTATTAGGCCTTCTTAGAGCCCTTAAGTATTTACCCCCTATAGCGTTAACCATGCTATAGCTTAGGTTCCTCTTGCCTAAGTTAGCCTCTATACCTTTAACTCCTATATACCTCTCTATTATTAGTTTAACTAGTATTATATTATAGTAGATAGTTTCCTAGTATTCTTTTATACTCTACTTTAGCTCCTTTTTTCTTCTTACTATTGCCTTTACTAGCCTCTTACGCGTCTCCTATTCTCCTCTATATAGGCCTAGGCCCTAAAGCGGCACTATTTTTCTTCTACTTTCTTTGCCTATTTCTCTAATATATCTTCCCTACTTTAGGGTTATTGGTTTATTTTTCTATAGGGCACCCTAGGGTCCCTTTATAGTTTATTTAGGCGTATCTTAATATACTTTATAACATTAGAGTTACGTTTATTTTACGCCCTTTATATTATAGTGGCTTTAATATATAGTTATAGGGGGGGAATATTAGCTTCCTTCTGAAGTAGTACTATAGCTATTCGCTTATACCCGCCTATTATACTTTAAAGGCAGGCTATTTAGACTTTTTAAAGTAATTTAAGGAGTGATTTGGAAGGGCCTTTTTTAGTTTCTTTAATGGCCTAAATACTAGACCTATACATTATAGTTAGCCGGACAACTACTATATATAGTAGGCGTAACCTCTAAAAGTATAGACCCTATATAGAATTAACGATCTTAGATAATATAATATACTATACTTAACCCTTATAGGCCGCTTACGCCGTATATACACTTTACTAAAGCTTACTATCTACGTTAGGAAAAAATTTACCAGCATTTAGCCAGCCATTTTAGCATTTTTAGCATTTGAAAAAGACTATGCGCCTTAAGCAGCATATAGGCAGCTACATTTATATATTATATAATATATTTTTATTTTTAGATAGTATATTGGATATAGTATATTATATAATAATATTTTTTATAAATTATTTATAAATTACGTAAGTTATTTTATTTTTAAAAAGGTAAAAAAAAATTTCTTTATTTTAAAAAATTATCTTTTTTTAAATTTACCTTTTTTAGA
Organism: Cenococcum geophilum 1.58; assembly: GCF_001692895.1. Lineage (NCBI taxonomy): Eukaryota > Fungi > Ascomycota > Dothideomycetes > Gloniales > Gloniaceae > Cenococcum > Cenococcum geophilum. The sequence goes on along the minus strand of NW_027137560.1, from coordinate 2,122,234 downwards.
AGTAAAATAACTTACGTAATTTATAAGTAATTTATAAAAAATATTATTATATAATATACTATATCCAATATATTATCTAAAAAAAATTATATAATATATAAATGTAGCTGCCTATATGCTGCTTAAGGCGCATAGTTTTTTTCAAATGCTAAAAATGCTAAAATGGCTGGCTAAATGCTGGTAAATATTTTCCTGACGTACCTATACTCCTAGTACCCTTAGGCCCTAAATTAGTTAACCTCTAAAGCTTTAAATATAAATTATATACTAAAGATCTACAGATTAGTTGCGTTTTCTTATAAAATAGATTAACTAGTATTTCTCTAGTAAGAATTAAACTTTATATTATCTTACCTATTCTATATAGGTATTATAGGCTTTCTTTAGTGTTTTACAATTCTTTACGGCTATTAGCCCGTATGTAGTTAGGTTTATATTATTAGTAAAGCCTATTCCCTAGGTTACCCCTTTCTTAAAGGAGTTAAGTAGGTTACTTATAAAGAAAAGAAAGAGTATAGGTAAGAGGGGTAATCCTTATAGTATTTCTGTTATAACTATAATAGGGGGGCTCTAGTATCTACTAAAGACTAGTAATATTTCTTTCTAGCCTATAAACCCTTAAATAAACTATATAATCCATTTTAGGAAGCCCTTTACCCTAAGGATATATAGGAGACGCTTATAGGGTATATTATTATAGGCACCACTAATATTTAGGCTAAGTATTAATACTACAAAGTCCTTTTACATCGCCTATGCAGATTTAATAGTAGTAGTAAGTAGCGTAAGTACTAATAGTATTAAGCGGTTCTTTCTTGCCCCTATTTAACTTTATAGTAGTAGGGTGTGTTCCTTAGATATATCTGCTATATAGTCCGCTATTACCCTTTCTAAGATCTTACTAAGGGTGTTTTCTAAGGTAATAAGGCGGTAGCTTTCTAGGATTAAGTAATCTACTTTACCTTCTTTTTATAGGACAACCGTTATTATAGATCTTTTAAGTTATAGGTAGTAGCCTATAGTAAAGTATACTCTAGCTATATCTATAAGCTAGGGTGCTATAAGTAGTCTATAGGTCTTTAAGGCCTTGTTTAAAATCCTATTTAGTCCTAGTGCTATATTATTTAAAAGGCGGCTAATAGTTCTAGCTATTTCCTCTATTATTATATTGCTGTTAACCTATAGGCAAGTTACTAGTATTTTACCTATAATATTACTAAGGTCTACTAAAGCTAGTTAGGGGAAGAACCTTTCTATAAGGATTTTTAACTTATTATTATTATTATTATTATTATTAGTGGCTTATAATTCCCCTACTCTTTATAGGGGTAGTAGGTATAAGTCTTCTACTAAACGCCCTACCTTTTTTTATACTTATTTTATTATAGCCTAAACGCCCTTATTATAGGGGAGGCTTAGGTTAGAAGTATACTTATTTATAAACTATCTCTAGTTATTCCTTACTTCTTTTTTTAGGGTATTCTTTAACTAGTTTCTTATATCTTTATATTATCTCTTATCTTTAGGGTTATAGCTACTTATATATATATATATATATATATATATCAGGTGACTCAGAAGAGGGTCTTAATAGGCGTGGTGCGCGCGACCTGGTACAGCGACNGCGACGCGACGGCGACGCGACGGCAACGCGACGGCGACCAGACGGCTCAACGAGGTGGAAACACGGGCAAAGCTCTAGGCAGCGGAAACACAGGCCAGCTTCGACGGCCCCATGGCGTACGACTCAGCCGACTCACAGTCGGCTTACAGTCGACTCGCAGGCGACTCACAGGAGGGTCTTAATAGGCGTGGTGCACGCAACCTAATGCGTATATGTATAAGGCGACTCACAGGAGGGTCTTAATAGGCGTAGTGTACGCAACCTAATATATATATATGGGGAGGTTATAGGGGAAACATAGGCCAGTCGGACGAGGACTTAATGAGTTAGAGATACAGGCACAGCTTATAAAAAGGGGGGACATAAGCTTAGTTAGTAGGAGGGGGGGAGTAGGTCGTCCGGTGCGGGACCTGGTGTCTTTACAGCCCCTCTCCTATAAGACACGGTCGGCCTATTATAAGGAGACTCTTACAGGCAACGCGAAACGGGAACTAGCAGTAGTATAGGGTGTTGCGCCCCTATACTACTACTAGCCTCCTACGGGGCGTAGTGCGTAGTAGCTACTGCTAGCTCTAAGGACCTTACCCCTTAGCTAGGCTCTAACCCCTAGTGCACCTAGTAGGTAGGTAGGATTACGTCCTAGCCAGAGAGACTATTATATAGCTTAAGAGAATAGATGTGTGTGTTAGTATATTAATAAACAAAACCGTTCGCCTCTAAGGCGGCTCGCCGGTAAAATATACTTAAGGAGTAAATAGGAGTTACTTAGGTAGGTAAGGCTTTTTAGTCTAGGCCTTAACTATAGAAGGTACCTAAGGCTTTTATACTATAGGATGTAGCTATAACACCTTTATAGGATTACGCCAGTAGGCACATAAGACGGGAGTTACGACCCCTAAAAAAGGCAGCTTATACCTATACCGGCGGAAATAATAGAAAAGGTATAACGAAGCCTTGTAATAGAGACTACGGTAGACCTGTTAATGGGCTGGGTGTGTAGGTATTGCAAGAAGTTAACAACGTAATAATAACTGGTGGAGTAGTTGCCTAACAGATTAACTCTAATTATATTCTAAGAATTACTATAAAGAAGGAACTATCTAGGTAGGGACTAAGGGTCCTTAAATACACAACTATACTCCTATAAAATCCTTCTTATACGTAATATACGTGTGCTCTGTCTACTCTATTATAGATCTTATAGATTACACAAATTATATAGATTATATTATATAACCTTAGCTACTATTCCTCGTTATATAGTTCTATCGGCTCTATCCTAGACTATGCCTATATTAACTAACTAGCTTCTTCCGTCTCTTCTCTAAGTAGTTATAATATTATACTTAAAGCGTCCGTAACACTATCTCCCTTCTCTTTATCTTTGTTCTTAAAGATTTAAAATATCTCTAAGTTGTTTACTAGAGGTGTAATATCCATCTAATTAATTTAGTTAATATTATTACTTATTATACCTAAAGCAATTTCTTCTTCCTTAACTGCTTGTTATGCCCGCACTGTTACTATAATATTATCTCTTAGTGAAATAATGCCATCTCCGTGTTCTTGTTATTTAAAAGAGGGGTTAGTATATATTACGTTAGCGAGTCCTTTATCTTAACAACCCTCCTCTTATTTAGAGTGCACTAAAGTAAACATTTAATTATCTTGCGATGTTCGCTCTACTTCTAACACTAAGTGTACGCGTCCTATAACTCTTAATAGTCTTTAAGTTCCCTAAGTAATTTATTATAGGGTCTTGTGTTTAATCTGCTACTATATAGCTAGATAATAAACTATCTATTACTCTTGCTAAATTACGCTAATTTTGGGACGCTAAATAGGAGGCTGCTAATGCTCAGCAACGGGCCCTTAAGTCTCATTTAGCGGCGTCCGCTCGGCTAATCCATCTTAAGAAAGTGCATAAGAAGGTTTATTTTAAGGAGTAGAAACTTATAAAATAAGGTTTATAGAAACTAGGTAATAAAAGAATAGATTCTCTTTTAATAGAGAAGGAAATAGATCTAAGTAGTTCGGCAACTGCTCTTCTTAGGTCCCCCTTAGGTAACTTATTCTTTAGCAATCCTTTTTTATTAATGCTGCCTGACCTAATTTCTTCCGATACTCCTATACCTTTTCTATAGTATTCTTTAAATTCTCTAGTAGCTCTTAGGTAGTCTTAGTGTAGCCTATCCACTTAACCTTATACTATATTTTGTTATTAATATTCTTATAACTAATAATCTTTAAAACTTGCCATTTATCTTTCTTTTATTCTCTATATATGTCTACTTTATAAACCAGTGGCTTAATATTCCTATATGCTAGCTCTAGCATTATAATATACTATATAGGGTAGATCTTTATCCTAGCTAGTAGGTTTAACTTAAATATAACCGGTGAAATCCTTTATATAATTTCGAAAGGTCTTAGTCTAATATAGTCTAACTTCTTGCTTAGTTATTAACTCTTAAAATTTTTGTATAGTAGCCATACTTTATCTCCCTCCTTAAGATCTGGTCCCTTAGATCTCTTAGTATTATAGTACTTTTTTATTCTCTCTTATACTTTCTTTACTAATTCTATAAGGTCTATATAAAGATTTATTAACATCTTTATTTTTTCTTTAGCTGTACTACTCGTTTTCTTTACTTGCTATAGTGACAACGATGTCCTTAGCTTATATCCGTAATTTGCCTTAAATAGTAATATACCTATCCCTTCTTAAGGTATTACATTGTATATAAACTATATAACTAGTAATAGCGATACCTAATTATTCTATATATAATTAATATAATGCCTTAGATACTGTTTTAGTGTCTAATTTAATCTTTCTATTTAACCGTTTATCTGTGGATAATATATGGTGGAAGTTACTACTTGAACTCTTTGCTCCGCTAAGAATACTTCCTAAAATGCTATTATGAATTTTAGATCTCTATCTAATATAATCTTGCTTAGTGCTCTATGTCTTATAAACACTTCTTTAATATAAATTCTAGCAATATCTTCCGCTAAGATTTCTTCCGTACATGCTATAAAGTATCCCCACTTTATAAGCTTATCCACTATTATTAAAATCGCGTTATAATCTTATCTAGTAATAGGATCTTTTAATTTTAGTAACTTAACAATAAAGTCCCATAATATAACCTCCTATAGTCTCTTTAGTATTTTAACAGGTTGTAGCCCTCTATATGGCTTATGCCTCGTTAGTTTATTCCTTTAGTAATTTAAATACTCTTTTATAACCTTTCTAGCTATCCTCTAAATTCCGTCAATAATATACTCTTTTTGGAGTCTTAACACTAAGCCCATAGCTCTATTGTGTCCTTAAGTTAGTCCCTTATAGAAGTCTTCTATAAACTGCTCTACTATGCTTCTTAGGATGTACTTTACTTCTTAATTTTTGTATATATCTAACTATAGGTCTTTTAGTTATACTTCTAAAATCCTTTATACCTAAAAGCTTTCTAGTATCTTGTAGACCTTCTCTAGTTTATTATTTTTTTAAGTTGCTATAATTTTCGGATAATTGTATTTAATTAATCCGTCTATATCTTTTCGCAATAAAGCCCTTAATGGCTTTTCCTTATTTTGTAGTTCAGCTTTACAGCTTAGAGCATCTGCCCGCGTATTATTTGTACCTTTAGTATGCTGAATCTCAAAATAGTATTTCGTAAGCATCTCTGCCTATCTAACCTGTCTTTAATTGAGTTCCTTTGTTATTAGGAATCCTATTAGGTTTTTATAATCCGTCTTAACTATAAATAGTTTCTCTATACCTTGTAAGAATGCTCTCTATTCCTTTAATGCTGTAACTATACCTAATAACTCCTTGTTATAGATGTTATAGTTTAATTCTGGTAGTGTTATCTTCCGACTATAGTATGCTACTAGGTGCTATCTATCTTAATACCTTTGTATAAAGCACGCCCCTAGTATATAGTCTAATGTATTTGTTTCTATAACCGTTTCTAATCCTAGTTAATAGATCTTAAGAACTGGCTCTTGGGTAAATAATTCTTTAACTTTTTTAAAGAGTTCTTACTATTCCTCTCCCTATACCCATAGTTCTTCTTTCTTTATTAACCGCGTAAATAGCTTAATGTCCTTTAACTACTGCGATATAAACCTTCTGCAGTAATTGCAAAACCCTAGGAATAATCTTAACTATGTAACGTTCTCTGGTTCTTGCCAATTTACTATAGCCTTAATCTTCTTTAGATCTATACTAAGTTGGCCTAGTTTAATAATAAATCTAATAAAATCTGTCTTTCTGGTAAAGAACTCGCATTTCTTAATTGCTACTAGCATTTGCTCTTTTTATAGTCTCTTTAAGACCCATTTAACGTGTTCTCCATATTCTTCCTTACTCGCTAAGTAGATAATAATGTCATTAAGGTATACCATAACAAATTCATTTAAGTGTTTCCCTAATATATTGTTAATACGCTTCTAGAACGTTGCTAGTGCGTTTATAAGCCTAAATTGTATAACTAGTGGTTTATATAGTCCTTCCTTTAACCTAAAGGCTGCCTTCTATTTGTTGCCTTCCTTAATNCTAATCTAATNGTATNCCTATNTTAGATCTATCTTNNTNAAGATTTNNNNATTACNNATCCTGTNTTAGATTTCGCTAATTAAGGGTAAAGGATACCTATCCTTTCTAGTGATGCTGTTTAACTATCTATAGTTAATGCACAGCCTTAGTTTACCATTTTTCTTTGGTACGAATAGTACTGGATATCCCGCTAATGACTACGATGGTCTAATGTATCCCTTTTATAAGTTTTCTTAGACAAACTCTTTTAATGCTCTACCTTCTTTTTTGGTAAGCTTATAGATTGGAAAGAACTTTAGACTTGTTTTTAGTTCTAACTCTATTTTATAGTCCTATACTATATACTTTAACAGCTTTTTACTTTCTAGTGACTATAGTTTCTTACCATACTTATAGTATTTCTTTAGTACGTAACTTAGTCCTTTTTCTGTTTCTTTATAGGTTGCTCCTACTTAGTACTATACCAGCTTGGCTTATTATTATATCTTACGGTATTAAGTATCTCTAATATTGACCTAACCTATAACCCAATTNATCNTTAGATTNTATTNCTNTAACTAAGGNATACCTAATACTGCCTCATCTTATCCTAATAGTAGGATATTAAAAGACATCTTAATTTATCTTCCTTTAATAGTTATCTAAATAGGTCCTGTTTTAAGGTTAATAATCCCTCCTTTATAGGTTATTAGATCTCCTAAAATTATAACTAATAGGTAAGATTACTCCTTTTGTCTATAAGGTAGTCCCATTCTCTTAACTACTGCTAGTAAGATATGGTTTCGCGTTACTCTACTATCTATTAGTGCTTTAAACTGCTAATCTTGCTAATTAATTTATAAATTTAGGTGTCGTCCTTAAATTCCTTTAAGGGTCTAAGGCTTTACTACTAGCTCCCTCTAGTTCTATAGGCCTCTACTTTTCCTAACTATTAGCTACTTAATCCTAATGCACTTGGCTTACTCTTTAGCCAATACCTAGTTCGATTTTTATCTTTAATATGCCATAGATACGTGTTTTCTAGGCATTCTTACTACTATTATCCGTCTAAGCATTTTTCTGTAAGGAATTTTTCTGGTTAAAGTACTAAACTTCCTTCCTTTTGGACCTCTGCTGGATGCTATCTATATATATATTTAGTATTCCTATACTATTACTTGTCCGTTATCTAGTATATCCTTATAGGGTATTTCTAATTCTTTTCCTTTAGATTCTTATATATATTGTATATATCGTCTACGTACGCAATCTATAATAACGTGTAGTGTGCTAGGTGCTTTGGGTTAACTCTTAGCTTATCTTTATCTCTAAGTTTAAACCTTTATTATACTAATTTAAACGTTATAACTTCCTTCGCAGGTACTAAGATGCGTCTCTCGCTTCTCTAGTCCTCTAAACGTTCCTCTAGATCCTTTAACGTCATAATTAAGGCTCCTTTAATATACGTTATAGCCTTTTCTATAATTAGGTGGTCCTAGATAACCTTTTCATCTAACTACATATAGAAATCTTCCCACTTATTATTATGCCTCTGCCTATACTACTTTTAGTATAGCTACTGGAGTGTATATAGCTTGTCCGTAAGAAAGTATCTTCTTATCGCTGTATTATAATAGCCCTTTATGTATTATTCCTCGAACCTAGTTAGAATCCCTAGATCCTCTTTATTTTCTAGTTCGGTAAGCCACTTAGCTCTTAGTGTGCCTGCTCTCGGCCTATTAGTAATTCTTTATACTAGTGCTCTATCCTTTATATGTCCTAATGTGCTAGATCTCTTATCTAGTTTCTATTCTTACCATGCAATAATTTTTTATTTAAACTCTTCTATGGTTTCTTTTGGTTTGCGCCTTGCGCTTTAATCTTTAAAGTTATCTTGCTTCTTAATCCTAGTATCGAACTTTTAATCTTTAGGCTGAACACTGCGTTCCCCTAGTAAATCTTCTAGGTTTATATGTCTGTCTCTTAGTCTAACTACTGTTTGTATTACAGATTCTCTAATTTATAAAGAAGCTCCTTGCCTCTTGCCTATAGGTATCCTTATTTATACTCTAAAATCTTAGTCCCTTAAATTCTTTAATCCTAAGCTTGCTTCTAACTTAAGCTTAACTCCCGCCTTAGTCTAACTAGGCGTCTATGGTGTTCTTATCTTGTCTTAAAAGTCTTAAATCTCACTTATCTTATCTTAAGAGTCTTGTGCCTATAGGAAACTCTATTCTAAGCTTATTCGTATATTTTTAAACTAAGCTGCTGCCCTGCTCTATTGGTTTTTGTCTGTTATGGGTCCTTAGGTATGTCTTATCTCGTCTTAAGAATCTTAAGCCTTTGGCCTTTTGCCTTTATTAAGTGGTGAGTTAGCACTAGCAGTCGTCTGCTTACTTAATTATCTTTAGATATTACTCCTTCCGTCTTATAAAGCGATGGATGCCGTATCTAACGGTGTTATAATGCCCGTTACTAAACCTTGCTTTATAGCGGTCTCAGTCTCTACCTCTGTTGCGTTATTGAGGTTTAGATACCCCCAGTTAGTTCCTTTACTATTCTTATCGCTGTTAATTAATGAGTACTCCGACTCCATTATTATTATTACTAATCTTTATCTATATATTACTGTAATATCTTAATCTAGCTTATAGAGTTAATTTTGTTCTTTATCTAACTCTTTAGTTCCTCTAAGTTCTATTAACTTTAGCTCTTATAGCTAATAGCTTACGCCGTACTTAGCGTCCTTATAAATTTGGTATATGTTGTTATAATAAAACGCAAAGCTTCTAATTAAACATTCTTTTGTTCCTCGTAGTATACTATTATCCCTCTATACGTGTGTGTTATATACTGTTAGTCTAGTTCCCTTTATTGTATAGTAACTCTAACTATCTTTATAATTCCTTGCAAAGTAACCCTGTTTTCCGTAATTTATATAAGCTCCTTCTTTAAACCATTTCTCTTGCTATAGAGTCCGCCTAAATGTCTTCTACTGTTAAGATCCCTAATTCGGCCTTTGCTCCTTAGACCTTTAATTACTTAATCCTTGTCCTTTAGGTTTTTATAGTTTGCTCCCTCTCTTATAGGCTTCTTTAGTACTACTTAGGTCTATTAGCTCTGCGCCATACTATAGTTTCTAATTTAGCTTTTGTCGTTGCGTACTCTACGCCTTATATAACTATAGAACTCTGTCTTAACCCTTCTTAGCCTATTCCCTTTGGAAGATCCTATTGTTAATTTTAATTGCTTAATCTATTAAATCCCTTAGGGTGTCCGCATCTTCTATTAGAATGATTACGTCCTAGACTTTAGCCTTAAGTCCCTGTTTATACTATGCTATAAGCGCCTTGTTATTCCACTTAAGTTATATAGCTAGCGTTTAGAATTATATTGTGTACTTAATTGCTAAAGTTTATTGCGTTAAGTTTTAAAGCCTTTTCTTCGCTGTAGTTATTGCTTTTAGGTCCCCGAATATTTATATAAGTCGCTTTATAAATCTATTCTAGCTTAAAAACATAAACCGTACTTCTTGGTTTATTATTATTATTCTATTTACTTGTATCTTTGTAAAGTAAGGCTTAAACTATTCGAGTGCTCTTCCTAATAAGAATAATCCTGCATATGCTACTTAATCTATAGTTATTGCCAGCTTTGCTCCTTTCTGTATAATCTTAAAATGTATTTGCGTAAGGAATCCCTTAAGCTTCAATTTTTCTTCTAAGAATCTTTTAATTGATGGTAACTTAACCTTTACTACTTCTATCCCATTAATCCTATTTTTAAGTGCCGCATTATCTCCCGTTAACTGATTAACTATCGTTTGTAACTATCCTACTATTATAGGTTGTTGTGAGTTAGTGTTTGCTATACTGGTGTCGTTACCTAATCCTAACGTAGTTGCTACCGTTAATGGCGTTGTGGTGGCTGCTTTTAGTGGCATGTTGTTTGACTTTTTGAAACCGTAACCTTGGTAGTGATTATGTAACGAAGCCTTATAGTAGAGACTACGGTGGACCTATTAATGGGCTAGGTATATAGGTATTGTAAGAAGTTAACAACATAATAATAACTAGTGGAGTGGTTGCCTAACAGATTAACTTTAATTATATTCTGAGAATTACTACAAAGAAGGAACTATCTAGGTAGGGACTGAGGGTCCTTAAATACACAACCGTACTCCTATGAAATCCTTCTTGTATGTGATGTACGTGTACTCTATCTACTCTGTTATAGATCTTATAGATTATATAGATTATATAGATCACATTATGTGACCTCGGCTACTATTCTTCGTCATATGGTTCTATCGGCTCCATCCTGGACCGTGCCTGTATTAACCAACTAGCTTCTTCCGTCTCTTCTCCAAGTAGTTGTAATATTATACTTAAAGCGTCCGTAACAAAAGGTATAAAACTAGAGGCTATGGAAGGCTCCTAAGCCGTATAAAAGCGTACTAACTCTAGGAGGAGACTCTTATATAGACCGCGGGGGGGTGGACTAGTACTTAGGCTAATAACCCATTATAAGATATCTAAAAGAACTGGTAAACCCCCCTATTAAGGTGGTGGCAGCTAACTGCTTATAGAAAGCCCCTAGGCCTTTAGGCCTGGGTTTAGGATAAATACTAAAAAACTAGGGTAGAGGCCTAGATAAGTAGGCACGTTAAACTCTACTATATAACTACCTGCCTAAAGACCTATAGACCACTAATAGCACCTTAGCTTGCGGATGTAGCTAGAGCATACTTTACAATAGGCTACTACCCAAGACTTAGAAGAGCTATAATAACGTTTGTCCTATATAAAGAAGGCAAAGCAGACTACTTACTCCTAGGAAGCTACCGCCCTATTGCCTTAGAGAATACCCTTAGCAAGATCTTAGAAAGGGTAATAGCGAACTATATAGCAGACACGGCTAAGGAACACGCCCTACTACTATAAAGCTAAATAGGGGCAAGAAAGAACCGCTTAACACTATTAGCACTTACGNTACTCGCTGCCACTATTAAATCTGCATAGGCGATGCGAAGGGACTTTGTAGTATTAATGCTTAGCCTAGATATTAGTGGCGCCTATAACAATATACCCTATAAGCGTCTCTTATACATCCTTAGGGCAAAAGGTTTCCTAAAATAGATTATATAATTTATTTAAGGGTTTATAGGTTAAAAAGAAATATTACTAGTCTTTAGCGGATATTAAAGCCCCCCTATTACAGTTATAACAGAAATACTACAAGAATTACCCCTCTCGCCTATACTCTTCCTTTTCTTTATAAGTAACCTACTTAACTCCTTTAAAGAAGGGGCGACCTAGGAGATAGGCTTTGTTAATAATATAAACCTAATTATATATAGGCTAATAGCTGTAGAGAATTGCAGAACACTAGAAAAAGTATATAACACCTATATAGAATAGGCAAGACGATATAGAGTCCAATTCTTACTAGAGAAATACTAGCTAATCCATTTTATAAGAAAACGTAACTAATCTACAGATCTCTAGCATATAATTCATATTTAAGGCTTTAGGGGTTAACTAGTTTAGGGCCTAAGAATATTAGGAGTATGGGTAAACAGTAAGCTCTAGTGGAGCGCATATACGGCATAAGCGGCCCATAAGGGCTAAGTATAGTATATCGCATTATCTAGGATCGTTAATTTTATATAGGGTTTATACTTCTAGAGGTCACGCCTACTATATATAGCAGTTGTCCGGCTAACTATAATATATAGGTCTAGTATCTAGGCCATTAGAGAATCTAAGAAAGGCCCCCCTAAATCNCTCCTTAAACNACTNTAAAAGGTCNAAANAGCCTNCCTTTAGAGTATAATAGGCNGATATAAGCGAACGGCNACAGNNCTGCTTAAGAAGGAAGCTAATATTCCCCCCCTATAACTATATATTAAAGCCACTGCAATATAAAGGGCGTAAAAGGAATGTAACTCTAATATTACAAAGTATATTAAGATACGCCTAAATAAACTATAGAGGGACCCTAGGGCGCTTTATAGGAGAATAAACCAACAACCCTAAAGTAGGGAAGATATATTAGAGAAACAGGTAAAGAAAGCAGAAGAAGAATAGTGCTGCTTTAGGGCCTAGGCCTATATAGAGGAGAAAGGGAGACGTGTAAGAGGCCAGTAAGGATAATAGTAAGAGAGAGAAAGGAGCTAAAGTAGAGTATAAAAGAACGCTAGGAAACCATCTATTATAATGCAATACTGGCTAGACTAATACTAAAGAGGTATATAGGAGTTAAAGGTATAGAGGCTAACTAAGGCAAGAGGAACCTAAGCCATAGCATGGTTAACGCTATGGGGGGTAGACACCCTAGGGCTCTAAAAAGGCCTAATGAAGGTAGAAAATATAATGGCAACGCTTTTAAGAATAGGAATAATAGGACTAAAAGACTGGCTCTACTAGGTGGGTGTCCTAGTAGGTAGCCCGAGATACGAATATGGCTGGCCAAGATAGACACTAAAACATATAATACTATTATGCCCCTTACGCACTAACCAAGAAGTAATGCTCTTAGTAGCTGGCATAGAGAACTATAAGACACTACTCTTAATATAAAAAGGCCTTAAGGCGGTTACCTAGTGGCTTATTAGCCAAAATATACTAAACCAGTTCTAGGTCGCAAAGGAAATAACAATAGAGGGCGGGGGGGCGAGCAACGGGCGCCCCCTAATAACTCTATAGTAGCAGAGTAAAGTATACAATACTAGCGCGTCCGTAGGCTAGTTACGGCAGCAGTGGTTCCTAAGGAGGTTAAAAAGTAAAGTAGTAGGAGCACTATAGGTAACTCGCAGGCGCCTCGCAGGCGCCTTATAGGCGAGTCCTAAGAGGCGGGGAGATAGATCACGGGGTTTTCTTAAGTTAAGTCTTTCTTAAGTTGAGTTTTCTCCCTATATATAAATAAGGAGTAGTCCGCGTAGGCCTAATAGGGATCTAAATTGGACGTTAAGTAATGAATTATTATTATATATATATATATAACTTATTATTAGCTGGTAATAAGAACTATATATTATACGGACCATATATATCGTATATAGGGGCCTAGTTTTAAGACCGAGTAGTACTCTTCTAGCCTATTTTTAATTACTGCCTAAATCCTTTCTAGTCTTTAGTTAATTTCCTTAGGGGTAGCCAATAAGCCTTGCTTATTTAGTATTAGGTAGATTTCTTCTAGGTCTTAAAGTAGTTATTTAACTATATTAAGGAAACTATTTATTTTAAGCTTTCTTATTACGTATCTTTTACTATTTAATTACGCCTTAATATTTAGATCTAGCTGTATTTAGATAGGGATATAGTTTAAGGCAAGTACCTATTTTTTTTTTAGGGTTATACCTTTTAAGTCTCTAGTATAGGCCTTTATCTATAAATATAAGGTTAATTATACTTTTAGCAGTACCTTATTGCTATATAATTACTTTTAGGGGGATAGCTAGTATAACGGCGCTAGAGCGCGTCACCTACTGAATTCTGCCCAAGTTCTGCCGTATTCTGCCACCTGTTACTATCTTATATTATCGCGTACTGTCACATACTGTCGTATACTGTCGCGTACTATCTGGTACTGTTTCTACTGTTAGCTTACCTACTACTAGCGCCTTAGCGGCTCGCGCTACTTATTTATTTACACCAGCCCTAGCGACCCCCTTTCCTTCTCCTTAGCTTAGTATCTTTATTAGATAGTATTCTATAAGCTTTAGTTTAGAGGCATTTATATAAGCCGTTATATTATACTAAGCTTACCCTACCCTACCTGGGAAGGCCTTAATAATATCCTACCCTAAAAGACACTTTGTCTGCAATAACGCGTTAACATATTATACTTAGACACTAAAACAACTCTATATTACCTAGGAAGGCCTAGATAATATCCTACCTTATAAGCTAGATAGGACTAGACCTATACCCCTAGAATTAAAACTAAAGTATATAATATTAATAAAACCTAGGAAGCTAACGATGGTACCTAAAGCTAGTTTATTTAAGAGAGCTGCCTCTACCTAGGAGGAACCTGAGATCCAATTAGAATTAGAAATTAAAGATAATAATAACGTCGTAGACGTACGCAAGTAGATTCGCGCCCTTGTAGCTAACTAGGAAGCTAATTATTTAGAGGTAAGGAATATATAAGAAACCCTATAAGAGATTTTAGAAAGCCTTACGGCCCTATAAAATAGCCTAGCTTCCCCTTTTTAAAGCCCTAGCTAACCTATTTACTTTACTAAATGCGATATACTAGGGAGTATGGATATAATAATAAAGTAATTAAAGTCCGTTAAGCTTCTTAACCCCCTACTACTATCTAACGGGATAGACCCTACCTTTAAGAATTAGAGGATTTAAGTATAAGGAAAGCTCCGCGTTAACTATAACTATTTCCTTTCTAAAGAAGCTAAAATACTTTACCTCTTTAGTCGAACTACTAGGGACGCCTAATAGCACCTTTAAGCTAAATTTAAGGACAAGTCCCCTGTCTAATTTATATCTATTAATAAGATAATACGGTACCTAGCGGCTATCTACGTTAACCTAAATAAAGTATAGGACGCCTAGTATAACTATAATCGCCTAATAATAAAACCGAACTAACCCTTTACTAAATTTTAGATTTAATTCCTACACCTTATAGGAGAAGACTAGGTTCCCCTTAAGAACTACTAATTAGACCTATACGATAAGCTAATAATTTAGCTATAAGAAAAGATTGCTATAACCTTAGATAACCTACTAACTTATAACAGACTTATAGCTTATTACCTATTATTAAACTTAGAACTAAAGCGGATTAAAGCTTGTCCTAATCGGTAGAAGCAACTCTATAGTAATTAGAACTCGCTAGCTATACCTATAAAAGCTAGAGTAGGAAGATAAGCTATAACTACTCTTATACTAAAAGCGGTTATAACTACGCACCGGTAAGCGACGCCTAACTAGCTACGTACTACGCCATTAACTAGTATTTACTACAATACTCCGATTAACCCTACCTCGGCTATATGCTATAACTGCAATAAAAAGGGTTACTTTACCTTTGTCACAGCGACTCAGTCAATCGAGGCACGAGCGCCGTAGAACGTATGCAAGCCTGTATAATTGGTAGTCTATTGACCCGGATATCAAGATGAGGAGAAGAAGAAGGTCGTGGAAAGGACACGTCTATATACATGGAGCCAAGACGTAAGCGAACCCCCCTAACTAGGCCCTATCCAGGTTACGCGCGTCAGTGCCGTAACATTACCCCCCCCTTCAAAAAAGCTTACCCTTAAGCTTTATCCTTAGGTGCTTGTCTTCTACCTCTTGTACAGTTGTAGTTATTTGCTGTAGGTGGGGCAGCAGTAGTCGATGAGATGCTGTAGGCAGAGCAGCGAGTGTTAGTTGGAATGCTGCAGGCAGAGCAGCGAGGGTCGATCGTAGTGCTGCGGGCGTAGCAGCAGAAGTCAATTGTGGTACGCAGGCAGGAGCAGTAGTGGTCGAATTAAGGTTTAGCTGCAGGTAGGAGCAGCTGTGTTCGGGTAGTAGTACGGTACTAGCGGCGGTAACGATAGTGGTCGAGCGCAGAGCTCGTCTATCGGTTGTCTTGTGATAGCAGGTTAAACGTAAAGCTCGGGCTATCGATTGGTCAAGTAATCGTAGGCGTAGAGGCACGATCATTGTCTCGTCGACTGTGGCAGGGCAGTATAGTCGTTTGTTGTAGCAGTACGATGCAAGCGGAAGTCGTGGATCGTAGGCGTAACGGCACGATCGTACGGTTAGAAGACTGTAGGCGTATCGGCATAGTTGTAGTCAGGTCGTAGTAGCAGGCGTATTGGCGCTACTGTTGTTGAGTATATAGATCATATGCATATCGGCACGATCGGTAGTCAATAGCAGAGTAATGCCAGCGTTGATAGTCCTGGTGATTTCGTTCCTCGCAGCTCGTACAACTTAGTATCCGTTAGGGTCGTTCTTCGCAGCCAGTGTATAGCACTAGTCTCAGTATCAACCGATTTCGTTCCTCACAGTATACGTAGCTTAGTATCCATCAAAAAGGACTATTTAGGTAGCAGTACGGTGCAAGCGTCCGAAGGAGACGTACGGTCGGTCGTCGTTTGATCAATTGGTCTATAGGTAGGCACACGCGTTCGGTTAACAGATATACGCGTTGCTCGGTCAGTTGTCGAGTTCGTATAGTCGGAAAGAGGTTACCGTCTCGGCACGTGCTTCCCCATAGCATAGGCAGCCGTTTAGTAGAGAGAAAAGAAAAAAAGAAGAGAACATAAGGGAGGGTACCTATAAGTGTAGGGATTCCATACCCAGCCACCACAGGACCATAGTAAGGGTGCCTACAATTGTAGATCTTCGATGATTCCTACGATTGTAGGGCTTTAATAATAATAACAATAATTCCTGCTTTGTCTCAGAGTATGCATTTTCTACCTTCTTTGTTATAGGAGTTAGGCTCTTCTTCCTTCCTTTGCCTGCTAGTATATAGGGCTCCGTTACCCATTAACTACCCTAGGCCACAAGGCTTCTTTAACCTGGGATACAACAGCCTGCGATCGGTTGAGGGATCTTGATATAATGTTACAGCGACTCAGTTAATTAAGGCACGAGCGCCGTAAAACGTATGCAAGCCTATATAATTGGTAGTCTATTAACCCGGATATTAAGATAAGGAGAAGAAGAAGGTTGTGGAAAGGACACGTCTATATACATGGAGCTAAGACGTAAGCGAACCCCCCTGACTAGGCCCTATCCAGGTTACGCGCGTTAGTGCTATAACAACCTTGTCTTACCCGGAGCTAAAAGATATAGCCGATATTAAAGAGATAGAGGTAGAAGAAATGTCTAACAAGTTAGAAAAAGAAGAACCCTAGGGAAAGACTCCCCCCTAGGGTACCCTATTAATCTTAAAGAGATTAATCTTAGTTAGTTAATAGGTAGAAAGCATTTTATAGTTCTATGTATAGTATCTTAAAATAGATATAGAGTTAATATAACCGCCCTAATTAATACTAGAGCAAATAGCTTCGCCTTTATAAATACTGTTTATGCGAATAATGTTGCCAAGTTTTTAAATATAGAAGCTATCCGACTAGAGAAGCCTATTTAGGTAAAAGGCTATAATAGCTAAGCCAGTGTAACGTGGCCCGCCTCCACGTCGCCATACGGCTAAAAAGACTGAGAGTGCTTGCGAACTTGTCGTAAGCGCGGCGGGACCTAATATATATACTCTTACAATTGCCCTCTCCTCTGCGCGCTCGTCCTCAAGCGCTCGCAGGGATTCCTCTATGCGCCCGTTCGCGCCACAGGGATTAAACGCCAAGAGTATCACTATATTAGTTAGTCCCTAGTAATATAAGCGATCGGAATCTCTACTAACGCCTTATTACACGGATGCGTGTTAAACTGTACTAGAGCGAAGTAACTAATGGGGATTAAACCTACGATACCTGGCCCTAGTAAGTTCGCAAGCACAATTGTAACATGGCCCGCCTCTACGTCGCCATACGGCCAAAAAGACTGAGAGTGCTTGCGAACTTGTTGTAAGCGCGGCGGGACCTAATATATATACTCTTACAGCTAGTTAGCCGGTTACCTATATCCTAAAGTTATATATCGCTCTTAATAGATAACGCTAATATAGTATCCCTTTTTATATCCTAGACCTAGGGTCCTATAATATAATCCTTAAATAAAAATAGATGTCCTATTTTAATATTTAGCCAAATATATAATAAAGACAGTTTATCTAGCCGGAGGATAGACTAAAGTTGCCCTCTTTTATTAGGGAAATCCGAACCAACTATAAGATACTAGCCGTAAGGGCTAACCCTACCTACTAGTAAAATATCCGGGCCCATAACCTAGCCTTTACTTAAGAAGACGCCCGCTATAAAGCTAGAAAAAACTTCATACCAATAAAGATACTCTCTTAAAGTGCTATATTTAAAGAAGACTCTATATATAGAAGTAGAATAGATAGTAATATAGACAATATCTAAATTACGTAGATTTAACCGGTATGGAAAAGAACGCATTAATAGGATATAAGGGATGACCTCTAAAGGATATAATAGAAGCTAAAAGGAGTAACGATAACGCTAATACCCTAGAAGTCTATAAAGTTATATACGCCCCTATTATTATACAACCCCCCCGCCGTAGATATTGCCGTAATTAGCGCTATAGCGTTCTACTTTAATATATACCGGAAGAACAACGAGGTCTTTATAACGAGCCTATATAAGATTAACTAAATTATTAATAATAGGGAGGAAGAGCTAGCTAAGGAGACTAATAAGGAACTAGTTAAACGCCTTCTTTTTACTATTTATATAAATTATAAGGATGTATTCTTAAAGGCGGCTTTAGATAAGCTACCCCCTTACTAAATATATAATTATAAGATTTAATTAGAAGCTAATAACTTGCTAGGTTATAGCCCCCTCTACTAATAATTAATGGATAAGCTAAAAGTAATAAAGTAGTACTTAATTAATAACCTAGATAAAGGGTTTATTGAGCTAAGTTAAGCCCCTTTTACTTCTCCTATCCTATTTATAAAAAAGCCTAATAGAGGCCTTTGCTTTTGCATTAACTATTAAAAGCTAAACGCTATTACTTAAAAGGATTAGTATTCTATTCCTTTAATTAATAAAACCCTTATACGTTTAAGCTGGGTAAAGATCTTTACTAAATTTAATATCTGTTAAGCTTTCTACCAAATTAGGATAAACCCCACATTTAAAGATTTAACAACATTCCGTACCCGTTATGGTTCCTATAAATATAAAGTTCTTCCTTTTAAACTAATAAACGGACTAGCTACGTACTAAAGGTATATAAATAACGTTCTTTTTAATTACCTAGACGAATTCTGCACGGCATACTTAGACGACATTCTTATATACTTAGATAACGAACTTAAATATTAAGTTTATATTAAGAAGGTCCTAGAGAGACTACAAAACGCAGGCTTATAAGTTAATATTAAGAAATATAAGTTTGGGGTAAAACGTATAAAGTACCTTAGGTTTATTGCGACTATAGAAGGAATTAAAGTTAACCCTAAAAAGGTAGAGGTAATCCATAACTAGAAGCCCCTTTATATAGTAAAAGGGATCTAGTCCATCCTTAGGTTTTATAATTTCTATTACTAGTTTATCCATAACTATAGAGTTATAGCAAAGCCTCTTATATAACTTACCCGGAAAAACACGCCTTTTGTCTTTAATAATGACTGTATAGAAGCCTTTAGAGAGTTAAAAGATCGACTTATTTTCTCTTTAATTCTTTATTACTATAACCTGGACCTTAAGTTAATATTAGAAATAGATACTTCTAATAGAGTTATAGCGGTAATCCTATTATAGTTATATTTAGACAGCGAATGGTACCCTATCGCCTTTTTCTTAAAAATAATAGACCCGGCTAAGTATAACTATAAGGTATATAATAAAGAAATGCTAGTTATTATCTAATTGCTATTCTAATAGTATGCAGAGCTTAAAGGTACGAACTCCTAGATTAAGATATATATAGATTATAAAGCCCTAGAGTACTTTATAACTATAAAGTAGCTTACTAAATAGGGGGTTTCCAGGTAATGGGTAAAGCTAAATTATACTAGTTTGCTAGTAAACTAGAACTCTTAAATAAGGTCAAAAGCCTAATAATATTCTAACTTTAAAGATAATTTAAGGGTTAAAAGTCGAGCATTTATTTTAGTATAATAGCTCTAATTACTATTAGATAATAAGACTGGGTATACCTATAGCCTATTATTTTAGATTAAATTATACAACCTACAAAACAAGCTAGAAGTTACCTCAGCAGCTTAAACTAAGAAATTAATACCCCTGTTTATTTTATAGATAATTTAATATCCGCTATATAGATATCCGCTTAATAACTTTTAAATAGGGGGTCGATTCCTTAGTTTAAGGAACTTTAGCATGTTTTATAAAGCTTATTAGCCGACCTTATATAGTGAGTAGTCACCGACTTTAACAAAATTAATCTATCCTCTAATAACACCTACGCCCTTAAAAATATTACTAAATTAATCAGCAGTACCTAGTGTATAATCGATAAATATATTAGTCCCGACTACGCCCACGCCGTTAAGTAGAAAGCGCTACTAAGTTCGCAATTAAACCGCCTGCTCTTACATAAATATAACGTCAATTAACCCTCTAGGGCCCGCACTAAGGACACGAACCAGTAGGTCTATAATATAGAAATAAGTACTAGTAGCCGCTATCGTAGACCTATATAGATTTTATATATATTAGCTAGTTTTTTATTACGCTATATAGAGGGTTAATACCAGCGTGGGTAATAAACCGTCAATTAGATTAATAAGGCTTCGATTAATTAATTGGATCGTTAATTAAAGCCATTAGATTAGACGGATTATTAAGATCGGATTATAAACGATTGCAATCTAACGGTTAGACTACTAAGTTAGAATCTACTACCGTTTTAGGAGTAGGCTGACCCCTTTTAGGTATAGAAGTGTGTGCACAGACTATACACGGACTAAAAATAACACAAACGCGTCCTCTACACCTCCTTTTACGCATAATTCTACGCGTATTTAGGTAAGTTTAGGGGTTTTAATCCGATCCAAACCAGATTAAGACAAATAACCTTACGAACGGATTAGATTGGTAGGTTAATTTTTAGATTAGCAATCCGTCGGTTAATTAATTACGGATTAGACGCTTAATTGGCCACGCTAGTTAATACGTTAATAACTTTAACAACGCGTTTTTAGACTTTATACGAATTAATTACCTACCTAAGTAATTACTAAAATATATAAATTACTTCTTCTAAAAGCCCATATTCTAGTATATAATTGATTAACTTTTAAAAATAATGCCTTATATTATAGTTAAATAATTTAAATATCTATACTGTCTGTGGTCTTAGACGTAATTTTAGCGGCGCGTCTATAAAGAGTTAGTCAGCGCAGCGAACTAATAGAATATCCGCGCTAACCAAAATCAGGTAAAGCTAAGAGGTAATTTCTACTCTGCACCTTATATAATATAAGCAATTATAATTATACTCTAGACTGCGGAGCTGCATTTAAGCCACGTATTTCAAGCTCCCTTTAGCCCCGTTTAACTACAGCATAATTAGCAATATTTCTATCTAGCTAATTTAACCTAAATTGCCTATATACTGCCTGCGCTAACAGGGAGGGTGGCCGACCCACACCGGCTATACCCTTGTTAAGGGTCTGGGAGCGAAAATTTTTGAAAAAGGAGGATATTTATCTCGGACATTCTTTTAATCAAATCCTGGTCTTTTGTTTAGCTAGTTCCCGCGGCAAGGCGGCCCCTACGGCCTACTAAACAAAGCCCCAGAGCCCTGATGGCTGCTTTAACCCCTAAACGCGTATTAGCAACACCACCTCTAGACCCGCTAGCAGCTCTACTAAGACGTATAAAGAAACCGAGCGCGAAGGTGTAAGAGGCCTAGCAGTCGCTAAGGACACGAGCCTAAATATTAGCATAGTTTAAATAGTAGACAACCGCACTATAAACCAGACTATAAGCTATACAGTATATACTGCCTCTATTCCCTATAGTAAGAGTCTCTACCTTACCCAAACGTAAAGGAGGAGGTATTAATTATAATAAATTTTATTAACTTATTAAAAGCCTTAAAGAAACTATAGTATAGTAAAGCAATATTATTATAAGCCAGAATAGTATTATTAAGAGCATTAGAAATGACCTAGTAGACATTAAATTGGAATAGTAAAGCCTTAAAAAGCAAAACACCAAACTCTAAAAGGCTATTAGGTCCTTATAAGCGCAACTAAATACTCCCCTAGCTCCAATATAATTATAGGCGTTAGTAGCGGCCAGTAGAGGCACGGTAGGGTTAGAAATAACTTTGCTATAAATAACGAGCGCTAGAAACTCTAAGGAACCCAATTAGTAGCTAGTGATAGACGTTAGCTAAGTAGGTAAGGAGGCAATAGAGAGGGTAGCTACTACTAAAGTAGCAAAGTAAACTATTGCGTAAGGTATAAAGGATATTAAGGGGCTTACGGGAGCTATACTTAAGGACTTCCGCATATGGCGAATAAGCGACAGCGTAAGCATTATTAAATTCTTAGTGGAAAAAGATAAAGAAGCTGCGTTTAGGCAGATAACTATATAATAGCTTAAACCGTATATCCTTAAGGCGAGGCTTATTGGACCTAAGTAGTATACAGTTAAGGCGGACTAGGTTAAAGTACCTCTAGCAATAGATATTAACAGCGGAAAAGTAAGTAAATTAGCTATAGAGCGCTTTAGGGTAGAGAATAGGGTAGAGGTATGTATAATAAGATGGCTGGGATAACTAAGGCCGCGCGGCCAGCACGTGTTGGTAATTATTAAAGTGGTAATAAAGGAGGATGCAGAGAAGCTACTTATGTCGGATAATATGTTATTTAGGGGAGGCGCGATTATTATATCACCATTTAAGGAGTAATGTACCCCTATAGTATGCTATAAATATAAAAGGTTTAGATATAGGGCTAGAGACTATACGCGACCTAATATATGCGAAATATATAGGCGGGAAGGCCATCTTTAGTATAAGACGGTTAATCTACACTATATAAACTGCTAGGGTCCTTACTAAGCCTTATACCATAAATACCTAGTATATAAAAAAGAGATAGATAGGATTCTTATATAATAGCGCTATAAATAAAGAACTTTAGATCCTCTAGGCGAATATAAAGAAGTATAGGAAAGCGTAGTATACGCTATATAATAATAAAGTAATGGCGGACTTCCACTTTATTTTAGGCCAGGAGCCCTACTACTTTCTCTTAGATGGGGAAGTGGTACTAGCTAGCTTAAACCCCTAGTAGATAAGGTTTGTCCTAATAGGTAGGCAGCAGTAGTATCCCCTAGTTAAGTTATATATCTAGGCATTTAGAGAGCTAGCAGCTATATAGCTATAGGTAGATTTAGTAAATATTACGGCGGTAGTAGCGCACGTTGGCTAAAGGAGATTTATAATTGTGTTAGTATATATTCCAGACAGATATTTAAAGAGAACTAAGAAAGAGAACCTAGAGGAGCTCTCTAGTAGGCTAGAGATAATTAATAGTCTAATCTAGGGTAAACTATTACGCAACCTATATACTAAGGTGGTAATTATAGGCGACTTTAATTGGCACAATCCGCTATAGAAAGGAAGTTATATTAGTACTATATTAACGTAGGAAAAAAGCGCGCTAATTATTAACTTTATAGCGGACCGGTTACTCTAAAGCCTGCTTTTAGTAGGAGTACCTATATTTAAAAGTGACGTGGGGCGAATATTAACAATTGACCTTATACTTGCAACCTTGGGCCTAGTAAGTAAACTAGTAAAGTACGCTATTTAGAAGCATAAGTATAGGTTAGACTATAGAGCTATCTATACTAGCTTCTAGGTTGATATAGATACGTAGGAGAGCCAGAAAAGGTTGCTTATTAAGAATATAAACTAAGATAAGACTTAAGAAGACGTGGAGCGATAGAAAGAGATAGGATTTCCTATAAAAGATATAGACGAAATGGTTAACTGCCTTAATAGGTAGATTAATAAAGCCCTTAAAGCATACTGCTAGTAGGCTAAGCTATTACTATATATAAAAAGATAGTGGAACAAAGACCTTATAACGCTGAGGAAGTTATATATATACTAAAGGAATAGGAATAGTGCAATACGGAGGTAAGAAAGGGACGACCTAGAACTATGTAATATTACAGTAAGAGTAAAGAAGCTCTTCTATAGGACTATTTAGCAACATAAGAAGCTCTATTGGGACGAGTTTCTTAGTAATAGTAATAATATATAAAAAGCGTCGAAATACCTTAATCCGTAGGCTATATCCGCGTTTACTAGAATACCGCTAATTAAGAAGGCTAGAGGATAGGAAGAGGTTATTACGGAGAACCACAATATTATAAGAAAACTACTCTAGGCATTCTTTCTAGTCCCGCTACCGTGCGAATAAGAAAAGGAAGCTATAACTAGCTATAACTAATTGCCGTAGGAGCCTATCGCCAAATACGAAGTTAAGGTAGCTATATTTAGGGCTAGCCTAGATAAGGCTCCTAGAAGGGACGGCCTACCAGCTAGGGTATAGCAAGAGCTATGGCCCGTACTAAATAGTAAGATTACTACTCTTTTTACTAAATTACTTAAGATAGGGAAATTACTATAGGAATAAAAGGTAGTAAAGATTATACTACTATAGAAGCTAAAATAGGGGGACTATATAGTAGCAAATAACTATAGGCCGATCTCCCTCCTTCTAACGCTAGGAAAAGCACTTAAATTACTAGTAGCGAAGAGGATAGTATACCTAGTGGAGGAACACAGCCTATTACCTAAGATATACTTTAGAGCTAGGAAGTAAAGGTTAATAATATATACGCTATTATATCTCTATAAGAATATATTTAGAGCGTAGATATAACGGCGCTATCGCACGTTACCTACCAAATTCTACCATATTCTGCCGACCTGCGATTGGCCCGCCTAAAGCTAGCGCCTTAGCAGCTCACCCTATATATTTGTTTACATCGGTCCTAACAACCCCTTTTCCTTCTCTTTAGCTTAGTATCTTTGTAATACAGCATTCTACAAGCTTCAGTTCAGAGGCATTTATACAAGCCGTAACATTATACTAAGCTCTCCCTACCTTGCCTGGGAAGGCCTCAATAATATCCCACCCTAAAGAAACTTCGTCTGTAATAACGCATCGACGCACTATACTTAGACACCAAAACAACTCTACATTACCTAGAAAGGCCTGGATAATATCCCACTTTATAAGCTAGACAGGACTAGACCTATACCCCCGGAATTAAAACTAAAGCATATAATACCGACAAACCTTAGAAAGCCAACGATGGCACCTAAAGCAAGCTTATTTAAGAGAGCTGCCTCTACCTGAGAGGAACCTAAGATCCAATTGGGATCAGAAATTAAAGATAATAATAATATTATAGACATACGCGAGCAGATTCGCGCCCTCGCAGCCAGCCAGGAAGCCAATCGTCTTAAAGCGAGAAATATATAAGAGACCCTATAAGAGATCCTAAAAAGCCTTACGGCCCTACAAAATAGCCCAGCTTTCCCTTCTTAAAGCCCTAGCCAACCTATTCACTCTACTAAATACAATATACTAGGGAGTACGGATATAATAATAAAGCAATTAAAGTCCGTTAAGCTCCCTAACCCCCTACTACTATCTAACGGGATAGACCCTACCTTTAAGAATTAGAGGATTTAAGTATAAGGAAAGCTCCGCGTTAACTACAACTATTTCCTTTCCAAAGAAGCTAAAATGCTCTACCTCTTTAGTCGAACCACTGGGGACGCCCAACGGCACCTTTAAGCCAAGTTTAAGGACAACTCCCCTGTCTAATTTATATCTATTAATGAGATAATACGGCACCTAGCGGCTATCTATGTTAACCCGAATAAAGTACGGGATGCCTATTATAACTATAATTACCTAATAATAAAACCGAACTAACCCTTTGCCGAATTTTAGACTTAATTCCTACACCTTACAGGAGAAGGCTAGGTTCCCCTTAAGAACTACCGATTAGACCTATACGATAAGCTAACAATCCAGCTATAAGAAAAGATTGCTATAACCTTAGATAACCTACCAACCTATAAAAGACTCGCAGCTTATTGCCTATTATTAGACTCAGAACTAAAGCGGATTAACGCCCGCCCTAATTAGTAGAAGCAACTCCATAATAATTAGAACTCGCTAGCTACACCTATAGAAGCTAGAGCAGGAAGATAAGTTACAACTGCTCTTATACTAAAGGCGGTTATAACTATATACTGGTAAGCCTTACCTAACTAGCTATATACCACGCCATTAACTAGTATTCGCCGTTATACTCTAATTAACCCTACCTCGGCTACGTGCTTTAATTATAATAAGTAAGGTTACTTTACCTTATCCTGCCCGGAGCTAAAGGATATAGGCGATATTAAGGAGATAAAGGAAGGAGAAACATCTGACGAGTTAGGAAAAAAAGAACCCTAGGGAAAGACTCCCCCCTAGGGTACCCTATTAATCTTAAAGAGATTAATCTTAGTTAGTTAATAGGTGGAAAGCATTTTATAGTTCTATATATAGTATCTTAAAATAGATATAGAGTTAATATAACCGCCCTTATTAACACTAGAGTAAATAGCTTCGCCTTTATAAATACTGCCTATATAAATAATGTTGCCAAGTTTCTAAATGCAGAAGCCATCTAACTAGAGAAGCCTATCTAGGTAAAGGGCTACAACGGCTAAGCCGGTTAGCCCATTACCCACGTCTTAAAGTTATATATCGCTCTTAATGAACGACACCAATACGGCATCCCCTTTTATATCCTAGACCTAGGGTCCTATAATATAATCCTTAAACGAAAATGGATGTCCTATTTTAATATTTAGTTAAATATATAAAAAAGACAGTTCGTCTAGCCGGAGGATAGACCGAGGTTGCCCTCCTTTATTAGGGAGATCCGAACTAACCGCAAGACACTAGCCGTAAGGGCTAACCCTACCTACTAGTAGGATATCCGGGCCCGTAACCTAGCCTTTACCTAAGAAGACGCCCACTACAAAGCTGGAAAGAACTCTATACCGACAAAAATACTCTCCCAAAGCACTACATTTAAAGAGGACTCTATGTACGGAAGCGGGATAGATAATGACGTAGATAATATCTAAATTGCATAAATCTAACCGTTATAGAAAAGAACGTATTAATAGGATATAAGGGATAACCTCTAAAAGATATAACAGGAGCTAAAAGGAATAATAATAACGCTAGTACCCTGGAAGTCCCTAAAGTTATATACGCCCCTATTATTAGTTAACCCCCCTACCGTAAACATTGCCGCAATTAGCGCTATAGCGTTCCACTTTAATATATACCAAAAGGACAATAAGGTCTTTACAACGAGCCTATATAAGATTAACCAAATTATTAATAATAGAGAGGAAAGGCTAAATAAGGAAACCGATAAGGAACTAGTTAAACGCCTCCTTCCTACCATTTATATAGGCTATAAGGATGCATTCTCAAAGGCGGCCTTAGATAAGTTACCCCCCTACCAGATATATAATTACAAGATTTAATTAGAGGCCAATAACTCGCTAGGCTATAGCCCCCTCTACTATTAATTAATAGATAAGCTAAAAGTAACAAAGCAGTACTTAATTGACAACCTAGATAAAGGGTTTATTAAGCCAAGTTAAGCCCCTTTTGCTTCCCCTATCCTATTCGTAAAAAAGCCTAATAGAGGCCTTCGTTTTTATATTGACTATTAAAAGCTAAACGCTATTACTTAAAAAGACCGGTATCTTATTCCTTTAATTAATAAGACCCTTGCATATCTAAGCTAGGCAAAGATCTTTACCAAACTTAATATCCGCCAAGCTTTCCACCAAATTAGGATAGACCCTACATCCGAAGATTTAATAACGTTCCGTACCTGCTATAGTTCCTATAAATATAAAGTTCTTCCTTTTAGACTAATAAACGGACCGGCTATGTACCAAAGGTATATAAATAACGTTCTTTTTAATTACCTTAACAAATTCTACACGGTATACCTAGACGACATTCTTATATACTTAAACAACGAACTTAAGCATTAAGTTTATGTTAAGAAGGTTCTAAAGAGACTACGGAACGCGGGCTTATAAGTCAATATTAAGAAATGTAAGTTTAGGGTAAAACGTATAAAATACCTTGGGTTCATTGTAACTACGGAAGGAATTAAGGTCAACCCTAAGAAGGTAAAGGCAATCCGTAACTAGAAGCCCCCTCATATAGTAAAAGGAATCTAGTCCTTTCTTAGTTTTTATAATTTCTACCACCGGTTTATCCGTAACTATAGAATTATAGTAAAACCTCTTGTATAACTAACTAGGAAGGACACGCCTTTTGTCTTTAATAATAGCTGCATAGAGGCCTTTAAAGAGGTAAAGGATTGGCTTATCTCTTCCCTAATTCTTTATTACTATAACCTGGACCTTAAATTAATGCTAGAAATAGATGTCTCTAATAGGGTCGTAGCGGGAATCCTATTATAGTTATATCTAGACGGTAAATAGTACCCTATAGCTTTCTTCTTAAAGATAATAGACCCGGCTAAGTATAACTACAAAGTATATAATAAAGAAATGCTAGCTATTATTTAATTACTCTCCTAATAGTGCGTAGAGCTTAAAGGTATAAACTCCCGGATTAAGATATATATAGATTATAAAGCCCTAGAGTACTTTATAACTATAAAGTAGCTTATAGGGTAATAAGCCTAGTAGGCCGAAATACTCTCCTAATTCTTCTTTATAATTATATATTATTCTAGCAAGTAAAACTCTAAGGCTAATACCCTAACCCGAAAAAAATAAGACATAGGACCCTAAAATAAGCTAAAGACCTAATATTGGACGCGCGCCCTCCTCTATCCAGAATAGCTCGACCTATAGATCCTTAAGGAGCTAGACTCCTAGTAAAACAAGCTAGCACTAATAGAGGAGTCCTTAGATAAGCTAATAGGGCTAATTAACTGCCTTATAACTGCAAACCGCACGGCTAATGCCCTAAGGGCCCTTCGCGAATAAGCTATAAAAGGAGACCCCAATTTTAAGATGGAGGAAGGATTACTCCTATACTAGGAGCGGCTTATAGTCCCTAACGTTAATAATCTACAGACCAAACTAATCCGCGAAGCTTATTGCTAAGTCTCTACGGTATACCCTAGCAAGAATAAGACCTATAAAATTATTAACTACCGCTACTACTAGCTGAGAATAGTTGCGGATATTAATTAATATATACGGAACTGTGAAGACTGCTAGAGAGCTATAATCCCACGGGATAAGACCCTAGGACTACTTAAGCCACTCCTAATACTAGAGCGCCCTTAGTAGTATATCTCTATAGACTTCTATAAACTACCTAGGGACTGTAACGGATATGATATAGTTATAGTTATAGTTAACCGCTTTAGTAAACGCCTATTCTTAATTCTATATTATAAGAACATTAATGCTAAAGAGGCAGCCTAGCTATATATCCATTACGTCTACTAAATCTACGGACCACCAGATACTATTATATCCAATTATAGGCTATAGTTTATATCGGCCTTCTGGAATAAGTTTACCTAGATCCTAGGTATTAAGCTAAAGCTTTCTACAGCTTATTACCCCCAGATAAATAGTTAGATAGAGATTGTAAATTAGTACCTAAACCAGAGGCTTAGGCCCTTTATTAACTATTTCTAGGACAACTGGTCTAAACTACTACCCTTAATAGACTACGCGTAAGCAACCCTACCCTATAACTTTACAGGGTTTGCCCCAATTTAGCTAGAAATGGGATACTTACCCCGTATAAGCTTTAACTAAAAAAGGCTAGAAGAACCCCAGACTATATGAGAGAAGCTATCCTATACTAAGGCCCAACAGTACGCCAAACGATTAAAGGAAGCCTGGACGGTAGCCTATGAGAACCTAGAAAAAGCTTAGAGGTTAATAGAACAGTAGGCAAACAAACACCGTCAAGAGCCCAATTTTGCCCCTAGCGATATAGTCTAGGTTATAACAAGGAATTAGAGAACTGAACGACCTAGCCGTAAGCTAGACTACTAGATAGCAGGACCGTATAAGGTTTTTAAAAAGATAGGCAACTTGTATAAGATAAAGCTCCTAGACTTAATTAGGGTTCACCCTATCTTCTTATTAGATAAGTTACGGAAAGCTATAAACAACTTATTGCCTGGATAAAAGAACGAGCCTCCCCTACCAGTTTAAGTAAACGGTGACAACAAATAGGAGGTTAATGAAATACTGGCCTGCAAGATAGTATGGGGAGCGCTAAAATACCATATCTAATGGAAGGGCTACGATCCTAACCTAACCTGGTACCCTATGTGGAACTTTATAGGCTACCCCCAGAAGCTTAAAGAATTCCATAACTAATACCCTAATGCGCCTGGACCCCCAAAGTACCTAGACGAATAGATGGAATGCTAGTATAATAAAAACGATAAGTTACCGGAAGAATATAGGGACAAAAACGCCCCAAAGCCCTAATACAGCTGTCTGCCAAATTCTGCCATATTCTGCCATTTTCTACTAGTACCGTAAAATTTCAGATGTCTAGGAACTTCGACCGCCGGTTAAAGTTGTCTAATTGGTTAGATCCGTGCCAAGACTTTTAGCGGCTACTCTTTCTGGCCTAGTGCTTCCACTTAGCCCACAATTGCCCTTTATACTTAGTTAGGACGGACTCGTATCCCCTTTATCTCCTCATCTTATATTTTTATAATCCTACGTTTATAAGCTTAGTGCTACCCTATTTTTTCTAACTAAGCCTAAGGGCAGGCTTTCTTTCAAAAAGGGGGGTAATGTAACGGCGCTATCGCACGTTACCTGCCAAATTTTGCCATATTCTACCGACCTACAATTAGCCCGCCTAAAGCTAGCGCCTTAGCGGCTTACCCTATATATTTATTTACATCGGTCCTGGCGACCCCTTTTCCTTCTCTTTAGCTTAGTATCTTTATAATACAGCATTCTACAAGCTTCGGTTCAGAGGCATTTATACAAGCCGTAACAGTAGAGAGGAAAGAAAACACTATCTCTAGTATTATTTAATATTAAGGGTGCGTATAATAATATAGCTATAGAGCCGGAAATTAGGAGATTACGGCAGTATTAGATACCTTAGACAATTATATAATAGGTATAGGACTTTTATACAAACTATTAAGCCTATATCCTAATTAACGGATATATATTAGAGGTATAGGCGCTCCTATAGGCGGGTCTTCCGTAGGGATTAGCACTAGCCCTAATACTCTTTTTATTCTTTAACGCAGATCTTATATAAAGTGCACCTAAAAATAGCAGCTCTATAGCCTTTGTTAATAACTACTTAGTATAGGTTATAGGCCCTATAGTAGAGGAAAATACGTAGATTATCCAGGACGAGATTATACCAATGCTTAAGAAATAGGAGAGGACTAGTAGAGCCTAATTTAAAGCGAAGAAAACGTTATTTATCCACCTTACTAGATATAAAGAAGTAGGTAGGGATACTACTATACCACTCTAATTTAAAGGAAAAGGAATCCCCCCGACATAGGAAGTTAAAATTCTTAAGGTAATTCTTAATAAGGAGCTATGGTTTAAGGTATACCTAGCAAATAAGGCAGGCAAGACTACTAAGATAGCGCTAGCGTTGCGTAGATTAAAGGGACTATAGTTTAAAAGCGTTAAGCAGCTAGCTAAGAGCTTAGTCCTACTAGTAGTAGACTACGCGTCGCCGATATAGTACCCGCTTATAATATAAGAGTTAAAGTAGCTCCTTTAGCAAGCGCAGAGAATCACGGTATAAGCTATTATTAGGGGGTTCTATACCGTTACTCTGCTAATAGCGAAGGTAAAAGCAGGCTTGCTCCCTTTTAAGTAAAGGCTGCGTAACCAGGCCATTACGTTCTAGGTATTAATCTATAAACTAGGCAAATTATATCCTTATTAAATAATTCAAAGACAGAGGCTCTATAGACGGCACCGGTCGCCGCTCTAAAGGATAGTAGAGATATATAAGGATGTTTAGGTAAATAGGGTGCTAGAGGTTAAACCATATATATACCCGCTATAGGTAGCTAAGCCTAACGTAGTAATATATAAGGATAAAGAGCATACTTAAGCTATTATTAAAGACTATAAGCTAGGGTAGGTCGATATATACGTTAATATATCAGTACGTAATAGTAGGGCAGGAGTTAGCGTATATACTACGCCATCTAAAGCAACGCTTTTAAAAACGGTGGCGGGCTTTAAGCAGGCCAACGCCTACCTAATAGAGCTTCTAGCAATTAGCGAGGCAGCTAACTGGCTGTAGGACCCTATGTGCACGGCTATTAACTAAGCAGGTTTTTTAATACCTGCTTTTAGTATAAGAATATTCTCTAACTCGCAATTAGCGTTACTGTTAGTATAGAGCTAAAGGGCTAGAGCCTACTAGGAAATAGTTATAAAGATCTTTAAAAAAGCTCTAGCTAAATAATGTCACGCTATACTAGATTTTAGGCCACTTAGGATTTATAGAAAATAAAAAGGCTAATAAGCTTGCCAAAGTAATAATAAGAGTAAAGGGCGAGGAGCTACTATAGAGAGACGGCCTCCTATAATACCTTGTAATGCAAGCCTTAAAAAAAGCTAAGATAATAATAAAACCGCTTTTATTAGGAAGATCTAATACGGGTAAGTTTATAAGGAAGATTAATACAGCACTTTACCTTAGAAAGGCTGCAGGATTATACTAGCAGCTAATTAGCTCTAAAGCTGCCATCCTTGCGTAGCTATAGACCGGCAAGTTATTTCTAAAGGAATATCTCCATAAAATTAATGTATTAGAGATGGCGTTATGTAACTACGGGCTTATAGAATTAATATAGCACTTCCTCTTTTCTTATAGGAGGTAGACACAGCAGAGGTTTAAACTAAGAAAGTAGTATAGAGATTAATTTAGGGATCTATTATATGCATTAAGAGGCTACTTACGCAGATAAGAAGGAGGTAGGAATATTAACGGCCCAATTAAGCGCTGGAAGCTAGATATTAGCGTAGTTAAAGCTATAATTAAATTTGCAAAGGAGACTAGATATTTATACCTAAGTATATAAGATATAGAGAGTATAGAAGCCGACGTTAATAAGCAAAGACTCTTAAGAATTCCCCCTCCAATTATCTAACCGAATATACCGCGAGCCTTCTCTACACGTGCCTCTACTAGTGCGTCGCCGATCAAGAAGTATATAACGCTGGAATAGCCCTACGGACACAAGGCGTCGAAAACTACTTACTTAGGCTCGCCTCTAAACTCTGACTTTCTTCTAATAGTAACACATTACTTTCCTTTATTTTTTCCTTAGTTAAGTAGGGTATTAGGTAATAAATATATAGTTCTTATAGTTGGCTTCTAAACTAGAGCAAGCATATTAATGGCAGGAAGTATTTAGTTAGCGCTCTATAATGGCCTATACCCTAAATAGTATATGGCCATAATAGAATATACATATATATATATATACGTTAAGGGTCTAAAGCCCCAATAGCTACTTCAACCCTAAACGCGTATTAGCAACACCACCTCTGGACCCGCTAGTAGCTCTACTAAGACATATAAGGAAACCAAACGCAAAGGTATAAGAGGCCTAGTAGTTACTAAGAACACAAACCGCTTAAAGATTAGCATAGTTTAAATAGTAGGCCGCACTATAAACTAGAATATAAGCTACGCAGTATATACTACCTCTATTCCCTATAGTAAGAGTCTCTACCTTACCCAAGCGTAAAGGAGGAGGTATTAATTGTAACGAATTCTGTTAGCTTATTAAAAGCCTTAAAAAAACTATAATATAGTAGAGTAATATTATTATAAGCC
Organism: Cenococcum geophilum 1.58; assembly: GCF_001692895.1. Lineage (NCBI taxonomy): Eukaryota > Fungi > Ascomycota > Dothideomycetes > Gloniales > Gloniaceae > Cenococcum > Cenococcum geophilum. Next base: position 2,088,551 of record NW_027137560.1, on the reverse strand, counting down.
AGAATAGCATTATTAAGAGTATTAAAAATAAACTAGTAGATATTAAATTGGAATAGCGAAGCCTTAAAAAGTAAAATATTAAACTTTAGAAAGCTATCTAGTCCTTATAAGCGCAACTAAATACTCCCTTAGCTCTAATATAATTATAGGCATTAGTAGCGGCTAGTAGAGGCATAGGAGGGCTAGAGATAACTTTGCTATAAATAATAAGCGCTAGGAACTCTAAGGAACCCAATTAATCTAAGGGCCTTAGCGTCCTAATACGATAATGGAATTCTCTAGTAGTAATTTAAGATTTTAACCTTCTTTTTAATAGTAATAGGAATAAAGTTAGGAAATAAATATATTCCTGCCGTTCTAGGGCTATTAAAAACTATAAGAATATATTTTAGCTAATATATATAGCTAAAATAGAGCGCTTTAATAGCCGTATGTATTTCTACTATATTAATAATAGAATTAATCCTTTAACTATTATAGTAGATCTAAGTAGAGTATCTCCTATTATTATAGAAGGGTAAAGCTATATAGAGTTGCCTAAAGAATTATAGGACATAATTAAGTAAATAAAAGGACGTAAAAGAGCTATATTATTTAAGAGCCATTAGTTTAATACCTCTTATACTACCCCGCTAGGCAAATAATAGTAGCCTTATTTAACTAGAATAAAGTCTCCTTAGTTACTATTTTAGGTTTATAATAAGGGTAAGGAGTATATATAGTTACTAGCCGCACCTTTATTTTAAAGATAGGGAGAAGTAGGGAGTTTTAGAGGTTGTTAGGGGATAATAACTTAGGTAGGGGAGGTATATAGTAGTATAATTTAGCCCCCTAAATTTAATATCTAGATTAAGTATAGCTTTAGGAGAGCCTAGGCCTTTTATAGTTATATAAATTGGCCTAAAGCCCTAGAGTCTTTAATAACTTAGATAGGACCAATAAATAGATAATTTTCCTTAAAAAATACTTTTTTCTTCTCTTCTTACTAACCTCTTTTCTATTAACTAATTATAACTAACTAATTAACTAACTAACTAACTGTCGGGAATAAGGCAAGTTACCGTCACATAAGGCATATTGCCGTCACGTGTTAACGTGGCCCTAGCGTGGTAAGGAACCTTAAGTTCCTTACCCCTTTCCTTATTCCTCTTAAGAAAAAAGAATAATAATTATCATACTATCTACGAACCGTAGCTACGTGATATCCCCTTGTGAGTCTAACATTAATTAGTGGTTAACTTCACTGTTATACTATAGAACAGCTAGGTATTACTAAGAAGAGATAAGCCACTGTACCAGTGCTACTCGTGCTAGAGGAAGCTGTCTTTTAAGGTTAGAACTGGTTTTAAACCTTAAATAGAACTCTTCTATAAATCTAAGGATCTAAAAGGCCAGAACTGGTCCTAAGCCTTTCTAAGATTACGGATTCTTGCGTCTATTACGCAGAATAACACGCTTTATAAGTCTTCGCGATTTAAGGCTAGAACTAGTCCTAAGCCCTATAACCGTAAATATATATCACAAACGCGTACTAAATAACAATCCCTACACTAATAATACTTCCCTCCCTCCGAAAATATAGCTACGCCTACCTTAAATAACTAAAAAGACTCCTTATTACTAGGGGTAGCTAAGTACGCGAAACTTATTAATAAAGATTAGGACGAATTCGCCTTTAATATAATTGTCGGGAATGAGGCAAGCGGTTGTCACGTGTTGACGTGGCCCTAGTGTAGTAAGGAACCTTAGGTTCCTCACCCCTTTCCTCATTCCTATGATATATATAATAACAATTATCATACTATCTACGAACCGTAGCTACGTAATATCCCCTTGTGATCTAATACTAATTAGTGGTTAACTTCACTGTTATACTACAGAACAGCTAGGTTTTCACTAAAAAGAGATAAGCTACTGTACCAGTGCTACTCGTGCTAAGGGAAGCTGTCTTTTAAGGTTAGAACTGGTCCTAAACCTTAAATAAAACTCTTTTATAAATCTAAGGATCTAAAGGCCAGAACTGGTCCTAAGCCTTCCCCAGATTACAGATTCTTGCGTCTATTACGCAGAATAACACGCTTTACGAGTCTTCGCGATTTAAGGCTAGAACTGGTCCTAAGCCCTATAATTACAAATACACGTCACGAACGCGTACTAAATGACAATCCCTATACTACTAATATTCCCTTTCTCTAAAGATATAACTATGGCCACTCTAAACGACTGGAGAGACTCCTTACTACTAGGGGTAGTTATATACGCGAAACTTATTAATGAAGATTAGGACGCATTTACCTTTAATACAACAACCTATACCGCAAAATAAGTTAACGGCTTTCTTCTATACCATATTCTATTTTACTAAGATAGCTATTATACTAATTTATAGTTATAGGAATACTTTAGGGAGGATTTTATAGGATAGACCGCCGACACCTAAGCACTTAGTAATATTAATATTATTTAGGATTTTTAAGACTCCCTCTAAAGGAATGGGGTGTATATTATTAAGGACGGTAACCTAATTACTAGTAATATTTACGCTGTTTTTACTAGTATAGAAGAACTAGTATAGACGGAAGCTAAGATTATACGTTAACTATGGAAACCTAAAACCAACCTATATTCTTTGGAAGGCAACTTTAATTCGGAATAAAACCCCTAGAACGCTACTCTCCCACCTAGAGGTACTCTCCCACCTAGAGGTACTTTTCCTCTACCTCTACTACCTTTAACTCCTCTATCCCAGCCAACCAATAAGCCTCTATCTTAAGAAGTTACGAATCTAATAAAGGTATATTTAGACAAAGAGAAGAAGTTTAGAGGAGAATTATACGATATACTTAGAGTAAAACTATAGGTCTTTTATAACTGCTGCAATAAGGTTAGAATTTAACGCCACCAGTTCCATTATACTTTCTCTATTATATTAAAGGGACGGGCGGCAACGTTCTATTATAACCATATTATAGGTAAAAACTATAGCTTTAATATAATGCTTTAGCTTACTAGAGCCTACTTTAAAACTAATAAGAACCGCTAACTCTATATATCTAAATGGCGGGAGATTATATTCCAAAGAGTTATTGCTTTTAACCTAATAACGACTTACCTAGAGTGTCTTTAACTACTCTTTAATAAACTCCAGAAAATCTAACGTGGTTTTACTAAAACCTACTAAAACGAGAATAGTCTAAGGGACTAGGTTATCTTAGCATGCCGTGGCGTTCTTAAGTGTAACTTGGCGCTATATAAACCTATAAATATATTTAAAGGAGTATATGCTAAACTACGCTCCGCTATAGGCACTGTAATGTAAATATAAGAACCCCAATAATTTTATATTAAAAACCCTATTTAAACCGGGATTCTAGACTAATATAATTATAACTAGACTAATCGAATATATGGCGGCCGGAGTAGGGGATACGGTAGAGGGTATAATTAACGTTAACTATAAAGCAATCGTAGAGGTCCTTATAGAGGTTTATTTCGGAACAACTATTAGAAGAAGTGCTACGTTTATAAGAAGCTAAATTGCTAGTTAAATAGACACTCTCTTAATGAGTAAAAGGAGGTATATAATAAGTTCCGACAGAGTATAAGAAATATTAGAAATTGTAAGGTTATTGCGGCCTACTTCTAAAGCTTTCTAGTCCAATATAAAGGCATAAAAGACCTTAAGGATAAGGTTAATAAGGCCGAACAGCTCCTTATAAATATAGATATTAAGGACTACTCTCCTAACCAATACTTTACTGAATATAGTGAGGTAAATGGCATACAAACCGTCGCTATTCTTAATAACCAATCTACGTTCCATTCTGTTACAAAGTTAGATATCTTTAATAAGCCAAAGAAAAGTTCCGCGTTCTTCTTTAACGACAGATACTCGGCGAACGTCTTCTATAGTATTATGCCAGATACTAAAGCCGCAGGAGTATTTATAGTAGGAGAACCTTAAGTTTAAGCTCTTTAGCAGCTTAATAGCTCTGTTTAAATCGACCAATTAACGGCAGGCCAATATATAATTCGCTTTAGTAAGGGTACTGTAATCTCTCTTAGCATAATCAAGGTCTAAACCCCATTAGGATATATTACCTTCCACATTGTTCCCGTAAACACCCTATTCCTATTCTATATCTAAGATATAGATAAATTAGGCGTTAAGCTTAATAACCTTAAGAATATACTCATTTAGGGAGACAATCGGGTGCCCGTTATACGCAAGTGGGGTTACCCTTAGTTGCTCCTCTAATAACTAAAAAGGAGCGTTACTTAGAGTCACTTGACCGAGTTAGAGCTACATTAACTACACCGTCGTTTTGGCCACCCATCCGTTTACTAACTGCTTAGGGTTTTTTAACAAGCAGGTTATAAAGTTAAGGTTAAGGCAATTAAGCATCTTATAAAGTACTGCTATTACTACTAAATAAACCAGAAGTCCCCTGGCCGATTTAAGTTTACCCTTAAAGATAACTATAACTTTAACTTCTATATTATTATTAATGTTATATATTTTAACGGTAAGCTAGTCCTCTAAGCTATTAACTTATTAACCTCCTTCTAAGCCGCACGTTTCTTAAGGGATATATTAGCTAGAAACGCATAGGATACCCTTTAGTTATACTAGATTAATGTCTACCTAGGACCCCCTAATTAAATTATTTATAACGTAGGAAAGAACTTCTTATCTGCGGAGTTTTAATAACAGGTAAAAGTAATAGCAATTAAGGTTAAGGAAGTCCCTATTAAGGCATATAACAGTATTAAAAAAGTGGAGCGATACTATACGCCATTGCGCTAAGCATATAAGATTATTTCTTTAGAACTAGAGGACGCTAGCGAAGAAATTATCTTATAGATAGCTGTTAAGGCTGTTAATAATTCCGCTAGCCCAGATGGGCTTATACCCACGTTGCTAGTCTTTAGCGCCTACCCTTAAATAACTAATAATTCTCTACTATCTCCCTCTATTGTGTAATAAGCTAAGGCTATTCGCAAAGCAATAAAGGAGGTATAATGTTTATACGCTACGCGCTAGGTCAATAACGTACTAGAAATGAGAAATGGCCTAAATACCTTAACTACGCTTAATCTACTACTCTAATCTAAAGTACGGGTATAGCGTAAAAAGGGAGGATGGTTAGGCCTATATAAACTTATTGTAATTAATGGTTAAACTTATACTCTTTAGATGCCCTATAGACCTACTTAATTCCATTTAACCGTTATTAGGCTCTATTATAAAGATAATAGTTCCGAGCCTTTGTAGGATGCCCCAGAAGATACCCTAAAAGATGCCCTAGAGGAGAACCACAATTAACGTGCCCTAGAAGGCGACTGTGATCCTAATATAATTATAGTAGACGTGCCGCAACCACGACGCGGTAGAGGTCGCCCGAAGGGATCACGAAATCGCTAATATCTTATTAATTTTGAAGAGTAATTCGTTGCTGCTATAGAGAGTAGAGTCGAGTTGTTAATGGCCTTTATAATAGCTAAAGAGAAGGCTGACTTTAAGCTTGCAAAACAGCTTTAAAAGGAAGGTCGTATTATAACCCTAGGAGCTCCTTTCTAAGCATCCGACAAGCAAGAGATCGACAGTCTTATTATAAGAGGAGTCTTTAAATTCGAGAAATATAACCCTACTAAGTTTAATAAAGTTTGTATCTTTAAGTTAAGAATGGTTAACGAGATTAAGGGCAAAGCTATTAACGCCCCATTTGAGAAATTAAGGCTTATTATCTAAGGTTACAACGATAATAGTAAAGAGATAATTCTTATACAATCTCCCACGATTTAACAAGCTAGTCAGCGAGTCATTGTTATATTAGCTCCCTCCTTAATAAAGAATGGAATGGCAGTTTATTTATAAGATATTACTTAGGCCTACACCTAATTAGAGACGCGCCTTTAGCGCTTGATACTGGTATATCTTCTGGAGTAAATTCGCCACTAATATCCCGAAGATACGATTATGGTTGTGCTTAAGCCACTATATAGAATTGCAAAGGTAGGAACTTATTGGTGGGCTACCTACAGCAAGCACTATAAAGAGAAGCTTCTAATAACTACCTTTACATTCGATCCCTGCTTCCTTATTATAACCATAGAAACTCTATTTAGAATCGTCGGTATATAAACTAATGATACAATCATCTTAGGAGACAATTAATTCTTAGCTCTTAAGGAAGATAAGCTAGTAAAGGCAAATTTTATAGTAAAGCTAAAGGAAAGACTTAATGCAATAATGCTATTACTCTTTAATGGATGTATCCTTTCCCTAAATAAGGACTCTATTGCTTTACGCCAGAAGGGTTAAGGCAAGAAGATTAATGTTATTAACGTTAATTTCCTAAAGCAAGGATATATGGAGCAACGCGCTTATAAAGCTTATATTGCTTTTATCTATTAGCCTAAGGCTTCCTTTAATCTCTCTGTTGCCGCTTAATACTAGGAACTAACTAAGGAGGATGTCCTTACCCTAAATAAGCGCCTTTTCTAGCAAATAACCCATCTTGATCGGGGACTACTTTATATATTTATTAATCTTCTTACCGCTAAGCTCTTTATATTTATTAACGGGTCGTTTGTAAATAATAAAGATTTTAGCTCCTAGCTAGGATATAAGATTATTATCGCAAACGAATCTACTAGAGAGAATGACTTTATAATCTACGGTAATCTTATCTATTAGAGCTTAACTAAGAGTAAGTATGTTACTTAAAGCGTTCTAGCGTTAGAGATATATAGAATGGTTAGCGGAGTTAACATAGCAATTGCAATTAGAACTACCCTTAAGATAATTATAGATTGGCTTGAACTTCCTGCTATTTCTATAATTATATGCACTGACTTATATTCCCTCTATAAGTGTTTAGTCAAGCTTAGTACTATAAAGGAGAAGCGTCTTATGATTGATATTATGGCCCTTTGGCAATCCTACGAGCGTTAAGAACTCTTTAAGATTTAATAGATTAATGGCCAAGATAACCCGGTAGATGCGATGACAAAGGCAAACCTAAATAAGGCACTAGAGACGTTCGTTAACATGAATACTCTACGTGTATGAGTTGAAGGTTGGGTTAAAAGGGAGTAGAAGAATTCTATAGACCCTGATTCTAAACAGCCAATTAGGATTTTCCATCCCCGGGATGGAAAATCGCTATTCGCTCGCTTATAACTAGCGCCTTAGCGGCCCACTCGTCTTCGCGTTAACCCCTAACGCCCTTCTTCTTCTTCCTTCCCTTAGCTTTGTACCTTTATATAGTGGCAATCTATAAGTGTATATAGATGGCAACTATAAAAAAAGAGTTGCTAGTGTTGGGAATGAGGCAAGTGGTTGTTATATGTTGACGTGGCCGTAGCGTAGTAAGGAACCTTAGGTTCCTCACCCCTTTCCTTATTCCTATGATATATATAATAACAATCATCATACTATCTACGAACCGTAGCTACGTGATATCCCCTTGTGATCCAACAATAATAACTTATACCGTAAAACAAGTTAACGGCTTTCTCTTATACTATATTATATTCTACCGAAATAGATGCTACGCCAATTTATAACTATGGGAGTATTTTAGGGAGGATTTTATAGGATGGACTGCTAATACCTAGGCACTTAGCAACGTTAATATTATTTAGGACTTTTAAGACTTCCTCTATAGAAATAGGGTATATATTACTAAGAATAGTAACCTAATTACTAGTAATATTTAGGCCGTTATTACTAGTATAGAAGAACTAATATAGACGGAAGCTAAGATTATACGTTAACTATAGAAACCTAAAAATAACCTATATTCTTTAAAAGGCAACTTTAATTTGTATTAAAACCCCTAAAATACTAACCCCCTACCTAAAGCTACTCTCCTACCTAGAGGTGCTCTCCTACTTAGAGTTACTCCGCCTTTACCTTCTCTACTCTAGCTAACCGGTAAGCCTTTACTATAAGAAGTTATAAATCTAATAAAGGTATATTTGGATAAAGAGAAGAAGTTTAGAGGAAAACTGTATAATATACTTAGAGTATAACTATAGGTCTTCTATAACTGTTGTAATAAGGTTAAAATTTAACGCTACTAGTACTACTACACTTTCTCCATTATATTAAAGGGACGGGCAGTAATATTTTATTATAACTATATTACGGGTAAAAACTATAACTTTAATATAATGCTTTAGCTTACTAGAGCCCACTTTAAGACTAATAAGAATCGCTAACTTTATATATCTAAATAGCGGGAGACTATATTCTAGAGAGTTATTGCTTTTAACCCAATAAAGACTTATTTAAAGTGCCTTTAACTACTCTTTAATAAACTCTAGAAAATCTAATATGGCCTTATTAAAACTTACTAAAATAAGAACAGCCTAAGGGACTAGGTTATCTTAGTATGCTATAGCGTTCCTAAGTGTAACTTAGCGCTATATAAACCTATAGATACGTTTAAAGGAGTATATACTAAGCTACGCTCCGCTATAGGTACTGTAATGTAAATATAAGAATCTTAATAGCTCTATACTAAAAGCCCTACCTAACTAAGCGTTCCTAACTAATATAATTATAACTAAACTAATTAAATATATAGCGGCTGTGGTAGGGAATATAGTAAAGGGTATAATTAACATTAACTATAAGGTAATTATGGAGGTCCTTATAGAGGTTTATTTTGAAGTAATTGCTAAAAAAAGTACTACGTTTATAAGAAGCTAAATTACTAGTTAACTAGACACTCCCTTAATAAGTAAAAAGAGGTATATAATAAGTTCCGTTAGAGTATAAAAAATATTAGAAATTATAAGGTTACTATAGCCTACTTCTAAAGCTTCCTAGTTTAATATAAAGGCGTAGAAGATCTTAAGGGTAAGGTTAATAAAACTAAACAGCTCCTTATAAATATAGATTTTAAAAACTACTCTCCTAACTAATACTTTACTAAGTATAGTAAGGTAGATAGTATATAAACCGTTACTATTCTTAATAACTAATCTACGCTCTATTCTATTATAAAGTTAGATATCTTTAATAAGCTAAAGGAGAGCTCCGCGTTCTCCTTTAATAATAGATACTCGGCGAATGTCTTCTATAGTATTATACTAGATACTAAAGCCATAGGAGTATCTATAATAGGAGAACCTTAAGTTTAAGCCCTTTAGTAGCTTAATAACTCTATTTAGATTAACTATTTAATAGTAGGCTAATATACAATTTGTTTTGGCAAAGGTACTATAATCTCTTTTAGTATAATTAGGGTTTAAACCCCCTTAGGGTATATTAGTTTCTACGTTGTTCCTATAAACACTCTATTTCTATTTTGCATTAAAGATATAGATAAGTTAGGCGTTAGGCTTAATAACCTTAAGAATATACTTATTTAGGGAGACAATTAGGTGCCCGTTATACGTAAGTAAAGTTACCCTTAGTTACTCCTTTATTAACTAGAAAAGAGTGTTGCTTAGAGCTACTTAACTAAGTTGGAATTACGCTAACTGTACCGTCGTTTTAGCCACCTATCCGTTTATTAATTACTTAGGGTTTTTTAGCAAGTAGGCTATAAAGTTAAGGTTAAGGCAATTAAGTATTTTATAAAGTACTACTATTACTGCTAAATAAACTAGAAGTCCCCTAGCCAATTTAAGTTTACCCTTAAAGATAATTATGACTTTAACTTCTATATTATTGTTAACGTTATATATCTTAGTAGCAAGCTAGTATTCTAAGTTATTAACTTTTTAACCTCCTTCTAAGCCGCACGATTTTTAAAGGATATGTTAGCTAGGAATATATAAAATACCCTTTAGTTATACTGGATTAATGTCTACCTAGGACTCCCTAATTAAATTGTTTATAATATAGGAAAGAACTTCTTATCTATAGAGTTCCGATAATAGATAAAGGCAATAGTAATTAAGGTTAAGGAAGTCCCCGTTAAGGCGCATAATAGTATTAGAAAAGTAGAATAATATTACGCGCTATTACGCTAAGCGTATAAGATTATTTCTTTAGAACTAGAGAACACTAGCGAAGAGCTTATCTTATAAATGGCTGTTAAGGCTATTAACGATTTCGCTAGTTTAAATGGGCTTATACCTATATTACTAGTCTTTAGTGCCTACCCTTAAATAACTAATAATTCTCTATTATCTCCCTCTATTATATAATAAGCTAAGGCTATCCGTAAAGCAATAAAAGAGGTATAACGTCTTTATACTATGCGCTAGGTTAATAATATACTAGGAATAAGAAATGGCCTAAATACCTTAACTACGCTTAATTTGCCACTCTAATCTGAAGTATGGGTATAGCGTAAGAAGGGAGGATGGTTAGGCCCACATAAACTCATTATAAGTAATAGTTAAACTTATACTCTTTAGATGCCCTATAGACCCACTTAATTCCACTTAACTGTTATTAAGCCCTACTATAGGAATAATAGTTCTAAGCCTTTATAGGATACCCTAGAGGATGCCCTAGAGGATGCCCTAGAGGATACCCTAGAGGAGAACTATAATTAACGTGCTCTAGAAGGAGACTATAATTCTAATATAATTATAGCAGATATACCGCAACTATAACGCGGTAGAGGTCGCCTAAAAGGATTATAAAATTGCTAACACCTTATTAATTTCGAAGAGTAATTTGTTACCGCTATTAAAAGTAGAGATAAGTTATTAATGGCCTTTATAACAGCTAAAGAGAAGGCTAACTTTAAGCTTGTAAAATAGCTCTAAAAGGAAGGCCGTATTATAACTTTAGGAGCTCCTTTCTAAGCATCTGATAAGTAGGAAATTAACGGTCTTATTATAAGAGGAGTCTTTAAATTTAAGAAGTATAACCCTACTAAGTTTGATAAAGTTCGCATCTTTAAGTTAAGAATAGTTAACGAGATTAAAGGCAAAGCTACTAACGCCCTATTTAAGAAATTAAGGCTTGTTATTTAAGGTTATAATAATAATAGTAAAGAGATAATTCTTATATAATCTCCTACGATTTAACGAGCTAGTTAGCGAGTTATTGTTATATTAGCTCCCTCCTTAATAAAGAATAGAATGGTAGTTTATTTATAAGATATTATTTAAACCTACACCTAATTAGAGACGCACCTTTAGCGCTTAATATTAGTATACCTTCCGGAGTAAATTTGCTACCAGTATCCTGAAGACACAATTATAGTTATGCTTAAGCTATTATATAGAATTATAGAGGTAGGAACTTACTAGTAGGCTACCTATAGCAAGTACTATAAAGAGAAGCTTTTAATAACTACTTCTATATTTAATCCCTACTTCCTTATTATAACTACAGGAACTCTATTTAGAATTATCGGCATATAAACTAATAATATAATTATCTTAGGAGACGACTAATTTTTAGCTCTTAAAGAAGACGAGCTAATAAAGGCAAATTTTATAGTAAAGCTAAAGGAAAAGCTTAGTTTAATAACACTATTACTCTTTAATAGATGCATCCTCTCCCTAAATAAGGATTCTATTGCTCTACACCAGAAGGGTTAAGGTAAGAAGATTAACGTTATTAACGCTAATTCTCTAAAGTAAGGATATATAGAGTAACGCGCTTATAAAGCTTATATTGCTTTTATCTGTTAACCTAAGGCTTTATTTAATCTCTCTATTGCCGCCTAATACTAGGAACTAACTAAGGACGATATCCTTGCCCTAAATAAGCGTTTTTTTTTAGTAAATGAACTATTTTAATTGGGGACTACTTTATATGCCTATTAATCTTCCTACCGCTAAGCTCTTTATATTTATTAATAAATCGTTTATAAATAATAAAGATTTTAGCTCCTAGTTAGGATATAAGATTATTATCGCGAACAAATTTACTAGAGAGAATAACTTTATAATTTATAGCAATCTTATCTATTAGAGCTTAACTAAGAGTAAGCGCGTTATCTAAAGTGTTTTAGCATTAGAGATATATGGAATAGTTAGCGGAGTTAATATAGCAATTATAATTGGAACTACCCTAAAGATAATTATAGATCGACTTAAACTTCCCGTTATCCCTATAATCGTATATACCAATTTATATTCCCTTTATAAGTGTTTAGTTAAGCTTAATACCATAAAAGAGAAGCGCCTTATAATTAATATTATGGCACTTTGGTAATCCTATAAGCGTTAAGAACTCTTTAAGATTTAATAGATTAATAGCCAAAATAACCTGGTAGATGCGATAATAAAGGCGAACCCAAATAAGGCACTAGAGACGTTTATTAATATAAATACTCTATATATACGAGTTAAAGGTTAGGTTAAAAGGGAGTCCCTAGAAATTTCTTAGTTATATAAGGTCTTAAGATATCTAGGAACTTTAACCGGCGGTTAAAGTTATCTAATTGGTTAGATTCTCTTGCTAAGACTTTTTAAAGGGGGAGCCTGACTTAACCTAGCTAATTAGGATTTTTTATCCCCAGGATGGAAAATCGCTATTGGCTCGCTTACTACTAGCGCCTTAGCAGCCTACCTATCTTCGCGTTATCCGCCAAATTTTGCTAACTGCCGTATTATCGCATATTGTCGTATATTATCTGGTATTATTATCTACTGTCTAGTATTGTTATATCCTGTCTATTTATATATATATAAATGGTAACTATAAAAAGAAGAGTTGCTAGTGTTAGGAATAAGGCAAGTTGCCGTTACATAAGGTATATTGCCGTCACGTGTTGATGTGGCCCTAGCGTGGTAAGGAACCTTAAGTTCCTTACCCCTTTCCTTATTCCTCTTAAGAAAAAAGAATAATAATCATTATACTATCTACGAACCGTAGCTACGTGATATCCCCTTGTAAGTCCAACACTAACTATACTATAACTTTCTATCTATAAGAGCCCGGACCCTTCTATAATAGCTTCTCTAATAAATAGGCCTTAATTCTTATATATTAAGCCTTCTATATAATTAACTCCTATAAAATATTTAGCTAGACTATTCTATAATTAAGTATTAGGTACTAATCTTTTAAGAGTAATTCCTTATTTAGCTGTCTAATTCTTAAATTTGCCTATAAAAGACGTCTCTCTATTTATATAGATTATAACTACCTTAAAGCCGTATTATCGTTTAATAATATTGCAATATTTAATAACTATTTAAGTAAGGGATAACTTTTTAGCCATTATATCTACCTTATTTATTTACGTCGCGTTATTAAGGAAGTATATATTACGGCACCGTAACGCGTAACCTGGACAGGGAGCCTAGTTAGGGGTTCGGCTAAGGACTTGGCGTTATAACGCGTATATATTACGTCTCTACCTCCTATATATACCTCTCCTCTTCTCCTTAGCTTAGTATCTTCGTAATATAGTATTCTATAAGCTTTGGTTCAGAGGCATTTATACAAGCCGTAACATTATACTAAGCTCACCCTATACTACCTAGGAAGGCCTTAATAATATCCCACCCTAAAAGAAACTTCGTCTGCAATAACGCGTTAACGCGCTATACTTAGACACTAAAACAACTCTATACTGCCTAGGAAGGCCTTTATAATATCCCACTCTATTAGCTAGATAGGACTAGACCTATACCCCTAGAATTAAAACTAAAGCGTATAATACTAATAAATTTTAGGAAGCTAACAATGGTATCTAAAGTAAGCTTATTTAAAAGAGCTGCCCCAACCTAAGAAGAACACGAGATTTAATTAGGATCCGAAATTAAAGATAATAATAATATTATAAACGTACACAAATAGATTTATACCCTAACGGCTAATTAGGAAGCTAACTATCTTTAAGCTTAAAGTATATAGAAGACCTTATAAGAGATCCTAGACAGCCTCGCAGCCCTATAAAGCAGCTTAGCTTCCCCTTTTAGAAGTCCTAGTTATCCTATCCACTTAACTAAATATATACACCAGAGAGTACGGATACGGTAACGAAGTAATTAAAGTCCGTTAAGCTCCCTAACCCCTAACTACTATTTAACGGGATAAACCCTACCTTTAAAAATTAGAGGATTTAAGTATAAGGAAAGCTCCGCGTTAACTACAACTATTTTCTTTCTAAAGAAGCTAAAATGCTCTACCTCTTTAGTCGAACCATAGGGGACGCCCAACGGCACCTTTAAGCCAAGTTTAAAGACGATTCCCCTATCTAATTTATATCCGTTAACGAGATACTATAGCACCTAGCTACTATCTACGTTAACCTAAATAAAGTACGGGATGCCTAGTATAACTATAATTGCCTAATAATAAAACCGAACCAACCCTTTGCCGAATTCTAGACTTAATTCCTATACCTTACAAGAGAAGGCCAAGTCCCCCTTAAAAATTACCAATTAGACCTATACGATAAACTAATAATTAGGCTATAAGAGAAGATTATAGTAACCTTAAACAACCTGCTAAACTACAAAAGACTTATAGCTCGCTGCCTATTATTAAATTTAGAACTAAAGCAAATTAACGCCCGCCCTAATTGGTAGAAGCAACCCTAGAACCCACTAACTATACCTATAGGAGCTAAAGTAGGAAGATAAGCTACTATAGTCCCTGCTCTAAAAGCGGTCACTACTGTATATTCGCAAGCCTCGCCTAACCTACCGCGTACTACGCCCTTAACTAGCAATCGTAGCAATACCCTAATCGACCCTGCTACGGTTATATACTACAACTGCGATAAGGATAATTACTTCACATTATCTTGCCTAGAGCTAAAGGATATAGGCGATATTAAGGAGATAGAGGAAGGAGAGACGTCCAATAAGTTAGGAAAAGAAGAACCCTAGGGAAAGACTCCCCCCTAGGGTACCCTATTAATCTTAAAGAGATTAATCTAAGTTAGTTAATAGGTGGAAAACACTTTATAGTTTTATATACAGTATCTTAAAATGGATATAGTGTTAATATAACCGCCCTTATTAACACTAGAGTAAATAGCTTTGCCTTTACCTATATAAATAATGTTGCTAAGTTTCTAAATGTAAAAGCCACTAAACTAGAGAAGCCTATCTAAGTAAGAGGATATAATAGTCAGGCCGGTAAGCCGGTTACCTATATCCTAAAGTTACATATCGCTCTTAATAGACGACGTTAGTATAGTATCCCCTTTTACATTTTAGACCTAGGGTCCTATAATATAATCCTTAGCCGAAAATAGATGTCCTATTTTAATATTTAGCTAAATATACGATAAAGACAATTTGTCTAGCTAGAGGATAGACTAAAATTACTTTCCTTTATTAGGGAAATCCGAACTAACCGCAAGATACTAGCCGTAAGGGCTAACCCTACCTATTAGTAGGATGTTAGGGACCGCGACCTAGCCTTTACCTAAGAAGATACCCGCTATAAGGCCGGAAGGAACTCTTTTATACCAACAAAGATACTCCCCTAGAGCGCTACGGTTGATAAAGACTTTATGTATAGCAGCGGGATAGATAGTAACATAGATAACGTCTAAATTACGCAGATTTAACTAATATAGAAGAGAATATACCGACAGAACATAAGGGATAACCTCTAAAATATACAATAGGAGCTAAAAGGAGTGATAACAACACCTTTACCCTAGAAGCCCCTAAAGTCCTATATACCCCTATTATTACGCAACCCCCCTATAGTAGATATCGCGGCAATCAGCGCTATAGTATTCCACTTTAATATATATAGGAGGGATAATAAGGTCTTTATAACTAGCTTATACAAAATTAACCGGATTATTAATAAGAGGGAAGAAAAGCTAGCTAAGGAAACTAATAAGGAACTAGTTAAACGCCTCCTCCCTACTATCTATATAGGATATAAGAATGCATTCTTAAAAGCAGCTTTAGATAAGTTACCTCCTTACTAAATATATAATTATAAGATTTAATTAAAAGCCAATAACTCGCTAGGATATAGCCCTTTCTACTAATAATTAATAGACAAGCTAAAAGTAATAAAGTAGTACTTAATTAAGAACCTTAATAAAGGGTTTATTAAGCTAAGCTAAGCCCCTTTTACTTCCCCTATTTTATTTATAAAAAAGCCTAATAAAGGCCTTTATTTCTGTATTAACTATTAAAAGCTAAACGCTATTACTTAAAAAAATTGGTATCCTATTCCTTTAATTAACGAAACCCTTGCACGTCTAAGTTAGGTAAAGATCTTTACTAAACTTAATATCCGCTAAGCTTTCTACTAAATTAGGGTAAACCCTATATCTAAAGATTTAATAACGTTTTGTACCTATTATAGGTCCTATAAATATAAGGTCCTTCCTTTTAGATTAATAAATGGGCCGGCTATATACCAAAGGTATATAAACGATGTCCTTTTTAACTACCTTAATAAATTCTATATGGTATACCTAGACGATATCCTTATATACTTAGATGACAAACTTAAGTATAAAGTTTATATAAAGAAGGTCCTAGAGAGACTACAGAACGCAGGCTTATAAGTTAATATTAAGAAATATAAATTTAGAGTAAAACGTATAAAGTACCTTAGGTTTATTATTACTATAAAAGGAATTAAAGTTAATCCTAAAAAGGTTAAAGTAATCTATAACTGGAAACCCCCTTATACCGTAAAAGGGATTTAGTCCTTTTTTAGTTTTTGTAACTTCTACTACTAGTTTATCCGTAACTATAGAGTTGTAGCTAAGCCTCTTATATAACTTACCCAGAAAGACACGCCTTTTATCTTTAATAGTGACTATATAAAAGCCTTTAAAGAGTTAAAAGAGCGGCTTATCTCTTCTCTAATTCTTTATTACTATAACCTAAACCTTAAATTAATGTTAGAAATAAACGCTTCTAACGGAGTTATAGCAGGAATCCTATTATAGCTATATTAGGACGGTGAATAGTACCCTATCGCCTTTTTCTTAAAAATAATAGACCCGGCCGAGTATAACTATAAAATATATAATAAAGAAATACTAGCTATTATTTAATTATTATTCTAATAGTATGCGGAGCTTAAAGGTATAAACTCCTGGATTAAAATATATATAGATTATAAAGCCCTAAAGTACTTTATAACTATAAAGCAGCTTACTAAACGGTAAGCTTAGTAGGCTAAAGTACTTTTTTAATTCTTCTTTATAATTATATATCGTTTTAGTAAGTAAAACTTTAAGGCTAATACCCTAACTTAAAGAGAATAAGATATAGGACCCTAGGATAAGCTAAAGACCTAATATTGGACGCGCGCGCTCTTCTATTCTAAATAGCTTAACTTATAGATCCTTAAAGAGCTAGACTTTTAGTAAAACAAGCTAGTACTAATAGAGGAGTCCTTATACAAACTAATAGGGCTAATTAACCGCCTCCTAACTGTAAACTGCACGGCTAACGCCCTAAAGGCCCTCCGCGATTAGGCTATAAGAGGAAACCCTAATTTTAAAATAGAGGAAGGATTACTCCTATATTAAGAGCGGCTTATAATCCCTAACGTTAACAATTTACGGACTAAACTAATTTATGAAGCCTATTACTAAGTCTCTACGGCATACCATAGTAAGAATAAGACTTGTAAAATTATTAGCGGCCGCTACTACTAGCCTAGGATAGCTATGGATATTAATTAATATATACGGAACTGCAACAACTACTAAAGAGCTATAATCCTATGAGATAAGACCCTAGGACTACTAAAACCGCTTTTAATACTAGAGCGCCCCTAGTAATATATCTCTATAGACTTTTATAAACTACCTATAGACCATAACGGATATAATATAGTTATAATTCTAGTTAACCGCTTTAGTAAGCGCCTATTCTTAATCCCCTACTATAAAAATATTAATACTAAAGAGGCGGCCTAGCTATATATCTACTATATCTACCGAATTTACGGACTGCTAAATACTATTATATCTAATTGTGGGCTATAGTTTATATTAGCCTTTTAAAACGAGTTTACCTAAATCCTAAGTATTAAGCTAAAGCTCTCTATGGCGTATTACCCTTAGATAGACGGTTAGACAGAGATTATAAATTAGTATTTAGACTAGAGACTCCGGCCCTTTATTAATTACTTCTAAAATAACTAGTCTAAACTGCTCCCCCTAATAGACTATACCCAAACGACCCTACCCTATAACTCTATAGGGTTTGCCCCTATTTAGCTAAAAATGGGCTACTTACCCCGCATAAGCTTTAACTAAAAAAGATTAAAAGAACCCTAAACTATACGTGAGAAACTATCTTATAGTAAGGCCTAGCAGTACACTAAATGCTTAAAAGAGGCCTAGACGATAGCCTATAAGAACTTGGAAAAAGCCTAAAGGTTAATAAAATAGTAGGCGAATAAACACCGCTAGGAACCTAACTTTACCCCTAGTAATAGGGTCTAGGTTATAATAAAGAATTAGAGGACTAAACGGCCTAGCCATAAGCTAAACTACTAGATAGTAGGACCGTACGAGGTCCTAGAGAAGGTAGGTAACTTATATAAGGTAAAGCTCCCAGATTTAATTAGAGTTTACCCTATTTTCTTACCAGATAAGTTATAGAAAGCTATAAGTGACTTATTACCCGGGTAGAAGAACGAGCCTCCCCTACTAATTTAAGTTAGTGGTAATAATAAATAGGAAGTTAAAGAAATACTAGCATATAAGCTAGTGCGAGGAACGCTAAAATACTGTATTTAATAAAAGGGCTATAACCTAGACCTAACCTAGTACCCTGCTTAGAACTTTATAGGCTGCCCTTAAAAGCTTAAAGAGTTTTATAATTAATACCCTAACTTACCTAAACCCCTAAAGTACCTAGATAAGTAGATGGAATATTAATATAATAAAGACAATAAGTTACTAAAAGAGTATAGAGATAAGAACGCCCTGAGGCCTAAGGAACGAAGCCTACTATAATATACGGCCACCTAGATTTACGCGTCACGTAAAGCCTTTAAATATTTAGGAACTTTAACTACCGGTTAAAGTTCTCTAATTAGCCAGATCCTTACTAAGAGTCTTAATAGCTACCCTTTCCACTCTAGCGCTTCTATGTAACCTACAGTCGCCTTATATACTTAGTCTAAACGCACTTACGTCTCCTTTTCTCTAGTTCCACTTCGTTTTTAATAAAGCCTAAGGGCAGGCTTTCTTTTAAAGGGGGGAGTAATGTTACGGCACTATAACGCGTAACTTAAACAGGGAGCCTAGTTAGGGGTTTGGCTAAGGACTTAGCGTTATAACGCGTATATATTATATCTCTACCTCCTATATATACCTCTCCTCTTCTCCTTAGCTTAGTATCTTCGCAATACAGCATTCTACAAGCTTTGGTTTAGAGGCATTTATATAAGCCGTAATAGTATACTGCGTACTTACTACTATTATATATAACTATTCTAGGTATTAAATTAAGGTAGATTCTATAAAAAGAAACTACTAACTAAGTTAGTGGTTTTCTTAATATTACCTTATAAGCTTTACTTACTCTATATAATTTGCATTTTACTATTATTAGGCCTTTTAGAATCGCGCCTATTACTAACTAAGGTAGTTACTTAATTACTTCTTTTCTATACAGCCCAATTACTAGTACTATATATAGCCTTCTACCTAATTTAGCAGAAGCTTTAATAGTTTTAATTAAGTTATAAAGGAGGCCTCTAGTAAGTCTCTCTTTAGCTTATTATATTTAATAGTAATCTAACTACAGTAGTATTTATAGCGGGTGTATGTCTTATTATTACTATTTTTTTTAATTTATATCCATTATATTGTACTACGTACAATACTGCGCATGCAGCCTCTAGGCTATTATTACTATAGAAAGAGTGTTCTTATAAGGGTTATTTTGGCCCTTACTCAGCTGCATCGCCTAGGGGCTCTTAGGGGTCGCCAAGGCTAGCCTTCGGCTAGCCCTTAGCACCTCCTTATAAGCTCCTCGGGCTTGCAGCCTCCTTCCTCCCCCATCAGTTCGTCTCTGTACTAGGCTATTACCTACCCTCATTACCATATCGTCCTCTTCCACCGACTCCCTATGTGACTCATACTCGGCTTGCCTGCTCCCTACAGTACACCCTAGCAATACTGCCTTACAGTTCTTTTTATTATTCTAGTAGATATTCTTATTATTAAGCTTTTAGATATATAGAGGCTTAGTATAAAAGCTTAATATAAAGACTACTTCTATAAGCAGTATCTATTTCTTACCCTTAGGGTAGTTATTTATAACTATAGCTATACAAAATCCTATAATCTCTTATATATAACATGCGGATCGTTAATACCCTAACGAAAATTTTGACCCGACTTTATGATTAATAAGCCGATTAATTAACACAAAGCTTTAATTTAGAGCCTTATTGTATAGAGCTTAATTAACATATACTAGTAGGTATGGATTTGTTTCGTAAATCCTATACCTCCGTCGTGCTTCGTAGTAGGGGGTAAGCTTTGGGCAGAGCCTTGTGCAGAGCTTTAATAGAGCCTTATATAGAGCTTTGGTAGGGCCTCGTGCGGAGCTTCGCGCAGAGCCTTGCGCAGAGCCACGTGCAGACGTGCGGACGTGCAGACGTGCAGACGTGCAAACGTGCAGCTGTTTGTTTTGGCGATTAATTGCAGAGACATTTGCAGAGACGATTATATAGGCAATTGTATGGGCGTTTGGTTAACCGTTCGTACGGGCGTTCGTATGGGCAATTAATTAATTAATCAATTGTATAGACGTTTGTAGAGCCGTGCGTAAAGCCGTGCATAGAGCCATTTGTAGAGCCGTTCGTAGAGACGTTCGTACAGGCGTTTAGTTAATTAATTGATTAATTGTATAGACGTTTATATAGGTAATTAATTGATTAATTAACTAATTATATGGGCGTTTGTACGGGCGATCGTGCAGACATTCGTAGAGCCGTTTATAGAGCCGTTTGTGTAGACAATTATAGAGCCTTCCTAGTATATCAGTGCTGCATGTTAGTAGAGCTTTAGAGCTCCGTATTAAGCTTTAAGTAGAGTTTCGAGTAGAGCTTTGAGCTCAAGGGGGAGACCCCCTTAGACCCCCCCCCCTCCTACGCACTGCGTGCTCTATTTACCGCGTAGGCAGAGCTCTTGCAGAGGCTTTGGTAGAGCGTTCGGTAGACCTTCCATAGAGCTTTACATAGAGGTTCGTATAGAGCTTTTATAGAGCTTTCGCAGAGCTTCGTGCAGAGCTTTGGTAGAGCTTCATATAGACCTTCAGTAAAGCTTTGTCCAGAGCTTTAGTAGAGCTTTATGCAAAGCTTCGGTAGAGCTTCGTGCAGAGCTTCGCCAGAGCTTCGTGTAGAGCTTCGGTAAAGCTTTGTCCAGAGCTTTAGTAGAGCTTTATGCAAAGCTTCGGTAGAGCTTCGTGCAGAGCTTCGCCAGAGCTTCGTGTAGAGCTTCGGTAGAGCTTCGTACAGAGCCTTGTGCAGAGCCACATGCAGGCGTTCGCACGGGCAATTAACTGCAGAGACGTTTGTAGAGACGATTGTATAGGCAATTGCATGGACGTTTAATTGATCGATTATATGGGTATTTGATTAATTAATTGATTATATGGGCGTTCGTACGGCCAATTGTAGAACCTTCCTAGTATATTAGCATTGCGTGTTAGCAGAGCTTTAGAGCTCCGTATTAAGCTTTAAGTAGAGCTCTAAGTAGAACTTTGAGCTCAAGGGGGAGACCTCCTTGGACCCCCCCTGCGCACTGCGTGCTCCATTTACTGCGTGGGCAGAGCTCTTGCAGAGGCTTCGGTAGAGGCTTTGGCAGAGCTTTTAGTNGAGCTTTTGCAGAGCTTCGTACGGAGGTTCGTGCAGAGCTTTTGTAGAGCTTTAGTAGAGCTCCATGCAGAGCTTTAATAGAGCTTTGAGTAGAGCTTCGAGTAGAGCTTCGAGCAGCAGTGAAGGGATTGGAGCGGGGTCTATTTGGAGCTCCTGGCTGGATTCAGGTTCGATCTGGATCTGGATTGGGCCTTCTAATTAGTGGATTGGAGTGGATTTAAGGCTGATGTAACTCCTGGAGCTCCAGATCTATACCCAATTTGAAGTGCGGCTGAGGAGGAATAGAGCGCTGGGGGGTCAGTGCGCGATGCGAGGCTAATTGGCGACTCTGGTGGCTCTACCGCTAACTCGTGTATTAGCCATTGAATCCAGGACACCCGCTCATCCTACTACCGTTGTCACTGCTCCTGCCGTTGCTACTTTGCATCTACACTTACTAACTTAGTGTTATAGTGCCTTCCTTTCCTGCCGCCGCGATGGACTAATATCTATTAGTTCGCCTACCTCCACTATCTAATAAAGTTATCCTTGCTCCCAAATTAATTAATCCTAAAGCTAACGGCAGGTAACAGCAGCGAAGGCAGCTCCGGCGGAGGGAGCTGCAGCTAAGTCGGTGGTTATAGAGTCGAATAGTGGCGACGGTGAGGGTAATAATGAGGACGCATACGCCGCCTTTGAGGCGGTTGAGGTGGAAGATAAGGTTATTAAGGAAGCTGAGCGATTTGGAGTCAATTTAGTAAGTTCAACTAAGTCCAACCTATCGCCAAGACTTACTATTTATAGTATATATTTAAACTGGAGCTGCATTGGAGCCCTGGAGCTCCACGGCCTTTTTGACGTATGGAGTGGATTTGGGGGTGAAATCCACTCCACTCCAATCCAATCCTTTCACTGTCGAGCAGAGCTTTGTATAGGCGTTCGTGTAGGCGTTTGTATAGACGTTTGTAGAGACAATCGTACAGACGTTTATACGGACGATTGTATGGGCGATTGTAGACGTTCGTAGAGACATTTGTAAAGACGTTTGTAGACGCTCGTAGAGACGTTTAATTAATCGATTATATAGGCGTTCGTACGGGCGATCGTGTAGATATTTGTAGAGTCATTTGTACGGACGATTGTACGGGCAATTGTAGAGCCGTCGTAGAGGTGTTTATAGAGATGTTCATAGAGACGATTATAAGACTTCCCAGTATATTAGTGCTGCGTGTTAGTGGAGCTTTAGAGCTTCGTATAGGGCCCTAAGCAGAGCTTCGAGTAGAGCTGTCGATCGGTAGTCCGTGCACCGATGAGTAAGTAAAGAATAAGGACTCTGTTTATTCAACTATGAAGAAAAGAAGCTATTTATACATGAGGTAGGTGTCTGAAATAGGAAAGGGAGGGGGGGTATGTAACTGAAACGGGGGTAGTAGTACACCCGAAATGAGAACAAGGATAGGGTAATAGGCTAAATTCAACCTAAATCGATACACCCCCCTAGCTTTAAGCCCTTATAGGTTAAAGCTGTATCACAGGTCTTAGTATGGTGTTAAGTTGAAAATACCCTATATCTTCTTGCTTGCCTTAGTCAATTTAGATCCTATCCTTAATATTAACCAAAGGCCGTCGAAAACGGACTCTGCACCTGTACGTGGTGACGGCTACGAACCTGGTCTTTGAAGTTCAGATCCAGAGCCAACGCAGAGACGCCGTATAGCGTGCGGACAGGACCTGGTGGTGGTTGTGGGCGTTAAGGGCGGTGGTAAAAAGTTTTTGGATGGTAAGATCTTAAAAACCACTATTGTTGGCCCTCTATAATATAATAACTACTACTGTTCTCCTATCTAGGGCACCTATACAATCCAACATAGATGTATAGTATTTAATAGCATCCCCCAACCCCTAACAGAAAGCATTAACAACCTTTTATATTAATGAACAAGCGAACGCAAACAAGTAAACAAACAAGCAAATATATGGCCCCTTCTAACCCCTAGGGCGATTGCCCGCGGAGTATACGGTCACTCGCCGTACTGCCGTAATACTACTGAAGCGACAGCCGGATATAACCCTATATGGTTTTCCTTATCTCCTCTTAACGGAGTAGTGCCCCTAAAGAGGGCCTAGTGACTAGGGCCTAGGCATAAAAGATACCTAGGTATATATATCCCGCTTTCGGCTTTTAGTATTAGAATAGTAAAACGAATAAATTCCCCTTACGCCTTTAATAGGCCCTAGGGGGGGGAAGGTATGGCGTATATAGTAATAGTTAAACAAGAGATAGTATATAGGGGATGGCCAAGATATAGGAAACAACAATAATACAGTAATTAATTAGCAAGGCCTAGCTGGGACGTAGTAAACCCTAGCTTAGATAAGCTAGAGAAGGAAGTAGTGGTTCCTAAGGAGTTCGAACATCTAAGGAGGACAAGATATAGCCGTAGGCCCGTAGGGCCGCCGCTATAAACGGACATGGCAAATCGGGGTTTTTTATCCTACTAAGGTGGCTTATAGGGTTTTTCCTCCCCCTAGCAGTAAGGGTTTTTTCCCGTTAATATTACTTTTCCCTTATATACAGAGTAGTCTGCGTGGGGCTAGATAGCATCCGTATCAGACGTTAATTAAAGAAGAATTATTAATATTAACCAAATTTAATTAATAAATAAATGTCTCGTGCTTCTACCTTAGCAGAGCTTTTATTAAGCCGTCTGCTACTATTACTACAGTAGGCGTCCAGTTAATCCTAATTTAATCGTCACGTACTTCTTAACGTAACTAATAGTGGTGTATATTAACGTGTTAGAGCTTTATAAATAGCTCTGGTCCGTCCTTTATAAGTAGTTAAATCGTTTATAAATTATTACAGTTAATCGTTTACCTGTTATTTAAGGTTAATCTAATTTCTTTAAAGAAGCAACTCTACTAGATTAACTCTGTTCCTATATATAACAGAGCCATAAGCTCTGCCTTAGTGCTTAACTTTATTACTAATATCTGCTTAGTAGAGCGCTAGTTAATTAGTCCCCCAAATAGGGTAAATAGATATCCTTCCATACTACGTTTACTTATTAAGTCGTCTCTAAACGCTACGTCGCTTACTCCTATAAAGACTTAACTCCCTATATTATGTCCTAAATATTTAATCGTAAGCGTCCTTATCTAATATAGGTAGGTAATTGCTTAACGAGCTGCGGCGTTATATAGGGGTAAGGGATTTTGTAGGAATTCCGATAGCTTACTTAAAGCTCTTACTGCATTAGGTCTTATAATACAGGTCGCATAGAGAAGTAAGATAATTATCCTCTGGTAGATGTAGGTATCTTAATTTAAAGCTTCCTCTAGGTTTGGTAGGAGCTTATTAGTACTTATAGGTATACTAACTAAGCGTATATTAGTTAAATAAAAGTTATTAGCGATCTTCTTAATATAGGAGTCTTAATAGAGCTATAGTGTAAGGCAGTATTGCCAGGGTATACGGTAGGGAGCAGGCAAGCCGAGCATGAGTCACAAGGAGAGTCGATGGAAGAGGACGATATGGTAATAAGGGTAGGCAATAGCCTCATACGGAGACAAACCGATGAGGAGGGAAAGGGCTGCAAGCCCGAGGAGCTTATAAGGAGGTGCCAAGCCTAGCCTTCGGCTAGGCCTTGGCTACCCCTTAGAGCTCCTAGGCGATGCAGCCGAGTAAGGGCCAAAATAACCCTTACATTGCCCCCCCCTTGGTTAGGGCTGGCCCCCAGCCCGTATCCCAATAGATTGATTCTATATATAGAAAGGTAAGCAGTGCAGAAGCCTTGCTTGTACAGGGGAATAAAGAAATGGGGGAAAAGGACCAGCCAAGCAGCCTCGATAAAAACCTTAACCTATGGCCAAAACCCAGTGGGAAAAAGGGCCTATTTTAGGTAGGAAAAGAGCGTCTGCTGGTGGGTAAGACTTGATCGTATACGATCAGTCTTGGAGACAATCGCCTGCGATTAAGTCTCGACAGCTCTATGGCTGANAGCCAGATAGTCTCCACTTGGAGCCGGCTTGATCGCAAGAATATCCCTTACATNCCCCCCCCTTCTTGCGGTCAGCCCCCTCNATTACCTTGCGGTAGCGGGAGATTATAGAGGGCTCGTCCCGGAAGGGTTCGGAGAGATGTCGGTATTTAACCGCGATAGGGTCTTGTGAGCTTGAAGCAAGCTGGAGCTCTTAGAGCAACCAAAGCTTTACAGAGATGATCGCGTAGGATCTTTAAGCTGCTGCTATATCTTTTAGGCAAGCTATAGCTCTTAATGCAAGCTGGAGCTCTTAGAGCGACCAAAGCCTTGCAGAGAGATCGCGTACGATCTTTAAGCCGTAGCTCTTGAAGCTATAGCTATAGCTTAAGGATGGCATTTAACCGCAATAGGATCTCATAAGCTAAGCTTATAACTTCAGAAGAGACAATCGCGTATAATTTAGTCTCGGCAGCCCTTAGGCTGACAGCCGGAGAGTCTCCAGGTCGATCACATAGGATCTGTTGGCCACGGAGGTAGCTTTCGACCGTATTACAATTGTCTTTAATGCCTAGTACCCTATGTAAAGACTACCCTAGTGCTTACCCTCGTATTTCGTATGTCTTAGTACGTATCTCTNTTGCCTNTACCTCCCTCCTTTCCTATTCTAGCATCTTCCTCNTGTATATATAGACCCTNNAGAGCCACCTTNAATAGAACAGATCACTCNTANAATTCTGTGTCTCTACCTACCAGCCAGCTTAAGTCATTTCGTGATACCTGCCTGGCTGAAAGGATCTTTAAGCTGCTGCCATTCTCTTGGGCAAGCTGTAGCTCTTGAGGTAAGCCATAGCTTAATAAGAGACAACCGCCTACGGTTTAGTCTCGGCAGCCCTTTAGCTAATTGGGCAGTAGCCCTTAATTACATTTAATCTAGAAGAGAGGGTAGTAGCTATAGCTTTGAAAACTAGCCGTCAGTTCTTCGGATAGCCATTAAATCGCAATCGGATAGCCTCTAGGGTAGCTACATCTCTTTAAGGACGTTCAACCTTCCAATCTCTGTTGGTGGGACCTCTGTAGCGAGTGAACCGCGGTTGGCCTATAGAGTGTTTGCAAGCTTAATCGCGTAGGATCCCCCTTAACTCCTGCCAGAAAGCTTTCAGATAGCAATCGAATCGCCTTCGGGTCGCCGTCGGGGCAGAGCTGCACCGCTGCACTGTCGATCATATGCGGGTATACCAATCGCCAAGGTGATCGCGTACAATCCGGATAGCCCCGACCCTTGGCCAGGTAGCTACCGTCTCCCTTATCTCCTGATCCGTATCTACCACCGTAATATGCGGATGCGATCTACCAGACGTCTGCTGGTGTAGCTGCTCTGCAGCATACGCGATCGTCCTAGGTAAGGTAGAGGACCTTGATCCGTATTCCAATGAACCTTTGTATACGGATGCGATCTGCCAGGCGTCTGCTAGTGTACCTGCTGTGTCGCAGTGAACGCGATCGTCCTAGGTAAAAATAGAGGATCGTGAAATTGCTCGAGGGCGAAGCCCTCGGCTTGCTGCAGGCTACCACCCACAAGGGTGTAGGATCGGTTCAAATGTAAGGCAGTATTGCCAGGGTGTACGGTAGGGAGCAGGCAAGCCGAGCATGAGTCACAAGGAGAGTCGATGGAAGAGGACGATATGGTAATGAGGGTAGGCAATAGCCTCGTACGGAGACGAACCGATGAGGAGGGAAAGGGCTGCAAGCCCGAGGAGCTTATAAGGAGGTGCCAAGCCTAGCCTTCGGCTAGGCCTTGGCTACCCCTTAGAGCTCCTTAGAGCTCCTAGGCGATGCAGCCGAGTAAGGGCCAAAATAACCCTTATATATAGCTTCTTCTAACTCCTATTTCTTAAGACTTAAATTCCTAGGAACTAGGACAGTTTACTTAGGTCCTTTATCTTATATCTCTTTATAAGCGCATTCTTAAAGCTTAAAAGCTCTAACTGGTTCCCCTTAGTACTTACGGCATAAATATCGTCTATATAGAAGAATATAATTAGTTAATTGCTATAGTAGAGACACAGCTCTCCACTAACAGGCTTTAACCCTAATTTGGTTAGTTCCTAACTTAAGTTATTATACTTGTCAGGAAAACGGGAAGTGGCGTAGGAAATTTGGTTTCGCTAAAAGTGTTTTTAGGGCCCGGGGCTAGCTTTCCGCNATATTAGCNAACCCCCCCTAGCCCGGGGCCAGCTTTTAGCCATATTAGCTGACCCCCCCTAGCCTAGGGCTAGCTTTTAGCCATATTAGCTAAGCCTTAGAGCTATACGCTAGNACTATGCTAGCTTATAGCTATAAAATAAATATTATTACTATTATTGTATTTATTGCTATTAGGGTATTAAAATCCTAAAGGCCTCCGGGCAGGCTTCTAGCAGGCTTTCTAGTAGGCTCCTAGCAGGACTTTAATTTTTCTTATTATCTAAATCGTCCGAAGTACTATTGGGTCCCCGCTATATTCCCGACAGCCTCTATATGTGCCTTTGTATACCCCTTGTATACCTAAATGCTACCTTTACCCTTCCTTCCTTCCTTATATCCTCCCTACTTAGGGAGGCACCAAAACGGTAGCTAGAGGACTGTGACTAGAACCAGACGACCGTCGCCAGAACTAGATGACCGTCGCCAGAACCAGACGACCGTCGCCAGAACCAGACGACCGTCGCCAGAATCAGACGACCGTCGCCAGAACTAGACGACCGTCGCCAGAACCAGACGACCGTCGCCAGAACCAGACGACCGTCGCCAGAGCTAGACGACCGTCGCCAGAACCAGACGACCGTCGCCAGAACTAGACGACCGTCGCCAGAACTAGACGACCGTCGCCAGAACCAGACGACTGTCGCCAGAACCAGACGACCGTCGCCAGAACCAGACGACCGTCGCCAGAACCAGACGACCGTCGCTAGAACCAGACGACCGTCGCCAGAACCAGACGACCGCCGCCAGAGCCAGACGATAATCGTTTAAACGACCAGCCAGCAAACACTACGATCAATTCAATCGATCGATCGAATCGAACTAGAGCCTCGATATCATCCTATTACCAAATTAAATCGAATTAAGGCCTCTTAGGGAGGTACCCTAGACGACCACCGTTTAAACGTACAGCCAGCGAACGCCTAGAGAGAACGATTTAAATTAATATAATTAATCGCAATTAAATTAAGCAGAGCCTTCGATCGGGCCAACCTCTCCCCCGAATTATAGATATAGACAGGTAGGCATAGATAAGTAGGCACGACCGGCAGGTATAGATAGGTAGGCACGAATAAGTAGGACGGTTAGACGGTAGGATAGGTAGGATAGGTAGGACAGGTAGGACAGGTAGGATAGGTAGGATAGGTAGGACAGGTAGGATAGGTAGGACAGGTAGGATAGGCAGGATAGGTAGGATAGGTAGGATAGGCACTAGGCCTAGTTAGGAAATTAGTATATGGCTGGCGGATCATCGGGAACGCCGCTAATTGACGATTTGGAGACTTTGCGAGAGATATCCCTTATAGCTACTATTAATTTTAAATTTTGAATTTTTGAATTTTAAATTTTGAATTTTATTATAATTATATATATTGTAGCTATAGGAAATATTATATAAAATATATAAAACGTATAAAATGTATAAAACGTATAAAACGTATAAAATGTGCTAATGTTGCTAATATGGCCCCGGGCTAGCCCCGGGCTAGCGTAAATAAGTGTATATAAGTAGATTAGCGGATCCAGCTGAAATGACCCCGGGCTAGCCCCGGGCTAGCCCCTAGCTAGCCCTTACTACCCTCCCGTTTTCCTAACGACTAGAGATGTAGCAATCATTAAAGTCCGTAAAGAGCTTTACGTAGTAGTAGACATTTGCCCTTAATAGTAAATCTATCTAGACACTTAATATAGACTATTTCATTAATTAAGCTATTCGCAAACGCGTTAATAGCGTCGCCCTACTAAACATCTAAATTAAATGCTGTGATAACTGCTACAAGAGCTCTAAAGACTTTAGCTACTAGAGTCGCCGCATAGGTATCCTTATAAATCGACTCTTATAGATCGCCTCTTATATAGAGTTATGCTTTAAACTTTGTTAGATATCTATTAGTGTTTATTTTATAGGTAAATCTCTAGGTTATAGGCACCGTTTTAACTAATAAAGTCTTATTTATAACCTTAAATATTTTATAACCATCTAGGTCTATATACTTTTTTATAGCAGTAATAAGGAACTCTTCCCTATACTAGTGTTTTATAAGCTCCTTTTAGTTCTTAGGTAAAGGTAGTAGCTTATTATAATAGATTTTTCTATAATATTTTAGGCCTATATAAATGGCTGCCTAAAGTACTTTAAAGCTATCTACCTCTTTAAAGTAAGTTAAATAAGCTATATACCATTTAGGTAGCCTCCTTAATTATTTACCCTTTATAATATTATCTTCTTTAACAGCTGCGCTATTACCCTATAAGTTATCCTCTATAGGTACGTATTTATAATGCGGTTATTAAAGGGTAGAGTAAGCTAAGGAGCTTAAGAATCCTTTAATAGGAATTAGTTAAGGTTCTAGCGTCTTATTTAGGGTAGGTAGGAAATTGTCCTTTAAGGTTTATAAGCTTGCTATATTATTGTCTTAATCGGTCGCTATAATAGGGGCTCTTAGGGGTCGCTAAGGCTAGCCTTTGGCTAGCCCTTGGCACCTCCTTATAAGCACCTTAGGCTTGCAGCCCTTCCCTCCTCATCGGTTCGTCTCTGTACCTAGGCTATTGCCTACCCTCATTACTATATCGTCCTCTTCCATTGACTCTCCTTGTGACTTATGCTCGGCTTGCCTGCTCCCTACCGTATACCCTAGCAATACTGCCTTACAGTCGCTTTATCTTAATTTCCACCAAAATCTATCTATTAATTTCTACCATTATCCACTTAAATCTTATTTAAAGTCTTATTATCCTTATCTAACGTTTTATTAAGCTCTTCCTAAAGCGTCCTATTAACTTATAACACATTAATTACCTCTAAAATTTAATTAGCGCGTTTACGGAGCAGATTTGCAAGATTTAGCTAATTATTATTATAGAGTAATTGCTTATTAAATATAACATCTCTTATTTAAATTACCTTCTTTTTACTAGGGATATAGACCCTAAAGATATTTATTAACTAGTACCCAACTAGGTATCTAATATAAGCCCTTAGTTTAAGCTTTTAAGTATATAAAAGGTTATATTTAAGTAGGTAAGCTCTATAGCTATATATATATAGATAAGCTATATTTGGTTTTAATAATAAGAGCCCTAGTGCTAACTAAAGCTTTTTAAAAGGTGTTATCCAGTTAAGCTAGGCGTTTAGTATTCTATTAATTAAATACGCTATAGCTCTAATAATCTCTAGCTAGAGCTCTTCTAGTAATTAAGCTTTAATTTACATATAATAAGACTTAATAATAATTACTCCCCTAGAACGTTTAGCAGAACCGTTTTATAACTTTATATATAGGGCCAAATACTCTACCGTAATTCCTTCTTAGTTTATCTAACTATAGAAGTCGCCACTAAGGGAGGTTTCGCCATTAATTCGGATTACCGCGATCTTCTATTTATATTAACGCTTCACCTTATTTAAATATCGTATAATTGCTTATATTATTAACAACTTTTAGGCGAAAGTCTCTACCTTATTTATCTGTAAGAATTCGTTAAAGAAATATATTATCTAATTATAACTGTTATACGCCACGATCTCCGGAAATAGGTCAATATACACTTAGTAGAAGGGCCTCGTTGCCTTATTAGTAGGTGCTCTTCTTAATATAATTTCGTAAGCCTTGTTAATAGCATAGGTTTTATAGTTAATCGTCGTCGGTCCTTAAAGCTTCGCACTACCCACCTCTTAGGGTAGATGCTTAATTGTATTAGGTCCTGTATAACCTAGTCTCTTATACTAAAGCCTTCCTACTACTTCCTAATTAGGAAGGGGGTCTCGCAATTAGATTGCAAATAAGGCCTTTAGCTCATTATATTTAAGCGTGTTTTAGTTATAATATCGCTTACAATAGGCAAACGTCTTACGATCGTCTTTGTAATATAATAAGTTCTTTTTATTATCCTACTATATATTCTTATCGTTAAACCTATCTAGACAGGCCAAATTTATATAGAACGCCGGTACATATACTATATTAGCTAGTAGGATCCTCTTAGGGCCTACTAGTGTCTAGATTATAACTACTACTATCCCTATGCCCTTAACTAGATCTAGGCCCGTTCCGGCGTATACAAAGTTATTACTTAGCCAGAGCTCGTCGACAAATCTTAATTAATTGTTAATAACGTGTATCGTAGTTCCGTTGTTAAAAATAACGCTATTATATAGCTTATAGTTAGAACCTGTGTTATAGGCGCCTACTTAGTATACGGCGAAGATACCGTGGTTGTCTTCCTTTTAACCTCCTTCT
Source organism: Cenococcum geophilum 1.58 (assembly GCF_001692895.1). Lineage (NCBI taxonomy): Eukaryota > Fungi > Ascomycota > Dothideomycetes > Gloniales > Gloniaceae > Cenococcum > Cenococcum geophilum. Next base: position 2,056,386 of record NW_027137560.1, on the reverse strand, counting down.
AGGTTCTATACGGCTTCCTTTTATAGAGCTTCCTTGCCTAAAGCCTCCTTCCTTATCTTCTTAATTTTTAACTTAGTCTAATTTAATACGCTTATAATCCTTTCCTTAACCTTTATAGCCGTGGCTTTATCTAATTTCCAGTCCTTTAATTAAACCAATTCGTTAATATAAGGATACTCCGGAAACTAGTAAACATCTCTATAGTAGTATAGTAGGGCGTCTTTCTTCTATAATGTCCTAGATAATATAGTTCTAGGAGCCTTATCCTTAGGTACTTTAAAAGCTTTATCCTTACAAGCTCCGTTAATTAACTCGCCCTAAAAGCCTACTATATTAGCACTAAGCTAATCTCTTCTTTTTTAGGCAGTTTTTATTTATTAATAGTTCTAATATATTTTAACTAGTTAATCTATAGATATTATTTAGTCACTAGCCCAGTTGTGTTTATTAAATTCGACCCTCCATATTAAGGCCCAGTTTAGTAATACTAGCTCTACCACTATTAGAAAATCTCTAATTACTTAGTTGCCGTGTACGTCCGGCAATTTAATATTTTTATAGTTGTTATATATCTTCTCCTACTGCTATAGCCAGGCCTTAAAGTTCTGGTTCTTTAGGCCCTTTTTAACCTTAGTATATTAAGTGGATAGGTACAGCTTACGTGCTATATTGGTAGGGGCAACCCTCTCCTTAAGAGCTACTAGGGTGTTATATACTAAGTTAATACCTAGTATATAGGTATTAAGGTTCCTAGCCACTATACTAGTAATATAACTTTGTAGGGAGGTTAAAGCTACCTTCTACTTCTTATATTCCTTCTCTACTATCTTATACCTCTTATAGAAAATTTAAAGCTCGTCCTTCTTATCCTTAAAGAGAGCTGTATATAAGGTTATTCTTAACTTCACATCTTAAGGCCTAGGAAAGGCTGGTTTAAGCAAATAAAGTAACTAATCCTATTTAGTTAAGGGGTTAACGTATTCCTATACGTCTGCTATTTAAGCTTAAAGCCTAATAAGGTTAATCCATTCGTCCTAATTAGCTTGGTTTAATAATATCACCGTTATAGTAATAGCTTAGGTAGGTTAAGAAGTTATATTAAGAGGTGCTTGTAAAGACAAATAAAGTATTTAATAAGGGGTACGATTAGTTAAATCAATTAGTTAAATAGGTATAATCTAGCAAGTTACCCGAGCTTATAACTATTAATTAGTAGTCTATGTACTAATAAGTAAGTAAAGAATAAGGACTCTGTTTATTCAACTATAAAGAAAAGATGCTATTTATATATAAGGTAGGTGTCTAAAATAGGAAAGGGAGGGGGGTATGTAACTAAAACGGGGGTAGTAGTACACCCGAAATGAGAATAAAGATAGGGTAATAGGCTAAATTTAACCTGAATCGACAAGAGCTTTAAGGGGAGACCCCTTGGACCCCCCTGCGCACTTCGTGTTCTATTTCACTGTGTGGCTAGTACACTAGGTGGGTAGAGATATTGCAAAACCTTTAGTAGAGCTTTTAGTAGAGCTTTTATAGAGCTTTATACGGAGCTTTTATAGGGCTGGTAAAGCTTAGTGCAGAGCTTTTGAAAAGCTTTTGTAGAGCTCGGTGTTTTGAAGTTCGTCACGTGGATTTTGCCACAACTTACCGCGCGCACTTTTTTAAAACCAATTAGAAGCCGGCTTGGCGGGGTTTAAATTCTAGGACCCGAAAATATAGACCACTTGTACCTTGGGTTAATAAGCCTATATAGAGTTAATCTAAGGAAGGCTTAATGTCGCTAATAAATCTAGCTTAATTATTAAAAACGTATATATTAGTTCCTAAATTAAGAAGAACACTATTATAAAGTTTATAGTTAGAGGCTATATTATAAGTTCCTTTTTAATAAACCGTAAAGACTCTAGTAGGCTCTTATAAGCTCTAACTACTACCGTCCTTTAGCTTCTTATTAGCCTAATTATCCTTCTAGATTTACTTAATTTAGGCTTTAATTCTAGGTGTTATATTAGCAATCTTCCTATCTACCTTCTTCTAAATTTCGTTACTTAGTTTAAACTAAGATAGGCAAGAAATCGACTCTACTATATACTAGCATTTATTATAGTAGTAACGTTTTCCGTATAAGTACTTTAGTAGCGGTTATCTTTCCTTCTTCTACTTATTTACTAATAATTTAAGCTTTAATTTAGGCTTTATATTTAGTAACTTACTTAACTTGTCCTTAAAGGTAACTATAAAGGATCCTTATAGGGCTTTACCCTTCTAGGCGAGCTTCGTATAATAGTAATTTTAGTATATTTTAACTAGTTTAAAGAAGCTAGGAAATTTCTTCTTCTTCTACTTAAGTCTTTTAAGTTAGTTCTTCTAATATTCTAACGTATATCAAGTCTTTTACCAACTAATTACTATATACCTTAGGTAGATCTTATTAGGTAACCGAGCCACCTCGCCTATATATATTGTTCCGCACAGCCGTACCTGGCATCAAGCCAGTCACTCGCTTACCTTTTATAGGTTTGTATAGCTAAGTAGTGCAGAGCTTATCACCTCATAGATCTAGCCCTTTATACTTAGTATATACCTTCTTCCACTCCTATAACTAGACCTTAAAGTTTTAGTTTTAAGGCGCTTTCTTAAACTTTATATACTAAGTAGCAACTTAAAGCTTTTAGGCGCTATTAGTTGGAGTAATTTTCTGCTTTAGTGACACTAAAACATAATAGGTAGTATTGCATTTAAATATATAAATAAGGTAGGTATATAAGATAAAGTTTTAAATTTAACTGCGTAACATATTACGAGCTAATAGCTATTTTCTATATAGCTTTATATTATTGTAAGAGGACTTTATAAATAGGGGGCTATAAGGACACGATTGTGGAACAGGATAGATTGGTAAGAGAGACGAATCCTTAAGGAGGTAAGGCCTCTGGGATTGTGGAGACTATATACTATAGGCACGTACCTTTAGCACGTAACCGGCGACTATCTAAGGGGTGTCTGGGGGTTGTCTTAAGGGCAACCCGGGGTGACCGCAATAACATCCCTTACAATTATCTCTATAGTCGACTTAAAGTATATAGAGCTCTCCCTTTTTATCCTTATCTAGCTCTAAGAGCTTTATCTTCTAGCTATTAATATTATTCGGTAAGGCTTAAATAGGTTCTTTAAGCTTTAGCAGATTAGTCTTAGGTGTTAATAGGTTAATATACTTCTAGAGATAATTATTATTGGCTTTTAACTTAATAACCTTAATTTATTTATCCTAATTGTTTAGGCTTGCTAGGATAACAAATAATATAATAATAGGCGTAGTCTCTTGTTAAGAAGTTATTATAGGTATCTATAACTAAGATAATAATAGGAATTAATAGAAATAAAGGCTTTAAATTAAAGATAATGCAGTAGACGGCCCGGGCTTATAACTATTAAACGGAGGATTAGGAATAAGAACTCTATCTTATTATAAGAGGCTCTGGAGCCTTACTATATATACTAGATAGGTAGCAAATAAAATAACGACGACGTCGTTATTTAGTCTGTAATAGTTAATAGAAATAGGTAATAAGACATTTAATAAGACATACGAAATCAAGAAAGACGGTACTTAGTTATAAGTTAAGAGACAACTAAGACATTGTACGTAAATACGATCTAGGTCGATAGACAGTAGTACAATAGTAGTAAGGAGATCCGATTTAGGTCGACAAGAAGAACATCTCTATAGGGATTTCCACTTTCTTATTGTTATTGGTTATAGTCTATATCTCGCCTATTCTTTATAGGGGTAGTAGGTATAGGTCTTTTACTAGGTGTCCTACCTTTTTTTTGCCCATTTTGCTATAGCCCAGAGGCCTTTATTATAGGGGAGGTTTTAAAGGTGCTAATAAAGTACTATAAATACCTTTTAATATTAATATTAAGCGTTTAATATTTAACATTTAATATCCACTAATTAGTACTAAATATTAATAAAAGCACTACTTGTAATAGGGCTTACCTAAGCTATATTTATTATATACATTTAAATTATAAATATTTTGTCGCGCTTATAAATTAAATAGATATTTGGCTGAAATATATATGCATTTATTACTAAGACAATGATAGAAGACTGCATTATATTATTAGGCGGAAGATTAGATAATATAGACTCTATCTTATTCAATTTGGCTCTCGAGTCTCTATGTATATAGTAGGTAGGTAGGTACCAAAAACCCCTAATCTAGTCTTAATCTAGACGGACTAATTGAGTCCAAGGAGTTGATCCTGGTCGACGCATGTTTGGTATCAGTATGCTTTATACTGGACGAAAGGGGTGTTTGTGAAATGGTTTTGTTGGACCGCGGCGGCATACGTTTGGTCATCAGTGCACATTCCTCCACCGCTTGGCCCAATATGCGGACAATGGACATGGGGCCGCCATTGAACCATTTGTTCATGTACTGATCTGCACAAAAGCGTATTTTGACCTAACTCGTGCGCCTTGCCAAAACGAGTGGTCTGAGTGAGGAAATGAAAGCATGTCTCAGAATTGTCGTACTGCTGGTTTTCCTCGGTGCAGTGATTTTGATGGGTTCGGCATATGCTTTCTGCAAGTATTTTGGCGGTGTATTCTCTCGCCTGATCAGGACTTGTAGCGTTGATATCCGAAGCCGCAGCGGTTAAGAGAGTGTCTAGGAGGTAGCCAAACCAGCGGAATGTTGCGTCGTACTGCCATATTTTGCCCTCGTCGTTCCAGGCAATGAAAGTATCGATCGTCACAGGAACTATCCTCTGAAAAGTGGTGGCATTGTACGTCACAACTGTCGTTGCAGCAGCAATTCGGTCGTATGCAACAAATTCGGTAATCTCATAAGATGTCGGTACTCCAATAAGGCTAACGGCGTTAGGATCAGTGAAGAGACCAAAAATATACTCGGTGTTAAGCTCCGCTCCATCGAAGTTACGAGTAATATCAACGCGTCCTTGCACCTAACAGAGATTCAGTTTTAGTACTGGCGGTTATTAGTTTTTCTTACATCGGCTGTGAAAATTGTAGAATTAATGGTTTGAGCCTGCTCAAGGTTGGCAGGATATAGGAAGTTATCCCAGAGTTGGACTTCAAGCTCCCATAGCTCATCATATGTGAATTTTTGTTGCTGTGTACCACGGGCATGAAGACCTTTAGCGGTCTTTAGTGAAGAGTAGAAGGTCAAACGGATAAGGCAACCTACTAGGAGCCCTCTCGGTAAACCTATTATCACGAGCTAATGGTTTGGGAGTGCCAGTGGCAGAGACCCCCCCACAGATGGCAAGCAGGCTTAGAAAAGCGGAGAAAGTTTTCATATTGAAAGCAAGTATCAAGAGATATATTGCAAGAGGTAGCAATAATTCAAATGAAGTTTAGTTGAGAGCAAATGTTCAAATCCAGGATAACCCTGGAGAGGAATAGCTAAATATATAGGAAAACTTCGCAGATATATTGGCTACGATATTAACGGGCAGTTATTTTGTTGGGATATATTTGTAGGGATAGCATACATTTTCTATGAAGTCACATGAAATGTTGATTGCTACTTTGATGTGTGAGTCGACACTAGCTTAAGACTTTCTGCAAGTGCTGTCGGTGGAACGAGAATAACTAAACAGAACAGACGTACAATCTTCCCTCACGTTACGTATGCCGAGCCATGCACGTAAGAATTGGAGGTAGACGTTATCTAATTAGCTAATTGAACGCTATCTTAGCTCCAAGCCATACTTCAGTCCCATAGCTGAAAGCAGAAAGGCAATTACGTATCTAGGCGACACACACACGGGCTACTGTTAGCCAAGACGGAGGCAGTGCTGCCAACAGTCAAATATCCGGACTAATTGCCAGGATATTTAATTAACTAACACACGGGCCGTATTTGATTGAAGCTAGCCTGATTAACGGCCGATTTAATTAAACTTCCAATCAGATATTTAGCTAGGAGGTTGTCCCAGCAACGTGCCGCGATACAGTGGCAGAAAGAACAAAAGGTAAGATATTAAGCTTATCAATTACAAGAATTCGCTAGAATTTGCTTTAATCTATAAGATCTGCCTTTAGCTAGTGCCTCTAGCACTTACTAGCCTCTATAACCTCTACTCCTAAGCAATTTCGCTCATCTATAATAAGCCTTTTGGCCGCTAAGAATACGCGTTCTACCTTACTACTTATTACTAGTATTAAGAATATGTCAAATGCCATACGTACAAGGATAGGAAAGTTAGTTTAATGCTCCTTCTACCATATAAGCGGGTCCTAGATTAATAAAAGTCGGTAATTAAAAGACCTTAGATAGGTATTAAGCTCCAGACTATCTATATCCTTCTTCTTCTACTTATAATACTTCCGTAATAGGTAATTAACTAAGAATTCGTTATATGTAAAATAGGAAGATTTTATATTATTTGGCTAATTCTTAAAGTTAAAGGCGGAATTAATATTAGGAACCTTTTTATAATAACTTAGGAAAAGGTCCCTAAATGCCTTCCTTGCGGTCTTAACCCAACTTAGATACTCTACCCACTTATCCTTAAAGTACTTAAATCGCCGTATAGGGTAAAGGACAATAGCTATAATATAAAGAGGTAAGAAATCTGTTAGCTTAAAGTACTTCTTAAGCTTTAGCCAGGCCATATTAATACTAGTATTATAATACTTAGTTTGTTTAAAATTAGTATTAGACTTATTAATCTCCTTCTGCGCCTTCTTAAGAACATTATATATAAAGTTTATACTATAGAGAACTCTCTATAGTGCGCTATATTGTCCCTCTTAACTAACTTTTTATACTTAACCTTCCTCTTATTTATAAAGCTCCTAAAAGGGAACTAGTATTTTTTACCACCTAATTAGGTCCTCCTAATCGGCCTCTTATAGAAAGTCTTATCGAAGGTTATAGGCACCCTACTAGTTTAGAAGTTTCTAGCGGGTTTAGTAAAGGGTAATAGCAGCATATAGTTTAATTGCTAGTATTTATTAGTATAATAGCTAATATAAATTATAATAACTTAAACAAATGGCTCTAAACCGAGCTTTAAATAATTGCTATCTTTACAATACTAAGTTAAGGAGAAGAAGAAGGGGTTGCTAGGACTAATATAAACAAATATATACAGCTAACCGCTAAGGCTTATTATGCAGTATGTCTAAGTTATATAGGTTACTATAGGCGCTGCTATAGGAATATGCGGTATAAGTTGCTAGCTGGCAACTTATAGTGACTTATTACGGCCGTAAAGAGCCTAGAAATAGCGCGTAGTATAATACCCCTAGTAATAACCAAGAATGGTAATATGTAACATAATAGCAATATGCGGTATAATAGCAATATATAGTATATTGCGGCGATATAGCGGCAATATGGTAGGTAATATACTCTAGTACCGTTATATAAATAAAAGAAATAGAATATACCACGAGAAATTATAGCCTTAGTTAAATTCCACCAAATTCCTCTATCTATAAGAAGCTGGTAATATTAGAAGTCTTTCTCCTAGCACTCTCTAAATATTATCATCCTTATTAAATTATGGTTAATATAGATATAGATATTATAGAGCTTGCCAATCGGGCCTATACTATTCCAAAATTTAAATACTTTATCGTATAAAGTACTAGCTAGCTTCCGCTTAAGCTTACTAACGCCCTTACTAAATAGTAAGGCTTTAATAACTAGGTTAATAATATAACTAAGATATCGCAGGCGCGAATAGCCAACGTTAATATTAAACCAAGTTGCTAGCTCCCTTAGCATAATATTATTATCCGTAGTATTATCTATTATAAACGCCCCAAGATTCTAGCCAATCTCGTAGTTATTAATAACATTAGCTATAATCTCTGCAATTAATTAGCTAGATTTTACTCTATTCACTTTTTAGAAACCTAGAAGACAGTACTTAAGCTTATACTCCTTACTAATAAAGTAAGCGTATATCGCTATATACTCATTATAATTTAGAGAGCGCCAGCCATTAAGTAAGAGGTTAATTTTACTTTTTGCATATAAAATTTTATCCTTAATCTATGTCTTTCTTAACTGAAATGTATCTATTACCTAGCCCCTAATTATAGTATACAAGGATAAAAGGATTGCTTTGATTTTAGGTTGGCTAGAAATAAGAAGCTATTAAAATTAGGTATTTTAAATAGTCGAAAAGCTAAGGTTATAGGCAATTATTGTATTAATAAGGTCCTTCTTATATTTAAGATCGTTAAATAGCGGTGGAAGAAGACTACGTTATATAAAGCCTGTGTAAGTAGAACCTTATCCTTATAATAAGATAGAGTTAGGATCCCCGCCAGCTCCAGTTATTCTATAGGTCTTTTTTAAATAAGATATAATCAATAAGGTAGAGAGTATATTAAAGAGCTAGGTACCGTAAGCCTTTTTTTAATAGTAGCGCTTACAAAGCCAGAGCTTCTTATAGCCCTTTACTTGTAAATTAGCTCCATACTAATAAACCTAGGAAACCTTTGCCTTTATATTTAGGACCCGTTTATTACGTAAGCAATACTACACATCCTAAAGAAGCTGGCCACGGTATTTAAGAGTATTAAATTGAATGTTAAAAGCGCAGGCGTGCGAGGTCTAAGTGGGCTAAGATACTTCTAAGGTAGTCTTAAGTAAATTAGAATTAGATAATTGAGAAATTTTATCGATATCTAAACTTATAGTTCCCTTTAAAGTTAATAGGGTTATTGTATAATAAGATAATAGTGGGCAATCTAAAAAATTTAAACTGGATAAACTATTAACCGAGACTGTTAGATCATAAGGGGATATCACGTAGCTACGGTTCGTAGATAGTATAATAATTATTCTTGTTCTTCTTAAAGAAAGGGGTAAGGAACTTAAGGTTCCTCACCACACTAGTGCCGCGGCGGCACATAATGGCAACTTACCGTATATAACGGCAACTTACTATACGTGACGGCAATATGCCTTATATGGTGACTATTTGCCTTTATTCCTAACACTAGCAACTCTTCTTTTATAGTTGCTATCTATATATATATACCGCTTAACTAGCGGAATAAAAATTAATACTCCTTATTTACTATTGCCATTATAATATAAGTCTCACTGTCCTAAAATTTGCCTCTTAGCACGTGGTGCTTTCTTGCTTATAAGTTATAGGTAGGTATCTTATTAATAGGGCCGCCAAGGCGCTAGGGGTAAGCGAGCTAATAGCGATTTTTTATCCCGGGGATGGAAAATNCTNATTNGCTGGTTTAAGTTAGGGTCTATAGAATCTAACTAATTAGATAACTTTAACCGCCGGTTAAAGTTCCTAGATATCTTAAGACCTCTTATAACTAAGAAATTTCTAAGGACTCCCTTTTAACCTAACCTTTAACTTATATACGTAGAGTATTTATATTAACAAACGTCTTTAGTGCCTTATTTAGGTTCGCCTTTATCATTATATTTACTGGGTTATTTTAGCCATTAATCTATTAAATTTTAAAGAGTTCTTAATGCTTGTAGGATTACCAAAGTGCTATAATATTAATTATAAGGCGCTTCTCCTTTATANTACCAAGCTTAACTAAATACTTATAGAGGGAAAATAAATCGGTGTATATGATTATAGGGATAACGGGAAGTTTGAGTTAATCTATAATTATCTTTAGGGTAGTTCTAATTGCAATTGCTATATTAACTCCGCTAACTATTCTATATATCTCTAACACTAAAACACTTTAGGTAACGCGCTTACTCTTAGTTAAGCTTTAATAAATAAGATTGCTATAGATTATAAAGTCATTCTCTCCAGTAAATTCGTTTGCGATAATAATCTTATATCCTAACTAGGAGCTAAAATCTTTATTATTTATAAACAATCTATTAATAAATATAAAGAGCTTGGCGGTAGGGAGATTAATAGGCACATAAAGTAGTCCCCAATTAAAATGGTTTATTTGCTAGAAAAGACGCTTATTTAGGGTAAGGACATCATCCTTAATTAGTTCTTGGTGTTAAGTCGCAATAAAAAGATTAAATAAAGCCTTAGGTTAATAAATAAAAGCAATATAAGCTCCGTAAGCACGTTGCTTTATATATCCTTACTTTAGAGAATTAACATTAATAACGTTAATCTTCTTGCCTTAACCCTTCTGGCGTAAAGCAATGGAATCCTTATTTAGGGAGAGGATGCATCTATTAAAGAGTAATAGTGTTGTTAAGTTAAGCTTTTCCTTTAGCTTTACCATAAGATTTGCCTTTACTAGCTCATCCTCTTTAAGAGCTAAGAATTGGTCGTCTCCCAAGATAATTATATTATTAGTTTATATACTAATAATTCCAAATAGGGTTCCCGTAGTTATAATAAGGAAGTAGGGATTAAATATAAAAGTAGTTATTAAAAGCTTCTCTTTATAGTGCTTGCTATAGGTAGCCCACTAATAAGTTCCTACCTCTGCAATTCTATATAATGGCTTAAGTATAACCATAATCGTGTCTTTAGGATACTAGTGGCAAATTTACTCCGGAAGGTATGCCAATATTAAGCGCTAAAGGTGCATCTCTAATTAGGTGTAGGCTTAAGTAATATCTTATAAATAAACTACTATTCTATTCTTTATTAAGGAGGGAGCTAATATAATAATAACTCGCTAACTAGCTCGTTAAATTATAGGAGATTGTATAAGAATTATCTCTTTGCTATTATTATTATAACCTTAAATAATAAGCCTTAATTTCTCGAATGGGGCGTTAGTAGCTTTACCCTTAATCTCGTTAACCATTCTTAACTTAAAGATGCGAACTCCATTAAACTTAGTAGGGTTATATTTCTTAAATTTAAAGACTCCTCTTGCGATAAGACTGTCAATCTCCTGCTTATCGGATGCTTAGAAAGGAGCTCCTAGGGTTATAATATAACCTTCTTTTTAAAGCTATTTTGCAAGCTTAAAGTCAGCCTTCTCTTTAGCTGTTATAAAGGCTATTAATAACTTAACTTTATTCTTAATGGCGGTAACAAATTATTCTTTAAAATTAATAAGGTATTAGCGATTTTATAATCCCTTTGGGCGACCTCTACCGCGTTATAGTTATAGCGTATCTACTATAATTATATTAGAATCGTAGTTGCCTTTTAGAGTATGTTAATTATAGTTCTCTTTTAGGGCATCTTTTAGAGCATCCTATAAAGGCTCAGAATTGTTATCTTTATAGTAAGGCTTAATAATAGTTAAACGGAATTAGGTAGGTCCGTAAGGCATCTAAATAGTATAAGTTTAACTATTAATTATAATGAGTTAATATAGGCCTAACTATTCTCTCTTTTTACGCTATACGCGTACCTTAGACTGAAGTAGTAAATTAAGCGTAGTCGAGGTATTTAGGCTATTTTTTATTCCTAGTGCGTTGTTAACCTAGCGTGTAATATAAAGACATTACACCTCCTTTATTACCTTGCGAATAGCCTTAGCTTATTATACAATAGAGGGAGATAGTAGAGAATCGTTAGTTATTTAAGGGTAGGCGCTAAAGACTAGTAATATAGGTATAAGTCTATCTAGGCCAGCGGAATTATTAATAGCTTTAACAGCTATTTATAAGGTAAGTTCTTTGCTAGCATCCTTTAGTTCCGAAGAGATAATCTTATATACACGGCGTAATAGCGTGTAATATTATTCCACTTTTTTAATACTATTATGTGCCTTAATAGGGACTTCCTTAACCTTAATTGCCATTACCTTTATCTGTTATTAAAACTCTATAAATAAGAAGTTCTTTTTTACGTTGTAGATAATTTAATTAGGGGGTCCTAAATAAACATTAATCTAGCACAACTAAAGGGTCTCCTATGCGTTTCTGGCTAATATATCTTTTAAGAAACGCGCGGCTTAGAAGGAGGTTAAGAAGTTAATAACTTAGAGCACTAGCTTGCCGCTAAGATATATAACGTCAATAATAATATAGAAGTTAAAGTTGTAGTTATCCTTAAGGGTGAACTTAAATCGGCCAGGGGACTTTTGGTTTATTTAGTAGTAATAGCAATACTTTATAAGATACTTAATTACTTTAACCTTAACTTTATAGCCTGCTTGCTAAAGAACCTTAAGTAATTAATAAATAGATAGGTGGCTAAAACGATGGTATAGTTGGCGTAATTTTAACTTAGTTAAGTAGCTTTAAGCAATACTTTTTTCTAGTTAATAAAGGAGTAACTAGGGGTAACCCTACTTGCGTATAACGGGCACCTAATTATCTCCCTAAATAAGTATATTCTTAAGGTTGTTAAGCCTAACGCCTAACTTATTTATATCTTTAATGCAAAATAGAAACAAAGTGTTTATAGAAATAACGTGAAAACTAATATACCCTAAGGGGGTTTAAACCCTAATTATACTAAAAGAGATTATAGTACCTTTGCTAAAACGAATTATATACTAGCCTACTGTTAAATAGTTAATCTAAATAGAGCTATTAAGCTACTAAAGGGCTTAAACTTAAGGTTCTCCTACTGTAGATACTCCTGCGGCTCTAGTATCCGGCATAATACTATAAAAGATATTTACCGAGTATCTATTGTTAAAGGAAAACGCAGAGCTCTTCTTTAGCTTATTAAAGATATCTAACTTCGTAATAGAATGGAGCGTAGATTAGTTATTAAGGATAGTAACGGTTTATATGCCATTTACCTTACTATACTTAGTAAAGTATTGGTTAGGTAAGTAGTCCTTAATTTCTATATCTATAAGAAGCTATTTAGTCTTATTAACCTTACCCTTAAGGTCTTTTACGCCTTTATATTAAACTAAGAAGCTTTAAAAGTAGGCCGTAGTAACCTTGTAATTTCTAACGTTTCTTATACTCTAACGGAACTTATTATATACCTCTTTTCGCTTATTAAGGAAGTGTCTAGTTAACTAGCAATTTAGCTTCTTATAAATGTAGTATTTCTTTTAGTAATTACTTTAAAATAAACCTCTATAAGGACCTCTATAATTACCTTATAGTTAATATTAATTATACCCTTTTTTGTATTCTCTACCGCGGCCACTATATATTTAATTAGTCTAGTTATAATTATATTAGTTAGGAATACTTAGTTAGGTAGGGTTTTTAGTATAGAACTATTAAGATTTTTATATTTATATTATAGTACCTATAGCGGAGCGTAGCTTAGTATATACTCCTTTAAACGTATCTATAAGTTTATATAGCGCTAAGTTACACTTAAAAACGCTATAGCATGCTAAGATAACCTAGTCCCTTAGGCTGTTCTTATTTTAGTAAGTTTTAGTAAGGCCATATTAGATTTTCTAAAGTTTATTAAAGAATAGTTAAAGGCACTCTAAATAAGTCTTTATTAGGTTAGAAGCAATAACTCTCTAAAATATAGTCTCCCGCCATTCGGATATATAAAGTTAGCAATTTTTATTAGTCTTAAAGTAGGCTCTAGTAAGCTAAAGCATTATATTAAAGTTATAGTTTTTACCCGTAATATAGTCGTAATAGAATATTACTGCCCGTCCCTTTAATATAATGGAGAAAGCATAGTAGTACTAGTGGCGTTAAATTCTAACCTTATTATAACAGTTATAGAAGACCTATAGTTTTACTCTAAGTATATTATATAGTTCTCCTCTAAACTTTTTCTCTTTATCCAAATATACCTTTATTAAATTTATAACTTCTTATAGTAAAGGCTTACTAGTTAGCTAGAGTAGAGGAGGTAAAGGCGGAGTAACTCTAAGTAGGAGAGCACCTCTAGGTAGGGGGTTGGCGTTTTAGGGGTTTTAATATAAATTAAAGTTGCCTTCTAAAGAATATAGGTTATTTTTAGGTTTCCGTAGTTAACATATAATCTTAGCTTCCGTCTATATTAGTTCTTCTATACTAGTAATAACGGCCTAAATATTACTAGTAATTAGGTTACCGTTTTTAGTAATATATACCCTATTCCTATAGAAGAAGTCTTAAAAGTTCTAAATAATATTAACTGTTACGGACGCTTTAAGTACGATGTTATGACTACTTGGAGAAGAGTTAGAGGAAGCTAGTTAGTTAATATAGGCACGGATTAGGATAGAACCCGTGGAACTATGTGACGAGGAATAGTAAGTAAGTCACATAATAGTTGAACGTGTTGGCTGTATTAAACGTAAGGGACGTCATGTTTAATATAGATAAGATGTATATTACGTACAAGAAGGATTTTATAGGAGTATAGTTGTGTATTTAAGGACCCTTAGTCCCTACCTAGATAGTTCCTTCCTTGTAGTGATTCTTAGAATACAATTGGAGTTAATCTGTTAGGCAACCACTCCATTAGTTATTATTATATTATTAACTACTGTCTTTGCATTTCCTATATACCTAGCCTATTAACAGAACCTATTATAGTTCCTACTATAAGATTCCGTTATATAATTACTACCTAGTTACGGTATTAAATATAGAGAGTTAAATAATATGCCATTAAAAGCAGCCACTATAACGCTATTGACGGCGGCAACTACTTTAAGGTTAGGGGGTGACACTAGTATGGTAAATACTAACTCGCAATAACCTATAACGGTAGGATAATTATAGGAAATAGTGGATTAATTAATAGAAAATAATGCGGTACTTAAGAACAGACTTAATAGAATCGGAGTAGTAAAGGTTAAGTTACTATCAATTAAATAATTCTTAGGAGAAAGATTAAAGCTTAAAGGATTTCTAATATAAATACATTTTAAAGTTATATAAGAGGGGGCTAAGTTAGCCATAATAATGGACTAGATAGCCTATGCAGGACTATTCCTAATAGGTTAGGCACTTAAATAGTTTAAACCCTACTTAACTAAAATATAGACTAATAGAATGACTACTATTAATTAAGAGGTACGATTTATGTTTTCTAGCTAGGTAGGATTCGCGGAATAATTAATATAGATATTTGGGAACCTAGAAGCAACAACTATAGTAAAAAGAAAGCTTTAGGACTTAATATAGCGAACTTTAGTAATTAAGTACATGATATAGTTTTAAATACTTATAATATAGGTTAAATGGAATAATAAGGCGCTTATAGCATAGTATAAATAAGGACTTAAGGCTAAAGTCTAGGACGTAATTATTCTAATGGAAGGTGCGGATACCCTAAGGGAATTAATAGATTAAGTAATTAAGATTAATAATAGGATCTTCTAAAGGGAATAGGCTAAAAAGGGCTAAGATAGAGTTCTATAGTTATATAAGACGTAGAGTACGCAACGACTAAAGCTAAGTTAGAAACTATAGTATGGCGTAGAGCTAATAGACCTAAGTGGTACTAAAAAAGCCTATAAGAGATAGAGTAAGAAATTATAGAAACCTAGAGGTTAAGGATTTAGTAATTACAGGACTAAGGAGTAAAGGCTAAACTAGGGATCTTAATAGCAAAAGATATTTAGGCGGACTTTATAATAAAGTTAATAGTTTAGAGATAGAGCTTATATAAATTACGGAAAATAGGGTTACTTTATAAGGGATTGCAAAGATGGTTAGAGTTACTATATAATAAAGGGAACTAAACTAACTGTATATAATACACACGTATAGAGGGACGATAGTGTACTATAAGGAATAAAACAGTATTTAATTAAAAGTTTTGCGTTTTGTTATAATAACGTATATTAAATTTATAAAAACGCTAAGTATGGTGCAAGCTATTGGCTATAAGAGCTAGAGTTAAAAGGACTTAAAGAAACTAAAGAGTTAGATAAAGAATAAGATCGACTTTATAAGCTGGATTAAGATGTTATAGTAACGTGCGGATAATAATTAGCAATAATAATAGAGTTAGAGTACTTATTAATTAATAGCGACGAGGATAGTAAAGGAACTAACTAGGGGTATCTAAACCTTAATAACATAATAGAAGTAGAGATTGAGACCGCTATAAAGTATGGTTTAGTAACGGGCATTATAATACCGTTAGATACGGTATCTATTGCTTTATAAGACGGAAGGAGTAATATCTAGAGACGATTAAGTAAGTAAATAACTGCTAGTGCTAGCTTACCACTTAATAAAGGCAAAAGGCTAAAAGCTTAAGATTCTTATAATAAGATAAGAGACAACTAAGATTCTTAAGACGAGATAAGGTAAGCTTAAAGACCTATAATAGACAGAAACCGATGGAGCAGAGCAGTAGCTTAGTTTAAAGATATACGAATAAGCTTGGGATAAGAATTCCTAACGGCATAAGACTTTTAAGACGAGATAAGTAAGATCTAGGACTCTTAAGATGAGATAAGGATACTAGCAAAGCCTAATTAGACTAAGGCTGGAGCTAAGCTTAAGTTAGAAGTAAGCTTAGGATTAAAGAATCTAAGGGGTTAAGAATTTGGAGCATAAATTAAGACACCTATAAGTAAGAGGTAAGGAGCTTCTTTATAGATTAGAGAATCTGTAGCGCAAATAGCGATTAGACTAGGAGATAGATATATAGACCTAGAAGACTTACTAGGGGAATATAGTGTTTAGCCTAAAGATTAAAAAGTTAATACTAAGATTAAGAAGTATAAAGACTTTAAAGATCTACTTATAAGACGCGACGTAAAGGAAACTATGGAGGAATTTAGGGCAAGAATTACCTTATAGCAAGAACAGAAACTAGATAAGAGATTTAGTATATTAGGACGTATAAGGGATAGAGCGCTAGTATAAAGGATCACTAATAGGTCTAGAGTAGGTATATTAAGAGCTAAGTGGCTTACTAAACTGGAACAAGAAGAGGATCTAGGGATTCCTACTAGGTTTAAGGAACGACATACTAAAGGCTATTACAACGCAGTAATAAAGAGATATTTCCTTACGGACGAGCCGTATATACTTAAGTAGCTATACTAAAAGTGGTATAGGCAACGGCATAATAATAAGTGGGAGGATTTCTATATATGGTTGGACGAAAAAGTTGTTTAAGACTACCTGATTATAGAGAAGGCTATAACTTATATTAAGGGGGCCTTAATTATAATATTAAAGGATCTAGAGGAGTAATTAGAGGACTAGAGAAGTAAAAGGCGAATCTTAGTACCCGCGAATAAAGTTGTAACGCTTAAATTAATATAAGAAAGGTTTAAACTCTAGGACAAAGATAAACTAAGAGTTAACCTAAGACACTAAGCACATTATATACTATTGTAGATAGCATATGTAGATAATACGTGTAATATGCATAAAGCACTAAAGAA
Organism: Cenococcum geophilum 1.58; assembly: GCF_001692895.1. Classification (NCBI taxonomy): domain Eukaryota; kingdom Fungi; phylum Ascomycota; class Dothideomycetes; order Gloniales; family Gloniaceae; genus Cenococcum; species Cenococcum geophilum. The sequence continues at coordinate 2,039,189 of NW_027137560.1, read as the reverse complement.
TAAAAATTAAAAGTATCTAATAAGGATATATTGGATGACGGATAAGGTAAAGTATTAAAACGCTAAGTATATGCATAGTTGGCACCTAGTAAAAGTTTAAGAATAAGGGGACTTAACACTTTAACTAGGAAAATTCCTTACGGAAGAATGCCTAGATAAATGATAATGGTAGGAATGTTTAGAGAACACCTATTTATAGTATATTAAAGATAAAAAACGAACTAAGTATTGGCCTAAGTTAGACTAAGTATAAATAGGATCTAATAGCTAGTAGTTAGGAAAAGTAGAGGCCTACAGAACCAGAGGGAGCTAGTGGTAGAGCCTTAGACCCTTAAAGGAATTTAAGGATAACACCTAAATTTACGAGTTAAATGGTAAGATTAATAGTTTGAGGTATTAATAGATAGTGGAGTAATAAGGAACCATATCTTGCTAGTAATAGTTAAAAGAATGGGGTTACTATATAGGCAGAAGGAACGTCCTTACCTATTAGTAATAATTTTAGGAGATCCGATAGCCTATGGAGGAGGTATTATTAATCTTAAAATAGGACCTATTTAGCTAACTATTAAAGGAAGATAAATTAAGATGTCTTTTAATATATTACTATTAGGGAATAATAAGGCAGTATTAGGAATGCCTTAGTTACAGGAATATAATCTAAAGATTAATTGGGTTATAGGTTAGGTTAATATTAGAAATATATAACGCCGTAAGATATAATAATAAGCTAAGTTAATATAGTACTAAGTAGGAGCGACCTATAAAGAAATAGAAAAAGGGCTAAGCTATATACTAAAAAGATACTATAAGTACGGTAAGAAACTATAGTTACCTAAGAGTGAAAAGCTGTTAGAGTATATAGTATAGGACTATAAAATAGAATTAAAACTAGGAATAAGTCTAAGGTTTTTTCTAATCTATAAGCTTACTAAAGAAGAAGGTAGAGCATTAAAAGAGTTTATCTAAGAAAACTTATAAAAGGGATACATTAGACTATTATAGTTATTAGTGGGTTATCCAGTATTATTTATACTAAAGAAGAATGGCAAACTAAGGCTATATATCGACTATAGATAGTTAAACAGTATCGCTAGAAAGGATAGGTATCCTTTACCCTTAATTAGCGAAATCTAAAATAGAATAGGTAATGCGTAAATCTTTATAAAGATAGATCTAAGATGGGCGTATTATTAGATTAGGATTAAGGAAGGCAATAAATAGAAGGTAGCCTTTAGGTCGAAAGAAGGGCTATATAAACTATTAGTTATATAATTTGGGCTTATAAACGCACTAGCAACGTTCTAGAAGCGTATTAATAATATATTAGAAGAATATTTAGACGAATTTGTTATAGTATACCTTAATAATATTATTATCTACTTAATAAATAAGGAAGAGTATAGAGAATACGTTAAATGGGTTTTAAAGAGACTATAGGAAGAACAAATGCTAGTAGTAATTAAGAAATGCGAATTCTTTACTAGGAAGACTAATTTTGTTAGATTTATTATTAAACTAGGCTAACTTAGTATAGATCTAAAGAAGATTAAGGCTATAGTGAATTGGTAAGAACTAGAGAACGTTATATAGTTAAGATCGTTTTTAGGGTTTTGCAATTACTATAGAAGGTTTATAGCGTAATAGTTAAAGGATATTAAACCACTTACGCGATTAACGAAAAAAGAAGAACTATAGGTATAGGGAGAGGAATAGTAAGAACTTTTTAAGAAAGTTAAAGAGTTGTTTACCTAGGAGCTAGTTCTTAAGATCTACTAACTAGGACTAAAGACGGTTATAGAAATAGATATATTAGACTTTATACTAGGAGTATATTTTATATAAAGGCATTTAAATAGATAGCATCTAGTGGCATATTATAGTTAAAAGATAATACCACTAGAGTTAAACTATAACATCTATAATAAGGAGTTATTAGGTATAGTTGCAGTACTAAAGGAATAGAGAGCATTCTTATAAGGTATAGAAAAACTATTTATAGTTAAAACGGATTATAAGAACCTAATAGGATTCCTAATAATAAAGGAACTTAACTAAAGATAGGTTAGATGGGTAGAGATGCTTACAGAATACTATTTTAAGATTTAGTATACTAAGGGCATAGACAATACGCAAGCTAATACGTTAAGTTAAAAGGCTAAACTATAAAATAATAATAAGCTATTAGGGGCTTTACTATAAAAAGATACAGATGGACTAATTAGGTATAATTATCCAAAAATCATAGTAACTTAAGAGAATAAGTTAGAAAAGATCTATAAGATACTAGAAAGCTTTTAGGTATAAAGAATTCTAAAAGCATAGCTAGAAGATCTATAATTGGATATATACAAAAACCGAGAAGTAAAGTATATCCTAAGAAGCATAGTAAAGTAGTTTGTAGAGGACTTCTATAAGGGACTAACTTAAGGATATAATGGAGCTACGGGCTTAGTGTTAAGACTTTAGAAGGAGTATATTATTAACGGAATCTAGAGGATAGCTAGAAGAGTTACTAAAGAGTGTCTAAATTACTAAAGGAATAAACTAATAAGGTATAAGCTATATGGAGGGCTATAACCTATTAAAACACTAGAGAGACTATAGGAGGTTATATTATAGGACTTTATTATTAAGTTACTAAAGTTAAGAGATCCTATTACTAGATAAGATTATAACGCGATCTTAGTAATAGTAGATAAGCTTATAAAGTGGGGATACTTTATAGTATATACGGAAGAAATCTTAGCGGAAGATATTGCTAGAATCTATGTTAAAGAAGTGTTTGTAAGACATAGAGTACTAAGTAAAATTATATTAGATAGAGATCTAAGATTCGTAGCAGTATTCTAGGAGGTATTCTTGGCGGAATAAGGAGTTTGAGTAGTAACTTTTACCGCATATTATCTACAGACAGACGGTTAAATAGAAAGATTAAACTAGACACTAGAATAGTATTTAAGGTATTATATTAATTACGTATAGAATAATTGGGTATCGCTATTACTAGTTATATAGTTTATATATAATGCAACACCACAAGAAGGAATAGGTACGTTACTATTTAAGGCGAATTATAGATATAAGCTAAGAACATTATTATTGCTATATTAAGTAAAGAAAATAAGTAGCAAAGCTAAGTAAAAAATGGAGACTTTAATAAATCTTTATATAAACCTTACGAAAATAGCTAAGGCAGTATAGTAAAGAATAAAAAAGTACGACAATGCTAAGAGATCTAAGGGACTAGATCTTAAGGAGGGAGATAAAGTATAGCTACTATATAAAAATTTTAAAAGTTAATAACTAAGTAAGAAGTTAGATTACGTTAGACTAGGACCTTTTAAAATTATATAAAGAATTTCACTAGTTATATTTAAGTTAAACCTACCAGCTAAAATAAAGATCTACCCTATATAGTATATCGCGATGCTAGAGCTAGTATATAGGAATATTAAGCTACTAGTTTACGAGGCAGATATATATAGAGGTTAGGAAGAGGATAAATAGTAAGTTTTGAAGATTATTAGTTATAAGGACATTAATAATAAAACATAGTATAAGGTTAAGTGGATAGGCTATATTAAGACTACCTAGGAACCACTAGAGAATTTAAAGAATGCTATAGGAAAGGTATAGGAGTATTAGAAGAAAATAGGTTAGGTAATATTAATAAAGAAGGATCGTTAAAGAATAAGTTACCTAAGGGGGACCTAAGAGGAGCGACTACTAAACTACTTGGAGTTGTTTCCCTTACTATAGGAGGAGAGTTAGTTCTCTTATTACCTAGTTTTTAAAGACCTTATTAAATAAGCTTTTACTCCTTTAAACGGACTTTCTTATAGACACGTTCTAAACGCTAAAGATAAGCGTAAGCTAGACGTTAAGCTTTAAGAACACGTACAGACTCTTCTAAGGTACGCTAAACCTTAAGCAGTATAGAGGCTAGTTTACCGTTAAGCTTTACAGTAGTAGATTAAACACGAGACCCTATAATAAATTACTTAGGGAACTTAAAGACTATTAAGAGTTATAGGACGCGTATACTTAATATTGGATGTAGAATAAACGTTATATAATAAACGTATATTAGCATAAGTGTATTTAGAATAAGAGAAGGGTTAGTGACTGGAAGGACTTACAATTGTAATGTAACTTAACCCCTCTTTCGCATAATAAGAGTAAGGAATTACTATTACTTTACCTAGCAATAGTATCGAAGAGACGGTATAAAGGCGACGCTTAACCTAAGAGAGAGAAGAAATTGCTTTAGGTATTATAAGTAACAATATTAACTAAATTAATTAGACGGATATTATACCTCTAGTAAATGACCTAGAGATGCTAGGTATTTTTGAGGACAAAGATAGAGAGGGAGATAGTGTTACGGACGCTTTAAGTACGATGTTATAACTACTTAGAGAAGAGTTAGAGAAAGCTAGTTAGTTAATATAGGTACGGACTAGGATAGAACCCGTGGAACTATATAATAAGGAATAGTAAGTAAGTTACATAATGGTTAAACGTGTTAGCTGTATTAAACGTAAGGGACGTTACGTTTAATATAAATAAGATATATTATGTATAAGAAGGATTTTATAGGAGTACAGTTGTGTATTTAAGGACCCTTAGTCCCTACCTAGATAGTTCCTTCCTTATAGTAATTCTTAGAATATAATTGGAGTTAATCTATTAGGTAACCACTTTACTAGTTGTTATTACGTTGTTAACTACTGTTTTTGCATTTCCTACACACCTAGCCTATTGACAAAACCTATCGTAGTTCCTGCTATAAGGTTCCGTTACATTAACGTTGCTAAGTACCTAGGTATTAGCAGTCCATCCTATAAAATCCTCCCTAAAATACTCCCATAGTTATAAGTTGGCGTAGTATTTATTTCGGTAAAATATAATATAATATAGGAGAAAGCCATTAACTTATTTTACGGTATAAGTTATTATATTAAAGGCGAATTTATCCCAGTCTTTATTAATAAGTTTTATATACTTAGCTACCTTTAGTGGTAAGAAGTCTTTCTAGTTATTTAAAGTAGGCGTAGCCATATTTTTAGAGGGAGGGAAGTATTATTAGTATAGGGATTATTGTTTAGTACGTGTTCGTAATATAATAATAATTCATTGCTTAACGTCTAATTTAGATCCCTATTAGGCCCACGCGGACTACTCCTTATTTATATATAGGGAGAAAACTCTATTTAAGAAAAATAAGAAAACCCTATAATCTATCTCCCCGCCTTTTAGGACTCGCCTACTTAGCGCCTACAAGTTACCTATAGTGCTCTACTACCTTACTGTTTAACCTCTTTAGGAACCACTGCTGCCGTAATAAGCCTATGGACGCGCTAGTATTATAAACTATTACTCTACTACTATAGAGTTACTAAGGGGTACCTACTGCTCGCCCCCTTACCTTCTATTACCATTTCCCTTATAACCCGGAACTAATTTAGCACATTTTAACTAACAAACCACTAGGTGACCGCCTTAAGGCCTTTTTATATTAAGAGTAGTGTATTATAGTTCTCTATGCCAGCTGCTAAAAGCATTACTTCTTAATTGGTGTATAGGGGGTATAGCAGTATTATATGTTTTGGTGTCTGTCTTAGCTAGCTATATTTACATCTTAGGCTACCTACTAGGATACCTACCTAGTAAAGCCAATCTTTTAGTCCTATTATTCCTATTCTTAAGAGTATTGCTATTATATTTTCTGCCTTTATTAGGCCTTCTTAGAGCCCTTAGGTATTTACCCCCTATAGTATTAACCATACTATAGCTTAGGTTTGTCTTGCCTAAGTTAGCCTCTATACCTTTAACTCCTATTTACCTTTCTAGCGTTAGTCTAACCAGTATTATATTGCGGTAGATGGTTTCCTAGCGTTCTTATATATTCTACTTTAGCTCTTTTTTTTGTCTTACTGTTGTCTTTACTAACCTCTTATACGTCTTCCTTCCTCCTCTATATAGGCCTAGGCCCTAAAGCGGCACTATTCTTCTTCTGCTTTCTTTACCTATTTCTCTAATATTTCTTCCCTACTTTAGGGTTGTTGGTTTGTTCTCCTATAGGGCACCCTAAGGTCCCTCTATAGTTTACATAGGCGTGTCTTAATATACTTTATAATATTAGAGTTGCGTTTATTTTATATCCTTTATATTATAGCGGCTTTAATATATAACTATAGGGGGGGAATATTAGATTCCTTCTTAAGCAGTACTATAGCCGTTTGCTTATACCCGCCTATAATACTCTAAAGGTAGGCTATCTAGACCTTTTAAAGTAGTTTAAGGAGTAATTTAGGGGGGCCCTTTTTAGTTTCTCTAATGGCCTAAATACTGGATCTATATGTTATGGTTAGCTAGATAACTACTATATATAGTAGGCGTAACCTCTAGAAGCATAGACCCTATATAAAATTAACAATCCTAGATAAAGCGATAAACTATACTTAGCCTTTATGGGCCGCTTACGCCGTATATACGCTCCACCGGAGCTTGCTGTCTACCTATACTCCTAATACCCTTAGGCCCTAAACTAGTTAACCCCTAAAGCCTTAGATGTAAATTATATGCTAAAGATTTGCAGATTGGTTACGTTTTCTTATAAAATAGATTAGCTAGTATTTCTCTAGTAAGAATTGGACTCTATAACGTTTTGCCCATTCTATATAAGTGTTATAGGCTTTTTCTAGTATTCTATAATTCTTTACGGCTGTTGGCCTATATATAATTAGGTTTATATCGTTAACAAAGCCTATCCCCTNGGTCGCCCTTTTCTTAAAGGAGTTAAGTAGGTTNCTTATAAAGAAAAGGAAGAGTATAGGCGAGAGGGGTAATCCTTGTGGTATTCCTGTTGCAACTGTAATAGGGGGGCTCTAGTATCCGCTAAAGACTAGTAATATTTCTTTTTAGCCTATAAACCCTTAAATAAATTGTATAATCTATTTTAGAAAGCCCTTTACCCTAAGGATATATAGGAGACGCTTGTAGGGTATATTATTGTAGGCACTACTAATGTCTAGGCTAAGCATTAATACTATAAAGTCCTTTTGCATCGCCTATGTAGATTTAATAGTAGTAGCGAGTAGCGTAAGTGCTGATAGTGTTAAGCGGTTCTTTCTTGCCCCTATTTGGCTTTATGGTAGTAAGGCGTGTTCCTTTGCCGTATCTACTATGCGTTCCGCTATTACCCTTTCTAAGATCTTACTAAGGGTGTTTTCTAAGGCAATAGGGCGGTAGCTTCCTGGGATTGAGTAATCTGCTTTGCCTTCTTTTTGTAGGACAACCGTCGTTATAGATCTTCCAAGTCGCGGGTAGTAGCCTATAGCAAAGTATGCTTTAGCTACATCTGCAAGCTAAGGTGCTATAAATGGCCCATAGGTTTTTAGGGCCTTATTTCGCGTTCGTAATATATATTTGTTATTTAGTACGCGTTTATGACGTATATTTATGATTATAGGGCTTAGGACCAGTTCTAGCCTTAAATTATAAAGACTTATAAAGTATATTATTCTGCGTAATAGACACAAGAATCTGTAATCTTAGAAAGGCTTAAGACTAGTTCTAGCCTTTAGATCCTTAGATTTGTAGAAAAGTTCTATTTAAGGGTTAGGACCAGTTCTAACCTTAAAAAATAGCTTCCTCTAGCACGAGTAGCACTAGTACAGTAGCTCGTCTCTTCTTAGTGGAATACCTTACTGTTCTATAGTATAACAGTAAAGTTAACCACTAATTAGTATTGGATCACAAGGGGATATTACGTAGCTATGGTTCGTAGATAGTATAATAATTGTTCTTATTCTTCTTGAAGAAAGGGGTAAGGAACTTAAGGTTCCTCACCACGCTAGTGCCGCGGCGGCACGTGATGGCAACTTGCCGCACGTAACGGCAACTTGCCACACGTGACGGCAATATACCTTATATGGTGACCATTTGCCTTTATTCCCAACAGAGACCATTAATCAGTCATTAAATATCTGACCTCGGTTTAAATATTTGATTGGCTTAACTGATATCTGATCTCGTATTTGATTAATTAGACTGACGCTCAGACTGATTGAACTTCCAATCAAATCCGTTGACTGTTGGCAGCACTGGACGGAGGCGAAAAAAAAGGCGAGCTGAGGTTTTTGCCAAGGTCTGTTGTTAAATGATTTTGGAAGGTTGAGTGGTGAAGAGGGATTGGATGCCAGGGGCTGAGCTGTTATGACGGCTCTTTGCGGCTTCTAGGCAAAGGAAGCCTGCTGGAATTTTATCCAAAGTATAATGCACTGCGCTCTATGGAGAGTAGCATTTATAGCCCATTGTTGAGGTCGACGGAGCCCAAACAGCCACCGCCATGTTAGGAGGCAAATGTGACGGAGTTGGATCAAGCGATGCAGCGATTTGTGTGTATCCTCCTATTCGAATACGCGTCATGAGGCTACCAGCAGAAAAGTGCCGTACTTCTGCTATGAAATCTTTCAGCACTAAGCCATGTCTCAAGAAGTGGGATGTGTTGAAGTTGGAAAGACTTACCCGTAGACTTCACATTATTGGGTGGGATGTGAAAGACAGCTTGGACACACTAGCTCCTAAAAGCCCCGTATGCATAGAATCCCATGCCCGTATGGCCATACATGTAAGCAACGGAGCATGAGCGGAAATTTTTGATGGAAGTGAAGGCCAGACCGCATGGATCTTTGTTAGGGCTCTAAGCCCGTGACATCTTACCCCCTTCCTACCGTGCCAATGATCGTGCGGATAGTTCCTAAATATTTCCTGGCTTCTGAAGTCTCCGCCCGCTCGCAGCTAATATAGCGGAAACATCTCCGGTAGAGGGATAAGTAAGCTTTTAATATAAGTACTTGGACTAAAGAGTGAAATGTAAAACTAACCCTCATGCTGCAAATCGCCTAGATAGTTCGAGTGCTTTACTCGGGCGGAGGTCCCGCTAAACAAGAATTCAGCTCAAGCGTGATGAAATTCTTAGTGCGCGCCGTCCACTGCAGACTACCTCTCCCAACGCACGGACGATTTGCTATCCTGCCGTTTCTTGGTGTTCCGCCCGCCAAATTATCACGAACCCGGTTTTGGCAAACGTGCCCAAGGTGAGGTCTTGATCCTCATCTTTTCAGTGGTGGCATGTTCCAGACATTCGTAATCTCTGGCATGAGCGGGCACGTATCAAACGAGAGTGACAGTTTCCAAACTTTGATAGAGCCGGTCAGACCACCTACCTGTAACTCCTCTGCTAAACTCTAACTCGCATCTTTTTGCGCAAAGATGATTGGGCGCAAGCACACCTGCGTGACCTATTATAAGGGTCTTATGGCGCCCCACTTTTAGCGCTGCACGCACAACCGTCTTCTATTTACATGCACTAAAAGGAATATATTTAATACGTTTTACCTGGATTTTGGCTAAATTTGAAATTTCAGGGGTTGGGTGTTTTATTTTAAATCTCCATTTGTATTTATTTCTTCACCGTGGGTTTTGAATATCTACTATGACTTCCACAGTCATTTAAGATCTCTCACAAGGAGCTATGGCATGCACCATCTCTCACGGAGTTAGCTCCGTGTGTTTTTAACTCGCCCATGATTTAACGTTCGGTTCTGTCACAATAATAAGACATCTCGACTAGTAGTGATCGGTGCTTGTCAAGGTCGTCATTGGAAGGTAGATGGCTTCACTTCTTTCAGAGGGGCAGATCGCCGACCGTCCCGCCACAAAAAAAACAACGCGACCAAGAGACTAACTTAGTTCACTGCACAAAGAAAGCCTATATTCCTTAGCTGTGACCAATTGGCGTTCTGCTTCATCCCACTTACATACTATTCGTCTATGCCACAGAAACTTGTAACCAATTCACGAGAGGCAGTCATTCGGTTGCTTGACTAACTCCTACCGTCAACGGACATGATTCTGAAACATTCTCTTAGCTCTCGCCAAGTCGTCCGTACACCGGCTTGGCTGTTTCGGGACTTAGCTTGAAAATATCTTCCCTCTAGGCATAATCTAGAACTGTTAGGGGTTACTGTTGGAGACCCAGCATTTTATTAATGAAGTTTCCAAGCAGAATGCCTTCCGTCTCTTAGTAAATAAGGACTTTGTGAGAGATAGATGTCAGCCAGTCGGTGTCTAGAATGGAGAGGTATCCCATCCCTTCGTACGGCAGAAGTCACTTTTCGTATTGGGCGCTTTTGGCGCTTTTGCTTGGGTTAGCATGCTGTAGGCACCCTAGCTAGTGCGATTTCATTAGCAATCCCCACCAAAACACGTCGATATTGCGATGCCGACAAAATGTTGTAGAAGGCCACCACTAAAACACCAATGTATATTTGAGGAAGTTGAGCAAGAAGTCGTGATATATGACGCCATATCTGTAGATTTTTGCCCCTCTTCCGTTAACCAGCTGCTAATTATATAGGAAAATCCTCCATTAAAGTCCATTAAATTACTGCTAAGCGGCATAAGGATAATATTTTACTGATAATTTAAAGATTAAATAGACAGCGATAATATTAAAGCTTTTTAATTAACTGCACAAAATATTATACAGGCTTCCTAGCCACTTCGCTGCTGTTCACCAAGCGTCAATGAGGCGCCAGCACCCCTGCCGCCGAGTAACCGCACTGACCAGAGGCTTTAACACCAAGCTATATACGGTATGGAGCCTAAGCTGGTAGATTGAGGCCACTTTTAACCGAGCCAATTAGACCCTTCCAAATTGTCAAATATTTTGGTGTTCGCGCATGGGCCACATTTCGAGGTGGCCTCCACCAGCCTATGGGATTTACCTCAGCAAGCTCAGACGTGATTCTGTTGGTGCGGATTTTCAATCGGTCCGCAAGCTAACTAACTACGTTTGTGCGAAACCACCAGAATCACGTCTGAGCCACATTTCCAACTTTTATTAGTTTTTCGGATAATATCCGCGTTGCGGAGATTGCGGAGATTAAAATAACTTAATGGACATGTCTATGTGGCTAAGCGAGCACTGCAGTAGCACCCCTACATCTTAGCAACACCAACATCATCAACATTCACAAAATTGAGCCTTGCTTGCTTGCTTTCTATATTAGTCTTATTTAAGAGCTAATACCTTATTTACTTAATTTCTAATAATTAATTATTGCTGTTAATAACTTAATGACCTATACGCTCGTCTAAACCTTTATAAATTATCTATAAAAACTTTAAAAACTTAACTAATAATGACACACTCGACGAGCTAAACTCCTTAAAGGTTACCTACTAGTCTCCCTCACCTTCCCCTATACCTTTAGGCGATACGCTAGCGTTATAGTCTCTATCCTCTATAATAGTGCCTCTCTCCACAGCTTAATATAAGACTTTAGCCGCTAAAAAAGCTAAAAAATAGCTCTAGTAACTATATAAAAAGGACCTAAGGATTAGAAGAGCTTAAGTAAAGAAGGTTAAGAACTAGGCAACTAACTAGAAAATAAAACTCCTTTAGGAATAGAAAAACCGTACTAAAATACTATACGTCTAAAAAGAATAGGAAGATTAGGCGACTAAACTCTATATATTAAGCCTTACTACGGTAATAGTAAGATTAGCTACGGCAGTATTATCCTTAACCCCAATTAATAAACCGGGTAAGTTGCTCTTATCTATAGCTAATATCCTAAATACCTTTCTCCCTAGCGTCCTAAATAAAAAGATACTTAAGGTATTTTAGGGTACTTTCTTGCCTAATAACCTCTCTCGCCTTTAGATATACTAGCTCTGGTCTAAACCTTAGAATAATATCCTTATTATTAATAGCGTCCTTTCTATAAGACTAAAAAAAGGGATAATAAAGGACTACCTATCTATTAAAGTGTGGGTAGAGGGCTTCCTTAACTATATAATGATTTTAATTGTTATATATAAGAATCTTTCGGTAAATCTTATTCCCTAAATGCTTGCCTTCTATAATTAAGTTATCTAGCTATCTACCACCTACTAAATTACTCCCTTAATAACTATAGCCTTAAAGTACCACTTTATAGTTATTTAAAAGAACTAGTTAAAGCTAGCTAACTAGAAGATCTCTAATAACTTCCTAGATATCTATTACAATCCCAATACTTATAAATCCGCATCTATCTTAAAACGCGCGTAAATAAGTACTAATATCTTAAGGACCTATTACAGCTTTAATAAAGGGAAGTGTAACCTAGGTAAGAATTACAAGTTCCTATATACCTATAGTAAGTGCAGTAGCCCATATACTATAAGGAATTATAAGTAGTAATTACTAGAGAAAAGTGTTAATAAGAAAAAGAAAGAGGAGGAAGAGGATTTTATTAAGCTATACCTATACTCCGCTAAAACTGTGCTTTACCCTTATAGTATAGGTAGGCTAAATACTATACTATTATTTCTAGTCTTCCTACCCTCCTCTCCTCTATAGGACTCTCCCTCCCCCTTAATTATTTAAGCGTGGGGGCGTTATCTATCCCTATACCCTAGCAACCTCTAACGCAATATTATTAGTATTTTAAAGTTTAAATGTTAAATTAGGGTAGACCTAGAAATTAAGCTCCTCTCCTAAAAAAACTAAGCCTTAATAGCTATAAATACGGTCCTAATTTTAGAGAAGATTAGTGCCGATCTAGATATAGGTAGGATTATAATAGTAACGTCTCCTATTATATCTTTACCGTTAGGTTTAATACCTAAAGCAGATAGGGGATAGCGCCGTATTTATAACTTATCCTTATTATCTAGCCGATCTATTAACAACTTAATCCCTATAGTATTCGCCATACTATAATATTTAATAGTTAATTAGGTTCTCTAATACGTTATATATATAGGCCGTAGTTATATAATTATTAAGAGGGATATTAAGGACGCCTTTCGGAATATCCTACTTTCTATTAAAGCTTAACGCCTTATAAGGTTCTCCTAGAAGGGTATAGTATATTTTAAACGTTGCCTCTTATTCGGCCTTTAAACTATACCCTTTTTATTTAATCTTTTTACGAAGGGATTTTACTAGATATTTATTTAATATATCCTAAACGCCGCCTTAAAGCACTATTTAGATAACTTTATCTTTATACTCTCTAACGCTTCTATCCTCCCTTAATTACTTAGTATATATAACCAATTAAGTAATAAATTAGGCATCCTATAAAACAAATTAAAGAATATTAAAGGCACTACGGCTAAAGTCCTAGGTTATATTATAGATACTCTAAAGTCTAAGCTACGTCTTTCTCCTTTAAAACAGGCCACTATAATTAAGGAAATTAATAAAGCGTTAAGTGGTAGATCCCTAACGCTAGTTTAGAGTTAAAAACTAGCTAGTAGACTTGCTTAAAGCGCCTGGGTAATTAGGCTTAGGCATTTATATAACCACTCTATTTAGGAGTTTATCTCCACTTTTATAAAGGTAAGTAGTTATCCTTACTAATAGCTAATAGCTAAACTTCGCCAAGACTTATTATAGTAGAGGGATACTCTTACCCTTTTAAATAGTATCCTCTTCTTTAATAATATAGATTAAAAATAATTCCATCTCTTCTTAAACGTATTTGGGATTCTTAGTTATAGGGCCTTCTTCTTCCTTAAGGATTCTTAAGGGATAATATAGCCGCCTTATTCGGTATCTCTACCCTAAAATAATTCTTTAAGCTACTACCCTAATACAGAACACCGCCTTACCCTAATTAATAAGTAGGAGGTCTAAGCAATTACAACCTTATTCTAGCTCTAGGCAATATAGTAAAAGTATAGCTTAGTCTATATCTATACGGATAACATAATAGCACTCTTAGAATTCTAAAATATAGTAGTAAAAAGACTAGGTAATTACCCGCTCTATAAAATCCTCTAACTAGCTATAGCCTATAATATTACGCTTTATATAGAGTAGGTTTCCTTTATAGAAAATAGGCTAGCTAATACTCTATCTTATTTTAATCGCGATAGGGTATTATTACTATACCCGCATTAGAATACTTTTAATTTACTATTACTATACGCTTCTTTATTATATTTAATCTAACGCCGAAATAGGAGACCTAGTTCCTCTTAAAGACCCCCTACCTAATTTCTAGATTAAGATAAAAGCCCCCTTAGAATACTTCGGCTAACTATTATAGTATAGCCTCTCTAATAGAACGAGAGATTTATACTATCCCGCAATTAAGAGTTAAGAGGGCTACTGTAACCTTTATAGAGTGGTAAAGTACCTAGCGCCCCTTTACTACCTAGGAGAATAGATTACCTAACAAATCTTTAATAATGCTAGTCTAGGAATAAGCTATATTAAGCCTACTATAGTTAAAGCCTATATCTCCATAATTTAATCCCACTATATTAACGCTAATTATAACACCTCCGTCTTCAATAATTCTATTATTAAGAGGATCCTAAACAGTGCAATATCTATAAATCCCTCTACTACGGCTAAAAGATTACCAATTACTAAAGACATTCTTACCTAATTAGTTACCCTAAATACCCAATCTATTAAGGATCTTAACTTTAACGCTGCCGTTACTATAGCCTTTACGGGATTCCTTTATCTAGGCGAGATTACCTACATTAAGGCTTAGAAAGATAGCCACGTCTTCTCTACTATAAAATATACTAGAAACAACATAATGCTAGTAAAGGACTATATAATATTACGTCTAAAGCGTAGTAAAACGGACGTTAATTACTAAGGAGTCTTAATTATAATTGCTGCTTTAGGGCAACCTAAATACACAGTTTAAGCTATAAAACACCTATTTAAAAATAACCCCTAACCTAAAAACACCCCTTTCTTTTACTTTAAGAGATTAGCCTTTATAAGCTACGCGGTTAAAAATAAGCTAAAGTATAAAGTTGCCGCTCTTAGCCTCTACTCTAAGCTCTATAACGGATACTTATTTTAGAAAGGTACTGCTTAATACGCTTAAGATAACGGTTTTATAAACAGCTAAATATAGTAACTAGGCTGGTGGTCCTCATAAGCGTTCTAGCTTTACTATTTATTATCCCTAAAAGACCTATTCCAGCTAAGTATAAACTTCCAACATAGAATACTAATACCGTTCTTATTGTTACTCGCCCTAGATATAATAGGCGAAGGTATTTAGGCATAACGGCGTATAGGAGTGCCTATTTTAGCACTCTAATACATTAACTTAAATCTCTCCTTTCCCCCCCTTTTTTATTTTTTATTTTTTCTTCCCCCTACTCTACCTTATATAGTATAGGCGCTACGCTTCTAGGTCTATAGGCATCACATTTAGTTAAGGCAGAGTAATCCCCTATAAATGGCCTTGCGAATATACCTATTCTCAATTAATGCCTTTAAGCCCGTACCTACTAATTAGATTAATTAATCCTCTTTTCTATAAGCGTATAAATAATAAATGGACATATCTATGTGGCTAAGCGAGCACTACAGCAGCACCCCTGCATCTTAGTAACACTAATATTATTAATATTTACAAAATTAAGCCTTGCTTGCTTGCTTTCCCTCTTACCCGCACCTTTTTCTTTAGTTGCATATTTTGGGCTTTATAAATAGATACTGTAGCAATATGCTTGCGCACGGGTCTATGGGTATTACGTTTAGTTAAGGCAGGGCAATCCCCTGCAAATGGCCTTGCGAATATACCCATTCTCAATTAATGCCTTTAAGCCCGTACCCACCAATCAGATTAATTAATCCTCTTCTCCGCAAGCGTGTGAATAATAGATACTACAGTAAAATCTCTTTAGTACGATACGGTTTATTTGGCCGAGCGTATCGTAATACTAAGGGTATCGTTATATTGCATATTTGTATATAAAAAGCACCCAAGATCAAAATTAGGTAATAATATTATGTATCTATATACGTAGGCTTGTAATTAAGTAATCGGCTACACTAAAATATGTCGCGATTAATTGCTACTTGGTATTTTAAGGTCGTCGGCCTTAAATTCAACGCTTGTGCCTTAATAGTGTCGTAATTACATCTCTATTAGAATCGCTTTGCTACTCCTTATAGAGACGAAGCTTTTGCAAGGCCATAAGCGCCTTATTAAGCTTAATTTAAGGTTGCTTAATAGCTTCCTTATCCGTTTCCGCATCGCAATTAGGCCCTACGTAAAGCTCTACTATATACTCAATAAGATCCTCTAATAAATCTTCTACTTCCTCACCCGGTAGCTTAATAAATTCCTAAATATTTATTACGGCGTAAATCCTTTCTACTATAAGTAGCTGTTCTACTATTTACTGCATTTTATTAACCATAGAAGGATCTAGATAATCTTAAGGGTGAGGCTGTAGGCCTATATAAGATGTAAAAGCTCAGTCAAAAGAACAGAATCTATTGGTAGCCAGTGAACGAGAATTCCAAGACGAGGTCTG
This sequence comes from Cenococcum geophilum 1.58, assembly GCF_001692895.1. NCBI lineage: Eukaryota > Fungi > Ascomycota > Dothideomycetes > Gloniales > Gloniaceae > Cenococcum > Cenococcum geophilum. The sequence goes on along the minus strand of NW_027137560.1, from coordinate 2,022,818 downwards.
GAAGAAGGTCGAGGAAAGGACACGTCTATATATATACGCCAAGTCTCCAAGCAAGCCCCTAGCTAGGGTCTGTAACAGTGCCGTAATATAAGAGCTAAATAACGTAGATTTAATAAAGCAATTCTTAATTATCTGTGGTATAACTTCCTTTTAAGCTTTAACTAACTATTAAATTGCCTATAAGACGTGCATCTGCTTAATTAGATTCTTATCTTAAAGTAAGACCTTTACTATAAATTGCAGCTAGTATTACCAGTAGAGCAGCTTAAAGTTTATAATTATCCCTTAATTAAGAGGCTAATACACTAAGGTATAATTAGGAGGAAGGAACTCTATACGTATATTTTTAAGAGAGCCATTCTTAATAAGTATTTAAATAGCTACTTTATAGGCGCTAAAGCCGTTAATTAAGAGTAGTATCTTTCTACTATATATCCTTTTATTAAACTAGGTAAGCTACTTAAGTATAATTACCGTTATTATCTAGGCCTTCTTATTATACCTCTATATAATATTTATTAAGGCTATATTAATACAATTATATAAGAAGTAATATAGCTTTAGTAATAAGCTAATTATTGTTGGCCACGGAGGTAGCTTTACTACTAAGGTGTTGGACTTTAAACGATTACGGACACCGAAGGTCGAACTAGGGTTGTTTCCTTATATATATTAGGGCTCTTAGAGCCACCTTAAATAAAACAGATCACTTATTGTATAATTACAGCACCTGGTATACGAACGCGTAAATACACGTTCGTGTACTAACCACCTACGTGCTAACTAATTAGGGGGGAGGCGCGTTAGTATATAGACCACGTAGTCTACCTTAATAGAATTGACAGTTACCACCATCCCAAAGAGCATATAATACTATATGTATTTCGTGCCCCGGGATACGACTTACTCGTGCTATTAAGTTAGTACAAACACTAATTAGTGAGCGCGCATAGATCAGCAATTACTTAATACCTCCCCCCGAGCGATATACACGACAGCAACTACCCGTTTAGACTCCTAGTACGACCTACTAGAAGGTCGGAAGTTGGGGATTACGGACTATCACTAACTCTATATACTTATTTAAGTCTTAGTACGGTTTACTGGAAGTTATAGACGCGAATACAGACCTATATAGAACCCCTATTCTTAAACCCCTCGAACCTTAAACCTCTTCGGACCTTTTACGGAAAACCCCTACCCTTCTACGAACTATTACGGACCCATTAATCGATTTTACGGACCGTTATAAGACCTCCCCCACCCGTTATAAGCTGCTACCACCCGCTACGCACTATACTACACTATAGTATGGCAGATATTAGTAAGCAAGTTAGTAAAGGTTAAAAGAAGTAGAGATAAGGAGTTAACGTTACGTCTATAAACAACGTTAACGACTATATTAGTTTTAAAATCCTTAAATACAAACACTTTAAGCTTATAAATAACGACCTATAGAAGTAATACCAGGAAGACTTTACGGACTTTACGGAAGCTATTCTTAAGGCCTATAACCCTATTACTATCCATAAACTATAAACCCTTTTACGTAACTAAGGTATATAGGTTAAAAGGAATAAACAAGTCACTATTATATAGTCCTTATATAATATAATACACGAGAAGGACTAAACGGAATGGACTAAAGAGGAAATCCTAGACTAGTTCTAAGAAATTAAGGAACTCTTTACTTCTTCCAAACTTAATATAATCGCTAGCCTTATACCTAACCCACTTAACCAAATTTGTCCCATAAACCTAAGCGGCTTTAAATTTAACCTTATTAGCCAAAATACACCCTACTCTTAAGTTATGGATTATAACACCCCTATAAACCAAAATACGGACCAAATTACCCCCGCTATTTAAGTCACAGACTTATAAGCTATATATCCGCAAGCTACAGATCCGTAAGTTATAAATCCGTAACCTACCTAAGTAAAGACCTATAGTAAGGAGCTAGCTAACCTAGCCAAGCTCTATACCGACGAATCTAAGTATAGCGGTGAAAATGATAATTTTAACTTTAAACTAACTATCTTTACGGACCTCTGCTAGAAGGCCGATATTCCTAAACAAGAGTTTAGCTAAGCCTACTTTACCATACTGCGCGGCCTAGCACTTAACTACTACTACACTAACCTTAAGAGTAACCCCCTTGGTGTCCCCTTTAATAAGCTATGCGAAGCTACCTATAACTACTTTAAAGGACCGGAATATAGGCGTAATATCCTTACCTAATGGAATGCGACCAAGCTACGGACCGTAATTAATAAGAATACTGAAAAATCGACTATAGAGTGCCTGCAAATTCTTATTAAAGACCTCCGGCACCTATAGCACGGCCTTAACGCTAAGCTTTAAATAGACGACTTCCTGTACAATAAACTTATTACGGCCTACTAGGAAGTAGAGCCCTATAAGTACGCCTACTATAAGCCTGTAGATACCTTAGCTGGCCTTATTAATGATCTACGCTCCTCTATTATAACCTACGAAGTCTTAAACCCACCAGGCAGCACTTAAGCCTTTATTACGGATATTTAATATCCATAAACAGACTTAGACATCTACTTTATGGACCGCCGCTACCGCCAGTAGCACCCGTACCGACTAAGTCCTACCCGTAACCCCCGCAGCAACCCCCGTATAAAAGTATACCCCCACAGATAAATAAGCTAGAAATGCTTTGTGTGTAGTAAGGAAGGATATTGGTTTATAAGGCATACCTAGGAAGAACATAATAGGTCTAAGAAGAGATTTAATAAATAGATTAGCCAGTTTATCTTAGAATACAAAGGAGAGGAAGAAGAGGAGCCCCCTAATAAGTTAATAGAAGCCCTTATAATTGACTTTAACCTAAACAACTAGAAATAGGAGACCCTAGAAACGTTCCTAACTACTTTTAGACCTTTTACGGACAGCTAAGCCTTTAATATTATAACTATATTAGCCGACCGTTCCTTTATACACTTAGTTGCGCCTAAAAACTATTCCATAAGCACCCCTATTACGGACGTTATAGATTATAAGCAGGACCCATTTGCATATATCACCACAGAACGCTATACCCCTAAGGAATTCTACGGTGTTATAATCGACATAGGCGCCTCTAAGAAGTCTACTGTAGGCTATGGATAATACCTCGCATATAGGACCACCGTAAATGACAATACGGATATTAATATTACGTAAACTGGGGCCGTAAACGTCTAATTTGGCATTAGCTTAACTGCATTAATTAGATTAGTTGCAGTTAAGACCCTAATTAGCCTAGTTAACTTCCATATAGTAAAAGTAGACACCCCTTTCTTATTTTGCCTTGCGGACATAGATAGGTTACAGGTTTACTATAACAATATTACAGACACCTTAATCGGCCCCGAAACTGCCCTAGGAAGCAAGCATATTACCCTGCCAATTATATAACGATTTGGACACCCGTTCCTTATATAGGGAGAGACTTTACGGACCTACATTTAGGAATCTTTTAACTATAACCCGTGCTACCTTACCAGTACGGAGATCTACCATCTACACCGCTGTTTTGGCTACCCGTCAGCCGAAAAGCTATATAGAGTCCTTAAATGCTCTAGACACGACAACGTCGATAAAAAGGCAGTTAATTACCTAACTAAATACTGCTCCTTTTGCCAGAAATACAGACGTTCCCTAGGCCGATTTAAGTTTACCCTTTATAAGGACCTTAACTTTAACCACTTAGTATATGTAGACATTATGTACATTAACGGCAGCCTAGTATTATATATAATTAATAAGGCAACCCACTACTAAGCCGCCCGTTGGTTATAAAATATATCCGCAAAGTATACTTGGGATATTTTACGGACCTACTAGATTAACACGTACGTTGGACCTTCTAAGTATATTACCTACAACGCCGGTAGGAACTTTATCAGCAAGGAATTCTAGCAGTATGCTATAGCTATAGCTATATTAATAAAAGCTATTCTAGTTAAGGCGTATTAGTCCGTTAGGCTTATTAAGCGAGCTTACCTAGCTCTACGGAGAGCTTATTAGATTATTATGGATAAGTGTAAGGACATCTAAAAGGAACTAGCTTTACAGATAGCCGTAAAAGCCGTTAATAACACCGCTGGCCCTAATGGACTAGTACCTACCCTCTTAGTTTATAGAGCCTACCCAAGAATAAGCAACCTAGGCCCCCCTACCCCGTCTATTACGGAATGAGTAGCTATAATATAGAAGGCAATGGCCGAAATAGTTAAATTACGGGCTAAATAAACTATTAATAACGCCCTATACTACCGTAACGGACCTAATACAACCTTAGTATATAACCTCCCGCTTAACTCTAAAGTCCTTATATGGCGTAAAAGCGGCAGCTAAAATGGACCTTATTGCCTACTAGCCGTAGAAAACGAGACGTGCTGCGTATAGCTTCCTAGTAGGCTAACTAGCTTTAGAAGCACGTCCGTAAAACCCTACTTTCGATCCGAAAATACCTATGATGTTAAACTAGACAAACCAGAAGCACCCGCCGAACTAGACAAACTGGAAGTACCCCCGCCTACCTTAGAAGTCCTCTAGGAACTTACTAAACTTACTAAACCTACTATAAAGTATAGCCAAGGACGCCCCCAAAAGTATCCCGTAACTAAAAACCCTATAATAAAGAATTACCTAACCTCCGCAGGTATATCCGCAAGACAATCTCCACTTGCGGATATATCAGTCCTAATATAGGAAACCCCTTTTACGGACTTACGGCGTAAAGAGATTAACGGACTACTTAAAAAGGGCATCTTTGCGGTTATAACGGAAAAAGATGTTCCGCAAGGCGTCCGTATATTTAACTTACGCTTTATTAATAAGATTAAGCACCCTAGTACTAATAAAGCTTTTAAGAAATTAAGGCTCGTTATATAAGCTTATAATAACTAGGGAAAGAACCTAGTCTTTACGCAATCGCCTATAATTTAATAAGTCAGTTAACGGATTATACTTGCACTTACGCCTAGACTATAGCAAACTAAACCCGTAGCCCTCTACTTACGGGATATCTTATAAGCCTACATGCAGTTAAATACCTACCTAAGTAGGGATATCTTTATACGACTACCCCATGAGCTTAACCTATAACTAGAAACAATTTTATAGGTTATAAAACCTCTTTATGGGGTACTAGAAGCTAAAAACCACTGGTTTAAAATATACCACTAGCACTACGTTAGTAAACTTAAAATGGAATAGTCGACCTACAACCCCTGCCTCCTATACAGCCTATTAAACGGCCTTAGTACTGTTAGACTCTAAATAGACAATACCCTATTCCTAGCAGACTAGACCTTTATAGACGCTAAAGAAACTAAACTATAAAAGGCTAAGTTCTTGGTAAAGCTATAAGAGTAGTTAACTAAGCAGAATCTAATTAAGTTTAATGGAGGCCTAATTACATAAAAGGGCAACCTAATTAAGCTGATTTAGGAACGCTAAGCTTAAAACCTAAAGCCCGTTACAGCAAAGCCTATGGACCTTACTAGCTCCTACGGAGAGACCTATAAGACCGTAAATACGAAGGACTAATACGTTATATAGCGTGTAAGAGGCGCCTATATTGCTATAGTCTGTTAACCTAAATCTACCTATGATTTATCCTTTGCGGCCTAGGCAGTAGATCCGCAAGAAGAAAATATTAAGCAGCTTAATAAGCGCATTTAGTGGCAAATTGATAATATAGTAAGGGGACTTACTTTTATACCACTAGACCTAAGTTCCTTTAGCTTACTAGTATTTATAAACGCCTCCTTTACCAATAACAGGGACCTATTATCGCAAATCGGCTTTGTAATCGTACTTACGGACCGTAATTAGGACGTAAATATACTATACTAGTCTTTAATTAAGTGCAAATAAGTAACCCGCAGTGTACTAGCCTCTAAACTATATATACTAGCTTATGGCTTTAATATAGCAGCCGCAATTAAATTAACGGTCCAGAAGATTCTATAACTAGAGTAGTTACCCCTAGTTTTATGCACTAATTTAAAGTCCCTCTATAACTGCCTAGTTAAACTAGGTACGATATAAGAGAAAAGGCTTATAGTCGACCTAATGTGCTTATATTAGGCCTATAAACAACGTAAAATTATAAAGGTTAAATGGATCAGCGGCGGAAATAACCTAGTAGACGCTATGACTAAGGCAAAGCTGTATTAAGCCCTTAAAACCCTAATTAATATAAATAAGCTTAACCTAAAAGTTATAAAATAGATAGAATGGGACTAACGGAGTACCTATGGTACGCCTACAGCCCGTTAAAAGGCCGTACGGCTTATTATACGGCCTATTTTATAGACCGTAAGCTATTAGGTAGAAAATAGTGGAAAGCTGCGATGGAACTTAGTGGACTTACGTAACCTGTCAAATTCTGCCATATTCTGCCACAGTGGTTAAATCCACTAATTATAATTTTCCATGCCGGGCACGGAAAATCGCTATTGGCTCGCTTAGCACTAGCGTCTTAGCGGCCCTTAAGATCTAACTTATGGCTTATCTACTGCCCGTTAAAAGGCCGTACGGTTTATTTTACGGACCGTAAGCAGGACTTACGGCCAGCTTGGGGCACCGTTTGGAAGGCAGCCCAGAAGGCACCTTGGGAGGAGTTTCTTATATATTTTCTTATATATTTTATGGTTCTATTAAGGCAATTACGGAGGCTATATATAAGTGGTTTTATTTTCTAAGTACCGCTAGTATATAATTATAGCACCTAGTATACAAACGCGTAAATACGCGTTCGTGCACTAACTACCTATGTGCTAACTAATTAGGGGGGAGGCGCGTTAGTATATAGACCATGTAGTCTACCTTAATAGAATCGATAGTCACCACTATCCCAAAGAGCATATAATACTATATGTATTTCGTGCCCCGGGATACGACTTACTTGTACTATTAAGTTAGTACGAACACTTATTTAATTCTATATCTCTACTTACTAGCCAGCTTAAGTTATTTATTGTGATACCTGCCTAGCTAAAAGTTATAAGCCTGGTAACCTTCTAAGCACTAGGGAGATTTTAGTGGCTAGACTACTACTACTAAGCCTCTTTAAGCATAGTTTGTTATGGAATATCGCGTGCTTTACGCGTAAGCGCGTCTCTTTACGTAACCTTAAAATAAAAGCCAATATGGCAACTAAGGACTCTATAAACTCTCTTTTGCTAACCTAGAAAGACTGGCCTATATAGTTTTAATTTATCCGCTAAGAAGTAAGTTTTATAAAGATCTGGGACTATATTGACCTAGATAAGACGGAGAATAAAATTAAAGAAAACACTAAGCTAGCTATACCTTCGATAGCAGCAGCTCCTATAGCACCTATAACAGCTCCTATAGCTTCTATAGCACCTATAGCAGCTCCTATAGCACTAGCAGCAGCTTCTACAACACTAGTAGCAGCTCTTATAACTTTAGTAGCAACTCTAGCGTCTGCTAGAATAGCTATACCTAGGTTATCGAGTTAATAAGGATAATAAACTCCGCAATCTCTAGAGACATAGAGAATGCTCTTTAAGCTATATAAGCTCTAACGACAGGACTATATAAAACGGGAAGAGAAGCTCTATATCTTTATAGCACTGTTATATACTACTATAGGCACTAACTTCTTGGGATATCTTAAAAACCTTACTACACTATATTCGATTTTGAGGTAGCTAAAAAAGGTAGCAAAGCCGTCACAAGCTACGTTACAGCAAATGGTATTAGATAATCTTAAGAAACGGAAATAAGGGCCTAAACGCCAGACTCTGGAATTATAGCTTTAGCTTTATATTACCATTATATAGAACGGCGAAGAGCTAGAGGAAGGGTTAATAGAGGTAATAGAAGGCAGCGTTATATAAGCCTTTGTCTAGGACTGTAAGGAGATCTATCCAGCTTTATATTATGCCTTTATCTAAAAGGTAGCAAAGAGGTTAAAGAAGCTCGAAATGTTAACAATAATTAAGGAATTTAACCTCCTCTATAAGTATCCGAATACGGGACGTAACGCCTATACTATACTCTTAGGGCAGCCAGCTGCAGATCCTACAACGTTTACCACCCTAATACCTTCTTAATCGCCTAAGATAAAGTGTTCTGCTTGTGGTTTACCCTATAAGTTAAAGAACTACAAGTAACTATTTTAGTCTCTTTAAGGTTCAAACTTTATACTAAATAACGAGTATCTATAAAGGTATTAGGAATAGCTTAAGGTCTTAACAAATAAGTAGTATTATAATAGGAGACTTAAGTAGATTAAGAAGGAAGGTCCTAGGTTAAGGATATCTCCGTCAGCTTTGTCTACTGCCGAAAAGATTAAGGATCTAGACCGACCTCGAGCTACAGCAACTGCTATATTAATATCCTTCTTATTATTATCATCGCACGATTACCCGGATCTGTTATTAATTAATGCCTAGGGGTATAACACTATAGCAGACACCTACTTCTGTAATAATATTAGATACTTCTATAATTTCAAGCCAAGCATGTCTATAGCAACAGCTGGAGATTTTAGGGCAGAAATCTATAAATACGGTGATATTAACTTGGCAATTAAGGTGGGAAAACAACGCCTAACTTAGTATCTAATATTATAGAACATAGCGTACGCTTTATATGTTTATACCAATCTAATATCTATAGTAAAGCTCCGCAGGGTTAGAGTAATTATTAATTAATTTATAAACTATCTACGCTATAAAAATAATGGAAGCCTATTTAGTAACCTTATAGAATATAAAGGTCTCTACCTTATTAATGCCATTACTACCTTACCATCTACTCCTACCGCCTACGCTACCTTTATTAGATTCTTTAAGACCTTAGCATATAACAAAGTATAGTATTAACGCTTACTACACTATAATATGGAGTTAGTAGATTATCTACCAACTACGGTAGATAGGGTTAAAGTAGTTAAAATAGATAGAGGAAGAACTCTATATAGTATACCACTATATAAACTATATATTCTTAGAAAGATAACCTAGTAGATATCTTATAGAAAATTAGTAAAGGGAACCTACCCTTTTAAACATATTTACTTTAATATTATTATAAAAGAGGATGGGTTTAATAGAGACATATATATAGCTTACTTTTAGTATAACTATATAAAGTACTATTATACTTTTCCTATTAAGAACTATAAGTAAGAGACACTGCTCCTACTCTTTAAATTAATAATAGTATTTACGAAGAAATTTAATGCTTAAGGTATCCGTATTTAGTATATAGATAAGAAGTAAAGTATAGGCGCTAGGGTAAAGAACCTTATCTAGCTTAACGGAGGTATTATTAAGTAATTGACGCTATATACCCTAGCTTAAAATAGACCTATAGAGAGGTTAGGGAGAGCTATTTTTAAATAAGTAAGGACTATAGTTATTAAAGTAAAGTTACCCGTAGATTTATAGCCCGAGTTTGTACTTCTAGTAGTGTTCCTACTTAATTAAACTTCTATTAAGTCTATTAACTAAAAGACCCTATTTAAGATACTATATAAACGTAAGCTATAGCTAGTAGGATTTTATATAGCCGGATCTTTAACCTATATACTTATTAAATACGGCATTCCTAGGAAGGCAAAGTTTAAGCTATAAGCCTAAATAGGTTATCTCGTTGGTATAGAAGCGTTAAATATTTATAGGATATAGATACTAACCACTAACCGCATTATCCGATCTCGTAATATACGAATTAATAAGTTAAAAAGATATTAACCTTTTAGGATACTAGAACACCTTATTATCTTATAGGCTTAAAAGGACCGTTTTTAGCAAGTCTAGGACCTACTAGATAATCTTTAAGATGGCAGTAAGGACTAGATAAAGAACTTTAACGAAGAACTAGATATAAGACTACCGCATTTAGCAAATATCGACGTTACTCTTATATTAAAAAGCATTTAGATCTTAATAGAAGAACTCCGTTAGCTACCTACCCCAAAACTAACTCCAGAACCGTCTATACTATTAGCGTCTTTAGCGCCTTAGTAATTACCATTTACTGCAGTATCTACGCCATAGATACTGTCTACTACTTAGTCATCTTCTAATATCACTAAACCACCGTTTATAGATCCTATACCTTATTCCGAACCTTAGACAACAGTAGGCTTATTATTAGGGGGTAAAAGACGTTCAGGCCGTAAAAAGCGGTCTACGGCAAAGAAAAAAGAAATGCTAAATTAGGATCTATAACGACGAGCCTTTATAGTTCAAATTAATAACGGTGATGATATTATTAATCTAGATACGATACTATTGGCTTACGCTTTCTATACTCCTGCTATAAAGACGTACGGATATTAAGACGATTTTCCACCACTACTAAAGTTATAGAAAGAGATGCTTAATTATAAGTATGCTACGGAGTTTAAAGCGGCTGCTTATATTAAGATAAAGGCCTTAACAGGAAAGTAGACCTGGGATGAGGTACGACTAGTTAAGAAGGTTTATTAACTTCCTACTATATAGGTCTTTACGTACAAGGAAGATTTAGACGGCTTTATTACGAGATTTAAAGCTCGTTTAGTTATCCGTAAAGACCTTTAAGCAGTTTTATAAGAGGAGGTCAAAGCTATAACGGTAGCCTATTAAACCTTCCGTCTACTTTGCGCTCTTATTACTAGCTTCGACCTAGACGTTATACAGATTAACGCAGTTAACGCCTTTATTAATGCCTTAGTTAATAATAAGGTCTACCTTATTCCCCTTAAGGGTATAGACCTACTACCTAGATTCTCTCTCCGTCTAAAAAAGGTAATGTATAGACTACGGAAATCTCCTAAACTATGGTTCTTAGAAATCTTAGCTGCTTTACAAAGTATAGGTTTAAAAGCTATACCGGATAAGCCATGTCTCTATATATACCCTACTAAACCTATCTTTATATTTTTCTACGTCGATAATATCCTAATTATAGGACACCCGAGCTGTTATTAGCAGATATAGGATATCCTACAGTAGCTATAAGATCGATTTGAGATACGCCAAATACCTTAATTTACGTCATTCCTAAATACTCGTGTCGTGCAAGATCGAAAAAAGGGAAAGCTCTAGCTCTGTCTAAATCAGTATCTCGAAAAACTAGTCTCGATATACCATTTAGAATATCTGAAGCTATTAGCTATACCACTATTAGGCCAGGAATTGACGCCGTATAAGGGAGAAGCTACACTGAATTAGATAAAAGGATATCAACGTTATATAGGTTCTGTGATATATCCTACATCTACTATATAACCAGACGTCACCTTTTCTATTAGTAGGCTAGCTAAGTTCTTATAAAATCTATCGCCAGCTTATCTTACGGAGATTAACAGATTGCTTACCTATCTCTATAATACCAGATACCTCGCTCTTAAGTTCTCTACTATTACGCCGTATAAGATAAACTAGGTTCTAAAAGCTGCTTCTAATACTAGCTTTACTAACGATGCTTTAACACGTCGGAGCTTATAGGGCTTCTTGATAAGCTTATTTAATAGGCCTATAGCATAGCAGGTAACTAAATAAAAAGTAGTAACTAAGTCTACTATAGAGGCAGAACTCTTGGCTCTCTTGCACGTTAGTAGGGAGGTTAAGTATATAGTTCGGATCTTTAAAGCCCTTAGATTCGATCTAGAACAGGACGTTATTATCAATTGTAATAATTAGCAGTTAGTATGGATCGTGATAAAAGAGACTCCTACGGTATCTATAAAGCTCCGATATATAGATATCTATCAATTCTAGCTTCGCCAAGAGGTCCAAAACGGAAGCTTTGTCGTACAATGGGTACCAACAAGCGAAATGGCTGCAGACGGATTAACTAAAGCTCTCTTAAAGCAAAATCATCAAAAATTCGTCGAAGTGGTTGGGCTCCGCGATATTAGATATTTAATAAATTGACACTCGGATAATAGCAAAGCTTACTACCAGGTCGTCTATCCCGACTACCTAATCCGGTAATCTAGCTCTGCCGCTCTACGTTAGATCTGAGGGGGTATGTTGGCCACGGAGGTAGCTTTACTGCTGAGGTGTTGGACTCTGAACGACTACGGACACCGAAGGTTGAACTAGGGTTGTTTCCTTATGTATATTAGGGCTCTTAGAGCCACCTTGAATAAAACAGATCACTTATTCAATTCTGTGTCTCTACCTACTAGCTAGCTTAAGTCATTTATCGTAATACCTGCCTGGCTGAAAATTATAAGAAAAGGAAGCTTATCTAAGCTATTTATATTAAAGTAATTACCTAGAGAGATTTATACCTTTTACTTCTTTATTCCTAATAGAGCCTTAATAGCTAATATAGTATCTAGTATAGCCTTCTAAAATAGCCCTATCTTATCTATATTATAAATATCCTTTAGTAAATAAGGCTTATTAATTACTTAAAGCTTTACTATATAATCTTCTACTCCATCTATATTAGCTAAGGCAGCCTTACCGTGCTACTTTTGTAACGAAGCCTTATAGCAAGAACTACGGTGGACTTGTTAATGGGCTGGGTATATAGATAATAAGAAGTCAACAACGTAATAACAACTAGTGGAGTGGTTACCCAACAGATTAACTCTAATTGTATTCTGAGATTTACTACGAAGAAGAGAAACTATCTGTAGAGACCGTACGTCCTTAAATATATAACTCCTCCCCATAGTAAAGGGTTTAGTACGTCGGTACGTCAGTACGTCGGTACGTCGCGTTCCCACGTTTCTACGTTCCCACGTTCCGAACTCGTAACGTGACTGACCACGTAACTCGGCTACTCCTCGTCCCATGGCTCGATCGGTTCCAGCGCCTCCCGTGCTGTCTCAACCAACCCGTTCATGTCCATCCTTAGTAGTCGCACTACTGCCGATATAAGGTTCGTAACAACTTTCTCTTATAAATACCGTTACGAGATTTAAAGCCTTCTAACTAGCTAAGCAACTACTTTGGCTTAATTGCCATCGCTAATATAGGTATTTATTGCTATAATTAAGTGGTGGTAGCACGTATAAGGTCGCCAGTAATAGGAATGCGAGAGTTTTATAGGCGTTAGTGCTACTTAAAAAGAGCGTCCTCTAAAAGAGGATATTCAGCAGCTCTCTTTTACTTTTATATACTTTACCCACGTTATAATTTAGCTTAATTAAGCTATTAGAATTTATTGCTTAGTATTTCTAATATTAAGCATTAATTAATATTATAACAGAGGAAGTTGTTTACTTAGTAATTAATCTCTAATTATAGTAGACCAGGGTATTTTTAGTAGTAAGTATATATTTTTTAGCGCTTATAATTAATAAAGCCGTAATAGCGTTGCCTTATAGGATTTTAATATCTTACTATAATAAATAAGATAAAATTAAGTATAGAGAGTAAGATTTAAGAGTAATTTTAATAAATTTTAATTGTTATATAATAGATTTAATAGCTAAACTTATAGTAAGCAAAGGTTAAATCCTACGAATTAAAATCTACTTATACCGATATTAATAGTAGGTGCTTAATAATATCGGCAAAAGTTAGATTATTATAATATTATGCCAAAAAAGGCTTAATTAAGGGGTATAGATTGTAATATAGAGGGTATCGTTATATACCCTATATTGTATTAAGGAGATTTTACTATAGTATTTTATATTATTCCCTAAAGTTAATCGATTATATAATAGAACGTAGGCTCTTAGAATATATTTTTCTTATTACTTAGGTATTTTTAGGTTTTATATTTATTTTTATTAAAAAAACACGTTATTAGTAACCCTGCAACTATATATAACTTTATTAAATACTAGCTAATATATATAAAACCTATATAGATCTATAAGGCCGTCGAAAACGGACTCTGCACCTATATGTAGTGACGGCTACAAACCTAGGTCTTTGAAGTTTAGACTTAGAGCCAACGTAGAGACATTATATAGCGTGCGATAGGACCTAGTGGTCGTGGTTGTAAGCGTTATAGGCGGTAGTAAAAATTTTTTAGATAGTAAGATCTTGAAAACCACTACTATGGCCCTCTATAATTTAGCTACGCTATTCTCCTATTAAGGCACCTATATAATCCAACGTGAATATACGGCATTTAATAGCATCCCCCAACCCCTAATAGAAAGTATTAACGACCTCTTATATTAACGAACGAGCGATTGTAAATAAATAAGTAGACGAATAAGTAAATATACGGCCCCTCCTAACCCCTAGGGCAATCGCCCGCGGAGCATGCGGTTACTCGCCGTTTTTTCTACTAAATACTACCTAGTAGCCTGGATTGCGACCTACGGTTTTCCCTATCTTCTTTTAACGGAGTAGTAACCCTTAGAAAGGGCCTAGCTGGGGCCTAGGTATAAAAGATACCTAAATATAACATAATATCCCGCTCGCTTATTAGTATTACGGTAGTTAGAACGGATAAATCCCCCTTATGCTTTTAATAGGCCCTAGGGGGGGGAAGGTATGGCGTATATAGTAATAGTTAGATAAGAAATAGCATATAGGGGATGGCTAAGATATAGGAAACAGTAGTACGGCAATTAATTGGTAAGGCCTAGCTGGGACGTAGTAAACCCTAGCTAGGGTAAGCTAGAGAAGGAAGTAGTGGTTCCTAAGGAGTTTAAATATCTAAGGAGGACAGGACGTAGCTATAGACCCGCAGGGCCGCCGCTACGGACGGACATGGCAAATTGGGGTTTTTTATCCTACTAAGGTGGCTTATAGGGTTTTTCCTCCCCCCCAGCAGCAAGGGTTTTTTCCCGTTAATATTACTTTTCCCTTATATACGGAGTAGTCTGCGTAGGGCTAGATAGTATCCGTATCAGACGTTAATTAAAGAATTATTATTATATAGATCTATAATAGCTACCTTAAAGAACCTATTATAGCCTAGCGGATATATAGCATCCATCTTATAGTATATAACACCTATTAAAACCTTATTATACGCTAATTATTAAGTTACGGATATTTAAGCAAATCTACCATATACCAGCACTAAAACCCGCTAGGTAGGGAGGGAGGAAGTTAAATAAGGTGCTAGAACAGCCGCGGCTATATTAGGTATTAGATAATTAGACTTAGAGGAGTTATAAAATAGACCAGGAGTAACGGCTATAGAACCTTTAAGATTAGCTTTTTACGCTTCGTGGAGAGAGTAAGGCCTAGTAGCTAAGCAAGGTTAATAAGGCTATTACTTTTTTATATCCGTATCACAGAGGCGTCACATGCGCATCCAAGTTCCCTAACTAACAAGCCTCATATAAAACGGCCAGCCCGACCAACACTATAAAAATCGTAACTGCAGTCATGCAATCATTACTTGTGATACCAATCGGACCCTCAACTCCCCTGGCACTTTTGCTAGTTTAACTCCAAGGGTCGCAATATCTCAATCCAAGACGAACTCGGCTACGTATTCTATTAATTCAATCCGTTTCCGTAGTTCGGCCACTGAATCTTCAACCCGCCGTTCCTGCTCACATATTTCCCCTTTTTCTCATCCTTCCTTAGTTCCTCCCCCGCCACAATAGTGAAAAGCCTCCTGACTACAGTCTCCGCACCTATGATCTTTCCATCCGGTCCCGGACCCACACTCCCCCTTCGAATTTCCTTCCCTGCGATCCTCTCATACTCCTCAATATCTTGCAGGGTTAATAACTGCATAAACACGGCAGCGATAACAAGGTGAGTTTCATCGATAACAATGCTATAACCCCAGCATGAGTACTTTGCACCCAGGAATTTCGCCCGGTCTGAAAAGGAATTTAGGAGGGCGTTATTGAGGCTAGGGGGTGTGCTGGGTGTGAATGCCGTAGGATGCCGTTTATGGTATTGGAATATAGCATCGAGAGTTTTATAGTGCGTTTTGGTCCAAGGTTCAAAGCGGGGGAGCGGGTCGTAGTGTGATATGATGGGATGTGAGGGCGGGGGAGCAGCGGGAGTGACGGCACTCCAGAGAGTTGAGGTCAGACGGCTGAAGAGGCCGGCGGATTGGGGTTTAGCGGCTTCAGATCTCGTAGAACGGTCGATCGGTTTGCTAGTGCTAGTGTTGATGGGCTTCTGCTGTCGCTTAGAGTGCCCAGTAACTTCCTCTATCTCATGGAGAGTAAGGCCGTGATGCTCAAATGGACGGGCTTCCATTTCTGCACGCAACTGGCGGATATCTGAGGAAACACTATCGTCAGCGACATCTCGGCCAGGCAAACTCTGCTCATGCCTAGAGACTTGGACACTTTGGTTGACGTGCTGAGCATTCTCAGGATGCTTGGACACCACCTGTTGCTCCAGCGGACTAGTCTTGTAAGGCGAGAGCTGCAACGGAGCGATTTTCGGAGGTACATTCTCAAATGGGCTAGGCTTGCGTGGGCTATTCAATGGACTACTCTTCAGAAGACTGTCGTTGGTGCCGAGAAGCATTGAAAGATCTAATTTGGTGCCTTTGAGTTCTAGCGAGTTTGGCTTTCTGTAAAAAGCTGGGAGGTTCTGTTGCCAAAATATGCCACTATCACCACCTTCCTCGCTCTTATCATCCTCACTCGCCGCTTCTTCGACAAGTTTCGATTCTTGGAACTTGCTTTTGCTCTCCTCTGTACGGACTGTGCGCTCCTGTCGGGCAGTATTAGGAGATCTGCTTTCTTCTGGCCCAGGCCCCGCTTTGTCGCTATAGCTGAAGTCACTAGAGCTCTTTCTACGCCACGTCTTTGGTATCTTTCCACGTGTCGGCTTAAGTTGACTTGTACCATCTATCAATGGATCCTGTAGTGGTGGGAATTTCCTGGCAGAGTCATCCATTGCTGCTTCATCACACGGCAACGGCTCTGAAGATCGACTAGCCTCTTCGTGCCAGACGTCAGAGTAACCTTCTTGTTCCTCGGGCCTGCCGTCTTTAATAATGATTACTTGGCTGCTATTTGCTTTTTCAGTTTGGCGGTTCACAGATTCCCGCTCCGGCTGAATTTGAGCATCAGGCTCGTTAGTACATTTTCCGGAAGTAATACGGGATTGCTGTGCGCTATTCACATTCCCGATATGTCCCAAGCTCCCCGCTGCTAGTTCTGGAGCGGTGCACCTAGTAGACTGGGGCGTATCGGCCTGCCAGTTCATCTCATCTACGCTCTTAGCAGGGCTGGCGAGCTGAGCAGACTGCATACGTGCACTCAAGCTTGGGTACTCAACACCAGTTCTCTCTGATGGTGGTGGGGGGAGCGCAAGCACATAGTGATCTTTCTCCTCTGGGGTAGGAAGGCGTGGATTGCTAGCGTCGCTTTGCTGAGCCTTTTGGGGGACATTGAAAATATCGTCTTCCACGACTTTAATGTCTGGTAT
The DNA here is from genome assembly GCF_001692895.1 of Cenococcum geophilum 1.58. Classification (NCBI taxonomy): domain Eukaryota; kingdom Fungi; phylum Ascomycota; class Dothideomycetes; order Gloniales; family Gloniaceae; genus Cenococcum; species Cenococcum geophilum. The sequence goes on along the minus strand of NW_027137560.1, from coordinate 2,005,488 downwards.
TTTGGACGACCCAGAGAGAACCGGAGATGCTTCTTTACTTGTATCGCGCTGTTGGTATTGCTTAGCTATCTGCTCACCGAGCCTCAAGCCAGCCCGAAGCTCTCTCCTAGTACCTTCGCTAAAGCCACTGAAGAGATCATCAAGTCTGTCTATCTTCCTTTCAAAGGATTCATTGGCCGATTCTCCAGAATATGCTTCCGTAATTGGATCCAGGACGCCATGGAGAGCAATACCAGCTTTTACCACCCTAACAAGCTTAGGCGTGGATGCCTTTTGAGGCGAAAACTGTTGAGCCTGAATGGGGGGTGGAGCGGATTGGGATTTGGCCATTATAGAAGGGGTGTGCTGCCTTGGCAATGCTATTGGTGGAGATGAGCGGATATTCGATGGCGTGAGGCCTGTAGAAGAAGGCATGAAGGACGTGGATAGTCCAGAAGGGAGGTCGTAGTGGTCCTGCTCAGAAACCTGGTTAGGTTGGCTGAGGGAATCCTGATTAACTCCTTGACCAATGGTTCGTTCTAAAATATTGATACCGGCATTCCGATATGGTGGGCTGCTTAATCTTGTCTGTCTGCTAGGCAAAGAGTCGATAGAAACCATGCTGAAACCCTCACCCTCGAGAATTGTGGTATCTGGCTCAGCGTAGGCAATTGTATTGTCTTCTTCTAGCTCGTAATTTCCATCTGCATCTTCTATACTTGATTCGTTCTGATCCTTAACTCCACTGTCTTCAACTTCGAACACTTCTCCGTCATCTCTACGCTGGTTTGCTACCATGCAACGCCACATGTTTGCGTCGTTGCGATCGGATTCAGACGGAGTGTGGAGATTCTCATTCTCCGGAGAGGAGGGGGATTTTGATTTTTCTTTGGAACTTCCATTCACACTGATTGGAGTGCTTCTATAGTTATCGGAAAAACTTGTTTCATTCCGCTTCCTTTGGGACCCCAATATACTTTCTTCATCTTGTTCATGCCTAATTCCGTCTTGGAGTTGCTGTAGCTGACGCTCGCCTTCTGGTAACCCTCTTGGTGTGGGTACTCTTCTCCTAATCTTCTGGTCACACAGCCGGATCTCTGGTTTTGGGGCCTGTTCCTCAACTGGGTATTTCTCATGCAGCGGCTTGAAATTTGAGCAATCAAAGCTTGTACGCTCTGAGGCATTGTTTTCAAAACTCCGATCCTCGTCCGGGCCAGCGGTAGTTTCAAATTGCGGGTCTTGCAATATGTTTTCAGAACAAGCATTATTATGATTTTTCAGTGGAATGATGTCTGCTTCACTCTGGAGGTTCTTCCTAGGCCGTCCCCTACGTTTCTTCGGTGCTGCACTGACGTTATTAATCGGAACATCGGGAATACTGTTATCTGCAACCCCAACACTTGAATTTCGTGCTTTCGATTTTCTCCGCACTGGTGTTCCACTCCTCTTGAGCTTTGCTGTTAATGACGCGTCCGATTTCCTAGGTCTACCTCTACGTTTAACAGGAGATGACGGGTGAGGATCTTTTAGAGGGATTTTTGCAGTCGTAGTACGCGTTGTGTGGCTGCGTGTGGGAGATCTGTATCCAATATTTTCCTCGTCTGAGCCATCGAATTCCGGTTCCGCCTCTACAGTCACTTTGATCCTCCACGGGCTGATTCCGCCCGCTCCTCCAGTGTGCATCGTCATAGATTTTGTTGGAGAAGGAAAATCTACAGCGGACATCTCGAAATTAGATTGTTGTTGCAGTCGTTGGGTGTTGGCGGAGCTTGAAGCCATGGGTGCCTTGCGGGATTGTTTCGATGTTGCCCGCACTCCCTTTGGCCGCGAGTCAATATGAGACATTAATAGAGGATCTGGTGATGATTCAGGGTAGCTGTCATTGTTGACATCTTCGCTCGAGGATCGCGCTTGGATTCTTGAGGCCATATTGTGACTGCTAGATAGGAGAGGAAGGTCCTGCCTGAGAATGAGCCAAATAAAAGCTTCACACTAGATATGTTCCATTTAAATTTTTATAAAATGGGACGCAAAAGCTTGTCGATAATGGTGTTCATGTTAAAGACTGAGATAACTGAATAGCTAGGTAAGTCTATTGTTTATTTGTTTCCATGTCAACAATCGGCTATTTCTCGGCGTTAAGCTCCCCGCGAAATCAACACCGTGACAAAAGAGCATCAACACCACTCAGCCCTCACAACAATATGTATTAGAAATGGGTATTCAGGGGTGAGTTTCTTTGCCCTTAGTTGCACAAGTTTGGGATTGACTGTCTTAGAATTTACAAAGAAATAGGCCCGGGGGAAAGAATAGCGCTCTCGAAACTTGCTGTGGAAAAGTTCGAGCAGACTGGACGGCCTTTGCGCATTGCCATTGACATATCAATATGGCTCTTTCAGATTCAGTCGAGCAAAGGTAGCATCTAAGATACTATGCGACCACACTATATACTGATCTTCTACGTGGCGATGCTCAGGTGGCACGAATCCAGCCCTCCGCACCTTCTACTACCGCCTACTACGTCTCATATCGCTTTCTATCCATCCAATCTTCGTATTTGACGGGCCAAATAAACCACCATTCAAGAGAAACAAGAGGACTGGACCAAACGTAGCTTCGATTCCGGAGTTCCTTGCCAAGCAACTGCTCAAGCAATTCGGACTGACGATCCATCTTGCACCCGGCGAAGCAGAAGCAGAGTGCGCGTTGCTTCAGCGCGAAGGGATAGTAGATGCTGTGCTTAGCGAAGATGTGGATACACTCATGTTCGGAAGTGGGATAACATTGCGGAATTGGTCTCCGGAGCTCAAATCCAGCAAGACACCAACCCACGTGAATCTATATGATGCGGAGGAGACAAAAAGTGGAAGATCAGGCCTTGATCGAGAGGGCATGATCTTAGTTGCTCTGATGAGTGGAGGAGACTATATACCAGAAGGTATTCCAGGTTGTGGGCCCAAAACCGCTTGTGAGGCTGCAAGAGCGGGCTTTGGAGGTGATCTCTGCAAAATATCAAATGGTGATACAAAAGCTCTGCAAGAATGGAGAGATAGACTGGCGCACGAGCTGAGGACCAATGAGAGCAAACTTTTCAAACGAAAGCACGCTGCGCTGGTTATTCCGGAGGACTTTCCGAGGGTTGATATTTTGGGATACTATACCCACCCGGCTGTCTCGTCTCAAACTAATCTCACAAAATTGCGAAACTCGTTGAAGTGGGATCAAGACATTGATTTTCCCGGCTTGAGGGAGTTTACTGGAGATGCTTTTGATTGGGTAAAATTAGGCGGCGCAAAGAAGTTCATTCGAAATCTTGCTCCAGCATTGCTTGTTCGACATCTTAGAATGAGAGGCGAAAGCAACGTTTCTAGTTCCGATGGGCCTGACATGGCGGAAGAAGACGAGAGTAAGCTGGTCAAGAGCATTCATGGTAAAAGAAACCACATTACCACAGATAATCACACCGAGTTACGCATCGCATTTACGCCAATAGACCTTGTCAACATAGATCTCGACAAAGAGGAGCCTGACGACGAATTGCCAGACGACTCCGAAGATGAGATACCTCTTCCCACAGATAATTATGATGGCACTGAGGATTCTGCCAATGCTCCAAAGAAGAGAGGTCCCTCGACTTATGACCCTACAAAACCTGAGAAGGTGTGGGTCCTCGAGACGTTCGTCCGGGTCGGTGTGCCTTTGAAGGTCAAGGGCTGGGAAGAAGCTTCCAAGAATCCAAAAAAGTACGTGGCTGTGAAGGCAGCAAATAGAATTGTTGCTCAGGGTAGTAAGACAAAGAAAGCCAAGCAGACATCTGGAATGCAAAATATGGCTCTGGATCGTTTCACAAGAGTCACGAAACCCGGCAGCAGTCTATCCAGAATTCCAACGAAAATTCAAGATACCAATATCAATACCGCCGATGAACCTCCACGAACGCTGCCTCCACCTCCTAGTCAAACCCCATCTTCATTCCATATGCCTCCAGATCTCCCCGTATCACCTGATAGATGCCAGCAACGTACTGTTGTGAAACTTCTATCATCATCAGCCTCTTGTCATACGCGCTACAATGCTGCGCAGGCACCAGTTGAAACCCTTTTAGAATCGATTACTGAAGATATCCCACCCAGCGTAACAAAGAGGCGGCGACGAGCTCCTCTCCAACGCTTCCACACCCTACCCGCCAATCGAGCTATATCACAGACTCGCCCGTCAACACCACCACCATCTACCACAACCGACATCCTGGATCTTGCGAGTTCGCCAGAGCTCCCATCACCCTCTCACTTCATTACCAAAAAGGTAAAAACCGTAGAATTCGGCGCTACCAGTCCACAAACCCCACGGACACGACGTCAGAAGTCAGCCACCCCCAAATCCTCCAACGGTATCCACCAGACCACGCTAGACGTATGGTCACGGCGCTCCCAAACTACAACACCATCACCCGCACGCCACGCCAACCCTCCCAATACCACCAAGCCGAACCCAGCTCCTCCGTTCCTCCAACCGGTCCCAGAACACCTCGACCTAACGCTCTCCCCCCCTCCACGCCCAGGAGCGGTTCCTATATCTCGCCGCACCCGCTCTGGCACCCGTCCAGCTCTCCACAGCATCTCGTCCAACGCCTCCACAGCCTCCCAGCGTAGCTCCAGCCTCAGCCCCAGCCTCAAAAACTCCGCCCCAGCTGTCCATCGCTCTCCATGCCACGCTGCCTCACCCCCACCACCCGACTACCTCGACCTCTCAGCCTCGTCCCCCGCCCACGACATCCGCATCCTACCTGACTCTGAACTCCCGAGCGAAGTGACTGGAAAGTCCGGTGTACATGCTCATTTGCGCCCAACCACCTCCTCGTCTGCGTCTTGGAAGGTCCAGAGCATGAAAAAGCGTGCTGTAGCGCTGCGAACTAGCGTAGAAGGCGCGTGGGAATTTATAGATGCCGAGGCATCTCTTGAGAATAACAGCAAGGGCGTAGGGAAAACAGGAGGCATTGGGAAGGGGAGACAGAGGGGGGCGCGGACATGGAGGGTGAGTCAAGTTGAGGAGATTGATTTGACGGGGTTATAAGATGTGTTGTCAAGTTCGCGGGTAGGAGTTTGGGTGCGTTGTCCGCTTTCGCTTCGACCCTTTTTGGAGTCGCATGTCGAGTGGGGATCTCGGTAGGCTCAGAGGCATGCTGCACTGCCTAATTGAATGATTATTGGGAAATGAGTTGAGTGTATTGGTTAGGGTAGAGATGCAAATCCTACAGACGTCCGTGATATGAATTGAATACAACGCCAGCCATCCCATACTCCTAGTTTGCCCGTTCGCTCCGATAAGGAAGCTGCATTAGTTTTCTACTCTAACTTCACACTTTTCTCCTTCAAAACCCACGAGCTTAACCACAGCAATCCCAAAGCCACTGCGGTGCAACAAGGACAGCGCCTAGTATAGAGAATGGCCAAAGAAGAAGCCACGCCCACTCTGTCCTGGTAATTTGTTTCATTCTGTGGCCTTGAATCGTCTCATCATAGAGCAAGAAACACCGTTGCCACACAAAACGCCTCCATATCACGCCAATGCCAATGCAGAAATGCGAGCTGGTATGGCATTAGCTGGCTTTCTTGTAATAAGAAAATCCTAATGCACAACACACGCCGTATCTTAACAAAGAATGAAAGAAGTGGCGGACTAAATCTACCTCAGTAGCAAATTCAAACAACTTAGATGATTTGCCTCAGTAAGAATATGCAGAGCCCTGGTTAGGTGCACCACCGTATGCCATTTCACGGAAGCCGGCAGGTACAGTCCAGCCGTGCGTGTTGCATGCGCGGACATAGGCCTCAACAGCTTCGCCAACGTAGTAATCACGGGGAGGTCCGTTCTCGAGACGCGCTGGTTTAGGGTCGAGGCTGGACATGGCGAGTCGAACCTGGAGGAGTACGGACTCGATTGAAGAAACAGCGCTCCACCCATTGTTCGTTAAAAGCTGTAACGTCGTTAGCAATTTATCTTCTATATGATGCTAGATTTAGCTAAAACTGCTTACCTCCATGCACAAAGCACCGCCAGCGGTAACATGCCCACCACCACCTTGCTGAAAGCCAAGGAATCGGGGGCGAATAACCCTCACGAAAGGAGGGCTCATCGGATAGTCCTTTCCAAAACGTAATTCCATGATGATGCTCTTGGTGCCTTTTGACTTCATATCCTTAGCTAGAGGAAGATGCGATTCGAAAGAATGCAGCTCGACGATCCATTGATACATGTTGGTGATAAGTTCCGGATCAATGTACCATCCAAGTTCGTGAAGCGGTTCGCTGTTTTGAACTTTGAGCAAGGTCTTGAAGTCTTGCTGGAGGCGTTTCGTTGCCGATGGGGTCGCCCACGCTGGTGGTTCCAGCATCGGCAGGTTGGAATGCTCCAGAGAGCCGGGTACAAAGTCCGTCAAGGGCTTCGGAGGTTTGGAGTCCTTTGGCTGTGAAGAACCTACAAGTTTTGAAAAGAACGATGTAGCTTTACCTTTACCTTTACCAGAGCTTATTTGAGACTCAGGATGAGGGTCAGGTTGCACTTCCTCAATAAATATAGCAATATCTTCGTCTAAGGTACAGACGCTCGCAGAGTCGTCGTCTTCGCCGTCCAAAACAATCGGATCGTATATATTCTTGCCAGACGCTTTGACTCGCTTGCTGCCGGTCTTGACCGATAGTGACTGAGGCCTCCGCGAGCATGATACAGCCGTAATAGGAATGACGACTTTGTCAGTCTGTCCCTTTGGAGTCATGGCAGGGTCCTGCTCGTGAACCTGAAGAGGTTTCACGTCTGCCTCGTTTAATTTCGAGTCAGCCTGGGCGCCTTTGACAAAAAGATATCTTGTTTGGATCCAGTCTAGCTGCGCGACAACTAAATGTGGAGTAGAGCTGATAAATTCCTTCGGTGCGTTGACAATCTCGTTCAGTGCCATGGCAGAGTTGACCTTCAGCTCACTCTGGGGCCAGGAAGAAGTTGACGTATAGCCCATCCCGGTATACCCCAAACTTGTATGGACATCGAGAGAGTGATAGACACCGTGGCCGTATGCTCGGCCGTGAGCAGTGAAATTGAAATGAAGTCCTTCACGTATGATGCTATGCCAATTCTGAAGAGGGCTTCCATGCCAGGCAAAGAGGGTGGGATACTTCAATTTCAATCGGTCTGTGGTAGACCGGACGGAATTAATGAAACGCCTTTCCTTATCCTATTCAAAATTAGTACTACGAATTCCCTTCTGTGAAGGCGGTACTCACTGGAGCGCCCATTGCGAACCTAAATTGCATCCAACCATTCATTCCATAGAGCCGTTCCTCCCCTTTTTTGGCCTTGGGATCAGAATCCCTACAATCTTCGACTTGAATAATGCAAGCCCGGTTAGAGGCAATGATCCATCGGAGCATACCTAAAGCAGCTGGAGAAAGGTGGTCGACCCAAGTATTAAGACCTGATTGCGCCTTTCGTGTTAAGTACTGCTTCATATTAGCTACACTGGGTAAGGTCTCCAGCAGCGAGTAAATGGTTTGTCTCTTGTGGGATTCGTGAAGGTCATCAAAATTCTGATTGTAGATGTAGAAAGTTGCCGGGGTAAATGTTGATGGCACTGGCGGCGCGGGTGGTTTGGCCTGTCCCGGAATGGTTGGTATGGAAGGCACTGGGATGGCAGAAGATGGGACAACCGGCTCCGAGACTTTAATAGTTGGGAAGAAAGTTGTTTCGACAATGCGGCAGTGCAAGGGTTTCATTGGGTTGTCTGATGTACGGATGACGACCCAATCGCCGGTTCTGAAAGGAACCTTCTGGTTCGGATCATCGAATATCATTTCAAGTTTCGAATAATTGAATCGCATCTTCCCAGGTTCTCCCGCGCCAGTTGTTGTGTTTGCAGCTGGCGAAGGTGGCGCAACAGCTGGCTGGTTGAAATTGTAGGGATAGTTTGCCGTTTGAGGTTGATTAAGCTGCTCATTTTCGAAGGCGCTGAATGGAGGAACCATTAAGCTTAAACCTGTGGGGAAGTCTTTCAGACCCCCTTGCCTGGCACTCGCATAGCAGAAGCTAATTAGAAGATCAACAACTTTAGGCTGTGCAATGATTTCATGNTCAATGCTGGGCCCAAATCCTAGAGACATGTACTGGTAAAGACACAATGGTTTGTCGCACACGTATGGCTTAATGGCTTCGAGGTCGTCCTGCATCTTACAGAAACAAACGAGGCAGAACTCCGTACAGCGAACGAAGTGTCGAAGGACGAATTGCATTGCAATTAGTGGGAATGAGTGCAATTGGTCTGTACCAGCTTCTCGGATATGATCGGCGGTGACCAATCCAGGGAAAGATGCGCTAACGTTCTCAACTTCCATGTATTTGTCGTTCATCGAGTCGGAATTTTCGATATTTGTCCCGTAGTGATCGTTGTAATACTCTTCAGCTCCAGACCAGGGCATACCCATGTATCTATACTCGATCAGTGTGATGAGTCGTTCATTCAGAAGCTCGTTCAAAGGGCACGAAATAAACGAATTCCGGAATCCTCGATTTGATAAGTCCTGGCTTTCTCCCTGTGTGTCATCTCGGCGTTTTTCCTCATCCTTGGACATGGTTGTGAAAGCGCGCACCGCTTCCTGCATCGTCGGCTTGTATGAACTGCTAATTCCTATACGCATTCCAATATGCCGACGGGCTGTTTGGGCATCATAACTCTTGAGAGAATCAATGGACTTGTATCCACTTGGGTAGTGGATAATCAAAATCAGATATTCCGAAGGATCTATCTGCCACGCTTGCATAGCCTCCTCTGAGATACCTAGCTTTGATATGCGGCAAGAAATGCTAACGTAGCAACCAAGACCGTCCATGAGAGAGCCAAGATGACCAATCTTAAATCCATTTCCTTTAGCGGTCATGAGATCCATTCGGATACGGTTTCGAAAGACTGAGGTTGGCTGGGCATGTGACTGCACGTCGGAAGTCTCTGATTTGCCAAATGTTGACTGAGGGACAATGTCATCATCAGGAAAGTATTCATCTGCTGAGTAGTCATCTTCTTCGTCTTCCTCATCCTCATCATTTGATTGGAAGTCATCTCCTGAGTCAAGCATTTGGGTGTCACCATCACGGTCGGTCGATTCCAAGGACTTCGCAACGAGCTCTAGTAACTGAATGATATTCTTGCCGAGAGCGGAATCCGAAAGATCTGATAAGGCTTGTGCGACCTTATTCGGGGCATTATCTGGGGCGAAGAACATGCAAGTATGGCTTGAGGGGTATTCCGACACATCTGTAAATTCCCCCATTAGCATAGGTACACAAGGGAGTGCCTTGGCGGTAAGCCCGCTCTAAGAGGTGCTGGATGGATAAAGTGACAAAAGCGCACGAACTACACTATTGCGAAGTCGCCATTTCACATGGCTCTTTATAGAGTGAGCACCTACCGGGTATCAGAGCCGAAAGCTCTAGCGTTCCACCATTTGTTGCGCTCTTAACAAGAAATGTGAACTCCCCATCATCATTTCCGGGTTGAACGTCAGATATTCCAGCAATGACAACACCACCCACAGCCTTCTGGAGGTCGGTGATAAAGGCCTTCCTAGGCATACTTTCAGCGAGGTGGAGTTCGAAGAAAGCTTCCAACTATCCAATTTACGTTTAGGCAAGGTTAAACTGGGGCGTTTTAGGGCTTGGCAGGAACTTCAAAGAGACTGCCTAGCTTGGCGGGATGTCTGCTGAGGGACAGGTCTGCAAGAAACCGCCGTCTGAAGTGGGGAACTGAGAGAAAAGCTCCAGGCTGAGGATATTCCAGGGCGGGTGGAGGGTGAGCCGTTTGCTGTGGACGTGGACGGCAGAGCCAGACACAAGTGACAAGGCTCCGCAAACGAGGCAATCTAGGCGGAAGAGCTAAAAGTAACTGACTGCAGACTGGAAGCAAGAGAAAACACGGCGTCAATGAGCGAAGGATTGAGTGAGTTTTGGGGGATGCGCGCCGCAAAGGTTTAAGCAGGCAGGCAGAAAAGCGGGAGCGTCGTTGAGTGAGACCAAGGAAGGCAGGAAAGTGAAGAAGAGCGGGAAGTAGAAAATTCACTCAGAGACGACTCAACACGCGAATAATCTACACCAATCCCACAGCAAGACAGGCGGCGGCTACTTGTAAGGCATTTCTGTTCAATCTGTTGCCTCCAGGCAGCAAGAGAGTGGTAGTAAGCTTCACACTACTCTAGCCAAGGAAGCCCGTTCTTTTAGCGATACAACAGCTTTGGCCTGTCCCCGCTATGCAGGCCCTGAGCCACACACCAGGACAACCCACAAGACAGCCGGAAGGTCAATTGACACCCCATTGACACCGCCTCACAGCGTGGAAGAACAGGAGAAGCGTGTCTTTTGGACGGATAAACATCTAAGTACGCTGGCTAGTGCGCTACATCTGGTGAGCCAGGGTGTCCTGGTGCCCTAATAGTGGGATCGAGGGATGCCCCCGACATCTCGGTAAACGCCCTAGCTTTTCGCACCGCTCATCATCGCGGCACTTGCTCATCACCCCTTCCAAGTCTGTTCAGTATGACTGTATCCGCTGCCTCCAGCGAAGATACCGCTAGGTCCGTTCACGTCTCTGAACCAGCCCTTCGCCCCTTTCTCCAGCCTACCTTCGACCCTGTCGATTACCTCAATGCCACGCTACCTTCTCTCGCCTTACACTCGGCTTCCTCTCGAACGTCCAAGCAAGCCACTGCCGTCTCATTAGCGGAACTCTCTTCGCAGACACAAACCCTTCTCTCTCAGCTCAATGCCCACACTGCACGCCTCTCGACGACCCTGACCCAATTGACTGACGACATTCTGCGAAGCGGCGGACGACTAGCCTATGAGGTTGAGGTGCTGCGAGGAGAGACAATTGGGCTTTCAGAAGCCCTTACAGATGGCTTACACCAGGACATTGTGAAATTTCTGCCTAGAGGGGTGAATCTAGAATCGAAGGAGTCTAGTGACACTACCGCGAGCTTCGTGGACGAAACCACCACGAAAGATATCACAAATGAGCCTTCAATGCCTAGTGCCACAGTACCAGTAGCAGATTCACCTCTATGCATTTCACATCTGCGTACTTTAGCCCTTGTCAGATCTCGCCTAGAAAGTGTCATCAAAGTCTTTGGTGAAGCTATGCAATGGACTCTTCCTCCATCCGAGGTCTCCTTAGCTTCCTCGCTAATCTCGGTATCCGCCCCTGAGCCTGGCTCGGACAGCCACAGTCGTGAAGAGAAGGGCTGGGAGTTTGCAGAAAATCTCCGCAACGAAATAGCAGATCTCATAGCCGGCAGCGACGAAGAAGAGTCTGGACACAAAGCCGCCATGAGCCGGATACAAGCTTTAAGGGATCTAGCGCAGGTCTGGAAAGGCACGGCTGAAGAAAAGGCAAGGATCAAATTTGTCGAGAGCCTTGTCAGGCTTGCAGAAGACCGGCAGAAGGCGCTGGATTCCGCTGTCAGCCAGAGACAGCGCGGTGCTCGGAATGGAATGGCTCAGAAACAGACGCGGGAGAAGGGCGGTGGCTTCCTTGAAAACTTACAAAGGATGCGCGGGAATATCTACTTGGAATGATAGAAGCCACCGTTGGCTCTAGATCGTCCACCTATTTATTAGGGAAATCCTATCGTAACCTCACATCAACCTCAATCTTGAGCACCAGGGTGTTGAAGCAACTTCTTAGCCAAAGAAAAAGAGTTTTCAGTTCCCGTAGAGCCATTCACAGGTTCTAAATTCTAGCTGATGGGATGAATCACTCTCGGCACTTGAGGACAGCTGGTTGGCACATTTTTGCGTAGTGTGCCATGATGACGTGTCCTTTGTAAAACCTCCAAGAAGCATATAGGGAGGAGGAATTGAAGAGCGAGGTTCCTAGGTCGAGGAATGGTGAGAAGAATGAGGAGATGAGGGAGGCAAATGGTGAGTTGATATACGATTAAGTCGTGGGATAGGCCAGGATTAGCGGCTGTTACCTGGAATGCTGAAACTGAAGGAGCCCAAGCAAATTTAAGTCGTGATATGTCCAGACCGTCATACCTCTTAGCGGGTCGCCCTGAATATAAATAGGAGAGATATCAGATGTGCCCACTTCAACCGATTTCGAGTCTCGGTAATGCAGCAAGAAACAATGCAAATAGCATCAAATAATAGTTACAGTCCGCATATCCCAAGTCCCGAACGAGTCTGGTTCGTCTTTCTTCTCGATTTCAAAACTTCTAGTACGCCAATATCGGATTGTCTCGTCAGCACCGGCCTGTATCGCCGTCGCTTCCGGTTCCCTTATTGCTTCCACTTTCCTTAGTACTATTTATTTGAGCCTGCCGTCCTATCCGCGCGGGCTATGATGGACCCTCGAAATCAATCCTAGTACCTTACGGCCCCGAACGGCGCGGTGGGTTTGCGTTGACCACAATTATTTTAGAAAAATAAAATGAAAGAGTCGTCGGATTCTCCAAAATACCCAAGCGTTCCGTGCGCTCGCCACTATCGATCTGGGCCACTCAGCGCCCTAGCCCAGGAGTATCGATCTGGTACGATTCCCGGACGTAAGGCGGCGTGTTTGGGTCTTCAGGATATCCAAGTAACAAGATTGCTCTCATCTTGCTCCCCACCTTGAGTTTGCCACGAACCACTTGACCCATTGGATCATTAGGAGAACCACTCCTCAAATGCGTAGTCAACAACCTGAGGCATTTCCTTGCGAACCATCGATTTGTGGTACACTGCTATTCGCGCATGCGAAACCGACAAGGGTCTGTGTGATCGTTTTGTACTTAGAGCAGTCACCCACGCCGGAGCCTATACCTTGTGGTAAAGAGTCTAGCATTGTGGAACACTATTCGCTGTCGAGCTCGTACAATGGCGCCGTCCCGATGGCTGGCAGCGTTAAGAGCGCAAAGCTGGTGATTACAGCACTGGCAATGATCGAGGCCACGCCGCGCGCCATCCAGCGCCCACGAACCTTAATCGACCACATCTGTGCTGCCATTGCAAACACACCAATGTATGCATTGTCCCCTGCAAGACGAATAAGTGAGCGATGGCTCCAGCTCCGATGGAGATGAATAAGACCGTCAAGGGATTGGGAAAATGTCCAGGTTAACTCACCGAAGAGCCTCTATCATCTGTTAGCAAGGTCGAAGACTTTAATATTAAGCATAATTATTTGCACGTCAACCCACTAGTCATCGAGCATCTTCGCTATCAGGGTTGTCGATGATGAATGAATGAATAAATAGGCCCAATATCGCATTCAATTCATAAGCCGACCAAAATATCACGATATGAATGAATAATCGCGATATTTTAGATATAGGCGGTATCACTAGTCTTGGAATAGTGGGGGGTACTAAGTCGATAGGGCCGATGTCTCCCTAGAGGCCTCCCCCCCCCCCCCTCTACCCCCCTAAACATTCACCAGTAGCTCTCCCCTCTAGCCTCACACAACTCGCCCTTTTACCCACGACTTTAAGCACTCCGACGGCTTAATATTTACTACCCCAAGTCTCTATATATATTCATAATTTTATGAATATTCATTTATAAGGGCTGGCAAAATATTCAATCATTATCACTCCTTATGAATGAATATATCGTTATAAAGCAATGAATAAAAATATCATCGACAACCCTGTTCGCTATACAGGTAAACTAAAACCAGCCTTTCTCACCTTATGAAAAGGTTAGCAAGACATGTACTTGAAGGAACAGGAGAAAGGGTTTCATGGATGCATTATTCTTTCACACAGCTATATATCTAAGTACGCTAAGCTTCCTTGCCCTTGTCTTCGATTCTTAAGATGCATCCTGACGTCACTTAATCAGCCATTACAAGGAGAAATTGTTAAGAAATGTTGAAGTACTATTGTCGAAAGTGAACGACCAAAGGAGATCAAGGGGAGGATTTTACCGTGGCCTTTAAGCACATAGTGTCACGGTAGTAGCACATCTCTCACATGCCCTGATTACTGCAGCCAGAGCTGTTAAAGAGCTGTTCACGAAGATAGTTTCCTCTTTATACATGTGACAGAGTCGCTTTTGGGAACGCACGTGTTCGTGAACGTTTCACGGAATCATTAGACAACCATGCCTATCATCCAATAGGATGTCTCGCTGAGTTTCCAACAAGTCTAGCTATATCTTCCGTCGCCATAATTTTTTTTCGCTAAATGCCATGCTAACTTAGAGGGCCATGTTCTATAAAAATCCAGTCTTTGATTCAAAGGAACACTATGACCGAAACTTTCACTTCTTTCGTGTACTTGCACTACTAGACTTAATCTCCTTAATTCGGCCTTCAAGCCTAGGGGCGATAGCCTGCTGAACTGTTAGTAAAAATTACACTTCTTTGAATGGAGCACCAAGGGCTCTGAAAACCGCACTCACCTTAGTCCAATTAACCATAAACTCACCCTCACCTAATTCATCGCACAGGCTTGGGTGGCCAGGGAGACCCGCTAACCGCCACCACTTGCGCATTACCTTGCGCATAATAACGAGCTCGCGCTCGCGTTGGCTAACCGCCATAGGCACTGGCTTTACATCCGATTTAGCGCCTGCTGATCCATCCTCCTCGAACTCTGACTCCGACTCGTTTAGTGGCGTTTCTGCACCCTCAGGCCGCATGCCTCCGGGCGTCATTCTCCCGCCACCGTGATGTGACCCTGCATGGCCTCGCTTTGTGGAATCCTTGGCTGCGGCAGCGCGGAACGCTTCCACGGCCTTCGTGTTTGGAGCCTGCGGCTCGAGGATTGGGTGGACTTGTTGAAGCTCTTGATGGACGGTGCCCCAGTAACGGCCTAGGCTTGGGTCCCACATCTTCCATTTCCCGAGCACTTTGACGGACATGAAGTATTGCCGGAGAATGGTAGAGATGAGCACACCATTTTCTTCAGAGACAAGCTCAGTCGCCGTGCCACCTTCTTCTTGGATGAGCAGCGATGTATAGCCGTCTAAGTGGTGGGCGTGTAATGTTAGTTTTTTTAAGAAAAACATTCGGAAGGTTTGATATACGATATTCGAGGAGAATGTTTTAAATGCGAAAGTACTAAGAAAAAAAAATTACCTTTGCCTCTAGCCATGTACCCACGCGTCGCAAGGACGTATTCTCTTTCTAGATTGAGGGGCTCGTTGTTAATCCTGGTGGAGAGTATACGAGATCCGGGTTTGAGGGAGTAGTCGACTTGAAATTTGATGTTTGAAACCTGGGGGAAGCGTCCTAATCAAAACCGAGTCAACCCAGGTACCGGTCACTTCCTTATGAGCTTTTCGATGACCTAAACTAGTCCGCACATACCCTCTAGAGCTGGATAGCTGCTAACGCCATTCTCTAAAGCCTCCAGGATGGCCTTGCCTGTGACTTTGATAACTACAACAGGATCCTCGAATGGAAAACAATTCATAAGATCTTTCAGTCTCAGTACACCAGGTGGATAGATTTGATCACCACGAATTGTTCCTGCTGCCATAATGCAGCAATCCGTCTGGTAATAGAAACGCATTAGGTCGCAAACGAAGTTACCCAGGTTAGATTCTCGGAGTCTAACTGTGGTGAAGCGTGCATCCAGAGGAGTTGCAGTGTATCCTAGAAGCAATAATTAGATGGAAGTTGCTACTGAAGCAGCGGATGGATATCCGAAATCGGTACCTATGGGCTTCTCAAGCCTACTATTCAATGCCCTCGTAAGTGTCTCTACTAGCTCCACTGTTTGCGGGTCTTGAGGTATGCTTGAAACCACATCCCTTCGAATAATGTTAAAGTCCCACTTCCCGATTCCACCTGTCTTCCTTCGGACCTCAATATAGCTTAATTGTTTGAAATCCGAGCCTGAGCGCAAGATATGCTTGCCATTAATGAAGCTGTGGGAGTAATAATGGTCATGCCCGCCTAGTACAATGTCAATCAGCCCCTCCTCTGTTAGCTCAGCTAACTTGTTATCGTTTGGCTCTCTCTGGTGCGTTAAAGCCACAATGATTTCTGCACCTTGGTCCCGCAACCCAGGGATGAGCTCCCGCGCAGTAGCGGATACCGATTTGTATATTAAATTGGGAGGGAGAGAGTTGATTGTTCCTAGCCATTCCCTTTCGCCTAGTCCAATAACTCCCACTTTTATCCCATTTGAAGATGTCAAGATAGCCGTCTTCTTTGCATTTCCAAGCGGCTCGTTCTCGCCAAGGGCAGGATCAAGAATATTGGCTAATAGCCATGGAAACGTGCATTGGGAGGTAAGGTGCCTAAACTGACGTACACCAAAGTCGAGGTCATGGTTCTATTGTAGATAGGTCCAGCAGTCAGCCAGAGTCTAATTCATGCTTATAGGAATGACAGGAATCAAGCCCACCCCGACACATGCGGCGTCCGTCCCAATGCCATTGAGGACCGGGACCATATGACTGCCTCCTTGAAGTCAAAATCATTGTTCGATATTGTATAGGGTACTCTAGCTTATTTGCGGACTTGTACGAAAGGGCCTGGGCCAGGAGAGCGGAGACGTCACGGACCTTTGGTCACACTACTCTCTAAGCACGGATTGAACGCATCGCCTGAGAAGAAGGTAAGGAGCCCGGGTTGATCTTTGAATCTTCTATCGTCTCTGTAGAAGTTACAAAGGGTCTGGAAACGTGAGAGTCCACCAACGGGTTCTGCAGATGAGGCGTCGACATGGTAGACGTCGTTGTAGTGGAGAAAGCGAAGGTCCGGTGGAGCGCTGGCATTATCGCTCGAGTGAACAATGATTTCCTCGGCACTAGACTGCTTAGAATCCATTTATCTCAGTCAAAAGAGATATTTGTAGAGTCTGATAGGGCAAAGGAGAGGAGATAATGGCCGTTCACAACTGAGGTGAAGTGGTCCTAAGGTCACACCAGCGTCCTTGGCACATAACCACCGGTAAATCGCAAATAGGCTAAAATTGAGAGATTTTGTGAATCGCGGTTAGGGTAGGCTAGACGAGATATCCATTTCACAATTTTAGCGAGTTGAGGATAGATCAACTCGCGTGCTAAAAACCAATCAATCATTAAAGATTCTTCATAGAAGCAAGCTACCTATCATCGAGGGCTTCGAAAGGGTATAATGCTAGTCTTTTGTTATGATCGCTCCTAGGTAAATATGCTTAAAATATGCTCCTCGCTAGTATCATAAACGCTGTGATGGCATGTTGCAATTTGTCATTGCCCATGCTATATTGAGAAGAGTGGACCAAAACACCAAAAATCCCCTACCTCCCTTGCGGCCATACAATTTGACCTCTAAGCATCTCGCTCGCTGATAGTCCATCTCCGCTTTGGGCCCCGTTCTCGCTCGTTTCGAGCTCCCGACGGAGCGGGTCCCCAAAGTCCGTGGTGAGTGGTCGGCTTGCCCAACGATTGGGGAAGAGGAGCTACTTCATCATTCTCCGATCCTTTTGAAACAGTCTTTGCTAGAGGAGTGCTTGGTTTAACATCTCCAAAATTCAAAACTAAATCATTGCCCGGGCTACCAGATACTTCAGACGATCCATCTACATTAGATAGAGCTTTGCTCCACAAGCCCATCGTAGTAGCATTTTGGATGGTACTTGATGAGAACAGTCTGCTTGAGGTCGATGAGCCAGACGTCGAGCTACGTCGAATACTACCAAGAGCGCTATTGACCCCTCGTATCGGTTCGGGAAGGGTGAATGGGGAATCGATAGGGCTATTTGTTCCAGTACTGGAGTTGTATCGGCGGCGATACTCAGAGGGATTGGCCAAGAGAGCTGGGGAAGGGGTTTGCGATAATTTCGCGGGGTCGACACCTGGGCGGAGATGATCCAATGAAGCCAGAATCTTCATTTCGTACTCCTCAGACATTCCCATGTCCATGACTGATGATCTTCGCGTTGAGGGTAAGGGCGGTGAAGGAGACTTATTTATTCCACTCTCTTTTCTGACAGCCATTGACAGCGAAGCCATACCAACATCGAGCAATACTGGTTGATTAGAAATAGCACCCAAAAGCGCATTACAGCCAGCGCCATGGGTAACCAGAATAAGAACGAGATCTCCGTCGTCTTCATGGTCATCTTCAGAACTAGCGCCAATAGCTTCGTGAATCTTATCCTGTGGACCTCCACAACCATGCTCGTTATACCAAGCCATCATGCCAGCAAGGCCTTTTCGGAAACGCTTGTGCATTGTACTCCACTCGTCGCCGTACTCGCCTCCATCACCCCACTCCTGAGGTGCTCGCATACTATCCCATTGATAATCAGCATCGACACAAGCATCTCGCGCATGGGCTACGTAGCCACGAGGGATTGGATCGGCAGTCGACACGGCGTAGGAAGGTACCGGTGGATCATAGATGTTGCTAGCTACTTTGTTGGAAGTAGATATTGATTGGGCGCCTCTATGGCTCGCTCTATTGCCAACATTACCTGCACTTCCCTGGCTACTAGACCGGTTGTGAAGAGGCAAAACTTGGGCTAGACTTCCCAGGTCTGTTAGAGCGCCATCTTCCGTTTGAATTGGTTTGTTTTGTGTTGTGTATAAACCATTTCCCTTCACCCACCCTCCAGGAAAATGACCTTTGTTGGTGTTGACATTTTGTTGGACCTCCACGTACTCTCCACGCCGGAGCAGGTCTGCCTTCGCCCCAGCTACCATCATTGTAGAGTTCGGCGGAGGTGTGATATCCTCGAAATAGTCAGGTGAGAGCCATTCTCCGAGGAAAGCATCTATTCGCAACGTCGTCTTCTCAAGTGCCTTTCTTCTCAACGACTTGCGGAAGACATTTAGGGTAGGGTGGTCCTCTAGCTCTAGGATAGAGGTCAACGCTGGGGAGGTAGACTCCGCTGCGCGGGGCCTCGGAGATCCAGATCGAAGGTTTGTTCCCATTCTGCCTCTAGGAGAATTGCTTCTTTTCCCAGCAGAATCTTGACTGGGCTGGAATTGGGCAATACCAGCACTGATAGCGATTGAAGTCTGCACACACCGTAGGTAAGGTGACGAGTGTATTATGATCTTGTGCTTTCGCTTTGTAGTACGATGGGCTTTCGTAGGGTTTTTCAACTCGGTGGGTCCATCGAGAGGTCCAAAATCAAGGTCATCCACAGCATTATTTGTTCCGTTCGCCTCCACGCCATCGTCAGCTGATTCTCCTCTAGCATGCAGCAAGCTCGCTATCCGGGTACCGAGGGCTTTCGATTGAGTCCAACCACCATAAGTCAAAGGTGGGTCGTAGGGAGTTGGGGATGTGAGGTGCCAAGTCTTGTCAGCTGCATCAAGTCGAGCTCCATGTCTGTGTAACGACAAGTTAGCAAGCTCCTATAGACAGAAAATAGCTGTGATGTAACTTTCGATTGCTGCTATGACCTACCTAACGATTATTACAACCGAAGGACTAGGCGGCATCGTGCAGATTGTGAGCGCGACGCGTGGCGCAACAGGCTGCAAACCAAGAAGCATGCAGGGACTGGAAAATCTCGGCGGCTTGTAATTGAGCCACTTGAATTGTCAAACGAGAGTACCACAGAAATAGTGAAAGATGAACTTTGGTGTAGACGTGATGTTGTGGAGGTATGGACAGAGCTCGATGAATTTTACAGCCCATGCCGGTGGAATATGTCATGCGGGGCTATGGCTTCCGCATGACTGAAAGCCAGTGCCATTCCGAAGTTTTTTATGAGCTCCCACAGTCTAGCCAAAGGCTTTCCGTATCATACCACGGAATAATAAACGTGGCATACACGTGGTGATGCTATAACTCCAGCTGCCTTCGTGGTAATTGCTGAATTGACTCCGGTCCAGGCTTGCTGCTGCTGCTCTACAGCTCGGTGCACGGCCAGCTTCCCCCCCTTTGTCGAGCTTCAAATCCAATTTCGCTTAATGGCCACCAACTTGTATATAGTAATTGTAGCGAACGGCTGTGGCTGCACGCAAAAACCGTTTTGGTGGCCCTGGAGAATTGTCCTGGTTGGCTACAGCTTGTAACTAACGCAATGCACTCCACTGTAATCGTCCACCCTGCAGCCTTGCTTGCCTTCGAAGACGAGGGTAACCCTTGAGACTCTAAGCGCAGAATTTCTTGGCCATAGATTCGGAAATATGCCCGCATGGACAGCCCGGCTTTCTACCAAGCCGTATTACTGTATATCTAAAATTGCAGCGCTTCCAATTCTCTTCTC
Organism: Cenococcum geophilum 1.58; assembly: GCF_001692895.1. Classification (NCBI taxonomy): domain Eukaryota; kingdom Fungi; phylum Ascomycota; class Dothideomycetes; order Gloniales; family Gloniaceae; genus Cenococcum; species Cenococcum geophilum. The sequence continues at coordinate 1,985,326 of NW_027137560.1, read as the reverse complement.
TGCAGTTGTACTGAAATTTATCCTGAGGGCCATCGCTGCGGCCACAAGCGTCTAAGAGAGGTCACTCACTCTCTGGGTCAAGTACCCCGAACTTTTCCCCCATCGTCTCATATCAGAACGACTCTGCATACATCCAGTGGCTGCGGATGTAAAATCAGCATGCCAGTTTGGTTCTCTGCGATCCTGATACTTTGTGCTGCGTACATCCTGAGCCCTATAGCAGCTGTGCCAACCGCTGGAGAAAGTGTCGAACGCCCAATTGGCCCAAAAAGACTGGTCCTTCTGGCGAAGCCAAATAGGACGTATTTTATCGGTTGACAGAAAGTGTCTTCGACGCTAAGAAGAACGAAGCAGCCCGCATAAAATTTCAAGATCTTGCAAAGGTAGGCCTGGAAATTTAGGGTTTGCTTCTGCGTGTTCTCTCTCTAATGTCGTTGTCCGTAAGGAGTGGTAAGATATCCCATGTGCCGTCGATATAGGCGCTCTGGTAAGCGAACCAACCAAATCGTCTATATTTTTGATGTTCAGACCTGCGGAGGATAACGTCTTAGCCACCCAGACGAGACAGCCACCCACCCGAGACAGTGCACGGGCCTCCTACGAAAATCAAAATCAAATTAACATCAAAATCAACCCTAAAATCAACCTAAATCAACCCTATTATATAAATACACTATAATCCATTGGTAGTTCCTTCCAAACCTTCTTTGTAAAGGTAATAACCCCCTATAATGCAGCCTTTCTTTCCTTTACCCTCTTCTCTTCCTGCTCCTTTTAAAGCTTTTTATTGTTCTTCTTTTATACCTCTGCTACTAATAAAACTCGTGCCTTCCCATAGGCGGCTTTTATCTTGCTATAACGCTCCTTCTTCTATCTTTTAAGAAGCTCCTGATTTGTTCGCTTGAGGATTATATTATTAGCTACCGTACTTAATATAAACTACTGAATATTATGCATAGCTTAAGAACGTAGGGGTAATATACCTTACAAGAGCTGCCTAAATATCTTAGTAAGTCTCTCCTCTACGGAAAGAGACACGGGTATATTAAATTTATAGCCATTCTTGTCTGTAAAGCTTATACAGGAAGGAGTTGTTAGCCGAATCTTTTCTAAAACAATTGAAGGATTGAACGGTAGAAGGCCAGTTGCCCGCCATACGCTTACTATATTAGTTAGTAATATAGCTTCGTCTTATGCAGCTTAGTAATACTTAAGGAACTTAAGCTTAGTAATATTAACAGCTCCATAGAAGGCGAAGTCGTAGAGGTGCTTTTAATAGGCTTTTAATAAGGGGCTAAATATACCAATATTAAGGGGTTAAAGTAGGTGTGTTGAATGAGGTGGTAGATAGAGAGGGATAATCTTATAAGCCTCGCAATACTTAACAAACTGCATTAATATATAGCTCTCGTGTCCATTAAGAATTAATAAGCAATAGATTCCTTAAAGGCGTGGCTCTGTATATTGGTTAAAGTGTTTTAACTAATTAACTGCGATGTCCGAATTTGTCCAGCCCGAATCGCTTACTTAAATTACTGTCTCGCGATCAAGTCCAGGTGATATCCAAGATCGTTGCATTTGCTTCCCCTAAAAGATAAGGTAGGGAGGTAATCGATATTGACCTCCTAATTGACTTCCTGATTGACCTCCTGGTTGACCTCCTGATTGACCTCCTGATTGACCTCCTGATTGACCTCCTGGTTGACCTCCTGATTGACCTCCTGGTTGACCTCCTGATTGACCTCCTGATTGACCTCCTGATCGACCTCCTGATTGACCTCCTGGTTGACCTCCTGATTGACCTCCTGATTGACCTCCTGATCGACCTCCTGATTGACCTCCTGATCGACCTCCTGATTGACCTCCTGATTGACCTCCTGATTGACCTCCTGGTTGACCTCTTGGTTGACCTCCTGATTGACCTCCTGATCGACCTCCTGATTGACCTCCTGGTTGACCTCCTGATTGACCTCCTGATTGACCTCCTGATTGACTTCCTGATATGCACTCAATAATAGACACCCAATCGCGATTGCCCGGCTCTGTAATAAAGGCTTAAGCCTCTAATTAAGGAACAAGCACCTTAACCTTATCGCCTAACCCCATTGCAATTCCTTTCTTATCTATATTATATTAATCGCCTAGGGGAATTGCGTACTTGGTAATAGTAGCTTTATAGAGATTAAACCACTCTTTAATAATCTCTGGATCCTTAGCATCCTTTCGCTTTTAATTAAGGCCTCGGGCGAATTGAGCTTTAAGCTCTGGGTGTTAGGTAAGGAAGTTTTTATACTAGTATTAGCCAAGCTCTAGAGGACGCTTCTTTACAGTAAGGATACTTTTAGCTATAGATTTAAGGTATTAAATTCGAGGTAGCCAACCCCAGGCTCCCATTATATTAATCCATTTAACTAGGGAGTCCTCCTTAATAACTGAGAGCTTTTAAAGCTTTTAGTGATACTCCTTGCTTAACTAGCGGCCGTTACAACGATGGTAAACAGAAAAAGGCGATAGACCGTATATTTGGGCAAGCAAACGGCCAGATTAATTAGGATTGGCTTCTAATAATTAAAGAACAATTTGCATTCAATCTTCTTGGTCAAGCGACAGCAATTGGGGGGTAGTAGAGGACATAGTGGTAGTGTAGTCAAGGAGTATTTTAATGTTTTGATTTTGATTTTCGTAGGAGGCCCGTGCACTGTCTCGGGTGGGTGGCTGTCTCGTCTGGGTGGCTAAGACGTTAGGCCGGATAGGCCTCTCGGATAATAGGCCTATCAGCTGATAGTATCCGGAGACTATCCGGATAGTCTCCGGATAGTCTTGGCAAAATCCCCTTAATATGCTTACACTTGTAATGCACCTCCCAATATTAAATAAATAAATTTTCTATTAGTATAGATTTATAGAGCTTATAAAGCGCTTTAAAATGGTATCACTTTTATCTAAATATCCTAAGGGTAAGTAATATTATATAGATATAAAGCTTACAAGAGCTCTGCGGACAGAGTTGGTAATAAGCAAGCAAGCCAAGCTGAGAGGCCTCAGCTTGCTGGCTTGCAATTTTTGACACCTTGAGCTTGCTTGCTTGGCTTGTTTGGGTTAAATCGTTCGGCTTGCTTGCTTGCTTGGCCGCTTGATTGATTTTGTGTAGAAATATTTAGTGTATATAAAATTAAGGCTGGAGTTACCTTAAAGCTCCTTTATAGCTATAACTTATAGTAATAATACGGTGCAGATAGTTATTACGAGGCTTAGTGTGGTGTTAAGGACGGCTTCGACGGAGGCTTCAACAGAGGCTTCGACGGAGGCTCCAAGGGAGGCTCTAAAAGGATGCGAGAGGCACGTGCTGTTGCACGTGACGCGTCACGTGAAAGTACATGTGCGAAGCATATATACGCTCGGCACGGAAAAATGAATAAACGGTGTTTGTTTACAGTATTTACATTCAAAAATATATCATCAGATTCAACTCTCAACCCAAAATTTTATATATATATTTCCTATCAAGCGGGCAAGCAAGCAAGCAAGCTGGGGCTCATTTAGCTTGCTTGCTTGCCCAAATCGGGCCTTTCAGCTTTACCTCAGCGAGCTCAGACGCGATTTTTTTTAGCTAGCATCGGAATAACCTACGCCGTCTTCCGAATTGCAAAATCACGTCTGAGAGGGTTTGGCGAGATTTGTTAAAATCCTAAGTAAAATCCATAAAACGGAGATTGCGGATATCTAATTCATTTATTCACATAACGCGTTATTATTACTAAAAGTTTATATATTATTTTTAAGATTTAGGGCTTCTAAATAATATAAATTTTATAATACGGCTATTGCTTAGTCCTAATATTAATTTCATTAAAGTTAAAAAACGCGTTATTAAAAGCCTAAGCACGTATTATATCTTATTAAATAGTCTACTAATATTAATAAAACTATATAGATATGTAGACATCTACTACTTAAAGCTATTGCAACACCTAGTAGGTACTATAGTTGGGTCCTTTCTTGAAAATATCCTCCCTTGGCCTGGAGTGTCTCTGCTACTACTAGGGGGCAGAGCCTCGTGCAGAGCCTTAGTAGAACTTCGTGTAGAGCTTAATGCAGAGCTTAATGCAGAGCTTAATGCAGAGCTTCGTGCAGAGCTTCGTGTAGAGCTTCGTGTAGAACTTTAGCAGAGCTTCGTGTAGAACTTTAGCAGAGCTTCGTGCAGAGCTTCGTGCAGAGCTTCGTGCAGAGCTTCGTGCAGAGCTTCGTGCAGAGCTTCGTGCAGAGCTTCGTGCAGAGCCACGTGCAGAGCTTCGTGCAGAGCTTCGTGCAGAGCCACGTGCAGGCGTATAGACGTGTAGCTGTGCAGACGTGCAGACGTTTGTACGGGCGATCAAATGCAGAGACGTTTGTAGAAACGATTGTATAGGCAATTAATCGATTAATTATATGGGCGTTCGTACGGGCGATTGTAGAACCTTCCCAGTATATTAGCGCTGCGTGTTAGTAGAGCTTTAGAGCTCTATATAGGGCTTTAAGCAAATCCGTCTGTGGAGCCGTAAACATTCTACTAAGCCACCCCTCGGAATCCACGTTTTTCTATAGCCCTTATAGAAAACTAACCGTTTTATTTAGTAATTTATTTTCTTTTTCTAACCCTATCTTTTGTTCTTTTTAAAGTTCCGCGCCTCTATTAAAAACGCCATTTAGTTTTTTAACCTTACCGCCTCTCTTTCTTGCTCGCTCCTCCCTTCTTTTCCTTTTCCCCCCTCTTAACCTCTACGCAAGCGCTCCTAATTATACACCTATGCCGTGCCGCCTTCTTCCTTCTACCTCCTCTATATTCTTAGCCCACTATAAAAATATAGGCCTATCTTTCCCATACTATACTGCCCTTAACGCCTAGTTTAACCGCTAGGGGTCCTATTTTAGGCCCCCCCTAAGATAAATAGAGATATATATATCCTTCGCCCGCCGTTCTACTATAGTCTTTAGTAGTCTTATCTCCTTCTCTATCTCTAACCTTAAATTCTAACCGCTCCTTTTGCTTATTTGCTATTGTGATTTTTAACTAGTTAGCCCACCTACTATCCTTTTAATCCCTCCGTCCGCGTCTATCCCTCGCTACTTCTATTCTTCTATACCCTAAAGACAGCTTCCCTTTAGTAGCGATAAGTACCGCATAATACGGTAACAGCCGTTCTATAACGGTCTCTACATCCATCCCTATATCCGTCCCTATATCCGTCCCTATATTCCTTATTAATCCATATTTACTAGAGGAGGTAAATATAGGGCCCTTTAAAGCTAAGCGCTGCTTTTCTAATAACCTGGAGTTACGGAGGTAGAGGGCCTTATTAGCCTTAAAATTATATACCTCCTAGCCGCTAGATAACCGCCTAGTGATTATAGACGTAATAGGCCACCGTTATAATCGTACTATAGTAGTCTAGAGATCGTAAGTAAGTACGCCCTTACCTATCCGTCTAACGTCTCCTACTACCCTTTTCTTCTCTACCTCTCTTTTTATTTCTAGCCGCCTTCTCCTTACTAACCTACGCGCCTCTCTATATAGATTTATTAGGGATATTCTTTTTTTTTTTTTTTTTTTATATCCGTTGTATTATACTACGTACAATACTGCGCATGCAGCCTCTAGGCTATGGCGCTATAGTTCTATATACATGAATCCTTCCTAGGCAGCTTAACATGTACTAGTAGCTAAGTGGACACTCTAGCCCGTTTTTAAAATGCTAGGGGAGCTCTAGTAACTGGTGTTTTTTCGTTCTGGTATTTTGCTTACTATGGTCCAGTTTACACCAAGAAAAGGAAATCTAGCTCTTTTATCTATTTCTGCCGTATTCTGCCGTTCCTAGAGTAGAAAAGCGCTCTAAAAGAAAGATTTTTATTAAATAGTTTTGCACTTAAGAATAAGAGGCGTTATAATAGCTTGCTAGCTTAGAAGCAGCTACCAATTACCCCTAAAGTGACTTTTTATCCTGTACCCTATCTCTTCTCCTTGCTAAAAAATGGGTAGGGAATTAGTAATTAATAGGTACTCTCCCTAAAAATAACCTACTAATGGTATTTTATAAGGGCGAACCTCGTTACATAAACCCACTCCCATAGGAAAATTTTCACGAAGTTGTCTTGTTATAGGGTATAAACACCAATTCGCCTATACACCTTAGATTTAACTGCTAAAGTAACACGGGCCGGTCCCTTCCCCTCCCCTACTATAGCCACCCCTATCTGCGCATCTGCGGTACGCCTATAGTGCGGTATTGTATGGTATGTTGTGGCGGTGGTGGCGTTGTGGTAGAGGTCGTCTGCAGCGCGATGGCGTAGACAGTTGTGGAGGTCGTCTGCAGCGCGATGGCTGTAGACAGGTTGTGGAGGGTCGTCTGCAGCGCGATGGCTGTAGACAGGTTGTGGAGGTCGTCTGTAGCGCGATGGCCTGGTAGACAGAGGTTGTGTGAGGTTCGTCGCAGCGCGATGGGCTGTAGACAGGTTGTGGAGGCTCGTCTGCAGCGAGAATAGAAGACAGTTTATGGGAGTCGTCTGCAGCGGATGGCCGTAGACAGTTGTGGAAGTCTGCAGCGTTAAGGGCCGTAAGACAGGTTAATGGAGGGTCCGTCTGCAGCGTGATGGCCGCTAGACAGATGTGAGAGGAAGGTCGTCAGCAGTAATGGCAGACAGGAAGGATGGAGATGCAGGCCGTCTGCAGACGTGAATCCCGTAGGACGAGACTTAGAGAGTCGTCTGCAGCGTGATGGCAGAAGAAGCATAGTAGAGTTCGGTCTGGCACGTGATGGCTGTAGCTATTATGTAGGTTGTTGCATGGAGGTTGCGCATTACCGGTCGAAGCGGTTTTAGGGGCCATATGATACCTCGCCTATTAGACGCAGGGCGGAGCGAGAGGAGACGACAGGAGGAGCGAACGACGACGTAGATATTAGATTAGAGCTAATTCAGTATAAGCATTCAGGTAACATGCCTGCTTATTCAGGCCTCTACCCCAGTTTCTAGTGCTATAGTCCAACTACAAGCAGTTGGCTGCCCACATCGCCTCGGGATTCTCACCAGTTCTTACAGATATCTTTATAATGGGGTTGGCTAGTACCAGTCCGCCCCCAGTAGGCTGTATAAGAGTTTTCCTCCTAGAGTTAGTACGCCTTCCGCACAGCTTGGGAGCCTTCCATAGCTCCTAGTTTTACACTCTCTTCATTATTTCCCGCCGGCCACGGACTAAAACGCTATTTCTATTGCTAGGGGTCGCAACTCCCGTCTTACGCGCCTACTTTTTGGCGTAATCCTACGAGGGCGTGTCCGTGGCTGCATCCTGCAATATATATTAGGTACACCTTCTACGGTTAAGGCCCAGCCAAAACCTTCTCCCGCCTGACTGAGTAACTCCTGTTGCTCCTAAGCATATCTCACTGGCGTACCGCCCTAGAGACGAACGGTTCCGTCTGTTGATATACCGACACGCGCATCCGTTCTCTCGAGCCACGTAGTAGTCTCTCCGGCCAGGACGTAATCCTGCTGCCTACCAGTGCACTAGGGGTTAGAGCCTAGGCTAAGGGGTAAGGTCCCAGAGCTAGCAGTGGCTACTCGCGCACTACGCCCCGCGGGAGGTTTTAATTCCCGTTTTTCGCGTTGCCTGTAGAGCTCCTCTTGACAGGCCGACCGTGTCTTGCAGAATAGGTTATAGACAAGGTCCCGTGCCAGGCGACCTAACCCTACCCTATTCTACTAACCAAGCTTATGTCCCCCCTTTTGTATAAGCTGCTGGCTATGTCTCTAACCGTCGAGTCCTTGTACGACTGGCCTGTGTTTCCTTAGAGCCTCCCCCATATATATGCGCGCAGGTTGTGTGCACTACGCCTATTAAGACCCTCCTGTGAGTCACCTGTAGGTCAACCGTAGGTCGAACGCCATGGGGCCGTCGAAGCTGGCCTGTGTTTCCGCTGCCTAGAGCTTTGCCCGTGTTTCCACCTCGTCGAGCCGTCTGGTCGCCGTCGCATCGCTGTCGCGTCGCTGTCGCGTCGCTGTCGCGTCTGTCGTCCAGGTCGCGCGCACCACGCCTATTAAGACCCTCTTCTGAGTCACCTGGGTGTCGTATACCAGATAGGCCCTCGTAGAGGGGCCTTAACGAGTTCTCTAGGCAGGGCCTTAACAAGTTCTTCGCGGTNGCCTTGGGGCCTTAACAAGTTTCGTATAATTCTGCGACGCGTTAACCTTAACAAGTTCTTATAAAAAGAGGTTCCCTACGCCCTCGCCGTGTCCCTACGGTCTCAGAGCTAGTGCAAGCCCAAGGGTGTCCTGTTATACGACTAGGACGCGTCCACGTCGACTGGCTAGATGATAAGGCCAGTTTCGGGCCTGGCTGCGAGCCAGGTAGTCGTATATCGGGTGGTTTTCGTATCCCAGTTTCCCTTGATGGCCCCCCTAGATGGTAGAGCAGGAGCCCCAGGCGGGGGCAGTAGGACTCCTGGTGTTGTTGAGGGCGATGCTTTGTACGATGCTTCGTACGCGTCGCAAGCTCAACACCACAGAACCGCGACGACAGCGCGCTGCACGCGCTGCGACGGCTCCCTACCATCGCCTCTGCACTTGGCCATCAAAAGAAACGATTTCCTGATGATGTTTCCACCCGCGGCGACGTGGACGCGTGCAGTAGGGCTTCGCGGGCTAGGGATATTCTATAAGTAGACCTAGATAGTATCTGGCTTAACCTATACCTCGCGTCTAAAACGGCTAAGGATTATTACTAAGTATTCCTCTAGGCGTATATTAAGAACTTAGAGTAAAGATATCTAGTCCTTAGACTATAAGAGTATAAATATAGGTAGATAGTAAATACGGCTTCTTTTATTACGCAGTTCTAAAGGGGGCTTATTACTTAAGCCAACTCTATAGTCCTACTAGAGAAAAGGCGGCAAGATCCTAAGAATAAGGCTCTCTAGAGACTAAAGTTTATTAACTACACTAAGCAACGTGCGTAAGGGCCGATATTTAAGATATTTAAGGTCGGTTACACTAACGAACCCTACGCCCCTCCTCCCTATCCCCCTTTCCCTTTCCTTTTCTCTTATTCCCCTCTACGGATCCTCTGCGTAGGTATATAAAAAGGTTAAAATATCCATTCTAACCCCCCCCCTTTTAGTAGATCTATAATGGCCTTATAGACAAGCTTGGTCTTACAGTTAATTAGACCTTTAAAAAGGTTAAGGTGATAGCTAAAGATATTATTGTCGTCCTTAATACGCTATAGAAGTGTACTAGGGATATTAATTATAAGCCTAACACCCAGCTCGCGTTTTACGCCGTTTTCCTAATAGTAGGCATTAGTAGCTTTAAACTAGCCTTTATAATGTACCTCCCGTACTAGTAAGTTAGTCTAGCGGTTATATAGGACTTAAATAACCAAATAAGGATAAGGCTTATTGCTATAATTATAGTTAAGAAGAATAAGAAAAAGCGGGCTAGCTATAGCTTTAAAGCTAATATGTAAGCCTAACCCTATTCTTATTCTACGTCTTTAGGAACTCCTCGCCCTACCCTAATTACTTTCCCTTACTTACCTCCTTTATTCTAACAGGATATCCTTTTCTATTACCCTTGTCCTATATCTAAATATATACCTTACTAGCCTTATTACTACGCGTGCGATTATAAATAACGCCTTTAAGCCTAGCTTTAAGTCCGTTAACGCGCTACTCTATTAACCTACCCTTAAAGGAGTAGACTTCCTCCCGCTAAAGTAGAAGAAAGAGATACTAAACCGGCCTATTTTTCCACTCGCTTACTTAAGTTTTAATTATCTATAGCACCAAACATGCCTTATAGCTAGTTTTTGGAAGGACTTACGCATCTATACGCTATAGGTTAGCGCAGAAGCTAGACTTAATAGTAAGAGAATTTAAGGCAAATATATATATATGCATATACATATATTAAGCAGCGTATTTCCCTACTACTTTCCTTTTTAACTCCGCGAATAGTAGGGATAGCTACTAACTTCTTTAAACCGCTAGGTATTCTCTCTAATACGCTATATAATTATATTTTATTTAACACAACCTAAGTATTTTAAGGTAGCTATTAGACTAAACGCGTCCGTAAGGATTTTATAGGGTTAGCATTTAGATCTATAGCCAGACGGAATAATACCCTCTTTTAGCGCCTTTGTAATATATCCCTATAGAGGAACATAAATGCTTCTATTGGCCTAAGTAAGGAGGACTTACGGGAGTTTAAATAGCGTAAGGATATATATAATCTCCGCGGAAGCTTAAAAGCGGTAAAGCGAGTAAAAGATTATAAGGTAGCAACGGCGCTTAACAGGCAGCTCCGCTATATTATTAAGATTTTATTATCTCTAAAAGTGCAAAAAAAGAGGGCGGAATACTTTAGTCGCGTTAATAGATTAAGAGCCCTAGGTTTACTAACTATAGATATACTTACCGTATAAACCGCCAGATCCGCTTCTAGCGAGGGCGCTTTAGGTAAAGGCGCTCTAAGAAGGCGCTCTCGCGATATAGTAGCTGTAATCGCTTAGTTTTTACAGAGTTATACTTAGGATATTAATAAACACTAGCCCTTTAAATAGTATTCGGAACGGTTTATAAACCTACTTATTAGATACTTAACTCGCTAGCTAAAAGCGGACCTATCTTTAGATATAGAAACTTCAGAGCGTAAGGTAAATAATATAGGTTAAGTAATACGCAAAGAGGATAAAGAGAATAAAAAGGATAAAAAGGATAAAGTAGGTAACGTAGAGGGCGAGTAGGGTACGCTTTTATCCTTAACTAAAATAAAGGAAATAAGGGATTATAAAAAACAGCCTAAGTGCCTTCTTAGCTATAGCGTTTATTGCCGCTATAGTAAACTTATAAAGTACTATAAAAAGATTTATATTAAAAACGGGATATTTAAGCAGCCCTTTTAGTGCCCTAAATGCCGCCGCCTAGGGATAGAGGATTCTTAGATTAGCGGGGGCAAGTCTATATAAAGTAACCACATTAAAACGGTTTATAATAAAATTTACACGCCTTATTTCCCCTCTTATTTAACCCTAGCTAAGGGCCCATCTAGGTATCTTATTTATTTTAGCTTCTTTCTTCCTAGGCAAGGTCTTATAAGGTATTTTAGACTAACCTATATTTAAAAAGAAGGCATATTTAAGCAGCCCTTCCTATATCCCAAATGCCGCCGCTAGGGAAAGGAGGATACTTAAATTAATGGACTCTCTATATAACCTAGTCACGTAGTATTAGTATATAGTAAGGTTTATATACCTAATTTTCCGTTTAGTCCATACCATTCGCCTAGCTTGCCCTTAGACAACAGAACTTAGAAAATATTTAGTAGGAAGAAGTAAAAGAGGGATAAGGGTAACGCCGGCGCTAGCGCCGGCAGTAGCTTAGCGGAAGTAATAACAGATATAACAATAGATGCGGCGATAGATATAACAATATCTAGTACCTAAACTCTAGCGTCTTCTATAGACTCCAATATTCTTCTAAGAATTAATCCTCGCCTACTAATAGGTAAGGTAGAGGTAAAGGAACGGAAGAGAAAAATAAAGAGGTATATACTAGCGCCTACCTTACCATCTATATTAAGATAGTCCCACTATATAAGTCCTTTGGCGTAGAGACCAAGCTTAGTTAAAACGGTTTAGCCCTAAAATACTAGGTAGTTAACATGTTATATAGCACTAAAATCAATCTAAACTAATACTGTAAAATACTTCTAGCGGAAGCATTTCTCTAATATTAAGTAAGGTAAACGGATTAAATATAAAGTCTATAAAAACTATACTCTTAGTATATACGGGACTATTTCCTAATCTATCCTTTAAAAGCTTACTAGTAAGCTATTAAGGCTAGCAAAGGGCTTTTCCTTTAACTAGACACTAGTTATTATATTAATTAGAGTTTACGTAATAAGTAGCCTATATAAGCAAGATTTAAGGAGAATAAACTTGCCTTAAATTGTAGTAAGTAGTTAAACCCATAACGTATAGCGGCTATATTTAGGTATAGGAGTGGTAATAAAACTTAATAGAGACGTTTTAAGACCTTATAGAGCCTTTTTAAATCCGCCCTATTTACGACCTATACTAATTAGCGCTAAAGCTTAAAGTAACGCCTAAGAGTCTAACAGGAACTAAATTTCATCCTTTCTTTAGAGATATAGCTATTATTTACATTCTTTATACTATTATATAGGCACTATAGTAGTAAAAGAGCTATTATATAAGACTTTAATGGAAGTAGCTAAAGAGATAATAATATCCCATTATAGCTTAGATACCGTGCGCTTATATAGTAAATATCTATATACTAAGATATATTTAGTTCACTAGTATTAGCGCTATTATAACTATATATAGTTACCTATCCTATATATCTATTATACTAGAGATATATTAAACCTATTAATTTATTAATAGTAGCAATCATTCTCGTACTATTATAGGTATAATAAGTATATAAGAGGATTTAAGTAGTAGAGAACAGTATAATAAGATATAATCTATATATATATATAAAAGAAAAGTAACATAAATATAAAAGGGGGTTTTTTTAAGAGAAAATAAAAGAAAGTAACATTTTAGGTAACCTAGACGGCTTAATAGATACGAGAAGATCAGCCTAGGGTTTGCTAGAAAGTTATACACATAATTTATAAAAATCCTATTTAGCTCTAGGTAATAGAAACTAGTCAACACTAATAGAGGAGTAAGATAGTAATTAGAGGCTTAAACTAAGCAAGATAGAGAGGATCTAAAACTTGTTTTAGATAAAACCAGCTAGCAACTATAATAATAGTATAGATTGCTATAATAAGAACGCCTTTAAGCCAGTCTATTTTAGTATTAGTTAGAGTGGATTACCTATATAAAAAGGAAAACTTATTAGATTTATTATCCTAGATAAGATAGTTTACTAGGAGTACGGCAATAAATAAAATAGTAATTAGAAAGATATTGAAATAAAGCGTTATATAATCCTAGTTAATAATCTAACCGAGTATAATAATAAAGGGGAGAATTAGAAGAGTAATTTATATACTAGATCTAATAGCAACATTAATTACTAAACTTATCTCATCCTTATAAGCTACTATAACCGCTATTATATACTTAGTAGTATTCCTAATAATTAGAAGTAGGATAAGACTAACAAAAGTAGTAGAGATAGTGCCGCTTACCGTAATATTACTAATGCTATTAACTATAAACTTAGAATAAAAGGCGACTAATATAGTAGAGAATCTAAGGGTTATAATTACACCCTAAATTGTTAATTTAGGCTTCTTAATCTTATTATCTTTCTTTTTTACGTTTAAATCCTATATAAGCTGTTTTTAGTTTACTCCGCCTTTAGATATAGCCGCCGCTCTAACGCTAATCTATGCGATACCACGGAGAGATATACCCTGCTTAACTTAGGAGGATTTGCGCTTAGGAGCCCTTTAGCTTAAAGTATTACATATTTTAGTATATAACTTTAATTAAAATATAAGGTAGTAAACGTATATAATTAGGAGGATAATAGCTATTCCGCGGAAAAGCTCCCGATTAAGTATAAAGCTATTAGGGCTTATGGCTATATAGGTTAGTATCTATTATAGGTTTAAAGCTATTATTAAACTTACTTAATAGTATAAAGTAAAAGGTAGTTAGAATAATTAGACCGCTAATGTATAGAGCTAAAAGACCGGCCATAGTATCTGCTACTGTTATATTAAAATGTTGTTTTATCTGGTTAATACCTCTAAAGAAGAAGCATATACTAAGAATAAGTTGTAAGTTTAAAAGTATACTACTAATTAAGGAAGTTTTAATAATGGTAATCTAGCCTTTAGTTAGGGCTAAAATAGAGATAATTAATTTAACAGCGTTTCTGCGCTAAATGTTAGATAATATTAGGACAAATAAGAAGCGGAGAAACGTACCTAAAAGTTATATTTAAAAAACCACCTAATATATCACCGGCGCGAAGCGCAATCTCTTTAGTAGTGTAGCTAAGCATTATAGTAAGCGGAATAATAGTAATAAAGTTAACGATAAATATGGTAATACTATTAGCGTAAAGATAATTAATTATAAAGCTAATAGGAATAGTAAAAAGAAGTATATTTATCTATAAGCTAAATAAGACAGCACAAACCTAATCCTTGGCAGGTATCTTATGCTTTAAAGCTACTTTTAGCCTTTTCTTTTTAGTTATTAGCCTAGGATATAAGGATCTTCGTAGGCCTATACTAGCCTCTTTATTAGGTCGTTTATTGTTAAACCCCGTTTAAGCTGCTTAATAGGCTTTTAAGAGTGTTGCTAGATCTAAATATACTATTATAAGTACGGCTTTTAATTGTTCCTAGAAAGAGTAGAATAGAGAAGGGCGATTTTATAGTCTAGAGGGTACCTATATATAGTAAAGACTAAGAAGTTTAATAGTACTTAGGCTAACACCGACGCCTTAAATCCACAATAGTGCGTTTAGCTTTTTTTTTTTAGTTAATTTTATAAGCGAGGATTTAAAGCAAATTCTAGAATAGTTATTATAGAGGAAAGGAGGATTAACATTAATAACTAGATAGAATGGCTAGTAAAAAAAGGAGAAGATAGAGTGTTCTAATAGACAAATAATAAGTAAAAAGTAAACCGACTACTTATAAAAATAAGGATGTAGTAAAACGTATAAATAAGGGTATAAGTCTATATGCCTCTAAGTACTAGCTGCCCACTATCTTAAATATAAGTCCTCCCTTAACGCAAGGCAGATTAATAGGAGTTATTATACCGCCTATATAAGGCGGAGCGCTTATAAAGGGCTTAGCTAGAATATTAATTAAACTATCTTATAACGCACTAATAGCTCCTTTGCTATAGATAGGGAGTAAATATATAAGATTAACTGGCTAAGATAAGTCTACTGCTTAAGCAGTGTCCTGCTCTATAAAGGGTGGGCGTTAGGAGTAAACTATATAATGCTACTCCTACTAGGTAAGGCGTCATTAGGAGGTTATTATTAGCTTTTAGTTTTAGTTTATAACTTTATATAAACGCCTCTAAACCCTACACTATTAGGGCTATCTAAAAGCTAAGTTACTTATTTACCTTATCTTAACCTTAAGCCAGGCTCGTTAGCTATTAATTTATTAAGGTAATAGGAAGTTACATTAAGGCGTATAATAGGGCTTAAGTAAAGCCACGTAACTAGATGGGCATTGCTATATAAAGCAACGCTTAACTAGCTACCTCTATATCGCCATCTTAGAATAATTAGAAGAAAGGAGTTAATATTAGCCCTTATTGTTTAATATAACCCTCCTATAAAGGTATAGTAAGTGGGGTATAAATAAGGAAGGATTATGCTCTTATTATGGCTGTATTATAGTACATTCGTAATACTATGCTAGTATCCCTAAGTTAGTAAATTAGCTTAACTTTTAAGGCACAGTTAAAGCGGAGCCTACTATTAGCTCTCCTATTAGCTAAGCGGTAAAGAGGAGCAGGATATAAAAGGCCTCTATATCCTTTAACTAGACCTATATTAAGTATAGTATCCTTTAAGGAAATCCCTCCTTACTTTCTTATAAAGACACTTAAACTATTAGCTGCCTTATTTCTTTAATAATAAGCAACTTAGAAGCCACGATAGAGGATACCACATTATATTAGATTAAGGTGCGCTCTAAATATTAAATCCTTTATAGGATACCGCTAATAGAGCTAAGATATACCGCTTATTTCTAATCCTAAGGGCTCCAATAAGGCCGTTAATATAGTAGGGTAGGTATGCGATAGTTACTTCCCCATAGTTTTGTCTATTTGCTAGCTTACTAATATAAGTAGGATATCTAGTTAGTACTAAAACGTAAGAGTAATTTAGAGAATAATAAGGCCGATACAGAAGAAACTATAAGGAAATATTTACCCCGCACTAATAAGATAAAGAAGTCGTCTTAATATAGCCTGTTTAGTAACTCCTTCTAATAAAGCTTATTAACCTTAGCTTACTCTATTAGGGGTAATAGAGAGACTAGGTAGCTTAGTTAATTAACTTAGCTATAAACTTAGCCAACTTAAAGGGAAAGTTAGCAGCCTTAAAAAAAGCAACCGCTATATTATGGGTTATCTAGGGAAGGTTAACGATCAGATTAATAGCTTAAGAAGTAACTAGAAAGAAATAGAAGATACTATTAGGCGGTTTTAAAACGAAATCTATATTCTTAAGAGAGGCAGTAATAAAACTTTAGATTATAGAGGTAAATAGGTTATAAAGGCTAGAAACAAAATTACGGCATTTAAGAGGAAAAGGGCATACTTAGTCTAAGGATAGAGAAGTCTATAGAATTAAGGAGGAAATTTATTAGCTTAAATGGTACGCTCTTTAGTTATTATATCGTTTACTTATTAAAGGAAATTTATATATTAGATTTAAGCTAGAACTAGCCCTGCCCTTATAGTAAGTATTTACCGCATTTAAATACTTAATTAGTAATAAGTTAGTAGATCTAACTAAGCTTAGTATCTAAAGCGAGCAGAACCACGTTCCCCTATTATATATTTAAGTCTAGTTACTCTTTACTAGCGTCTTCTTTACTAGTAGAAGATAGAATTTGTCCTTAAAATAGAAGTTAGTTTGTAAAATAATAGAAGAAAATAAGGGTTTCTGGGTCTGGAGGCTATAAAGGCTAATCTATAGATGTATAGATAACTAGATAACATTAACTATTACGCCGCGCTATAACATATATATCCGCCTAGTAATACCGCTATAATCTATCGGCTTTATTTAGGCCTTATTTAGTAACTTTTTTCTACCTATAAGATTCCACCGTTTTAACCACTAAAAATTTAAAATAGAATAAATAGGTTAAATAAATTGAATAGGTCAAAAATTAAACAGGTTTAGGCTTTCCGTTTAGTAGATTAGCCTATTTAAATAGCTTAGCAGCTAAAATTAAGGCTTAAAACGGCTGTTTTAACTTTATCGCGTTTACTGTAATTCTACGGCCTAAAGTAGTATAGAGTGCGCGATTTCTAAGTCTTAGCCGCGAAATAGTTATTAAATAGGTAAAAATTAAAAAGTACCTCTCTAGGTACTTTTCAACACCTACCTAGCCGTTTCGACGTTAATCTGGCCATCTATATACTATCCTGCCCAATTTATAAAGTCTTTAATCGTGTATATTAAGCACATAATCGCGATTAACGATTCTACTAAACGATAGACATCTACTAGTTCATTTTACACCCCTGCAAGGCATTAACTCGTAGCGCTTACAATTAGAGCTATTTAGCGTTAAAGATTCAAATAGGTCGAATTTTAGTAGTCAAAACGGTAGAATCTTATAGGTAGAAAAAAAGTCACCAAATAAGGCCTTAAAAGTCTGTCCCACCTTATATACAGTCCCACCTTATACACAGCACCAAAATACATCTTTTTAAAATACTTATATCTTAATAACCATAATAGCTATTTATACAAAATTGTAAATATAGCTTATTAAATAATAAGAAAAGCTTTTTATAAAATAAAAATATAAAAATAATATAATTTATAGTAAAATATAAAAGAAAATCACTTTTATATAGGTTAAAAAATAAAATATATTGTATAAAGTCTAATTTTAAAAAAATGATTTTATAAAAAGCTTTTCTTACTATTTAATAAACTATATTTAAAATTTTATATAAATAGCTATTATGGTTATTAAGATATAAGCATTTTAAAAAGACGTGTTTTGTATAATTTTGGTGCCGTATATAAGGTAGGACTGTGTATAAGGTAAAACAGACTTCTAAGGTCACTAAATGCTTTCGAAAATTATCATTTATAGCTTACTTTAACCTTAACTATACTTTCTACTTTAAGGAATAAGAAATTTCTTATAAAGATTTTCGCAATCACGTTTATCTCTTTTAGCATTTATTAAAAATTAAGGCGTTAATTAGGATTTCCTTAGCTTAGTATTATGTTTTTATATAGTTGCTTCTATGTTAAGAATCTCTTATTATTATCCGCACGTAAATAAATAAGTTCTTATATATTAGATTAAAGTTAAAGACTCGCTTATAGTAAGTAAGCTTAATAAGTCCTCCACCTTTATATACTTAGTAGTAATAAGTCAGCTGCCCTATAACTTGCTTAGTTCTTAAGGTCGTCACTTTACAGATATCTTAGAATTAACCTTTATCGACCTATCCTCTTTAACCTAGTCAAAATGTGCTAGAGTCTTCTTAACTAAAATAGGATAGAACCTTTCCTTTAAAACAGTTAGTATATTCCATATAATAATAGCAAGAAGAGGGCCTACTAGGTCTTATAGGTTTAGAGGCTATATAGGTTAATCTATAAACGTATAAATATAAAATCGACCATTGCGCCGTATAAGAATATAGCAATCTACGTCAAAGTATTGCTTTAATCTATCAGCCTTTTCTAAGAAGGTCCCCTTTTGCTTTCAAAAGTTCTTATTTATAGCTCGCTTTAACCTTAATAGTGATCTTTGCTTTAGATATATAACTATAATAAATAATTAATAGCTTAGTAGCTCTTTAGTGTTTTTATAGAATAACTAGGGTATAGGTTAACTCTAAATTTCATATTAATAAGGTGGGAATGTTAAGAATAAATATAGGATATATCCCTTAATATTAGCCTAAGTTGTAACTCTAAGAACTAAATCTTATTCTAAGAACTGGGTCTAATTCTAAAGACTATATTCTAATTCTAAAGACCGTATCCTAATTCTGTTTTTAGGAAACGGGCCTATTAACTATTAGGAACGCTTACTAGGCCAAATATACTAAATACGGCTAAAAAGGTAAACCTACTTATTTACGGGCGGTTAGTAATTCTACCGCAATACTTTAGTAGTTAAGGTTTTAATATTCTTAAGATCGCGTATAGGCCACATCTATATAGCTAACGACGGTGTAAGGGATAGTATTAAGCTAAGCGGCTTAATAGTCTTAGGAGGGGTAAGTATAGGGCTATTTTTACCCTAGCTTAAATCGCAACCCAACCCTAAAGCTAAGCCCTAACCCTAGCCCTAGGAGACAGCTAATTAACTATTATAAAAAGGACGCGATTCTAAAAACCGGATCTAATTTTAAGAAACTAAATCCTAATTTCAGGGAACGGGTCGATTAACTGCTGTAAAAAGAGGTTAACTGTCTATATCTAGTATATTAGGTTTAGCTTATTTTAAAACCAGCTACGTAATTATACATAGGCGCTTATATAACTAACCCTAGTTAACCTACTCTCGGGAGCCCTATTATATTAGAGCCTTACGCGTTATAAAACAAACTAAAACCGGTTATTATAGCTTAATATTTAACTAAGCCCTATAAAGCCTCAGTCCGAGCTATATTAGATCGGCTTAACTTTTCCACACCCAATCTTTAATCTTCTATATTTACTCCTACCTTACTTCCTTCCTTATACTTTTCTCTTTAGTCATTTCCTTATTACAAGACGCGCTTAACATATTCTTAGCCTCCCTACACTTATCTACTATTATACCGTCCTTATATGCTAGCCTCTTTAATCTCCTCTTCTCGCCTACCTACCTACCTACTACGCGGCCCTCCTAATATAGCTCTTAGCGCGTTCGCTTATAATAGTAAATCTCTCTAGATTAAAGATAATTAAAACAAAGCCTATTAAGGAAGGACTAAATAACTTTCGCGATTTATTTAACTTAACTTATTAGAATCTAGGCATCCCTAGCTCTTTAGACTCATTGCATCAGATAGGCAATAAAGGTATTTATTAATTTATCCAATAAGTCCCCTCTAACATATATAGGGCTTAAAAATCTTATAGTTAACCTTATCCTAGTATTACAAAACCTTCCTACTACTTAATTACTGCTATCTAGCGCTAGCCGTGGCACTCTTCATAGCGACCTTCTCCAACTTAGCTCCTTAGTTAATTCTAACAACTTTAATATTAAACGGTTTACTCCTCTCCTAAAAACAGTTCTTAATTGCGAATTAGATAAGGACGTATAGAGTAATGCTATCGCCACTATAATAGAGTCTACACCTCTCCCCCAACCGCTGCCATTCCATATTTAAACTCTATATTAACGCAATATAAGTAGCTTTGCTAACTCATCTAAACATAAAAAATACGTAGATAATGTTCTAAAGGAGGAGCTAGGCCCTCTTTACGTTGGGATTCCTAACTTATATAAAGTATTCTTTAGGAAAGTAAAAGGCCTTAAGGCGGTAAGCGCCGCCATTTTTAAGAAATATAAGGAAGGGGATAATCCGCTATACGCCAAGGGCGGCTAGCGTAACTGGCCTAAAAGCGTAGAGCAAGATGATATCCTAAAGTGGTTTAATAACCTAATTGGATTATTTTTAGGCTTTATAGAAGAGTATAGGTCTGCCCTAAAGATATAACAAAAGCTCGTTATATACACTAAGCAGCCCTTATAAGGGTCTACGGCGAAGCAAAAGCTAAATATCGGTTTTATAGATAATCTAATAGCTAGCGAAAGCTCTTAATGCTATTAGTCGCATATACTTATGCTAGGAGAGCTAAAGAGTAATTTAAACACCAATATACCCTCACAGGCATAGTTTAATTTAGGGAAATATATAAGAGAAGTCTTCGCTACTTAGGACACTCGTCGCTTCGTTCTAGGCTTTACCCTCTATAGATCTATTATATGGTTATAGGAGTATAACTAGGTAGGAGGCATTATATTATTATT
This sequence comes from Cenococcum geophilum 1.58, assembly GCF_001692895.1. NCBI lineage: Eukaryota > Fungi > Ascomycota > Dothideomycetes > Gloniales > Gloniaceae > Cenococcum > Cenococcum geophilum. The sequence goes on along the minus strand of NW_027137560.1, from coordinate 1,964,587 downwards.
ATTTAATATTAATAAAGACAGACTATAATTTACCTTAGCGATATTAGAATTTCTCTAAATAAATAAGGAGCAGCTTGGGTTTAACCTTACTATTCTAATATCGGACAGTAAATAATATATTAAGGTTATACGCAACAGTTAGACTAAGCGTCTTATCTTTAACAAACTTATAAAGCGTATATGCTATGTCACTAGTCGAGCAACTACTTGCTAAAAAGTATACCGTAAAGGGACACCTAAGATACCCCTTATTATTAAAGACTCATAGCAGTACCTAGAGCGCGAGAAAGAAGATAAACTACTACTTAAGGTAATAGAGAAAGGAGTAGTTAATATAGCCAGGTACTATTACCATAAGACTATTTACATAGGTAGACAAAATAATAACATCTTTAATATCCGTAAGGGGCTAGATATTATAAAAGCAACAAACTATAAGCCAAAAGGCTTAATAATGCCTCTAAAATCGGCCGTAGCGCAAATTAGTATAAGGAAAGGCCGCAGTTCTAGCAAAAAGAGGTCTTCCAGCTACAGCGCCCCATTACCGCCCGGTAAGCGCCTATATTCAACCTTTCCAACTAAGCGCTCTATTGTATAGAATCGCGTATATTAACGCGTTATTACTAGTAACTACAAAAAACCTCTTTATAAGGTAAGCTCTTGGGCTACAATACTTACTACACTAAAGGGTGGCATTAAAGGATACAAGTCTTTATATATATAGGCTAGTATTATCTAATATAACATTTTAATAGGCAACCTTATAATAAATAAAAAAGACAACAATTCTTCTTAGCCGGCATTCTTAATTAACTTCAATCTCGCAATTAAAGAGAAGTAAGAAGGACCTTTAGGAGCACGGGGTAAGACTAGTATAAGAGCATTTATAGCTATAGGAGTACTTCTAGGCAAGAAACACTCCTTTAGGCATAATCTAGAGTCGTTTTTCTAGGTGCTTTTCTAGATATACGTACACTATAACGGGCTAGGTAAAGATATCGGTCTAATTAAGTTTAAGCGTTAGAACTATAAGAATACCACTAAGTTAGCTAAGTTAAAATTAGGGCTAGTAAATAGGGAAGGGCATTTTCTTAATTATATAGCTAAGGCATTTATACCTTACTACCAGCCACTAGTCCTATAGGTTAATAAGCTGCAAAAGGTAGTTTTCCTAATAAATAGGAGGTAGGAGAAGAAAGATAGGGGGCTTTATTCCTAGATAAAAGAGATTCTCTAGCAAGCATAGAAGGATCTAAAGGTGCTAGCAGAGTAGATAAAATAATATTTCATTATCTTATGCTCTTCTACTACATAAGTAAAGTTTTGCTAAGATTTAGTCAGGGGCTTATAACTAGCGGCTAAGGCGTAGGTAGTAATATTTAATAAAACGCATATAAAATAGGGTAGGGTAAGTCGCCTAGGTTAAATAAACCTAGGAAAGTAGACAACCTAACCGCCTTATTACAATAATGTGTCTCGTTTTAACCGTAGTGTAGTTATAATCGTGATTATAATTAGCCTTTATAAGGTATAAATAATATCCCCTCCCCTACAGAGACGTCATTGTATATTAGCATCTCTATACTAGCCAGTCTACCCCATAAAGGGCTCTTATATTAATTTAAAAGTTAGGTAGCCTTTTAGCAAGCAGGACAGAGAAACTATTTTCCTAATCCCTCTTCTAGTTTCATGAATCCTAAATCCTAAAACTATAATTTAGGAAATAGGATCTAGATTTACAAATCGTAGAATCATAAATTAGGAAATAGAAAACTAATTTTAGAGATATAACCTTAACTTTAATAGCGCCAGCTAGGGAAGCGAGTGAAAGAAAGGCCCCTATTAAGCTAGATACCCATAATAATATATAAAATAGAATGGGACAATATTTAAGTAATTTCTTTTACTAAATAATTTGCCATGCTCTTTAAACTCCTTATTAAAGCTATTACTATTACTCTTCTCGTTTATATATTTATTATTTTATAGCTTAAAAGACTAAGAGAATATATACATTATCGTCTATATCCGCGGATATTCTTTAGGACCTTTTTATTATATAAAATAAAGCACTCCTTTAGAGACAATCTATCTTCTACAGGACTATCTAAGACGTAACCTTCTTAGTTAAGCACGAGAGCTAGCCCATAACTTCCGTTACTAGCTCTACAGGGGCTATAACACTTATAACTATCGGCCGTTAAATAGGGGACACTTACCTACTTACGACGATAATCTAGAAGATAGTCCTCTAACGCCCCTAAATAAGAAGAACTGCCTAGACCTTATATTTAAGGATAAAGATAAGCGCTCCTATCTTCCTAAGCATAAGGGTTAAGGTTAAGTCTTTTAAGGACGTTAATAGTAAGTAAGTAATATGCGTAAACCTTTTATACTTTACTAATGCAATAACAGTCAGCTTTAAGTAATATTAGTAACGGTCTATAAGTATTTTATTACTCTTATACTTTAGTTAAAGTGTTTTTAGTTACGGGATCGCACTATTAGATGTTTTTGTGTCTATATAGGATACTTTAATAGAACTATTAAGAGATACCTTTATAGACTTGCCTACGTATTTCTTTAAGTATATTCCACTAATAAATAGTTAGGGTTCCTTCTAATAGTAAATTCTACGGAAAAAGCATAGGGTAACTCTTATTAGATATGCCTTATTCTTAAAAAAACTAAAATAAATATAACTTTATATTGCCTAACTAACGGATTTACCCTCCTATTTTGGTAAAATAGCTACTACACTAAGGACTATACTAAGATTTTCTTTTATATCCTAACTATTAGCTAACGCTGCCTTTTAGTTAATTACTTATATAAAAACTATATATTAGCGAAACTGTTCTAAATGGCCTTTTAAGCTCCGCCTAATATATATTTACGCCACATATAAAAATAGCCTTTAAATATTACGGACCGAAGATTTATTTCGAGTTACGGTAACACTACTTAATTAATTTAATTCTTCCTTAAACGGCGTATATAAGCCAAAACCCTTACTATAGAAGGAGTACGAGCCCTAAGCTCTATAAGGAATTTAAGAATATTAGCTATACCTAAAATAACGCTTACGCTACTCGCCGCTATACGCCTATACTGGCTTAGTGCGTTAATATTAGCACCTGCCTTAATAAGTAGCCGAAGTATATCCATATATCCGTTATTAGCCGCATAGTGCAGTAGTGTATTAGCGCCTTAATTAAATAGGCTTATATCCCAAAAGTCCCTCCCTAAATCCCTAATCTAATTAGCAGAGATATCTGCGCCCTTATTAATAAGAAGTTAAATAGCATCCGTAAATCCCCATCTAGTAGCAAAATATAATAGCGTAAAGCCGGAAATATTACGCTCTAAGACATCTACTCCCGCCTTAAGCAGTAGCTTTATTAAAATAGTTTTTCCTTACCCCACTAGGAGGTGTAACAATGTATTTCCATAAGGATCTCTTAGGTAGATATTAACCTTTTTTTTTTTTAATAAGGATTTAAAAGTAAATACGCGGTCGTAAATAGCGGCCCATTTTAAAACTAACCCCCTTTTTCTTTCTCCATAGTAGAGTATAACGTTACTAAGTCTAGTTATTAGATAGCTAGAGAGCTCGTAGGTATACATAAGAGCGATAAAATAAAGCTTGCTTATTAGAGCTATATATAGATAATTCGCCGACTAACTAAGTAAGCTTAAACTCGCTAGATTAAGATAATCTATAACTATAAAGAGGAGTTCTAAAGAAAGGTTAACTAGATAAAGGGCCACTATAGCTATAGAAGCGATTATTACCGGGCTATCGACCTAGTAAGAGGGTTAACTTAACTTAATTAACCCTATAAGGAGGGGTATAAGCAGAGGTAGATATAGCAAAAAATCTTAAAGGCAGAAAATAAAGAAAGTTTAAAAGGGCTATAGTTATATAAGAAGGTTAATATTAGAGCATTTATACGGAATCCTAAGCACTGCCTTTAATAGTATATTAATTCTCCTACATTTAAGGTATAGTTCTATAGAGTTTAGATTTTAATTTTTCTAATCTAGTATACGCTAAACTGGATTCCAAATTCGTTTTCTAGAAAAACAACTTCAGAATCAAGATTTCGATTTACGCTAACATAAATTTATTCTTTAGAAAAATTAACCTTTAGTTTTAAGGGACATAATAGATCCTTTAATTAAACTATAACAATTGCCCTAGCTATATTTTCTATAAACTTATTTTTAAAAACCTAAAACTTAAGTATTTAGGCAAATTTATTAAAGGAATAAGAGGTAGGAATAGTTAGGGTTACTAAAAGTTTAAACGGAATTCTATATTAAGCAATATAACAATATATATATATTTTACTTTATAGTTAAATTACTTCCGTAAATACAAATCTGGTTATTATAAGCATTAGTCCATTTAATACTATTTTAGCTATTCCTACCGTTTGCGTTTTAACGGAACGCTTAAAAGAGGCCTCTTTAGTACTTAATAATCAATACAGCTAAATGGGGTATCTAGACCTTAAATTATTACCAACTACTAAAGTGTCTTTAGAAGCCTACTAATTACTCTTAGCTTACTTATAATCCCTCTAATTAATATATATACCTCCTTATCCATACTTTCCGTAGTAAAGTATATACGCCGTCTAAATAATAGGACGCCCTTTAGTATAGACTCTATATAAGCTACCAACCGCCTAAAGATAAGAAAGAAGAAAGAGGTCCTAATAAGGGTATAATAAAGGTTCTCTCTACCTTAATAATTAAGAGTTAAACGGCAAAATATAGTCCCTTAATACTAGAAGTTACTATTAACAAAATAAGGTACGTTATTAAGCTTAAGGTAGAAAATGGAAGTATAGATTAAATCCTTTACTAGGGTTGCTTATATGCTAAACATAATAGAATTATATACCAATTATTTAAGATCCTTAAGTAAAGATAAATTATTAATGTTCGGCTCCGGACCATTAAAAAATGCATTAAGATAATAGTATCGGCTACGCGCTTTCATCGGCACGCTATTATAGAACTTTTTCCATTCTCTTTCTCCATCTAAATTGGCCATAAATGTCTAGACTAGGCGTAAAATACATTAATCTATAACTAGGGATTATACTCCTACCTTATATTTATAAGCAGAAGAAGTGCTAGTCCCTAAAGAGAGTATAAAATCCAGTTAGCCCTTATCTAGCTAGAGAAATTAGCATTCCTAGAAAGCGATAAAATAAGGATTATTATACCTAAGGCCACTATCTTAGTAAGTACCTAGGTTATTAAGTACTTTAGGCTTAAAATACTATAGAGCCGTAGATATACAGGAAGCACTTTCCTAACGCAGTTAGTGGGAAACTTAAGTTAGGAAGGTAGGCTCTAGAGACTTACGCTTTATTAATTAATACGTTATACTCTAGTCGCTAAGCCTAAACAAGTTGGTACCCTTAAGTCAATATTAGTAAAATTAGATAAATAAATATCTCTAACCTATATACCGCACTCCTAAGGTCTTTATCCTCTATTATAGTTTAACATTAAATAAGGTATAGTTAGTCGCGTAATTGTTATTATCACCGCAACCTTCGTGTCGTTCTTTAGTAGATTAAACATTTTAAGAGAAATGCCCAGACTCTATTAGAACGCGCTCTTAATAGCAAATAAATTATACTAATAGTCTCTAATAAGAGCGCTAATAAGTCTTTAAAATCTTCTTGTTAAGAAAAGGCGTCCTTTTTAATCTTATGGAAAAGTCTTTCTAGTAAGCTCCTCAAATTAACGGAGAGACTTTTAGAGATCGCATGGCATAAAGTACATATTAATGCTAATTAGGCCGCCTTAAAAGTATATTAGGAGACGAATTATCTAACTAGCAACTAATACGTACTAACTAAGGTCCTATAGATATAGTTAAAATAATCCTAGAGCGGGCAACTAAAATGCTAAACTTATTGCTTAATGTAATTAAGGAAAGTAAGAGGTATAACGCTATAAATACCGCCTCCATCTATATAAAGAATATAAGTGCTAGCTATAGGTAGAATAAATTAGAAGCTAGATGTTTTTTTAGGGTACCCTATAAAGTAAGTAAGAAAAAATAATAAACGTATACTTCTCCGACTTCGGTTTTTAACTAAAGGTCTTAATGCATATATTATAGACCGTATAGCCATAGTTAAAGACCTTCTTAGGCATCCTTATTAGACAGCAAAAGTAAGATTTATAGCTCTTAAACAGTATAAATTGTGGCTAAAAGGACTTAAGTCATTAATAATATATAAGTAAGGTACTCTCTATAGCGGGCTGCGATACCACTTTTATAAATAAGGCTTCCATTTCCTCTTAAATAGCCAAAATAAATTTTTATTGCACATCTTTATAAATAGTATAATTATAAATCGCGTTTCTGTAAGCGTTTGCAAAAAGCGTATTAAAAATAAGCGACGGAAGGAAATCTACGCCGATTAGCTAAATAGTCGATTAGTATATTATACGACTCTTATAATAAGATCCTAGCGTATAACTTACTAGTAGTAAAGCAGAAGCAGTTAAAGGTACTATAAAATACCATAGCTATACCTAGCTTAGCATTTCACGGATCAATTCTTATAGATGCTTTTAGAATTCTCGCACGGTAAATCCTTAAGGATGAGATAACTAAATAAAATAGAAAGATAACTTATCTAAGCAAAATTTATCTATTATAATTGTAGAAAGCGCTTCGACATAGCGCATATTAAAGAGAAATCTATTATATTGGCGGGCCTATACAGCCTCTATAGAGGCTAAAAGAAGGCGTTTACGTAATATAGAGGAATAAATACTATAATTCTATTTCTAATTTAATCTAAGGACTTAAATGCTATAGAAATGGGCACCTAAGTCTTTTTTAATATTGTCTTCTTATTCGTATTCCTTAACACTTTTTATAACTATTCTTATATTAGTCTAGAGCTTAGCTTCCGCAATAGACGGGTTAAATATAGTAGATAAAGTATTAAGAACTACAAGTATATAAGGAAGAGTAGATTAAGGGAGGCTATATAGTAGAGGCTTAGTAGCTTAGCATGCTAAATGCTTTAATACACTATAAAGCCCGCCTAGGTTTAAAGTAAAGTAATATATAACGTTTAAAAGAGGAGCAAGGACGTAAGCAGAAAGAGAATTTATAATTTCTTTCGCCGAGCAATGGCCTGATTTCAACTATTTAATCTATTTTACTATTTTGTACCCGTTTTATAGGCTAGGTACAAAATCTAATAAACTATAATTATAGATCTTAGAGTTAATGTATATTAACGAGCTGTTATCTCTTTATATCTTTAAGTCACTTTAAAAATAGACCTAATAGTAGGAGTTTATTAAAGATGGATTATTTTTCTCGCTAAGGATTTGCCTAAGGAGCTTAGATTTAGTTTATCTACTAATAAGTATAATAAAGGAAGGAGTTACGTTAGGCTTTAACGAAAGAGACCTAAAAGTATAACAATAAACTCTTAACACACTCTTACTCCTTATATAGGTAATCCTTATCTAGGGTAGGTTGTTTATACTTAGGTAGAAAGAGATATAACTAGCACTAGCTTAACCTCTACTGTTTAATAGGGACTAACGGCTATTTATATTTCCGAAGTAGGCCTATTATATTATAATCTTAGCGTTTAATTACGAATTATATATAAATGCCGGATTTAAATATCCTAATTATAAAATCTGAAATCCAGATTTCGGAATCTAGAATCTAGCTTAGCGTGGGCCGGATCGGAAAAATAAAATACACGGTTTAATATTTTAACCATACTTAGGAAACCGAATCGCAACTCTAAAGTTTAATTTCTTTAGAAAGTAGTAGCTGCGGGTATTCTCTTTTTAAGCAAGAATATAGCGTTTTAATGCCCTATATAAGGAGTAGGCACAAGAAAGGGATTTATACACACTATTCTTACATTATTTATACGAGCTTATAGGATTCCTACTTCGCGCTTTATATCTCTAGAGCTCTTTACCTATTAATAATTACTACTACTTTAAAGCTCCTATATAGATTTCCACTTTAGTAGTAAGTATTCTCGCCGCTTAAGTATAACTACTTACTGTGCTAATAAACAGTTATAAAGAATATTGCTGCTTAATCTGCTAATTAAAATATTATTATTAATAGCCGAGAACCTATAAGTGGAGGGATATATTAACGCTTTCGCCTAGATAAACAACCGCCTTTATAGTATTCTAAATCCCTACCTTTATCGCTATAATGTTAAACGGGAGAATAGTACGGCACTAATATGGGCTGCGAAACAAGGACAAGATGCGACTACTTAAAAATCTCTTAAAGCCGCAAAAATTGGAATAGTAACTTAATATCGATACTACGGGCGTGCGGATTTATTATAGGCAGTAAGAAACGGACACAAATTAGTAGTATGGCTATTAATTAGAAGTGGACTTAGTAGTTTTAACCCAAAGGACTTTTTATATAAGCTATTGTGCGCCATAAGGTTTAGGCAAACAATAGTAGTGCAGCTACTCTTAGAAAGCGTTAATATAAACTATAAATAGGAAAACGGCCGGACACCGCTATTACTAGCCGTAGAAAAGGGGTATAAAAATATAGTTTAACTGCTTCTAGAATATAAAAATGTTTATATTAATATAAGAGACCGCATTAGTCGGATACTACTATTATAGGCTGTTGATTATAAGTATAATATAGTAGTATAACTTCTAGTTAAGCATAGGGGTATTAATATTAACTTAAAGGACTTCTTAGATAGAACGCTATTATCTATAGCTAAAGTATATAGGGATGCTACGATAGTCTAACTGCTTCTAGAGTACGAAAGTAATAGTCTAAAATCTATAGACTAGTATAGTAGTATAAGCAGTTCTTTAATTTAACGTTAAAGGATAGGTAAAGATTAGCCTAGAGGTAGTCTAACTCTAGTATATAGATTAATTAGTAGGTTAATAGTTCTTAATAATACAGCAGATATAAAATTTTATAGATTAGCTAACTCCTCTTCCTACTAATTAATGCAATTATTTCCTATACACCTTAACCTCTTAGAGATTTACTTCCCTTCTATACCAGTTCTTACTACATACTTAGCCCGGCTTTATATTTAGCTATAGCAATTATATAGTTAGCAGCACAGCTTAGCATATTTAACAACTACAACCTTAATTAGTATTTAGCTATATTTAGCAACAATTTTTAGTTATTTAATTTATACCTTATTGTTTTTATAACCTAGTTAAATAGTAATCTTTTCCACTTATAAGATTGCTAAGAACTATATAGTTACTTAGTTATAACTATAGCAAGATATAGGGTAACAAGTAGAGAGTAGATACTAGTAATAGTAAATTATACCAAACACTATTAGGTTTACATTTCTATCTTATTAAACTTAGTCTTTTAAATTTAGGCCTTTATAAAGCTATTACTTTCTAGCTTTTCCCTCTATATAGTAAGCTTCTGCTTAACTAAAGGTTTAAGTGCTTTAGTTATTAACTTTCCCCATTATAAGACCCTATTACCCCACTTTGCTAGATTTTCTATATCCCTACGGAGTGTTTCCACCTTACCTTAAACTTACTTTAATTACCTAATTTTTTTTTAGCCTTAATACTATTAAATAACCAAGGAAATGCATTACCCTTTTAGTTGCAATACTATAGCTTCTAAAGCCTTAACTTAACTACTACTTGGCCGATTAAAGTGGTTTTAAAATAGTGGAATAGATATATAGAAATTTGCTAGCTTTATTAAGGAAGGAGACTAAAGAGTAGGGTTGTTTAATGTATAATTGATATCCGGAGTCTTGCTAGGGTTATAATAGCGTAGGTCTAGGGCATTGGATAATATACTTCTTAAGATAATTAGAGGCTTAAATCAACAAATTAATAGAAGATATTAAGGTTTATTAGTATATATAATATACTATATATTAAAGTAGTGGGCAAGGGTAGTTTATAATATATCTGCTAAGAGTAATCCACCAAAGGACCTCTATTTTCACTTAAAATAAATAAGCGCTCTATTTTAAGCTAAGACAATTTACTTTTTAGGCTAAAAGGACTAATTTATTACTTTTTTAATTTTATACAGCTTATTAAACGGATATTAGAATTGGAAAACGGACAATAGATTTTTAAATAGATACTTAAAAAGGCAAAGACTATTCCTAAAATTACACTTAGCCTCCTATTCTATTGCTACCTTTATTCTATAATATAAACAACTTAAATAACACTAACTTGAGATAATGCTCTAAACACCGCCCATCTCCCTTAGTAAATGTAATAAAATAATGCTATAAGGATTAGTAATTAAGGCAAGAAAATAATAAAATATTCTTATTAGCTTAGAGAATTTCGCGAACGCTATCTTCTTTAAATTAAACAGATTATCTAAAAAATCTATTAATTAGTTATAGCTACTCTAATGTTTAGAATTATATAAGCCGAATACCTTATTAATAGCCCTTTGCTCTTAAATATAGTTTATATCTCTAAGCTATAGTCGGGGGCGCCTCTCTATATAAGCTAGTAATATAAACCCTAAATCTTTTAAGTTAGTATTTAGGATAATATTAGGAGCATATTTAACAGCCTCTTTAAAGTTTACTATATTAAAGTTAGTATAATAAATAGAGCTCTTTGCAGAAAACTTATAGAGCAGCACTTATATATCTTGGCCGGATATATAAATTAATATAAGGCTAACCCGGTAATATGAAATTCCTAGCTTCCTAAGGTAGTTAAGTGCGTTAAAAACCTAACTCTTAGTACTTAACTATAAGTTAAAGAGCTTAAAAAACATACTAAACGCATAATAAACTATAACTGCGCTTCTTCTAGTCTAATATAAATATAGATTATTTCTTTAAGTGTAAATTAACAGTATTTAACACCAATTCTTAGAAATTCGCCTTCTAAGAATACTTACTTAATCTTAACAATGTTATTATACGCTACTTACCTAAGAATATCCTTCTCTACTAGCTTATGCTCTTTTTTAAGCTTCCTAGATATAATCATACTAGGGATATACTTACGCTAATATATTACCTATTTAGTTTTACCCTATATAAGCGTGCCTAGGGTAATAAGCTCTTACAGCTGTTCGACACCGGAAGTATTATTTAATATCGCAACTAAGACTTCTAGGGAAGCGGCAGTATTTGTTTAATTTAAAAAGGCTTTTAAAATTAGTACGCTAAGAGATATAATAAATTAGTGGATTATATTAGTATAACTTTTAGCTTTCTATATAAGGGCGGCTTTTATTAGAGCTATCGGAGCACTTTCCTTAAGGTTTAGTATCCTCTGCGGTTAAGGATACCTAGTAAACGCATTCTTAATTATATATCTACTAGAATCTATATATAGTAGCATAATTACTTATAGGGGGAAGTATCTACTATAGTAAGAGGTAAGCGCATTTTAAATGTCCTTATAAGATAGAAATCGGCTAGTGCGAATCTAAAATCCAGGAAACCGTTATTAGGAAATTGAATTTGGTTTTCGCGAATTAGAGCTTAGTTATTAAAATTAGAACACAGTTCTATCTTCTAAACTTTAACTTTTAATATTTACGCTTAAGGTTAAGCTTAATATCTTTTAAATAGGTATAAAGAAGCGCCTTTAAAATAGAGTCCTTAATTTATAGCAAGCTTCCCCACTATTATTAGGCTTTTAATAAATTTTTAACTCTGTTCCTTTAATACCCACTAAAAGTATACCTAAGTATCCCTATTTTTAACTACTTCGCCTAAGCTAGTTATCTAATAAGCACGTTTCTAAGCCTCCCTATTAGCGTTAAGAGTTAAGTCTAAAGGCTGCTCTAATTAAAATTATAAATAAAGCACCTTTAAACATCTTAACTCTAAAAGAATCCTCTAAACCCCTAATACTAGACAACTATAAAAGCCGATAGGTATGGCTATCCTAGTTAAAGTATAACTTATTAAATCTAGCAACTATCTAAATATTTCCTCCTTTTAAGCAGTATAACCTTTAAGTTAAAATCTAGTCGCATAACCAAATACGGGACGTGCTTAATGCTAAGGTTTAGCTATATATAAACTTCGTATAGCAGTTAACTCAACTATCTATAGATAACGCTATATAGTGTGCTATATATAATGATGTTACTACTACACTCTAGCAGTATACTTAAGATTACGCTTATATACTTATAGATAACAATTACCTAAGGGCCAAGATTTAGCGGCTTATAGTTTAAGTACTCTATATCTCTATACTTTCTACCTTTATAAACTAATAATAGCCAGTCTAACCGCTTATTAACTTTTATTCTTAACGCGTTAGCCCTAAAGAACAAATAAATTCGCGTCCTCTAAAAGAGGTTATCTTAATAATCTAATAAGGCAAACCGTAAATATTATAGTAGAGATATAGTATTAGTAACGGAAAATTCTAGGGTAAGGGAAATAGAAGCGTTGGATTATACGTCTTCTTTATATTCCCCTAAAGTTTAGAAAATTTTACTTATACTACAAAATATAAAATACCTTACCTATAGTTTAGCATTCTTAATTTCCAAGCGTTCTTATTTCTAAGCATTCTTATTTTTTAAGCGTTTTTATTTCTAAGCATTCTTATTTCCTAAGCATTCTTATTTTTTAAGCATTCTTAGTCTCTAGGCATTCTTAAATTCTAAGTATAATTCGTCTTTAAAGCGCTAAATTAAAAAAGAGATATAGAGGATTAAATAGCGTGCCTTTAGGCTATTAGCTTTATATAGATACCATCTATACTATAAAATTACTCCTTAAGGTATAAAATAGGCATAGCCGCATTTTAAGGTGCGCTTATTAGTAAATACTTATTATGCTACCTATTTGTTCCGAAGCCATAAGCAATTTAGCTATAAAAGTTCTAGGTAGGCATCGTAATAGGCTTTTAAATTATTAAGAGACAGACTTATATAAAGATAACTAAAGGAAGGTATTTAGACCTCTTTAATTCCTTATTTTTGGAATACTAGGAAGGTTTTTAACAAAGGTATAAATATAACCTTAAATTATATAAAAGCTATAAAATAGGGATTGTTAATTACTTAACTAATATAATATATAGGTTATACGAAAATTAATAAACTTAACGCAAAAATAAGAATTAATAATAACTAAACAAAAGTAATAACAAAGTATGGATAACTGCGTAGCGTAATTAACTTAGTTACTTAACCTAAACCCTAAAAACCTAAGCTTATCTTATTTATGTTCTATACTACTAGGCATTTTCCTCTTTTCTAAGGACTAAGTTTACGGAAATTACTAACTTCTATTATTATAAAGTAATCTTCTTTAAATTTCTTAAATATAGAATCTTTGTCGACGGCCAAGTCTATAGTAGGTAATCGCTAGCCTATATAAGCGGATAATAACCGGCCTATACAAGCAGGTAATAAACGGGCTGTTAAAGTGGGTAATCCCCTAAATAACTAATTACAAAATATATAGGCTATTTCTATAGTAAGCCTAATAGAAGGAGATCCACTTCTTTCTAGCTCTTTATCTAGTATAAACTTAAAGAATTTAGCTTCTATAATAGTAGCAGAATTATAAAACACCTAGTCGGCAATATACGCTCCCTATTTTAACCGCAGAGTTACTTTAATCTCCTACTTTTTCTCTAACTTATTATTAATATCCTAATTAATTAAAACGTAGTAAGGACCGTATCTTTTATCTCCTTTTATATCTAGATTAAGCAGATTTAACTTAGTATCTATATTAACTGCGTCCTCTATAAACTAAGTAACTCTAAAAATATTATTAATATAACGCCTTATATATTTATATTTGCTATTATTTAGTTATTAGTTTTTATATTAATTAAAAGGGTTACTAACTTTTTAGTTCTTTAGCAGATTCTCTTTATACTAAGAATCCGCCGTAGATAACTCAATTTAATACTTTAGATAACTTTTTAGTCCGTATTTATTAATATACTTAATGCCCCTTCTACTAATCTACCTAATAGTCATTATAGGCACACCCTTTACCTTCTTTAAACTAGGCCTATAATATAATAATCGACTATACTTAAGGTCCTCCTTTAAGTCATCTTTACCCATAAGGTTAATAGGCTTATTCTTCTTACCGTTCTCTATACTTTTATAAGGAATACTATTTATCCCTTTAACACCCTTACTAAGCTCCTCTTTAACCTTAGTCTTGCCCTCTTCTTTCCTCTTAGCTTAACCCTCTTCTTTCCCCTTAGCTTAACCCTGTTCTTTCCCCTTAGGCTTAGCCTATTCTTTATTACAGCACTAGCAAAACCTAGCAGAACTTAGTAGAACTTGGCAGAACTTCGCGGTCACGTGACTAGAAGACCGCATAAAAAGAACCCTACTTTAACCAGCGCTGCTCTTCTTCTCCTTTCCTTTCTCTAGCTTTAGATCCTCGTTTATAGACTACCAATTATACAGGCTTGCGCGCCCCTCTTACCGTACTCGTGCCTTAATTAACTAAGTCACTAACATTATCTAAAGCTTAACTACCCTTTCTTCCTAAGAAGGAACTTAAATATATTTACGGACCACAAACTAGAATAGAACATAGAATTAGACCTAAAGAATATTACCAGAACTAAAAGAATAGAAAAGAATAAGACCTATAGAATACGCACAGACCAGAACCCCTGCAGAATCCTACCGGAGGTTACCCTAATAACTATACCACGATGCCAAGAAATATAGTAGCCGGTAAAGCAGCCGCAGGACCCTTAAATACCTCCGATAGTAAAATAGCAACTAACTTAAACTCCTAAGTGGAGCTTATAGCAGCCAATGCTAAAATTAAACGACTTTAAGAGCTGCTTAAAGCTAGAGAACCCCCTACGCCTAGTAAGGAATTATTAGACACCTAAAGACTTGCTATGGTCCTTAAGGCTCTAGCCCAACGTATAGTATTAGCATTATCGCGGTCTATAAAGGTTACGGACCCCTTATTGCTTATAGACGGAACCGACCCTATATTTAATAATTAAAAGCTTTAATTACAGGATAAGCTCGAAGTTAATATGGACCACTTCCCTACTACTTAGGCTAAAATGGCCTATGTCTTCGGCCGTACTAGTAGGGACGCACAGACGTACCTACGTCCGCGATACGTATAGGACTTAGTAGAGCCCTTCCTCTCTAAAGAAGAGATAATTATCTACCTGTCTTCTATTTATAAGGACCCCTTTAAAGTATAAAACGTCTAACTTAATTATAAAAGCCTAAACATAAAAACGATAGAGACTTTCTCGGCCTTTTAGACCCGCTTTCTGCACCTAGCTAGCTAGGCTTAAATTCCCTAGGAAGATCTAATGCCAGACCTATTTAACAAGCTTACCCTAGACCTGCAGCAAGCCGTACTACTAGTTTTTACTACTATATAGACGCTAAAGGAACTTACGGACTAGTGCTTAGCTATTAACTAAGGCCTTTACTAAATTAAGGTACGCGCCAAACGGTATAAAGCCAGAAACCCTTTAAATTAGACTATAAGCAATATAAGAACGGCCCGTAATGCCCTAGCATGATCAGCAACCCCCGCAGCACCACCCGTACAGCCCACCGCCAATTTAGTAGCTAGCTATGTGGCCAGCCCTGCCATAGGTCCGGCGAATGCTCGGCCTATATATAGCAACCCCTATATACAGGCCCTTAGTAATTAAGGAGCTTGCTTCTCTTACGGATAGAAAGGTTACTATATAAAGGATTGCCTAACAAACGCAAAAGCGGATGAGGTTCTATTAATCCAGGAGGATAGCATAGAGTTAAAAAAAGAGGAACCCTAAAGAAAAACTCCTCTTTAGGGTTAAAAGGGATTAATATATTAGATGTTAATCTGGGTTGGCTAGTTAGTAAAAGAAGCTACACTATCCCTTATACTTTATTCCGCAATAAATACCAAGTTTTAACCTCTGCTTTAGCTAACTCTAAAGCAAATGCCTTCGCCTTAATAGACACCTAGTATACCGTAAAGCTGGCTAACTTTCTAAATACACCTATTAAAGAACTACCTAAACTAATTCCTATCTGCGGGTACAATGGGTGGATAGAACCACCCATTATAACTATCTTGCGGATTTACCTCTGTATTAACGGATAAAGGCAGTATAATACCCCCTTTCTTATTACGGACCTAGGTAGCTACAATATAATCTTAAGGCAAAAATAGCTAGCCTATTTAGGCTTATAGCTTAACGTACGGAATAGACGGCTTACCTAGCCTAAAACCCTACCCCCAACCCCTTCCTTTATAAAAGAAATCAGCATTATAATAGAAAACCTTATACGGCCCTAGATTAATACTATTTACTAGGCCGATGCTATGCGTAGGGATTAGGCCTTTAAGAAAGATATACAGCTTAATTCGCAACGGATCCGTATACTACATCGCCCCTAGACTACCTATGTTACGCCACCCGCATTAAAGACCTAGGAAGTCAGTAGTGACTTAAAAAAGCCCCCTATGGAGAGCTTAGGCCCTATACAGCTATAAAGAACAGCAAGGGACGTCGGATATTATACTAAACTAATAGATTGGAGGGATAACCTGCGGAAGATAGAATAGGAGCTAAGAAAGATTATAAACCCTAAACCGTAAAATATGGTCCAGAAAACGGCTATAAGGAAACTAGCGGACCTCCCACCAGTTAATATCTGCTGTATTAGTGCCGTAGGATTCTACCAGAACTTAGTTTAGCCTAATACCATCGCCTTTATAACGAGCTTATACGAAATTAATTAAATAATTAAGGAAAAGGGAAATAAGCTTAGTAGACAAGAAAGCAAGCTTATAAATAAGGAACTAGTAGAACAAAAGCTGCCCTATTAACACCAGAAATTTAAGGACGTATTCTCTAAAGCAGCGTCTAATATACTTCCACCTTACTAACCGTATAACTATAAGATTGAGATTAAGCAGGGCAAAGAAAACACCCTTAGCTTTAGCCCCCTCTACAAGCAGTCTATTACCGAATTATAGGCCATAAAGCAGTATCTCATTAATAACCTAAATAAGGGCTTTATTAAGCCTAGCCAAGCCCCTTTCGCCTTACCTATTCTCTTTATCAAAAAGCCAAATAGAGGACTCCGCTTCTGCATTAACTACTATAAGCTAAACAACATAACCTATAAGGATCGCTATCCGCTGCCCCTACTTAATAAGACTCTAGCCTAAATAAGTAGAGCTAAGGTCTTTATAAAGCTTAATATCCGTTAGGCCTTCCACTAAATTAGAATAGACCCCAGGTCTAAAGATCTTACTACATTTTAGACCCGTTACGGAACGTATAAATATAAAGTGCTCCCTTTTAGACTAACTAACGGACTAGCTACGTACTAGCAGTACATAAACAATATACTCTTTAACTACCTTAACGATTTCTATACGGCCTATTTGGATAATATTATAATCTACTCTAAGAACGAGCTAGAATATGAGGAGCATGTTTATAAAGTCCTACAACGGCTCCGTAAGGCTGGCCTCTAAGTCAATATTAAGAAGTTGGAGTTCAGTATTAAGCGTATAAAGTACCTAGGTTTTATTATTAGTATAAACGGAATTAAAACTAACCCAGAGAAAACGGCCGTAATTAACTAGTGAACACCCCTACGGACCGTAAAGGGGGTACAATCCTTTTTAGGGTTTTGTAACTTCTACCGACACTTTATTAAGAACTACAGTAGGATCGCCCAGCCTCTTAACCGTCTTACTAGAAAAGACCAGCCCTTTTACTTTAACGCTATATATAGGCAGGCCTTTAATAAGCTTAAGAAACGGCTGGTATCGGCTTCCCTACTTACCTATTTTAACCCAAAACGGCCCTTAATACTAGAAACTAATGCCTTAAACGGCGCAATAGCTAGTGTTTTTTCCTAGAAGCAACCAGATAGAGAGTAGCACCCTATTATATACTATTTAAAGACTATAATAGATGCCGAGCTAAATTACCACATCTATAATAAAGAAATGCTGGCTATTATCTCTAGCTTTTAGCACTAGCGTGCACAGCTAGAGGGGACCCCTAAGCCGATTAAGGTAGTTTCAGATCATAAGGCCCTAGAATACTTTATAACAACTAAGGCCCTTACGGCCCGGCAGGCACGCTAGGCGGATACCCTATCTTAGTTTAACTTCTTAATTATGTATAGACTAGGCGCTATAAACTGTGCGGACGCTCTTATAAGGCGTAAGTAAGACTTAGATAACCAGATAGCTATAAAGATCTTATTATAGACCTAGACGCTACTATAACTAGAATACCTTAACCCCCAGATACGGGCAGAACTAAGTACGGACTCCTCAGGCGCCGAGATATATCCTATTAACTCCTCTAAACTTAACCTTATTAATAAACTACTACAGGCCAACCGAACGACCCCCTCTCTATAGGAATACCGTGAAAAGGCAAAGAACGTTACCAGCCTATGGTCCCTTAAAAACGGACTACTTAAGCACTAGGAATAGCTAGTAGTAGCTAAGGAACAGAACTTATGGACCCGGCTTATTGCCAAAGCTTATACCTAGGTCTTTACGGCCTACCCTAGAAAAAATAAGACCTATAAGATTATTAGTAACCGCTACTACTAGCCCGGAATAATTATAGATATTAACCATTATATACGGAACTGCGACAGCTGCCGTAGATCTATAATTCTACGAGATAAGACCCTAGGACTATTAAAACCTCTCCCAATACCCAACTACCCCTAGCAGTATATCTCTATAGACTTCTATAAGCTACTAACAGACCGCGACGGATATGATATAGTTATAATTCTAGTTAACCGCTTTAGTAAGCGCCTGTTCTTAATTCCCTATTATAAAAATATTAATGCCAAGGAGGCGGCCTAACTGTATATCTACTATATCTACCGCATTTACGGACTACCAGATACTATTATATCCAATTACAGCCCGTAATTTATATCGGCCTTTTAGAACGAGTTTACCCGGATCCTAAGTATTAGGCTAAAGCTCTCTATAGTATACTACCCCTAGATAGACGGCCAGACGGAGATTGTGAATTAATATTTAGATTAGAGACTCCGGCCTTTTATTAACTACTTCTAGAATAACTAGGGCGAACTGCTACCCCTAATAGACTACGCCTAGGCAACCCTACCCCATAACTCTACGGGATTTGCACCTATCCAACTAGAAATAGGGTATTTACCCTAAACAAGCTTTAACTGGGATAGACTAGAAGGACCACGGACTATACGCGAGAAACTATCTTATAAGGAAGCCCAGTAGTACGCCAAGCACTTAAAGGAAGTCTGGACGGTAGCCTATACAAATCTAGAAAAGGCCTAAAAATTAATAGAATAGCAGGCAAATAAGTATAGGCGCGAACCCGACTTTACCGTAGGCGATATAGTTTGGGTTATAACAAAGAACTAGAAGACGGAACGGCCTAGCTATAAGCTAGACTATTAAATAGCGGGACCGTATAAGGTTCTTAAGAAGATAGGTAACTCGTACAAAGTAAAGCTCCCAGATTTAATTAAGGTTTACCCCGTTTTCTCGCCGGATAAGCTACAAAAAGCTGCGAACAACCTATTGCCTAGATAAAAGAACGAACCTCCCCTACCGATTTAAGTCAATGGCGACAACGAATAGAAAATTAAAGAAGTACTAGCCTATAAACTAGTAAGGAAAACGCTAAAGTACCGCGTTAGTTAGAAAGGCTATAACCTAGATCCTACCTAGTACCCTATATGGAACTTTATTGGCAGTCCCCATAAGCTTTAAGAATTCTATAACCGCTACCCTAATAAACTAGGACCCCTAAAGTACCTAGANNAGTAGATAGAGTNCTNGNATAGNGAAGANNANAAGCTACNGGAAGAATATAAAGATAAGAACGCCCTATAAGCATAATACGGACTANAAAGCCTAAGGGCAGGCTTTTGCGGAGGGGGGGGTAATGTTACGGCACTGGCAGAACTTGGCAGAACTTCGCGGTCACGTGACTAGAAGACCGCATAAAAAGAACCCTACTTCGACTAGCGCTGCTCTTCTTCTCCTTTCCTTTCTTTAGCTTTAGATCCTCGTTTATAGACTACCAATCATACAGGCTTACGCGCCCCTCTTGCCGTGCTCGTGCCTCGATTGACTGAGTCGCTAACATTCTTTCCCCTTAGGCTTAGCCTATTCTTTCCCCTTAGGCTTAGCCTATTCTTTCTCCTTAGCCTTACCCTTTTCTTTCTTCTTAGGCTTGGCCTATTCTTCCTTCTCCTTCTCCTCCTCTTCCTCTTCCTCCTCCTCCCCCTTCCCCTCTCCCCCCCCTCTTCCTCCTTTTTTTCCTCCTCCGACTACCCCCTAAATCCCTCCTATTTAGTTTCCTTTAATTTTATCTAATTACCTAGTTAACTTATAGCCGTAGCGAAATATTTATTATACTAAGTGCCCTAGGGGTAATACTCCAGATTAACACCCTATAGCTTAGCCTTATTGGTCTTTATTGCTTTCTATACTATAAAGCCTACTTCCACTTTCAGCTTAAGGAGACTTAGGTTATTAACGGATTTTAGATATTTCTTATATTTAGCCACTAATTTATTAGTAAGAGTGGCTATCTTAACTAATTATAAGATACTATTATAGGGTAATATAAAAAGTGCCGTTCTTATAGGTAAAATGCGGAACTAGAAATAGAGGTTAGAGTAAAATTTAAAGTAGAATTAAGAAAACGGAAATCGGAATAGACTTTAAAGTGTAATTAAGGAAATAAAAGTTAACTTAGTAAGTTAAGTGCCTACTTAATAGGTTGCTTAAAGAATAAATTATAAGTTAGATTACCGGGCAGAGGTTCTTAAATAATTATTATAGAATAACGTACTTTAGTAAATAGGCACCTTTACTCTTAAGCTAATAAACATTTACCTCCCCTAGGGGGTATATAGGTATAAATTCTAGTTTTCGATTTCTTATTTATAAAATCCGTTTTCCCGTTTATAAAATCCGTTTTCTTACCTATAAAATCCATTTTTATATTTATTAAATTCACTACAAAATCTAAATCTAAAATGCCTTTTTCCGTTACCCTTCTCACCTTTTACACAAGCTTAAATAGTCGCACCTCCTATTATCTTACGTCCTCACCCAAAACCATATTCTTTCTTTAGGCCATTACATCCTCTCTAGCCGCTACTGCTTCCGCGGGCACTATTCACTTCCATCGCACTACGGTATAGAATAATTTAATATCACTCTAATATACTTACCAGTTAGATAGCCTATTCCTAACCTATATACTAACTATACTATATTAAGTAGTACAGATTTTAGTTAAAGCTGCTAAATAGCTTACCTTTAATCCTAACTCTATTAGTATATCAGTTAGAACAATACTTTAATTTAATTTCCTTAGTCTTAATTATACGTTAATATAAAGTTAACTTAAAAACCCTTACTAGAAGAACGGCTCCTTTAATACAGAATTTAATTAATTTAATCCCATAAACATAAGCGGTAAGTTTATTATAGATTTTAAGGTAGATACTAAGAAACCTTAATAGTTTTACTATGTATAAACGTTTCGCAAGTCTTATTGCTATGCCGGTATAGTTTTTAGTATAAACCCTAGAGATAAGGCAGACTAGTTTATAGAAAATGCTTAAAACTCTACTATTAAAGCAGCCCCAGTTATGCTCCCTACTATTAATGCCTATCCTTTCCCTTCTAAGAGCTCCGAGGTTCTATTATCTTCTATAGTTACCAACCCTATAGTTCTCTTAAGTGCAGACAAGGTTATATTAACTAGTAGTTCTTAAAGCTTATCCTTAATCTCGCCTAAAATTTCTAATAGCGCTAGAGATCTGTTACTTAGATTAAGCTACTATATAGGAGGTATTCTTATAGCGTTAGTCTTATAATTTATAGACTTTTATAGTTATTTAGTAACTTTAGGTAGAGAATAATAAATACAGAGATAGTTTATAGATAATCCGGATATACAGAGTACTAAATAAACTATCTATTTTTTAAAGTCTTAAAAGTAAATACTATAAGATTTAGAAAGATTAATGCGCTCGCTTATAGAAAACTACTTTTCCGTTTCTAGAATCCCGGTTCCTTTTTCTTATTTCCTAAATCCTGGTTCGCATCCTAGTTTGTATCCTAGTTCTTATTTCTAAGATCTTAACCTTTAGATACACCCCTTTTTAATTACGCCTAAAGTTAAAAGACCTTGCTATAATGGAAACTAGAAAATATCTTATAATACCTTCCGGGCCTATTACGACCCTATTCCTTTAAGTCCGCTTATTAAATAGCACCTAGCTATTTCCTATCTTTCGTATAAATAGGGAGCCCAGTACTATATTACTTTAAGAGCCTTATAGAGATATTTTAAGAGAACCGCTTTTAAGTACTATATAAACGGTTAGTACACCTTATATTTAAATATTAAAATCTAGTTAAAGGCTTAAATTTTATATAATTATTCTATTATACCCATTCCACCCATTCCGCCTATTCCGCCCATTCCGCCTATTTCCCCTAAGCTCTCCTTATAAAGTTTTAAGTTTAGTTTAATAGAAACATTAAACTAGAAATAGGCTAAGATTCTCCTTCCTTAGAAATGTTTCCATTATCGGATCTAAACAGGATTTGCCTCGGTTGCGGTTTTAGCGGAGAGTTAAGAGGCTATACTTTATTATATAGGGATAGCACCTACCTCCTATAATTATCCTTAGTGGATTAAAGCGGATTTATTAGTTTTCGCGGCCTATATAGTAGGCTTAGAGAAACTAGTAAAGGTTTTAGTTCTTATATAACGGTTATTAGAGGCAGTAGAGGATATAGTAGTAGGGGAGGCGGGTAGAGGTATTAACTAGGATTTAGGGCTATATATTATCCTAATTAGCGCTACTAAAAGAACCGGTTCTTTTAGTGCCATTTAGCGGTTAATAAGAGGCTTACTTAGATCTTATTTCTTTCCTTCACTAGTAAGAAGTCTACCTTATACTAAGAGAAAAGATAAACTAGTTCTTTTGCTTTTTTCTATAGTACTTTCCTAGCGGCTATAACTTAAAGATTTTCGTCTTAAGTAGTAGATTTTACAATCTTCCTAATAATGCGTCTATTTGGCACCATAAACGTAATATAATCTTTCTCTAAGTAATTTTAATAAAGTGGTTAAGGATAAGATATAATAGTAATAACTCTAAGGCTAATAGTATTATATGCGCTTAGCCAACTATATATACACTACGCTATATTACTAAAAGGGTTATTTTATTAAACCCTAAATAGCAATTTAAAACTAGGATTTAAAAATCCGGTTCCGGTTTTACGGTTTTAGAAACTAAGCTATTATATATATATAAGTTTTGTATTCCAGGATCTATAAAACTAAATCCTGATTTAGAAATATAAGGAATATACCCGTATATTTAAGCTAGAGAAGCCCTCTAAACTAAAAGCATAGCACAGCGCAAATATAATTAGAATTACACTCCTTCTCCTTCCTACCCTATCTTTAGGCATTCTCTTTTCCTTTAAAAATTCTCTCCTATGCCTAATAAATCCTATTATATAGGTAAATATAGGAGACAAACTAGATTTTTAGTACGTTTTAATACTAAAAACTCCTAAAGCTATGCTAATAGGGCTATATAGATTATTTAATTCGCGAAACGCGTTATATAAGGCAACCTTAAACTTTATAGATCCTACCTTTCTCCCTTTCTCTATAATTATAAGACCTTATAACTATTCTAGGGACTAAACCGCCAGCTTTAAGATTCCCTAAAGCTCGCTAAATAGCACAGCTACTCTTTAATAGTATTACCCCTTATCCCTCTTATAAGGGCCATACTTATTTAGCTAAGATAGTGCGTTAGTTAACGCGCCATATTATATTCTCTCATAGACATTATAGGTGGTAGCGGCGATTATAATACATTTTAGGTGGATTAGGTAAGTGTTATAGTAAGTATTACTTATTAGAATAGCACTAGCTTTCTTTATCCATTTCTATAAGGTACTCCTAGCGCGTTTAGTCTTACGATATAAACAATATCTTATTAGGATAAGTTATAATTAGGGGGCGAATCTATATAATTAGTTTTAATAAATACATCTATTAAATTAATCGTAACGTACTTAGGCTAACATTAATTAATATAGGTTTACTTACACGTAATACTATATTAACTATAAATAAATATTATCTAACCTAACTTTAATAGCCTCAAAAGTATAATAAGTCTATTTTAGTTCTTTATATAGAATAACCTTACTTATTATTGCCGTTATAGGCTCTAAAAGTAGAATGTATCTAAATAGCTATATAAATTATTAAGGACATCCCTATAACTCTTAATCCTATTCCTTCCTTTATAACCTAAAAGTATACGCCTTTATACCTATCGGATTTAATATATATATTCCTATACCTTTAGAGGTTCTATCTTAGCTAAGCGCGCTTACTCTAACTTTAATTCTAGAATCTCTTTAAACTTTCGTATCTTTATTTATAAAGTATAATTCTCTTTACCTTTTACTACCTTTATTAATACTAGCCACTCTATCTATATTTTAATCCATCTTAAGTCTATTTTATCTATTAAGGTACCTAAATTAGGCTTATATCCATACTGCATTCGCCTAAAGAGGTTTATTACTATATACTTACTTTTTCTAGTAGATCTTTAAGGCGTAATAGGAGTATTCTTGTGAGGTGGGACTGCTTTTTACTTACGCTATATCGCCAACCTTTACTTATAAGGCGAAGCAGGTTTATACTTATAAGGGGAAGCAGATTTACGTTTATAAGTAGTAATTTCGTAATTATTATCCGCAGGTTAATCTAACGCTATAGTAGATAATATATCTTTATACCTTACTCCTAAAAGTTTAGATTCTTCTTAAATGCTACTTCTCTCTAAAAAAAAAAAGAGTAGTTAGTAGGTTAAGATTTCGATTTTCTATAAAGGAGATACTAGAACGTACCTTTATCTAGAAATACACCCTTAACTTTAGTAAGGAATTCGGCGTTATCTATAGCTTTATTATTAATTAAAGGCGTATTTTTATTAATTCCACTATATTATTCTTTAAAGTTAAGCACCTAGCCAGATTTATTAATTAAGTCCCCTTTAGTTCCAGTTATACTATTAACCGCCGTAAACTAGATGCCTATAATTATATTTTACTCTAATGCCATTATTATCTGGCTTAGGACTAGTCCTTTTAGGTTATTTAAAAATGCCATACTTCTTACCTAGTTGTTAACTATAGAATTCTTAGAGATTTCTGCTTGGGTTAAGCTAAAAACAGGATCCCTTAAGAAAGTAACGTCAACAAAGCCGTAAATAAGAGCTATTAAGAATAGGTATACTATCTTTTTAACGTCTTAGTATAGAATGGTTTCTTCAACTAAAGGGCCTAGGGGATGCCTATTTATGTTTAGAAAGCTAACCTTTACGTAAGCCCTAAGATAATACCCTAAAAGGCAGTGCCGTGGCTCTACCTTATCTTCGTTCGCTGTAACTATATAAATTCTAATCTTAGAAAGGCAGATGCTCCTATAGAGCTAATAGGTTACTAAAGTGCTACACTGCCTTAGTTTAAGGACCCTTAGTAACGCTAAGTCTTAAATATTTAGCTTATATGCTAGATTTATAGTTAATAGGCCCTTAATTTCAAAATAAAGTGAAATAACTAGAGTGGGTAAGGGGATGCTATACCACAGTAGACAGCTTAAGCCGCTGTAAGCCTATTTAGCCTTCTTACTTTTAATATTCTTAATTTCTACTATTAAAATTATTTGTATGCCTAAGGCCCTAGCATAAAACACCAACCTACTTACTTAAATAAAACTTCTACGCCTACCTAAGGCTCTACTTAGTAAGTGACCCTTAATTAGCGCTTACTACTTATAGCTATCTAGGCAACTAAGGCGATTATAGTAAGGCTATTTATGCTCTGCCTCGCCGGTTTATATAAAACCCCTAAATAGTTTTACTTAGATGGCCCGTCACATATTATAATGGTATTAATTAGACTATAGGGTATATAATAGAAGTATAGCGAAGCTCTATTCCTAGAATGTACTTTATATTTACCTTATACTAACTTACCCCTCTTTAATATCTCTATTAGTGTAAAACGAAGTATAACTACTAGCACCCCCACTACCTACTCTATATATCTTTTATCCTCACTTCTTTCTTTATATAGTTAATTTATTAAACTAAAATGCCTAAATAAATTCACCCTAAAAGGCAACCGCATTTTACTAAAGATAGTAAGCCTTATTCTAAACCGAAATCCCTTAAAGAGATCTCACTTAAGGATTTTAAAAAGGTGTTTATAGTAAGGAAGAAGATTATTATTCTAAGCGGTGCTAGTATTTTAGTAGCTGCGAAAAGTAAGTCTTGTATATTAGAAACCGTAGAAAGCTACTTTTCTAACTCTTAATGCTTATAGTTCCTAACTTTTACACGCTTTATAGGTACCAATCTAGACGTAGCCCGTTTAAGATTAGTAACTATAATAATGGTGATTCCACTAAAAATATATACGGTGATGTTTGTATTACAAATAAGAAAGCTTCTTATGCCGTTCCCACTAACTCCTATTAACTTAAGTATGAGAATGTCGTTCGTACCCTTTAAAACCTTATATTTTCTAGGCGCCAGTCTAGACGTAGCCTATTTAATATTAATAATTATAATAATAATTATTTAACTTAAAATATATATAGGGGCTTTTGTATTATAAATAAGCTAGCTTTTTATACTATACCTACTAACTTCCACTAACTTGCGAATAAAAACGACAAGTATATCCTTTAACACTTTACGTAGAATGTTAACGGACTTTATAATAAATTCCAGTTATTATCTCCGGACTCCCCTCTAACCGAGAAGGGCCTATAGATAAAAATAATAGAACTCCATAGTTAACTAGATAGGATAATCTGCCACAAGTATAAATAGCGCTTAGCCTTTAACCTAAAGTACTTTTAGGGATCGGAACTATTGGCTTATCCTAAGTGTATTAGGAGAGATATAGACTAATAAGGTAAAGGGAAACAGTTTAGAGATATTAGCATACTTTAGCCCGATATACTTTTTAATAAAGAAATTAATAATTAAAATAAGGACGCGATTATAGCTATATCTTAGGATGCTAAACGTTAAGTTTTAAATCTTGTTCTAATTGTGGGCACTTAGCTAAAAAAAACTAGGTGCATTTTAGCTAGCCACGCGCCTTTATAAGGCGGCGAAAACTAGAAATAGATATAATCCCGTTATATAGATAAATAAGGAACCCCCATTATATAGATTAGGGCTAAAATTTCACGGCCTAATTAACTACGCGATTTATAGGGACTGCTAAGAGATCGCTAGATATTTTTTAGATAAGGCTACGCCCCTATAACTTAATAGTAATATAAAATTGGGAAGTAGCTAGTATAAAGATAAATAGGGAGAGGATAATATTGGAGTCCGCAATAACAGTTTGCTTAGCATAAGGAAGTTAACCATAGCCTTTAATCTTTCTTAGTAACTAGTCTTCTAATTTATAGGAAAGTTAAGTATATATAATATTAAAGCCTACATTATTATCCTTTCTAAGTAGTAGCTGAACTACTAGCTTATATATCTTGTCTATAAACCCTACTAGTCACGTGTTTAATAAATACATTTCTTTTATTTTATACTAGCCCTCCACTGCCCACTACAACGGCATTTTACCATACTTATCTTTAGATTTTGCGTTAACGCTGTCTTTAAGCAATAGCTCTACTACAGTCTTACATGCCTATTAAGCAGCCCATAAGAGTGGTGTTTAACCGTTACTATCCTTAGAGTTAAAGTTAACGCCTTTTTACGCAAGCAGTAGCTTTATTATCCCCTCTTATCCACTTTCTACAGCCTATAAGAGCGGAGTCCGATCTTTAATATCGGTAGAGTTTAGGCTAATGCCGTCCTTTATTAGCAGTAGCTCTACTATTACCTTATACCCGCGCTCCGCAGCTACTAATAGCGGTATTTAATTATGGAAGCCCTTAGGGTTTAGGCTAATACCATCCTACGCTAGCAGTAGCTTTACTACCCCCTTATACCCGTTTATCGCGGCCTATAACAGCAGTATATCTCTAAGAGTGCTCTTAGGATCTAGATTAACGTTATCCCACGTAAGTAGTAGCTCTACTACTACCTCACTTCTATATTTTATAGCTAATAACAGTAATATAGCCCCAAATTTATCCTTAGAGTTTGGATTAATGTCATCCCGTATAAGAAGTAGTTTTACTACTGCCTTATAACCGTTACTTGTAGCTAATAACAGCGGCGTCCAATTAAAATTGTCTATTACTTAGATATTAGCTCCTGCTTCTAGTAAAATATAAAACTCCGCTTCTTATCTATATTCTATAGCCCGTAATAACGCTAAACTTTTAGAGCGCTATAGTAATTTAGTTATTAATAAAAGCAGTAGTATTTTTAGATAAAGAGAGACATATATATTAGCTTTATACTAGTAGGATTTAAATAAGTAATAGAAATCCGGTAGTAGAAGGCTTACTATCTAAGTAGCCGGCTATATAGTAATATTAAAGTATATTTTAAGGATATAAGGCCAGTGACTTAACCTAGCGAATATAAGGTAGATTACCCTTTACCATAAAAGGATTTAAAATTTGTCTATAGAAGAAGAGGTAGTATAAAAGGTATTTATTCTGTTGGACCATTATTACTTATTTTTGCTAAACATTAAATATAAAAAGTTATTTTAAAGTTAGGATTTGGGATTCGGGAAACTAAAAACAGAAATCTAGAATTAAGAACTAAGAAATAGGAAAATAAAAAGGATTTTTTTAGTGGGAGGGCCTATCTAATAAGTTTACGTAATATTATATATATATAATACCACGCTTAAGCTATAGAAGGGCCTAATAGCAAAGAGATATAAATAAAGACCGCTTAAATGTTAATATCTAATTTATTAAAGAGAGTAATATATTATAAACGCTATTAGGGAGATAGAGATTACTAGTATAAAGTTATAAAGCTTAACATTTAATAAATATCTAAATTTTAAGAGAGTATATTAGGATTTACTAAAAAGCAAGTCTAATTATATCCCTTAAAAACTATTACTAGTCTGCCCTAGTAGGTTTTTAGCCTATCTTATTATATCCTTAAGAGCTTTAAGCTAAACGTCCTAGGCATTTCTTAGTATTTTAAGCTTCTTTACTATTCCCTTCTTAACCTCCTTACACTCTCTCCCTATGGTGTCCTTTAGTATAGTAATCTGCTTTTCCGTCCCCTTTTTAAGTTTGTTATACTAGTTTTACGCAGTATCCTTTAGTATAGTTACCTGCTTTACTATCCTATCCTTAATTTTAGCTACCTATTTCTCTAACAAAATTTAAACTAGATTAATTATTTACTCCGCCGTACTTATTATATAACTTTAAAGTAGGGGAGGTAAAGGTAGAGGTACGGTAAGGTTAGTTTAGCGGCCTTTTTTACACTTTCCTCCCTAGTTCTAGGTAGTTAATAAATTTTTAGCGTCTTAAGTAGTCTTTAATATATATAATATTCTTATTAGGCTCTTCTATAAAAATAATATCCTAAATATTTCTTTTAGCTTTTATAGATTAGAATATACATTATAGAAGTTATACTTACTTTCTTACCTTTTCCTCTATATTTAATTCCTTCTCTTACTATATCTTAAGTAGTATAACTAAGGAAGGTTGGCCTCCCTCTATAGGTATATTAGAGGTTAGTATACAATTAATTAAACTAGGGCCTAAATTGGGAGTATATATCGCCTTTAGTTATTCTAAATTAGATTTACTAGTGGCTTCTTATTATTATATAGGCATTATAGTTATTAGAGAGTTTTCTGCGCTATATACTAGGGTTAGTATTTATCAAGCTGGGTAAGAGGCTAAATAAGAAGTGTCTGGCGGTTAAGAGGTAGGAAAATGGCTATTTATACGTAGCGGAAGGCTAGAAGATAGCTAGGTAAGGTAGTACTTAAGGCGTAGGCTGCTAAATGTAGTATATAACTAGCTAACGCCACTTATTCCATATTTATAACGATATTAACGTAATACTTAGGGTTTAGGGCTTGTATGTATATGTAATAGAAGCCACCACCTGCCTTATAGTATAAGAAGGCTAAGTTATACTAATTAGGATTTATAGGGATTCTACAGCCCTAGCTATATCCAAATAATATATATATAATTTTAAAGAGTGACTATTCTAGTAACTATTTATTCGTTATATTACGCTTTATTTTTTTTCTATATAGTTCTCCTAATCTCCCTATTATTTTTCCTACCTAATCCTATATTAATCCTTTTCCCTTTAAATCTTAAGCTCTTTGTAAGTCTAAATTACTCTAATATTAGTATTTCCGCTTTCCGCCTAAACATAACTCTACCTTTTTACTTTTATTAAGGTTATTATATTAATTAAAATATATATAACCTATTCTGCCCAAAAGCAAAGCTAAAATAGTTTAAAACTTTTTTAATTTTTACTAGTACGTAAGAAAATAAGAATATTGTCTTCCTAACTCTCCTATATTTTACCTTTCCTCTTAACCTAGCACGTAAAGCATTAAGTAGGGAAAAGGGAGAGATTAGGTTTTTTAAGTTTGTATCTACTATAACGGTAGTAAGTAAGATACTTTAGGGTTACTAAGATATAACCTATACCTCTAGTATCTAAATATATATTATAAAGGTGTATATAATCCCATTCCTACGGCAATTACATTAAATATAACGCCTTTTGCTCTTTAGTTATCTAGGAATTTATCTTTAGCTTCTTGCTATAGCAAACTTTGCTAATAATAAGGCCCTCGCGTTGCGTTATAATACTAATGTTTATAAGCACGCTTATTAATCTTAAACGTTTCCAAAATTTGATCCTATTTATACCCGTAATTAACCATTACTTTTAGTAACTAGGTTTTAATACCCCCCTATAGTAGCTTATAGAAGTATTTTTAGAAGTCTTAGTATAATGGATATTAGGAAGGGCGGGTAATACGGACATAAGTAATACTAGGGCATTAGAATACTAAATCTGTTACCACTAATATCACTATAATAATTACCAACTATAGCGCTTAACTGGCTAGCAGAGGTGCTAAGAATATATTAGCTAATACTATTAATACTAGATTCGCTACTAGTTATAACGCTATAATTGCTAAATACTGGTAATAGCGGGGGACTGTTACTGGTAATACTGGATTAACTGTTACTTATAACGCTAAATTAACTATTACTTATAACGCTGGATTAACTATTACTGGCGGCACTAGGTTCGCGGCTAGTTATAATACTAAAATCGCTAAATACTGGTGACGGTAAAGGACTGCACTCCCTTAGACAATAATTCTGATATTTTATTACTGCTGTGCCTAGAAGCAACTTTGCATTCTTTTCCCACATATTTCCTTTTCTTTATTTATTACGTCGTATATCCCAAGCATCGTTGTAATACTACTTTCTGTATAGTTAATTGTGTAATAGGGTATCTGTAGAAGGGCTACTATTAGTAAGAGGCGAGCTAAGTAATATATGCCCGCTAGTAGGAGGTGTGCTACTATTAGAAGATCTAGTTGCGTTATACTACATTAAGCGTTAATAAAGTAATTAGTAAAGGGGCACTAGTAGTATAAACTATTAACGTATATATATTCTAAAGGCATATTAGTATGGGCTAGGCTAAACTAATTAAGTTTAATAGGAGTAAAGGGTCTAGTTTTAAAGGCGGTATATTTATAGAAGGATTATAGCTATTAGGATCGGAGCTAACTAGGTTATACTATATTAAGTATTAGTAAAGTAATTAAAAAAAAGCACTAGAGGTACAAACTTTTAATATATATTTCCTTTAAATATCTAGTATTACATAGCTAGTTGGTAGTATTAAGACTAAAAAGATAAATATTAAAATCTCTAGTAAAACGAATCTCTTAGGTGCTAGAACCGTTAGATCTAGTAAAGTAAATCTTTTAGGCGCTAAAAATATTGGATCTAGTAGAGTAAATATCTTAGGCGCTAGCATTAATGGATCTAGTAGAGTAAATCTATTAGGCGTTGGAAATGTTAGATCTAGTAGAGTAAATTTCTTAGGCGCCAGCAATAGTATTATTAGATTTAGGGAAAGTAGACTATTAATATCCATTTTTAAGGCTTTTGGTTAGTTAATTGTTAATAGTAAAAATAGATAAGGTTGGTTATAGAATATTAGGGCAGAGAAGAGAGTTATTTTATAAATATATTTACTCTAACTAATAGGGCACTATGCGGCTAAACTAGGGTAGGTATAGATTCTTATCTATTATAGGGGCACTTTAGCTTTAGATCTTCTAGGCGCATAGACTAATTTCTTTATAGTGGCGCAAGCCGACTAATTTAGGGGCGTAAGGATTTAATATAATTATATATTAAAATCTATTACTAAATACTCTACTAAATAGTATAAAAAGTAGCTACTATAAATATAAACGCTATAACCTATAGAGTTAAATTACTATATAATTTCCGGTACCTATAACAACCTAGTATTCTTTACACCCTTTCCCCTAATATATTTATGCTAGCTTAACAAAATTATTTTCGCTTTCTCCTATAGCTAAATTAAAGTAGCTATAGTATATTTAAGATTAAACTTACTTAAAGTTCAATAGTCTTAGCTATATTAAATAGCAATAGATAAAACTTATCTAAGTAGAGAAAGTCCTTTAGTAATTTAGATTTATTTTCCTTTACAATATTATAAAACAAATACCGTTCCTTTAGAGTAAAAAAGTGTATTATTCTATAACTAGTATATTCTATATTATTAACTTAGAGAAGTTCACACCAAAGTTAAAAAAAGTCGTTGGGTTAAGGTGCCCTTTAGTAGCCTTCTAAATAGAATAATCAACTAATAAATAATGTGGTATCTAGGCGAGATTCCTTAACTAAAGTGCTATAGCTAAAATCTTAGTTTAATTCGGAAGCCGGTATAATAGGTGGCCAGATATAGTAAATAAAGGAATCAATAGCCGGTGTAAATAAGCTAGAGATTAAAATAAAGCAATCTATACTAAAGAGTAAATAGCTAGTAAATAGGGCAAATTAGAGTATAGTTTAAGAGCCGCAAGGAAATAAATATAGGGAGGAAATTAGGGCAATAAGAAGGTAACTATGCATGC
This sequence comes from Cenococcum geophilum 1.58, assembly GCF_001692895.1. Lineage (NCBI taxonomy): Eukaryota > Fungi > Ascomycota > Dothideomycetes > Gloniales > Gloniaceae > Cenococcum > Cenococcum geophilum. Next base: position 1,931,363 of record NW_027137560.1, on the reverse strand, counting down.
TTAGCATTACTGGGCGAAACTAGCTATATATTGGCTCTCTTTATACTTTATTAATATAATATATAAATCGCCATATTTAGTATATCGTTTACAATTAACTTAAGAACTATTAGATAATATAAAAGTGGAAATCAGCCCTAAGGCGGAATATAGATCCCACTAGAAGATCTATATATAGGAGGCATTAATAGCTCTATTAAACTTACGCATATATAGATAAAGAGGACTTAACAAATTAAAACCATTTACTATGGCCTATCCTATTAGTAATTCGTAACTTACGCATATATATATAAACAACTTAAATATATATTCGCAAATGACTTAAATATATATACGCAAACGACTTAAATATATATACGTAAAGAGGGCTTAATAAATTAAAACCATTTCTACCTATAGGTATAATCGGACCGCTCGCTTCTTAAAGGTTGCTATAGCCTATCTTATTAATAGGTTTTAACTTACGCACATATATATAAAGTAAAACTCGCCTTATATTCTAAGTCTAGAGTAGCCCTTTATAGTTAATTCGTGTCTATATACAGGAATTATCTCTCTCCCTAACCTAGGATGGAAGAAGTTATAGTTACCAACTAATTTTATAGTCTTATACTAACTCCTTAACTGCTTTAAATATATATAGAGATTATATACGTCGGGCGTTTTGCTTTTAGTTACTATATTCTAACTTTTTTTTACTTTACGCTTAATTTAGAGAGTACTCTTTTTAAATAGTTTGGTATCCTATTTTAGAGGGTCAGGAACAGCCTATACGTTTAACTAATTATTTTATTTATACTTTTAGGCTCCTTTAGACTAAAGACAAGGATCTATTTCTACCTCTTATTTATAATTAAAGTAAACAGAATCTACTATACTCTACTACTCTAGCTCCTTCTTCCTACTACCTAACTAAGTAGGAGGATTAATATTATACTTTAATACCTCCTAGAAGACTTTAGGAACACTATCTTCCACTAGCCCTAAATTTACTTATTTTCTTTATCTATTGTCCTAAACCAGATTACCTAACCTTAAATCTCAACCTTTAGACTTTAAACCCTTTCATACGCATATTCCTTAACTTAATACTTCGCATCTTTAATTGTCTATAGAGGACTTAACGTTATTCTAAAACAGATCTTAAATATCGCCCTAGACTAGATATACACTAGACATTTCCTATAATAATACTTTCTAATTTTAAAAAGGATTAGGGGTTTATATTTATAAAATTGTATTAGTAGGTTTATATACTCAATAAAGGTTTATTCGCGGTTTTGCTACGTTTGCACCTACTTAACCTCGCTAATACTATATACTTAGCGATATTCAAATATACACCAAAAGAACGTTTAGAACTATTTTTAGATACCGGTATTAATAACAATATTAATGTCATAGAACTAGAGGCAGCAGTAATAAGATAACTATTAGCCCTTTTGGCTTTATATACACTAAATTTAAAGAGTAGGGTATATTAAAGAGGATAGCCACTAAATAAGCACAGAGGCTTAACTGGAAGCTGCGTACTAATTGTCCTAATTAATAGAAATAGGTAAGCAGGCCGCTAATAGAGGAGTCCTAATAGTAGATAGGAATATAACTGGTTTAGTTAAAAGCACCTATTATATTAGCAGATTTTCCAGAACTAAGCTTTATTTAGTTAAAGTGCTCTTCTTAAGGCTAGCTATAGAGTATTAGTGAAACAGTGTTAATAAAGTGGCTTTAGGGCATATAATTAGTTATAATTTATATAATTTTACATTCGCCGTTATAAAAGACGCTTTTAACCGTTAAAGTAATTCTAATTTCCCTTTTAGATCGAGAGGCGGGGAGACACTGAAACAAGGTGTTCCACGTAATAGTCTACGGCGTTTACTAGGCGAATTTAGGTTTACTCCATTCTAGCGGGTAATTATTTATACCTTTGTATTTAGAACTTCAGTTTAATCCCATTAGCTTCTATCTTCCTAGAGGAATTAAATTAGCGAAGTAGTAAAAAATATAATGCTTTTAATTCGGGTAGACTCCAAACTTAATACTTATACTAATCGCATTATACGGACCTATTCTTAAGTCTATATTAGAACTGCCACTTAAGTTATAGATTTGCGACCACGGCGCCTATTTTAACGCAAAAAAGGTAACTTATAGCTTAAATATTTAAACATCCGTGTGTGGCTATTCTTAGTTAACCTAAGATTAGTCATTATATATTCTATCCTTTCTTTATATTATGGATACGTCGTTAAGTTAATAAGAATAACGTCTTTATTTCTTAATAGTTCGCACTTTTATTTGGATATTATATTCTTATATTAGCTATTAGCACCTATTTTAATTTAAGGAAGGTATTTACTAGGGTAAGTTATTACTGGTTATATATATATACTTCGCTACTTAACTAGTTAGAAGCCTAGCGGTAGGCTTAACAAGCGCGCCTATAGCCTTACTCCCTTTAAGAAACTTTAAGTATAGGTTTATTTAGAAAATATTTTTCCTTTTTATTCTGCTTCTTATCCTTTATTCCTTCTCTTTCCTTTTTTTTTTCTTTATCCGCTATTAAGTTACAAAGGCTATACATAGTCCCTTTATATTTAATAAAGAAAAGTGATTATATAATATATCTTCCGCGGCAACGTTTTATTCTCTAGCTATCTCTTCCTACGCTTTTATAGAACCGGGGGGTTGTATTAAAATTCTATAGCTTTTAGAAAATTGCTCTAATATTACACGTAACTTAACTATACCCTACTAAAATAGCCCCTTACTCTCTAACTGGCATTAGCAGATTAACAATTAAAGGATAAATACCTAAAGTATATAAGTACAAACAATCGGATAGACGCTTTTTCTCCTAGCTGATTTAAACGAGGCTATACACACTTTACAATCTAAAGGCGCTCTTTACTTAAAAGGGGTCATTAAAAATACATTTAAAAGCGATATAATTAGGGAGGATATTATTATTAACGATATAGGAATTTTAATACTCTTAAAATTAATAGAATAGAATATTAATATATTTATAGGTTATCCGTTCTATACTCTTTCAGGCCTAGAAATTAATCTACATTACTAAATATACGCCTTAGGACTTTCCTATAGGATTTAGCAAAATAGTAATAGACAAAGAACGTACTACTAGTGTCTCTTTAATATGGTATATAGCCTTTCTAGGTAATAAAGCAACTTATATTATAAATATTGGCAAATATACCTAGGAATAGCAGATAGGAGAAACGGTAACCTTAGTTATATAACTAGGCGATATATACGTGCTACACCTTAATACTTTAATTATAATTATTATCTTAACTATAGGCTAGACTTATATATAATGGTTAGGTACCCTATAATATCCCTACCCCCTATATTAAAAATTAAGGCAAAGCACGAGCAGTTTATATTAAGTATAATTGCCGTAATAAGCCTTATACAGAAGTTATAAAAACGACTTAGTCAGCCGATCTAGTAGCTAGCTTAGGCTAAAAAAAAAGGTTCCACGCACTTATGCCCGGCGAGTTAGTAGTTTAGAAAGCTAAGTAAGGGGGACTAAGACTTTAAACTATAAAGTTATAGCAATATATAGCAAGGAATTATTGCCTTAATAGAGTTAAATAAATATAATTAAAAGAGAGTTATAGTATCTTTTATACTTCTAATGGGCTAAAGTAGCTAGTAGTAGTAATAACGTAATAGCAACAAGTCGGAGGGCTTAGAGGGGTACTACCTTTGTAGATTACCCCACCTTCTAAAAAGGGAATAAGGAGGTTAGGCATTAAAATTATTTTTATAGCTTTTTTTATTACCACTTATTTCCTATTATACTTTACCTACTAACTTCTAAGCCACCGTTATTAGGGCAGTTTTGTTATATTTAATTAACTCTATAAGAAGTAGATACGATATAAGCAAGCGGAAAAGCTTTACGTATAAAAGCATCTATAGGTTAACTATTAAGCCTATAAGGCTAGTAAACGGCATCTACTTCCTATACGGTCCTATAAGCACTTCCTTATATAGCTACAAATCCTAAGACCAATCTCCCTAAAAACCTTAGGCGAAATCCCCGGAATAGTAGGCGGCTAAAGACATTCGGCGCTCTCCATTATATATAAATAATATTAATAGAAGAGGTAGCGCATAGGATTTAGAATTTCTCTAATACTAAGCTGGAGTAAAAGGCCTTTAAAATAGTAATACTCTCTATAGCTTATGGTAATAGATTTTTTACTAAGCAATATATAGTGTAAATAAGAGGTTAAGATAGATGAGAATATCACGGTTGGCAATAATACATTAATTATAGGTAAAGATATCCTTATAGTCTTTATTTAGAAACAAAGCGGTATTAGGGCAGTATAAGCACCTCTATATAACTCAATTAATACAGGTCTAGAGGAACAGGGTTAGGCTATTATTAGGGTAAGTAAAAGATATATGCTTTTTGGTAAACCTTTAGTGCGGTTTTTCCGCCGCAGCAGAACTTAATAGAAAGTACTCTAGTAGCTCCAAGCCTAAGTCACTTAAAAATAACACTACATTTTTATCGCCTAAATAGATCGTTAGAAGTCCGTACTCCCTTTTCTATAAAAGTTTAAATAGGACGCTCTCTAAAGGATTAAACTTTGCAAGTAAGAAATTAGTAAGAAGTTACGGCGTAATAGAGACTATATATAACCTATTTTCTCTATATAGTAATATAGTTTCTTTTAGGAGACTAAAGGAATTATTTAGGTCTATTATATAAATATCTATATTAAGGATAACCTAAGTATCTTAACTAAGTCCCCCTAGGTAAGCGGTAGATTGGCTATCCGTTAGGAAAGCTAGTATATTTAATACTTTTAGATTTAAGTGTTTCTAGGTCTAAGTATCTTAAATTAGCAAAGATTTATAGGGTACTATTAGGTTAGCTATAGCGTATTATATATTAGTAATCTACTTACGGTTATTATTATATTTTAGGCGTTTCGCAACTTAAGTAACTATATTAAGATTATTTACGCTCTAGCCGCCTTAAGTATAATTAAGAGTTATCGGTTAATTGTAATAGCTGCTATATAGCATTAAGGCTAGGTCGCAGAGCTCTTATAGAGTAATATTATAGACTTAATCGCTAGTATAAGTAGCGCAACCGTCTAAGGTGGTTAATAGGCTTAGTTAACGCTTTTGCTAAATAAAGAATAAGGATAGACTAGGTATTACTAATTAGTAAGGTAATATTAGTAAATAAAAGGCTAAATTATTTTAGGTACGCATATCTTAATAACTAAGTCTTTACTAGTTAAGGCTTTACTAGTTAAGTCTTTACTAGCTAAGGCTTTACTAGCTAAGGCTTTATTCCTATTAATTCCTTCTATAGGTCTAGGTGTCTTACTCTACGGTATTAATTAAATAATTTTAGGTCTTTAAAGTCCTCTCTATAGGATTTATAGGGTTTAGTTTTTAACTAGCAGAGGTAGGTAATATAGGCTATACTCGGCGATTCCGCCTTTACCATATCCTGGATATATCTTAAGAGGAATAACCACCTAGAAAAATTGGACTTATACCCCTTAACTATGCAGTTAAACCTCTCCTTTAGCTTTAGCTTATTTGTATTCTTTTTTAATTAGCGCGTATAGGGCTCTATAGCGTCCTTTAAAATATTAGTTTCCTCTTTAGAGCTAGACTTAGGATTATAATTAGAGTCTTTTAGTTCTAATAAGCCCGTATCCTTATAGGTATTACTAGGATACTCTATAGATATTTAACCTATTGCCTAATAAGTATAGGATTTAGTTATAAGATGTAAAACAAGATGCTCTCTTACCATACTTTTAGTCTTAGAGATACTTTATTACGATAATAATAATATAAGAAAGGTATAGTAGGATATATACACTAAAATAGAGATAGGTTCCGGTATTTATGTTATTCCAATAGGAATAAGTTAGTGCTCTATTAGTGGCGACTATTAATAAGGGCCGGGGGATTTAAAAGCGCTTGGCTTAGCGAACTGTTAACTAGTTATCTTATATTCTAGCATATAAGCTGCTCTCTATAACCGCTTCCTTAGTATAGTTTAATAAACTACGCCTTAAATATAGGAGAATTAACACACTATTAGAGGCAGTGCTTAGTTAATTTTCTAGAAAATAAATTCGGGATCTAGTTTAGCGATACTAGATTGGAAAAATTAAAATCTAGATTTAAGAAACCGAATTCCAGGATCCTTAAACCCTAAATCTTTTATACTTTTAGATATACGCGGTTTTTAGGGTAGCGGATAACATTTCGCCCTCTTTTAATCTTTTATAAACTAGGCTTACATTATAACTACTTTTAAGATTTTTTGCAGCTCATACTACACTTAAAAAAAGAGGTAATAGCGATAAATATGCTAGATAAAGACTTCGCAGCTATTAAAGCGTAGTATTTTAGAGGGGTTGCAAAGATTAACCTTAGAGCACTTAATTTCGGGCATCCTTTGGCGCGTAAATATCATTATAGGCCGTCTAAAAAAAAAGTCACAGTTCTAAAAAATATTTTTAAGAAAACTAGTTATAACCGATTAACTAAGGAACATTTTATTAAGGCTATTATGGATAATAATATACTTGTAAATGCCCTTAGGGTCTCCAGTATTAATAAGAATACACTTTATTAGAAGGAAGACACTATAAAGATTCCCTACCTTTCTATAACCTAAGTTAATTGCCTTAATAGATTACACCGCATTTATGCTGCTAAGCAAGTTCTGGATCTAAATAATTAATAGTAAACTATTAAGCTTTACTCTAAGCGTAAGTTTTAATATTTATACCCCCTATTAGTGTCTAACGTGATTTTTAAAACTCTCTTTAAATGCTTTAATAAATATTATAAAGGCCTTTAAAAATGAGTAGCCCTTTTTAAATAAAGAAATATTTTATAAGATCTTATATTATTGTTAAAGAAATAATAATAAATCGGAGAACCGATGGCGGAGTCGGCTCACAGCTATAAAAGAGAAAGATTTATAGCAGCTGTTAAAGAACAAGCGCTTTTAAGATGTATTTTACACACTTAATAATATACCGGAACTCTTTTACCCAATTTAGCTAGGCACTTTATATTGTTTTTTAGGTTTAAAGTATAACAAGGTATATTTCTAAACTATATATATACTCTTACTTATATATATTTAGGAGATCCTTAATTCTTTTAAGCATATTTTAATTATTTAGAATTAAATTCTAGGCCGTAAAACTTTAAACATCTCATTTTCTGCTATTAATGCCCTTATGTTATAGAAACTGGAGCTTTATATACCTACTATCTCTAAAAGAGACCGGATTTCTATTAAAAGTTAGATATAATTAAAAATAATATTTCCTACTATTATAGACTCCTATAAGAGAGATGCGCTTCTTAAAAATATTTTATTAGTTCCTTGCTTAATTCCTACTCTATATAATTATTTCGAAAATTTAAAGTATCTTAAACCTTACTATACTATCCTTAAACAACTCCTAGGCTCTAATTAAAAACGTACCATTTGGCGTAGCTTTTTAGCTATCTATTTTTGTCCCAAAAATCTTAATATTAAATATCTAGAGGACTAAATAACACCGCTATTCCTAATAATATTTAAGGGGGACAGATAGTTGGGTTATATTACACTATAGGCGTTTTACATGCGTTATTTTCCCAAGATAATATCTATAGCCCCTAAAAAGGAGCAGGGCAAATAAAAACCCATTATTAAAGAGCTAAATCTAGCTCTTTAGCATAAACTAGGAAATCTTACCGTTATTCTAGGTTTTCGCATAGATTAGGCCCTTAAACTGCAGAAATAGGATCTTAATAGGGAACTTACTATCTATTTTCTTAAGTAAGCAAAGCCTAGTTATGGGGATAATATTAGTAAACCTATATCTTAGGTTACGTAAGTGCTAAAGTTAATAAAGTATTCCTATAAAGAACAACAGCTTCCTTAGTTTACCTCCAAGGCAAAGTTACTTAGCAATTATCGCTATAGCCAACCTTTTAAGGATAACTATATTAAGGATTAGTCCTCCTTATTTATTCTATTAATCTTCTTTATAGACTATGTTTAAGGCACTAAAATAACTTCATTTTATATTAAGCGTGACTTATATTATAGCTTTCTTAAAAGTAGCACCTAATAGGTAAGACGTTAGATATTAAAATCTAAATACTTATTAATAATTTAAAGTTCGATTTCCCGGAAACGTTAACTTCTTTTTATAGGTATACTAACGCCAACTATATCCCTAGAGCTCCTCTAGCTATATTATAAAGAGACTTATTAGCCTAAAAGGTAGAATAGCTTAAGGATATTAAGCGTTAGTTACGTGCTAAGATTAAAAGCCTAAAAGGAGAGTTGTAGGAAGAGAGAGATTCTAAGGGAGATATAAGAAGATAGTATAAATAGGACTTAACTATAGAGAGAGATAAGAATCGGCAGCTATAAAACAAGGTTAGAGATCTTAAAAGACTCTATTAAGACGCAGCATAAGATATCTAACGAGAAAAGGCTAAATTAGGGGAAGCGGAGATAAAAATCCAAAATTAGCAAATTCGGATTAGTGAACTTAAAAATTCTAACAATATTAATAATTTTATAAGTTATTACTCTAATGAAGATATTGGTGCGCCAAACCTATAAGAGACTATTTTCCTACTAAAGAAAAAGATAGAGTTAATAATAAGATATAAAGAAGCTTTAAACGCAGAATTAGCGAAGTAAAGGTAATTAATGGAGGGATATATTAAGCAGACCGCATTCTTTAAAGTAGAAAATTCTAAGCTATAGGTCTAGCTAGTAACCCAAAAAACAGAAAAAGACGAATTAACCTCTAAGCTTTAAAAAAACAAAGTAAGCGTCTAAACTATTATTTAATCCCAGGATATAGAAGTTTAAGTTAATTTATTAACTATATAGGACCGTGCTAAAGATAAATATATTACTTAATTAAGGAATATATAAGCCTAGCTAGAGGCTAAAATAAATTAACTTAGAGTAAGTTTTAAAGCAGAAAATAGCGGACTATAAGCCTAACTTATAGCCTAGAAAAGAGAGAAAAATAAACTAATATCTAAGCTTTAAATAAGAAGAGTATAAATACAGGATTTTAGTGTCTAAACTATTATTTAATCCCCAAATAGAGAAGTTTAGGCTAATTTAATAACTATATAAAACTATACTAAAGATAAATAAATTACTTAATTAATAAATAGGCTAGCCTAGCTGCAGACTAAAGTATAGCAACTTTATAACCAAACGGTTTAACTACTAAATCCTAACCTTAAGGCGGAGGCAAGTACTGATAAAGCAAAAATGTTATAATATAAAATTGTTAACCTTAAATCTAAACTTAAGAAAACCTAAGCCTAGTTAAAGAGTAGAGAACTTATAGGCTCCTAGTAGGCCTAAATAATTAATAACCTTATACACTAGATAGAAGAACTTTAGGCTATTATGCATTAGAAAACTCTTAAAGCCGTAAGCCGCGCTCTAGAAGTATAAGCTGGTTAGGAGAGAACTTAGCGATATTATACTGTTACTAAAGAGACTAATAATAATATTGTTATACGTAAATCTAGTTTACTATAGAGAGAAAGCGCTACTGCCTAGCTTATAGATATTAGAGAGATTAGGTAGATAAAGTCTAGGGGCGGCGAGTACATCTTAGTTTTCTTAATTTAACTTATTTACGATTTTAGGTGCTATTAAATAGACGTTCTAAAAAATAAGAAATATATAGCTAAATTTATATAATAGTGTATAGAATGCGCAGGAGATATATATACTAGCCGCTTTAGTATTCTTTAGCTAGTTATGCCTAAAACCTAAACCATAAATCTTAAGGATCTCTACCTTAAGAATAGTAGTTACTATTTTGGGAAATTGGCGGATATAGGGACGTTTGCAAACAGTGTTACCAAAATAGCAAAAAAACGTCACTTAGCGCTTATAAGAAATATAAATAAGGATACGGAGGAGGTTGTTAATAAGTAGAACTGTCGCCTAATTGCATATAGGAAATAACAGAAGCTAATATTCCTAAATTGGGAGCTTAAGCCTATACTAGGACAGATAGAGTAGAAATCGGGCCTAAAGAACTTAGTAAAGGACTTAAATTTCTAGGTTAGTAAGGCGTTCCCTACGGCATCTACTACTAATAGCAATAAAAGCGCTATTTAGGAAAGCTAGACTAATATTAATATTAATAAAAGGTAGAACGAGGCTTAAAAAGATAGGGCTATAATTAAAACCAGAAAGCCGTAAGGGTCGCTACTACTACCACTACCGCTATTGCCTAAGGGCAATTTTATATATAATACTTTAGGAAATACTTTAGGACTATTAATAGAGCTTAATAACCCAAATAGTAATATTAGTATTAGTAGAAACTAGAACGAAGGATAGCTGCAGTTACTTAATACCAAAGACAACGATAAATTGTAAATAGGAAAAAAAATATAAAATAGTATTAAAATAAAAGACCGTAGAGCATAAAAGCAGATTGCTAACCTAGTAATAATAATTAGATCGACTAAAATAAAATAAAAAAGCCGCCTAGTTCTTAGCTATCCCTAAGATAATACAGAATTCTAATACTAAAATATTATAACAGTTACCCGGAACCTAATAGTTCTTTACTAGTCGCGGACATCTAATCTTAAATTATAACGGTTTAACTTTAATAAATTAGTACAATGTAAATATATTAAAGACCCTACTTAATTATATATAACTATCTATTATTTAAAATAAAAACTACTAGGTACAAGAGCTGGGTTTAAAGGTTAAAGGTAGCGGTATTATTTAAAACAAGTTAAATAACCAGGTTCTATTTAATCCATTATTTATATACCATATTAGTAATATAGACTTAGCGTAAACCCTATTCTAACGGCTAGGAGAGCAACTACTACGCTACGCGTTTTTAATAAATCTGCTAGTAGGATATAACCCAGCAGAGAAAAACCTGTTTAAGTTAGGTGGACTTACCCTTTATTATATAGCTATACCTTAAGCTACCCTAGCCATTTAAGCCTAGGTTATATTCTAAGGTTAGTTTTAACCGGCTACAGTAGCGCGAGGCCTTTTTTTAACTTTATGGCTTAACTATCTAGTACCGGGTTAAAGGGCGTAGATAAATAGTAGCTAATTAAATATATCTTAGAATTGCTTATCCTTTTCTCTAATAGGCGCAAGATAGGGGAAGTCCTTATTATTATTATTATCTTCTAAGAAGTCTTCGTCTAGTTCCTGGTTAAAATCCTAGTTATCTCTTATAATATTATTACCCCTATTATAAGAACTAATAGGAAAGCTATTAAGGGGTTAGTTAAGTATGTTCTTAATAAACCCAGAAGTCTATATGCCTCTACTAAGCTTATTAAAGCCAATATAACTACCGTCAAAGCTTAGATTAAAGGAGGTTTAGGTTTATAACGTTATTATTACTAGGTAGGCTGCCATTAGATCTCCGGTAAGAAGCCCTCTAGCTTCTTAAAACTTATTAACAGTTTAGTAGTTAGCTGGGTAGTAGTTCCGTAGATTACAGCGTTGCTATATACTTTAGTTAGCAAAATGCATTCTAGTAAAAACTTAAAGGAAACTAACTATCTCTTTTATAGATTTAGGCTAGTTCTTATCGGGGTAGAAACGGAAAATATACTTAACTCTATTTCTTTTAATAATAAGGGCGAGTCTAATATTAGGGACTCTTCTTATAAGCTTATAACATTTCCTATTAATTCCTTCTTTATGGCGTTTAAAATTTTTTTATACTATAGATATTGTAACGGGAACAGCTAAGGGTAGAGAGGAAAAAATACGTAAAGCTTAAATCTTAGTAGTAGTTAAATATTAACAAGTTAATATAAAGTTAGCGGATAAGCTTATAAGGAGAATAGTAGACATTTATATACTGCTAAATTCAGATTTTACTACTAATACTAAGCTTTTTAAGACCATATATTTCAGTCTCGCGGATCTAGCTATAAAGTTAGGGGATATATTATAGCTTACGCGCGTAAGGACCAGTTAAAGGGTCTACGGAGAGTATCCTATAGTTAATCATTCCTCTATAGAAGCCGATAAACACCAGTTTTATAGCTTTCGAACTTTTACTCTAATTAGCTGCGGCACTTAGTCGGGATTTTAATTATACTCTCGCTACCTATTAGCTTATGCTAACTGTTAGATATAAGCTCTTAATGCGTATACCACGAATTTACCTATTTAAAGGCTTATGTACGCTAGTAATACTTTCCTACTTAGCTATGCCTTATTCTCCCCCAATGCTAATAAGAAGGGAGTGAGATAATAAACGTCCGTTAGATGCACCTAAGTGGCGTACTCTAGACGTAGCCCCCTTATTTACGCGCGTTAGAAGGAATTAACGCTAGGGCTTTAGCGGTAAACTAATAAGCGGCTAGTTAGAAGGTGTATATATTAAGAAAAAAAGGCAAAGCCGGATACTAAGTAAGTTAAGTATTAAATTTTAAGGATTAGGGATTAGTAATCTCGGATACTAGATTTAAGATTAATTATAAAATCGCAAATCGCCAATTCGTAAACCCCGCCTTCCCTAAAAACAGTTTCTGGATTTTAAAATCCGTCTTTATATATTTTAAAACCATCTGCATAGGCTAAATTACGTAAGTAAAGTATATATCTAGGTACTAGTATATAATATACATCTTACCTAGGAAATTCAGCATTATAGAACATTATGTAAATAATTACAATCTTCCTTATCTCCCTTAGAGCTGTATTTAGAGCATTTACTCTATAGAAGCTCTTACAGCTAATTAATATACCCACCTATAAGTTAATCTTCTCTTTTCTTCACAAAAGACTTAATTATACGTTAGTTATTAAGCGCTAAAAAGGAAGCTTTGATGTAAGCGTACTTGCAGTAATTCTTATTCTTCTTTATATTATAGCAAACATTATTATCTATACTCTTGGAATTTTAGGCCACGCCGAGTTAGCGAAACATTATAGCTCTCTTTTTATTATTAACATGGTCCCATTATATCTTAGTAGCAGAACCAGTCTAATTAGTAATAAAGTCCTTTATCTAAATTTAAGCCAATACGGCCTGCTTCACCACTAAGTAGGCTATGTTTGCGTAATTTAAGGTCTTATATATAGTTTTACTAACTTCTTAATAGTTCCCAGTTCCGCTTAGGAAATATTAGTTTGTTACTCTATACTATATTTACTCTTATACTAAAAGAATACTAGCTTATTTTAGTTATTATATCACTTAGTAAACTATCCGTATTATATCTCCGGCGCTATATATATAAAGTATTCCTTAAATTATACTTAGTCTCCGCGATTACGCTTATAGGTATGCTATAGGTTTACATTAGGTTAAGAAAAACTCTACTAGTAATTTATCTCTCTATCAGCTCTATGTTATAGCTTATTTATTATATAATCTAGCTTATCCGTTTATATTTTTAAAACTATAGGTCCGGTCTAGCTAATAAAGTTACTATAAAAAGTTTTCTATATTAGTTAGACTCTGTATAGGCTATATAGGTATTAATTATTCTTAAAAAACCGTGGAAAGTTACACCTAAGGAATATATATATCTTATATTGCTAGGTATTACTCGCCACTCTAGTAGATTTTTTCAAGCTTATCTATACTTAATTACATAGTATTTATAAGACTCTATTACCCTCTTAATATAAAGGTATAAAGGTTTTAGTAATGCATTAATAATAACGCCAAGCCAGTTATCTGCAATCGTTAATGGCCCGTATAGTTAAATACAGAGTTTAAATAAGTTTAATAAAGTTCTTTTCGTTATAAGTGGAGTTAGGATTACTACTTATCTACTCTTAGCTAAGCACCTCCTTAAAGCTTATAGAGATTATAGCGCTCGCGTACGCAGACTTTTATTAGTATAGTTCTTAGAGACATTAGGTAAAACTTTAATACCTTACCTAGGTTACTTTTAACCTTCCTTAACAGATTAAGAGGCCTAGGCTAGCTAGTTCCTACGTTTCTTACTTAAGATAGATAGCTAGGGGATTTTTACTATCGCTTTTTTTGTTCTAAATATAACGTAAGGGTTAACGGCCAACCTTTAGATAATATTGCCGCCAGCGCGCAATCGCTTATTTAGGACGGATAGATCGTTAGATCTACCCTAATATATTAAAAATAAATAGTTAGCAGAGGCTGGTAATATAGCAATCTCTAGTAAATGTGCCTATTTATGGGGGTTTCTCCTTTACTAACATTACTGTAGTTTATAGGACTCCTACTTTTAGAAGCGCAGTAAGGAAGGCGGTGCGCTTATACCAGCAAGGCATATATATTTTTAATGCTGGATTCCAGCTAGAAGAGACGGCTGTAAGTAAATTAGTAATAATAAGATATTCCTAAGAAATAGTGGGCTAAATAAGACTAAAACGTATTATATATATAGGAAATAATTAAATTGCCTAACAGTAACTAGAAATACTTAGCAATTATTTAGAAACTGTTAAAGTACTATAAAAGAAAGTTCTATTCCTAAACTATTTAGGCCTAAGTTTACTACACACTATATACTTAGGGGTAAATTCTACTTCTTTTTCGTTTTTAAAGATTTGCCGTCGATCTCCTTTTACCTACTTTTATTAATGGCGTTTTGTATAGTTAATTTAAGTCTCTTCTGTATTTTACTCTTATCTACTAAAGCCACAAGTATTTTTCTATTGTTATTCTTAAGCGCCTCTCTAAGCTCTTAAAACCTTATAATATGCCTAATAAACTTACTAAGATTCCTTTTATAATAAGATAGAAGTTTACCAGACATTAGGTTAGTTATAGGCTCTTTAGTAGGCTTCTAGTATAAAACTACCACTCTACCTATAATGTGAACCGAGCAATACCTTAAATTCTTATTTCTCTCCGCGGCTCTAATGCTTGTTAGCCTAAGCTTTTACTCCACCTAGTATTTAAGTGCACCGTTTTCGGTTACGCCTTCTAAATTTTAGTTTAGTCTTCTTAGGAATTTAATAGGCTGTTTATCTTTACTTTTATAATCTAAGCTATTATTAAAAACATCCGTAAAGTAGGCCTTATTGTTACTTACTTAGCTATTAATGTAATTAAAAGATCTATAATTATCCAGCTATCTTACTAGGAGGCATTAGAGAAACGTTTTTAATACTAGCAACTATATTCGCGGGGTTAGACAAGCCTATTATTAGGTAAAAAGATTAATAATTCAAACTTAATATATAGGGCTGGCCTTACTATAGCTTTCCGTATAGTCTGTTCCCAAAATATACATATCCTTATACTCTTGGGTATTATAAGGATACAAAATTTCCGTTCCAAATATTTGGGCAGGTAAAGATAGTATTCCCACCTATCTAGAATTAGACGGCTGCGAGTGGTCCTTAACTAAAGAAAGTATAGCTAGTAAGAGCTTAGGGCCAGTATAAAAGAATTAAGAATTATAAGTGCTGTAAAGCAAAAAAAAACTACGCAATAGCGCCCTTTATACCCTTATAGGACTAACATTAGAAGTATAGTTTTAATCTAAAAATATTAAACCACGTAAGCTGCTTCGCCGCAATATTAAGTTATATTAATAATTACAGGATAATCTCTTTACTACCTATAGCTTCCGGGTATTTAGGGGGCTAATGCCTCTACTAGCATCTAGTATCTGAGCCCCTTCTTATAATATTAAATAAATCCCCCGTTTAATTCCAGGCGTAAAACTTAGCTTAGCCAGATCATTAACTTTAAATAATAATTAACTGTTAGGGCTATTCCTAAACACTAATATACAGAAGCCCTTATCCGGTTCTAGATAGAGTAAGAACTATATTCCTAAACTTCTTTTTAGTTACGCCAGAGGTGGCTAAATACGCGGCAGCTTTATCTTCTAACTCCTTACTTATACTATATGCTTTAGAAACCGTAGCACAGCGCTTAAAAAGTGGCATTGCTTTTACCCACGTTATATAGATTTAGGCAGAAACATTAATTTTAGAGTAACTTATACGATTCCGGCTGACAAATTTATGTAAACTTCTCTAGCTACTAAAGTATGCGGTGTTTATATAAGCTTTATATTAATGCTAATAAGAGCTAGAGTACTAAGACTATTTATAATCCAATAAGTAATAACAGCTAAGCACTACTTATAAAGCTAGAGACTGGTACGTTAGTTCTTCCGCACTAATATAATATATTTTAGTTAGGTATTTATATTTAGTAACAGCTTAGCCAATTATTACCCCTAGTAATACCTCCTCTAACCTAAACAGTTACTGTTAGATTTAGTCTAGTAGCTTACGCTTTTAGGCATAGAGCGCATACTAAGTAAGGAGTAATTATAGCTAATAGATATTATGCGCCAGCTAAAGGGTAAAGGGGCCGCTAATATACTTCGCCTTGTTTAGGTAATATTAATCTCCCTTTTTAAACTTAGTCTTAGCTTAGCTAAGTAGTAGAGGAAATATTATAAAGGTGGTATTTACCTTACCTCTAAATGTCCTTAGATTAAGCTACCTTTTCTTTAAATACTAAGCCTTACTAAAATATAGTTCTTTTCTATACTCGTTAAATAAGTCCTATTATATATATGCCTCAGATAAACCTAAATTGGATTACTAATAATTCTTATAAGTCTATAGGAAGAGCTTAGGAGACAATCTATATATACAACCCTAGCGTTATATATTTTATACCTTATAATTAAGGATAGAAAGAGGATAGTAATAAAGATAGTAATAAAGAGACGGTAGTTTTAAATGACAGTAATAAGCTATAGACTTCTGGCCACCCTATTAATAGATTACGCTAGAGTAACCTAGTAGAAGGGCGAATTAATACTATTAATATTAATAAACCGAGCCAGAGTAACGCTAATGGATTATTAAGTAATAATAGAGAACTTGGGATTTGGCGTAATTCAGCAGGCAAGACTTTATAAGTGCAATATTATATAAAAGAATAAAGTAGAAATTTAATAAGAAACTATAGAACGCCTATAGAATACCTAGTAGTTTATCTACGTTCTAAAACCCGCGCTTTTGTCTCTTTTAGCTTAACCTCTTCTAAGCTCTATATAATTTATAATGATCTCTTAAGTCCCTTAACACGGGCAGAAGATTTTATTTACTATATTACCGATAAAGGACAACTAATATATAATAATAACCCTAAACTCTACGAGTTTCTTTTTAAGCTTAAACACTTACATTCTAAGCAAGTACCAGTAGTGTTTAAGGTTAGTAGGCTTATAGATTTATATATTAAAGAGTTAAAGAATAATATTTAGTGTATACTCTTTAGCGCTTATTCCATCTATTGTAATCTACTAAGTGGGATTGTGTACCTCTACTAGTATAGTAGGAAAGGGTTAGGAGGAAGTGTAATAGGACTTCTACTTATTACTAAATTCGTTAGGCTTCTTTTATAGGAATTTCTCCAGTTCTTTAAGCCTGTAGGATCTATTATATAGGAACTTATCCGGCATATTAGGTTTATAGGGCTCTTTATACGGAAACAGCTTCTTCTTTATAGTGTTAAAGTTATTTTCATTTTTATATATTTACTATTGGTACTTTCTTAGGACCTGCTTTATGCCTACACTTGCTAGAATAGTTTTCTAATTACTACCCTTTTCTTTTAAAAAAGCTTCTTAAATTAGGGCCTAAAAAACATATCTGCTAATCCCTTTTGCAAGTAACTTGAAAATCGTCTTACCCTCTATTAAGGGTTCTAATATTATATAATTAGTCAGATATAGAAGACTATTAAAGGTATAACTATTATTATTAATAGAAGTACTTTCTTTGTTGCCTTTATCTTCCGGTTCTTAGCTAAAATATAGCTATCTTTTAATTATATCTAAGCTTTTTATAACATAATTGTGATACTATTACTCTATACTACGAAGCTTCCGGATTTCCATGCGCAAAGAGCGTATAACTATAGTTTATTTAGTAAGTATATTAATCTCACTTTCCTATAGTACTTGCCTTCGCTATTAAAACTATCTTTATGCTATAGTAAGTCAGTTATATCTATTTCAAACCATGTATAGTGGACCCTATAGCTATAGTGCTGTTTATATAAACGTAAAAAGCGACAAGTTTTATATATTATTTTTAAAAAAAAACGAAAAGTAATAGCGTTTCATTTACCTAAAATATAATTTTAGGTTTCTAATTTCTGCTTTGCTAATCCTTACCTAGTTTTAAACTTTAGCTAAAGTTAGTTTTCTATTTTAAGTTTCTGGTTAGGATCTAGGTTTTTGGTTATTAGTTAAGTAAATTAATAGGCAGTTTCCCGTAGGGGCTCTTATCGTATATAGCTTTTTTTAGCGCATAGGCTTGTTCCCTTATAGGCTTATTTCCTATATTAGTAATTACGCTAACGTATTCGCGCCCCTTATGGGCTTAGAGCCCGCGTAGTCTACTTACCTATACGGGAATTTATTATATATAGCTTGTTTTAGCGCATAAACTTCTTTCCCCTACTAGCGTATGCCCCGCATTAACTTAGAGCCTACGTGGTCCACTTACCCACATAGAAATTTGTCGAGTACGGCTTATTTTAGCGCATAGACTTTTTTTCCCTACTAGTATATACCTCGTATTAACTAACAATTACGCGATTATATAACCCCTGCGGGCTATAAGCCTATAGATACCACTTTCCTAGGCGGGATAGTTAGGCTTAGGGGCTAAGCTTAGCGTTTATAACCCACTACGAAGCTACTATAAGGGCTTTTTACCCCTATGGGAGCGGAATCAAATTATTTAGGGACTACTCCTCTATTTCTATAATACTAGGGAAATTATCTATTCCCCGCCTTGCCCCAACCCCTTAATTTAAAAAATAAGTCTATTAAGATAACTTATATTACGATATTTAAATAAGTCTTCTAGTAGTTTAAAGCCCCGACTAATATATAGTTTAGGGTAAACCTCCTAGCACCTCTCTATAGTAATGCCGCTGAATCCTACTAATAGAGGGTGTAAGGTTTAACTCTAGTAAATTACCTAGTGTTAAATACTAGCGGGTTTAAAGCATACTAAAAATACTTAAGCTATAGCTCGAGTAATGAAAATAGAAGGTTAGTAAGGAATAAGTGGTGCTGTTGGCGCTTTAAGTAAAGACTAATAATGCTGTTATTTGTAACTGGTTATATAGTTCGGTTAAAATATATCTTATTAGCGAGTTTAAAGGTCGCTTTGGCCGGCAAGTAGGATTAGAAGAGAACGCCATTTAATATAATATTAGCGGCTATCTTAGCGTGCCTTATAGTCTACGCTGCGGCTAAATAAGGAGGTTGTATACTACTTGTATATTATTATATATTTTAAGCGCCTAAGACTATAAAGTAGGGAAGGGATATAGAGACCCCAGATTCTGGCGCCAAAGAGGTATAATCCAAGCATTTAAAACGCTAGGGGTAATTAAGCTGCATTATTATAAGGGTTCTAGCCTAGTGGAAGCTATAGTCGCATATACCGATTAAGTAATATATTTTTTAATTTAAGCCTGTAAATAAATGCAATATTATTAGAAATCGGTCACTATTAGCTGCTGCTTATAGCATAATTCTATTTAAAATCAATTAAAAGCTAGAATTTCTTTACCTTAGAACCTCCCTATACTTAAGAGTAACTCGCATAGATTAGCTACATTCGTTTTAAATAAGTAAGGATTTTATAAATTCTCCTATTAACACTGTTTGCCTTACTTAAGTTATAGCTAATATAGATTATACCCGAAGCCTTCCTAAACCTATTATTAAACTTAACGTGTGTCGCTGTTAGATATGTCTCTACACTTATACGCTTAAAGAAGAGCTTATTAGAGATCGTATTACTATTATATCTCTATAAGATAAGCAGTTAAGAACTAAGTTATAGTTTTAGGACTTTTAGCTATAAACTTAGCATAAACTTAAAATAATTAAGATAAAGCTTAATAAAAATAATAAAGTTATTAAATATATAAAACTTGCTATAGAAAGACTAGGACAAGCAATAGAGCGAATTACTATAGAATAGGAGTAGAAGAAAGAGGACAATGCTTTAAGAGCCCTTATAAGCCTCGGATTAGCTCTACTAGAGTATCCTTTAGTACTAGAGTTAATAGGAGTAGACGGTTAGACTCTTTTATATCTTTACTAGTTACAAACTAACCTTATATTAGAGTACGATTTTATAATAAAAGAGGGAGATACTAGAACACTCCCTAGTTATCTACTTTATAATAATGTTATCCTTAATTCTGGAACCACTATACACGCTATTAACGATCGATTGAGATTTGTTAACGAGCTCTGGCTAAGTAATAACTTCGTATACGCTGGAACGGGCCTAGATTTAATTAAGGACTTTAGAACTACTAAGATTACAATTTAGACACTAGACGGAACTAGGAGAATTTAGTTTAAGAATATAGCATATATACTAAACTTTTATATAAGCCTAGTCTGTCTTTAAAAGTTTAATAAATATAAAGTCTTTTGGGATAATAAGAATAACTTACTATACTATAGCGATCAATAGACGTACGCCTATTACGGTTAGTACAGCAATTAGTTAACCCTTAAATATTATAAGCTTAAGCTAAGGGCCCTTAAGGAAGAGCTAATAAAAAGCTTAAGAAAGGAAGTGTTAACCTAAATTAGGTTTGCTTACTACCGTCTTACTACTATCTTTATTACCTATTACCCTATAACCTATTACCCTACTGCTTACTACCCTATAACTTACTACCTATTTCTATTCCTTATACCTTCCTTATATATATATAGAGGCCCTAGAGCCACGTTTAATAGATAAAATTATTAATTTTTTATCTCTTAATCTTATAATTAACAGGAAGAATTAAGGTTAATTGGACGCCTATATCTAGTATAGCTGCGGACAATTTAATAAAGGCTCTACCGCATTAAAAGAATAAGGCGTTTGTTTGCAAATTAAATCTGGTTAATATTAAGGAAAGAAACAAATTTAAGGGATATTTAATTAAGAGCTCTTAGGGGTATATTTAACTTAACACCAAATTAATATTGCGACTTTTTGTACCTTTTTTACAGCTTGGAAGGCTCTGTGTAGCTAGGGGGTATTAACTTATAAAACTTTAGACGTCGTATTAGTCCTTAATTAAATGATTGACGTGTAAAGCTTTAACTAATTAACTAAATATGTCGTAGATTATATAAAGCTGATAATAACTTCTTAGTGTATATATAGAGGCTCTAGAGCTATATTTAATATAGCAGAGTTCTTATTTTTAATCTAACCGTTTAACAAATTAGATTAACGGCCTTAACTATTTTAAATATTAGCTTAAGTATTACTAGCTATCACTCCTAATAGATATTAATTGATAATAAAGCGTATGTTTTAAAGGAGATTTAAAAGGACCTAACTTCTAGAAGTACTGCTTATATTTTAAATAGAATTTATAAATAAACATTTAATCTATAGCTTAGGATGCAGATTTGAAACAATTTCTAGATAACTAAATTCTGAAGTTAACGCAGTAAATATATAATAAATGCTTAAATAAGACAGTAACAATCTGTTAGTGTATCTAATCTTAATTCCTCCTTATACTTTTAGCAGTTACTATAAATAAACCAGTATCTAAGACGTATTATATTATCTAAATATCTACGCAAGTTATATATATCTCCTACTTTTTATTTAGCAAAACTGGCGGATTTAGTAATATAGGCCAATCCTAAACCTAATATAGTATATATACACTACTATAAACAAGGTCCTAGGGCAGCTTAACTTAGGTACCACACTATAAACTGTTACCCTTAAAGTCCTTATATTGTTACTACGGTAGGTTTTAACGGCGAAGAGACTTAGGACTGCTGTTTATCTAATAGCAGTTGCTATTATTAAAAGGTGCTCGTATAAGAAGGCGCCTCTAACTATTCCCCCTAATTCTATTACTATTCCACACCTAATAAATTACTAGTAGTAAGTTAGAAGGAGAAGGAACTGCTATTTTATAAATAAAAACTTCTCCAGAGGAGGCCTTACCTAGGGTTTGATTTAGTAGGGTAACGTAGCTATTTTCTTAATATATTAGCAGTATAGTATCTCCTATTAGTGTAGATAACATAGGACTCCCTAATATTTAGTTGTAATTTATCTAAGTTTGTTTATATATAGGGTCTATAGGTAAAAGAGCATTACTATTACGGCCATTAGGAGGTAGGAGATAGGCTATATAGGCGTCTTTATTGCTAATAAAGAAAGGCAAGGTGCGGAGAACTTAATATTAGTATTAGCAAGGCTAATGCTTCTAGCGTACAGTATAGTTTACTATTTCCTTAAGGGAAACCAGGAGATCCTTTTAAACCGCTATAATTATCTAAAATTAATATCCGCTCTACCTAAGTATAAGCAAAATACTAGTATAAGAGATAGAGAAGATAGATTAAAGGAGAAACTCGGAGATAGAACATTTTTGCGTTTTATTTCTGGTGTAAAGGTAGAAGAATATAATTTTATATTCTTAAATACTATAAAATAATATTTTTAGTAGCGATTTATTCTAGTTTCTTATTAAAGATATCTAGTATTACTAATCTTAGAAATATAAAATAGGAAACGGGAAATAGGAAACAAGAAGTAAGAAATGGGAAGTAAGAAATGGGAAGAAATTATAAATAAGAAATATAAAACTTAAATCGTAAAATAGGAAATTAAAAAGACTAAATAGAAATATTAAAATAATTTTCCAATTTTAAGTTTTAACTTTAACGGTCTATTAGGGACGGCGTGTAGTTAAAAGGTGTAATTACCAGCTACTAGGGATCGCAATATATATTACACTAACCGTAACCTTAATCTTTCTTACAAAAACTCATAAAGGCTATACTGCGCCTTAAAAAAACTCTATAAGACTCTAAAAGCTTTTATCTTAGTAAGTAACCCTGTAATAAAGTTAGCGATATAAGCTAATATAGTAGATATAGGCAAGAAAAGTCCTAGTGGTATAAGCGGTATAGTCGTCGCGGGGATTACTATAATTACTACTATTATTTTAATAGCACTGGTCCTGTTTCTAATTATACGCTGTTAATAAAAGTATAGGCTTTAGGATGCGGTTTAAGATATAGTTAAGAACGCAGGGCTTAGAAAAGAACGGGGGAAGGTAAATAAGGTAACTAGATTACCTTAACGCATATTATTTTCTAAAGAAGAGCGCTTCTAGGTATTTTAGTCCTAAGCCTATAGCTATAAAATTAAATCGATATTTTTTAATATTATAGTTTAGGATATCTTAGATATAACTAATAGCAAATATCGTGCAAAACCGTTTATATAGCCACTATGGTATGCCTGACTTGCAAGTCTGTATACGTGCTTATGCATATAATAGGTGTCGTTTCTTAAAAAAGTAAGGATAAAGCGCTCCTCCTTTTTCACTACTACTAAAAAAGAAAAAAATAGAAAAGATTATAATTAATAAACCCTAATTAAGCTATCCTAATTGCGAAGTCCTAAGCTAATAAGAATCCCTAGCTTAGCCGTGCTATTGCTTTCCACAACTAGCGCTTTATCGCCTCATTAATGCTAAACTCGCCTTTACTAACCCCCGCCCTTTATTTTTCCGCTGAGTAAGAATTACTAGAAATAGACCCCTAAGCTAAAAAGGCGGTAGTGCCTAAAATAAGAATATATAGATATTTAGATACTGCTTAGCGCCTAACGGGCCCTTATTTCCAATTGCTGCTTAAGAGGTACTATAGTGTTACGTTAAACGTATAGCCGCTTATAGTTATACTCTTTACTATATATCTAACAGCGACTATATAAAGAGTTCCTATTATATTTCGTCTTTGCAACCTAGCAATTAGAATACAGTAATTAATGCTTAACTTTAGGACCTTCTAGAGTAGGTTTAGTATAAATTAAAGTTTCTCCATTATAAGTAGTCCCAGTAGCCGTTAGTAGGGCGAGCTGGTTTAACTAAAATTACTCTCCTATATTTTAGAACTATATGCTTAATAAAGTCTAATTTTAGGTAACCTGCTCGGCCTTTATAAAGCTTAAAGTAGTATTACCGCAACAATTATTAGAAGTCGTTGAGGTGTGTTGCCATATAGATAATTAAGACTTTAGATACGTTATAAGAAAGTACCTATAATTTATTTCTGTCTCTAGAATAACTATTAACGTCTCTTTATTAGACTGGTATAGATATTATAAATAAAAGGTCTTTATCTGGTCCTTAAAGACGCTATTAATTGCTAGCAAGGCCCGGAGTTGCTTATTCTCTTATTATATAATACTTTACATTTCCTAAAAGGCTTTTACATTCTAAGCTATAACATTGACCTACTTTTATAGCTTAGCGCAGTTTTAGCACTCTCTTACCTGCTACGGTATTATAGTAAAAGCTCTACTGTATGGGTTATTCCTAGCGGCTAAAGGTAAGAGTCTTAGCAATAAGTTGGATAAGTAAGTAATAGTAGAAACGGAGGAGTAAAGATACTAATAAGCCTATAGAAAGGGATATTGAACCTTAAATATAAGAAAACGCCACTTACTATAATACGTTTTATACTTATATACTAGGTTCCTGCTATACCATAGGTGGTAAAGGTTAGTAAAGGTCAAGGCCTAATTTAGGGTCGCTAAATAGGGCCACTATAAGATATGCGGCCACTAGGGGATATAAACTTACCATAAATATATATAGAGATACGAAAACAGCATATAATGGCTTACTTTAGCGGTGAATTCCAAGCATTAAAGGTGGCCGCAGTTAGTATTAATGCAAATCTTTCACTATACTATTTACGGACTTAAAAATAGTTCTATTGTAGGGATCCCTACTTAGGTTACGTTTTTAGGGCTTTGGCGACAAAAATATCTTAGTACTTAGAGCGATTCCTTCTATTAGCCATAGAGGTAGCTTTACTACTAAGGTGTTAGACTCTAAACGACTATGGACACTAAAGGTCAAACTAGGGTTATTTCCTTATGTATATTAGGGCTCTTAGAGCCACCTTAAATAAAAGAAATTACTTATTTAATTCTGTATCTCTACCTATTAGCTAGCTTATATCATTTATTATAATACCTACCTGGCTAAAACCTTCTATTATTAACTAAAAGTATCCTTTAACCTCGCTAGAGATAGTACTAGGAACACTAATTATGCTAACACTTATAAGACCTAATAGAAGGACTTCATACGTTTCAATATTTATACTGTCCTACTATTAGTAGTGCTATAAAACTATAAGTAGGTACGCTTATATAGGTCCAACTTATTATATCCTATATTATATTCCGTTTTATTCCCCCCTTATAAGTTATATAGGCTTTATATTTATAATTTGGACATTTTTCTTTTATCTTTATGTGTAGACTATCTCCGTAATTACACTGGCTTTGTAATTAGGATAAGCTTAGTAATTAAAATGGCCGAACTTATATAATACTATTCTCTATTCCTTATATTCGAACAATATACGTATATAGTATAGCCGCATATATAACAATCATTTGTAGGTTAATCCGCGCTTTTATACTAACACTATCTTCTTTATTAGAAAAGACTATGTTTAGCGTAAAATTTCTTATATAGGACTAAGTTTGTACAGGTGCTAATTAAGCTAGTATTAATTATACTGGTGTTAATTATGCTAGTACTAATTATGCTAGTGCTAATTATGCTAGCGCCGGTTATGCTAGCGCTAGTTATACCGGTGCTAGTTATGCCGACGCTATTTCTGTAGATATATTATAGATGCAATTACTCTAATACGGATTTAACCCATCTCCGTATTTATGCTAATCTATTAATTATTACGGCGTAAGAATATAGTGGGCAGACTTATATTATAGCACGTTTTATTTATCTTATATACAGCTAAGATAGCTTAGGTATAAAGAATAATAATAAGCAGTGCGGGGCATAAAAATTAATGGTAAGGAGTGCGGCCGAAGTTATATTCTATTTTAGCTAAGATCCTAGGCGCAGCTATTAGTCCAACAATACCTTATATAACGCCTTATATAATATCCTAGCTTAGCCCTAAAGCCTCTCGTATAAACAATATAAAGCGGCTTACGTATTTAGATTGAAATTCTAGAATTAATTAAGAATCTTAATATAATTACGCTCGCCGTCTTATACTATAATGGAATAGGGAACACTAAAAATGCTTATAGTTTATTAGATGGACAAGTTACTTATAAAAACTCTGTCTTATTATAAGAGGCTCTAGAGCCTTACTATATACACTAGATAAGTAATAAAAGGCTAACAACGATTTTTAACTGTTACTTAATTGCTACTAGGTCGATATTGCCACTTAGTTGGTAATAGGTAATAAATAGGTAATAAAATTAGGTAGTAAGATATATAATGGTAAGAAATAGGGTAGTAAGTTATAAGGTGGTACCTTTAAGGTTAGTACCTAATAGGGTGGTGCCTTTAAGGTCAGTATTTAACAGTGACATTAGTAGTTAAAGCGGATCCTGTTTTATTCCTCTTAGATTTTAAATAGGTTGGCATATTACGCAATTTGGATATTAATAATAGTAATAGTTCTCCCTCTTTGCGTAATAGTTACATTTATACTATACTTGCTATTAGACCATATAATACCATTATAAAGGGTACCCATACGCATTCCTATGCCCGTTTCTCTACGTATTCCCATTCCTATTCCTCTATAAATTCCTATAACTATTCCTCTGCTCTATTATCTAATTCGTCTTTAGCGGATTTAAAACTCACGTTGTTTATTACTTCCTTAGCGGATCCAGAACTAAAATTAGGCTTTTCTTTAAAGTTTTCTTTAATGCTTAAGTTGCGTAGAGGTTTTGTTAGGCTTTCCTTTAATTCGGTTATATATATAGGATCTTTCCCCCGCCTAATAAGCATGTCTTTAATATAGCCAAGTTGTATTAAGACCTTCTCTATACCGAAAAATTCTTTACTAAACACAAAAAGCTAAAAGCCTAGAATTTATATAGTAGGTAAAGTAGGAAATAGAAGTCTCGGCATATATTATAAGTTTAGCGCGCCCGTACTACTAGCCCACTAATATAGAATTGTTACTATCTGTAAGGTATATATGCTAGCTTTCCATTTCGTTTAGCTTCTATCCCCACCTCCGTCCGTTACTTTTTACCACTAGTTTACATTATGTGGTATAGCCTACGTTAACTAAGTAACTTAGTATAGCTTCCTCTTTCCGTTATCTCTCCTTTTTCCAAGACAATAATATTATTAGCGTACTTAATTATATTAAGACAATAAGTAATAATTAAAGTTGTTTAGCATTCTACTTAACTTTTAAATAATTTACAAATTGGCACCTCCGTTAGATTATCTATAGCAGATAAGGCTTTATTAAGAAGCAGAATCTTTAGATTTTTAAGAATAGCCCTCGCGATAGCAATACGTTAACGCTTACCACCTAATAGTTTAATACCTTCTTTCCTAATATTGGTGTCGTATTGGGTTTTAAGACCTATTATCTAGTTATATATATAAGCGGCTTTACAGGCTTCCTTAATCTTATTAGCCTTAGTATTAAGCCCATACATAATAATTTCCTTAATTAACTTATTTAGTAAGTTAAGGCTTTAGGGGATAATTGTAATATTATCTTATAGGCTACTTAACGTAACATTATAGGTATTCTAGCTATTAATTTTAATGTCCCCTTTATTAGGGTCGATAAACCGTTATAAGAGCTTAAAGACTATAGACTTGCCGCTTCCGCTTTGTTTAATAAGCGTAACAATCTTCCCGCCCTTAACTGTAAAACTAATCTTATTTACTGCCGGCCGGTCACTATCCGCGTAGGAAAATAAGATATTGGTAAATTTAATACGCCTAGCGGTAACCTTAAGGCTTATTACTCCTTTTTTGTCGATAATAGATGGCCTAGCTTAAAGAAGTTTAGAAAAGCGCTCTTCTAAACTAAGGTAATCTATAAGAATATTATATAATCTTATATTAAAGTTTATAAATTTAAATATGCTTAGCTAGGATTAAATTAGAATAAATAAGCTATCTAGAGGTATAAGACCCTTTATAATATAAAGAGCTAAGAGCTACACTGCGATTACTAGGCCGATTGTTTTCATTATATATGCCGCCAAATTGGCAAATAAGCGCAGCTAAGACATTCGCCGTATTAGTATAATAAAATCCAATAATATAGAGGAAAGTTAGTAGTTCTTATAATCTTAATAATTAGCTAAAATTACTAGCTTCTAATGTTTTATTGCTTTGTATTTAATCTAGCTATTATAGGACGGGGCAGTGGCTATAAGACGTATGTATTTAAGGAGTCTACAAGACATTACGCGATCGATCGTAAGGGTCGAGGGCGTAAGGAGGTAATATACCTACGCGTAGCTGACATAAGCTATACGCGAGGTGTACGCAAAAGCACGGGGCTCTCCTATAGAGGCCCCTGCGGTAGGGTTCCGTAACACTACCCCCCCTCCTATAGAGGTGGAGCTCCGGCGACGCTATGGTTACTATATATATATAGAAGGGACACTTAGGGTATAGAAAAGAAGAAAGGGGGGTATTACTAAAGGCTTAAAACAACGTTATGTAATAAGGCTTGGGATCTAAGAATCCGACCAATTAGATAACTTTAACCGCCAGTTAAAGTTCCTAGACATCTCAACAATATTCCGGTCACGTGATCGCACTTTGCCGCAATCTGACGGCAA
Source organism: Cenococcum geophilum 1.58 (assembly GCF_001692895.1). Taxonomy (NCBI): domain Eukaryota; kingdom Fungi; phylum Ascomycota; class Dothideomycetes; order Gloniales; family Gloniaceae; genus Cenococcum; species Cenococcum geophilum. The sequence goes on along the minus strand of NW_027137560.1, from coordinate 1,902,610 downwards.
TCTAACGGTAATTTACCCCTATATGGTAATATACAACGGTTTAACTCTATAAGGGCTCCTATAGAGGATTAGGTATAAAATCTTTACTTAGGCCCGGTTTCTATAGGTTCGCGTAGTAAAAGTCGCTAATTAGATCCTTTACATTTTTAAAGTCTTCCTATAGTTGCCATTCTGGCTAATCTATATTAAATCCTGTGTATATAGCTCTGTAGTAGAGCCGTCGTCCTCTACCTTTACCAAAGTATTTAGAGTTAATAATTTGTTTAACGGTCCACTCCTTATAGTTCTTATCTTTGTTCTTATCTCAGATTAGTACTAGTAGGGGTTTAGGCTGTATCTGCCCCGGTAAAAGGTTAGGCTAATAAAGGTGTAGTAGCTATAGGTAAAATATAGGCTATATCCCGCGGGTGGCTAGGGTAGGCAGAAGCTCTAGCTTATATACGGCTCCCCTATTAATAACTCATTTAATTAGGTAGGGGCCGAGGTTCTTATAATTAAGTAACTTTATAGGCCTCTATATAGAGATATTGCGTGTATTTAGCTATACCCAGTCGCCAACACGCATCTCCGGTGGTGGCGTTCTATAACAGTTAGCAAAGTAAGCCTACTTTACTTAAGCCCAGGCTATTTCTCCCTTATAGTAGTTAAGTAGATTTTTTATACGGTCTGCATACTAGTCGGCAAGTAGTATCTTAAGGCGTTTTCCATATAGCAGTTTCTTATTAATAGGTTCTGGTGGTTCTATACCGGATTAGGGGTAATATCCCTTATTCGCGAAAAACGGGGTAAGTCCTATAGTAGTTAAGACATAGTTATTCGCTGCGAATTTACCTAGTAGGAGGTAATCTACCTAGTTATTTTAACTATAGGCAACTACCTGTCATAGGTACGCTTTTATACTAGCATTAGCGTTTTCCGGTTACCCAGCAGTTTTATAATAGAAGGATATAGATATCTTAATAAAGATACCAAAGCGTTAGCAGATTCGTCTCCATATATTAGAGCCGAACTATATGCCTTAGTCGGACGTAATCGAGTTAAGTAACCTATATAATCAGTAGATTTCGCGAAAAAAGGCGTTAGTAACGTCGCTAACGGCTACGCCTTCAATTAGGACATAGTGGCGCTCTTTTATAAGTCGGCATATTATCATAAGAATATTCTTATAGGTACGGCCATATCACTTATAGGGTAGTAGGTTAATAACGAAATCTATGGCGATATCTGCCCATTATCATATAGGTACTAGTAGAGGGTATAGTAGTCCTTAGTACTTTATATTAAAGGCCTTAGCGCGCTTATAACCGTAGCAGGCGCCTATAAAGCGTTTAACTAAGTCTATCATTTTAGGCTAGAAGTAGTATCGGCTAAGAAGCTTATAGGTTCCTCCTCTACCTAAATAGCCGCTTAATCAGAGGTCGTGGGCCATTTAAATTAGTTGCCGTTATAGATTTTCTAAGTTAGGGACAAATAGACGGCCTCTATAATAGAGCCTATTCTCTTTTACTTCTAAGGCTGCCATATTAATCTAGCCTAAGCTTTAGAGTTTAGTTAGCAGCGTACAGGCGCCAGCAGTCTTTACGGCAATAAGTTAATGCAGTAATAGGTTAACAGAGGTGTTATATGCCGTAGTAATAAGCTTATTAATTTTAGGAGGTGATTTTAGTTCTATAGTGTGGAGCTAAGGTATAGTTGGCTCTATTATAGGTAGCATACCTAGGGCCAAATTCCGTACTTTTAGGATTATTTATTGTTAGAACTAGTTGCGGGGGTCATCTTTAGACTAAGGAAGGTCTTATAAGCGGCGTGTTAGGCTATTAGGCTTAGTACCTTATACTCCTAGCCTATATACAATTTTAAAGTTAAAACTAGAGAAAAACTCGTTCTAGCGTACTTAGCGTCAATTTAGCTATTTTATAGTTATAAAGTACTTAAGGTTGCAATAATCCATAAGGACTTTAGTTAGCTAGTTAGGTTCTGCTAAGGAGAGTTCCGGTTAAAATTCCTTAAACGCTTATACAATTGCAAGAAGTTCCTTATTATAAATCTTATAGTTACATTCTTATAGTATAAGCTTAGATAAATAGAATGCGACTAGGTAGAGAAGACCGTTATCACCTATCTAAAAAAGAACGCCTACGTTAATGTAGTTTAAGGAGTTAGTCTTAAGATAGAGTTATCGTCCTAGTATAAAGTAAGCTAGAATAGGTGCTTTAGTAAAAGCATCTTTAAGGTCTTAGAACGCCTTCTCATATTTAGGCGTCTAGATAAAATATAAATATATTTTTCTTCCTTTTACAGAAAGGCCCTTCGTTCGCATTATTACTATAAGTAGTGCTACAACACCTAAGAAGTTATATATAAATTTTTAATAGAAGTTAGCAAAACCAAGGAAAGCTTATACGTCTTTAATACAGTTAGGGGTTTACCATTTAGTAATTATACGTACCTTCTTAGGGTCTATACAGACACCCTTAGTAGTAATAATTAGTTTAAGGTATTTTACTTCTATAACTAAGAATTCGCACTTCTTTAAATTAATATAAAATCCTACGTCCCTAAGGCGCTGTAGGACCTTTTAAACATACTCGGTATACTTAAAAGGGTCATTGCTGTAAATAAGTATATCGTCCAGGTACGCAGAGCAGAAGTCGTTAAGGTAGTCCTATAAGGCGTTATTAATATAGCTTTAGAAGCTGCCTGGGCCGTTATATACGCTAAAGGGCATAATAGTATATTTGAATTGGCCAAAGTGCGATACAAATGCGGTTTTCCATTCGTCACCTTCTCGTATTTAGAGGCGGTTAAAGGCAGCGATAATATCGAGCTTAGTATAGATTTTGGCTTAGCTAAGCCACTTAAGAGTCTCACATATAAGCGGTATAGGGTATTGGTTCTTAATTATAATAGCGTTAAGTCCTCTATAGTTAACATAGAATTAAATACCTCCTTCTAGCTTCTTAGTAAGGAGGATAGGGGTGGCTACTAGGGATATACTGGGGCGAATAAACCCTTTGTTAAGGTGTTCGTCAATATACTTTTTAACAACTAAAAGTTTATCTTTTAACATTAGGTAGGGTCTCTTATAGGGTAGCATTTTTCCTTATTTAATATTAATAGCATAGTTATTAGGTTAATATAGGGGGAGTATATCTACGCTCTTTTATAAGCACACGTTAATAAAGTTATAGTACCTCTTAGGGAGGAGCTTACGGAGTTCCTTATTAGTAAGTCCTTTTTTAAGCTTTATAAACTTCTTAAAGTCTAAAGGTAAAAGTCCNTAGAGTTTTNNNGGGGCATNNTTTTCTANNAGGTCGACTATATCTATCCTATTACTATAGAGGACGTAGTCCTATTCTTTATTAAGCTTATATAGTCGTAATTAAAAGGCTACGGTAATAGTCCAGCCTTTCCTATATACTATGCGGTAGAAGGCCGCGGCACTTATATAGTGGTAGTTGGTCATAGGTAGGGTAATAAGGGGTTCCTTAGGTTAGTATCCTAGGGAGTAGATAGAGGCGGCTAGGCCATATCCTAGGCAGGTCTCTTTACAGTATTTAGAGTTAAAGGTTACTTCTCTCTTTTTCCAGTTAATGGCGGGGTTATATTATTTAAGCCAGTTTATTCTAAGGATAATAGGGTAGTTAGCAAGTAGTATAATATAGGCCTAGAGTTCTTCCTAGTGCCCATTTATATCTAGGTAGAGTTATGCTATATAAGTAATCTTCTATACAGTACAACTACCGTTAGCGAGTTATAGGGCGCGGGCTTTAGTAAGGGGTAAGGTAGGTAGGTTATAAGTACACACGAATTAGGTATCTATAAATTTATTAGTAGCTCTACAATTAATTATGGAACGGCTTTTATATTATTTTTTAGCAGTAGTTCCTATTACAGGTAAAACTATCTATTTCCGTCCATTTATCTTTACTAAGTTATTTATTAAGCAGGCCAATATATAAATCCCCTTATCATCAGGGCGTCTTAACCTACAACTTAGGGCTAAAACTTGGCGTTTTCCGTTTCTATATCCAACTCTACCGCTATTACTACATCTTTGTCTTATACGGTAGTAGTATATAGCAACGTATTTGGTGTTTAAGGTACTAAGTTAGGTATTAGGCGGCGGCTACTAAACCTAGCTATTAGGCAGTTTAGGCTATAGCTATAACAGCCTTCTTAACAACATCTATAGCAACGCTTTAGCTTCTAAAGTAGCTCGCATTCTCCGTCTAGTAGCTTCTACGGGAAGGTTAGTATAGAAAGGTTAATATTAGGACTAGTAGTGTTACTTAGGGTAGTAGGCGTCGGTGGTTTAGTAGGTCCAGAGGGCTTCTATAAGGAGGTCTTCGGGTAAGAGTTTACAGTAGCGATCTAATTCAGTCGTCGTTTAATCTTCTATATAGCTGCTACCATATTATAAACATTATTATAGTTATAGCTAGCGGCTGCGTAACTAAGGCAATAAGTGACTTTTTTAAAGAAATCTTCCTAGTCTTTAGTATTATCTCAGGCGAGGGCTCCAGTATATTCCTAAAATTTAACATAGAACTCATTAAATAATTCGGTAGGGCTTATCTTTAAGGCACATAGTTTAGCTTAGTTGGTGGCTAGTAGGTTATAGTCGCGGTATATTAGGTTAAAATCGTTAAGGACTTCTTAGTGGGACTACCACTTTTAGGGGCTATTGGTTTCCCATTAGGCAAAGAGTCTATTAAATAGTATACCCTTTATTCGCCTAATAATATAGCCAATCTTAGTATCTTCTATAGGAAAAAGGCAGGCGCTCTAAGTTAGTTTCTCGCGGATTTACATCTTCTAATGGCTGTATTCTTTACAGTCTCCCTAGAAAACTAGGGGATCAGGGTAATATGTATTAGACCCTACAGTAGCAGCTTAGGTTTAGTCGTTATAGCTTTTATTATCGCTTTAGTAGGGGTTCTTATTAGGTAAGGCTGCTTAGCGCTAACCCTCTATTAAGCGTCGAGTAGGTAAAGTTGCCGGGGGCGTAAAAACTTAAGTGGCGTTATATACAGTAAAGAGGTGTCTAGCGTTATTACAAATGTGCTCATTAAGCTAAGATTATAGGTATTTAATTATGCCTTCTCTTTTAGTAACTATAGCAATAAGTACGATCTCAGCCTTCTTTAACTATTAGACGTCGCGTTCAGACACGCAAAGGTCGTCTTTAGTTTCTTAACATATATTATCGGCAAGCGCCTCACAAGCTTATAGGTCTTGGATAATATTGCGATCTTAGGCAATATGCATCTCGGCTCATATAAGCTTTAAATAGTAGTTCTATAGAAAGCGGTAGTATTTATTAGGTTCTCGTACTACCATTTTTACAAACGTCTCAGCGTCTCGTATTTCGATTTTAATAGGTAGTAGCCCTTCCGCTTACTTATCTATAGTTATATAGTTAATAAAAGATAAAACATTATCGGTATTCATCTCCTTAGGGGTTAAGGCTAGGGCTAATAAATCGAATTCTCCTGGGATTAATTGGCGTCGTAGGTTAAGTATAGGTATTGGATTGTTCTTTGGGTTTAATATAGTAGCTAGTAAGGAATATCATCTTACTATTATGGGTTCCTTAGAAGTATAAAGTAAGGTAACTTATAGGCACGCTGCTTCTGGCAGCGCCTATAGTATTGCAGAGACGTAGAATTGGTCGTAGGCTAGGTGTTAGTAGTAAAAAGGCGCAACGTAATATCACGGGACGGGGCAGTGGCTACAAGACGTATNTATTCGAGGAGTNTACAAGACGTTNCGCGATCNATCGTAAGGGTCGAGGGCGTAAGGAGGTGATATACCTACGCGTAGCTGACATAAGCTATACGCGAGGTGTACGCGAGAGCACGGGGCTCTCCTATGGAGGCCCCTGCGGTGGGGTTCCGTGACACTAGCTTTCCCTATATCGCATTATAGTATAATCTTAACGCATCCGAAAAAGCTTAGGATTCTTAGTAAGTTCGGCCTAGATTTATAAGACAACTACGGCTATTATAATAAGTCCAATATATCCATTAATAAAGTGCGACAGATAGACTATAATGGTGATAATATTAATTATAGAAGGTATTGTATTAAATAATAGGTAATCCACAAAATTAACAAACCGTTCTCTTAGGTTTATAACCTCTATAACTTCTATAGAGCTTTTATTATTATAAAAGTCCGTTAATAGTTTTATAATATATCTAAGGGCTTCCTCTTTAATATTGCGCTTTAAAGACGTCGTAATCTACGCTTTTACTAGTAGTATAGGCAGTGTTACAAAAAAGTAAAGTAGCGACTCTATATAGAACCAAAGTTCTTAAACGGGTAAGGGACCTTTAAAAACTGGTTAGTAAATACTATTAAAAAACGGTATAAATACATATACCAAAAGGCTTAAGAGTAGTTAGAAGTGCACCCACTAATATTAATAGTAAAATCACTAGTGGCCTATTTAAGACTTGTATAATACCCACTATATAAATTAAAAACCATATTTCTGGGCCCTTTGGCTATAGGTAAAGTATAATTACTAAGAGATCCTCTATACAATCCCCCTAGCTTTTAGTATTACTAGCTTAAGGCTATTCTATAAGTAGCGGCTTAGCTTTAGTAAGCTAAGGTATTCTATATGGGATAGAGAGCCCAGCTACTAAAAATATCTATAGAACTAGTATTATAAGACGCCAAACTCTATAGATATTGGTCGTTAATTAATTAACAGCGAGGAGAATTAAATGGGTGGCTTTAAGGGTATAGGAGGTTAGGAAAAAACCAAAATAATAATTCCTTTTCTGAGGTAACCGAACTATTTCGAGATATAAAAGCATCTAAATACTACTCTATATAAGTATTGGAACTTCTAAGAAGGTCTAAATATCCAGTTAGTATAGAGCTATATTCTATATAGAGTAGGTTTATACGTATATATATATAGTAATTTACTAGGATATAGCGTGGAGAATACCTTCTATAACCTAGCAGTACCATTAAAATCTACTAGTAGTCGTAAAATTTAAACTCTTATCTATTTCTCGCACGGCACGAACAGGTTATAATCCATTTCAAATATATCGATTATAGGGGGTATAGGCCTATAGGGCGGGATCTAGGCGATATCCTAGCGTTTATAAGGCTTTTTAGGCCTAAACTTCGGAGATCTAGCCTAAATCCTACCCGGTGCCCCTAATAGGATAGCCCGCCGCTAGACCTAAACAGGACTATAAGTAACTAATCTAATATATATCGTAAGGGGGGTAGGTAGGTAAAAAGAATAACCTATTAAGTGTAGTTATAAGCAATGATGTTATTAACCGTGTTAAACATCTGGTTAAATACCTAAGTTATAGGGTTTTCGGCCAAGCAATGTATAAACATATAATATCTATCTCTCGCACAGTACAAACAGGTTATAGTCCATTTCAAATATATTAATTATAGGGGGTACAGGCCTATAGGGCGGGATCTAGGCAATATCCTAGCGTTTATAAGGCTTTTTAGGCCTAAACTTTGGAGATCTGGCCTAAATCCTACCCAGTGCCCACTAGCAAAGCGCCTACTACCTATAAAGAATTAAGTTAAAATGGGAGCGATTTCCGTAGTATAAACTATATAATAAAATTAAGACATTATATAAGGAAAGAAGGTAAGAAAGCAAGGAGAATAGGTATATATTGTTAACTTAGTCGCTTAGTTAACAAGTTACCATAATCCTAGCAGAATTTGGTAGACTTAACAGAACTTGGCAAAGGTTATGGATATTACTAATATTGCGGGTGTTACAAATATAGGACAATTTTACGGTGGTAGGCAGAATATAGCAGAATACGGCAGATTGCGGTAGAATGCAGCAGGTAGCGTGTGTAAGGTATTATAGGGTAGTCCCGTAACAGAAAGTATAGAGTCCCTATATTAGGCTTCCCTAGCCAGTATAGGCATACTCTGCTAAAAGTTTAAGTTTAATTAAAGTTATTTTGTTTCTAAGGTATTATAATAAAGTTTCACCGTATCTAATGTCTATTAACCTAACTACGCCGTTTATAACTCTGCAAAGCCACAATTATATATATACTGCGCTACACCCCTACAGAAAAAGTGGTTAAAGTAGCCGTTAGGCAGAATACCGCCAGCGGCTAGGCGGGTTAATAGAATCTTACGCACTACTAGCGCTAAAAATGCTTTATTATTAACGCTAAATAATAGATCTAATAGAGGCCGGGGGTTACGGTTAAATAACCGTATTATCGCGGCCATAGGGCATAGACAATCTCCTAGCATAGCGGCGATCTAGATATTAACGCCACTATAGGTTTTATCTATCTTGCTCTATTTTAGGTAGAAGACTATTAAATAGCCATTAGGGGCGATCCTAATATTATTACGGAGGGCCCTCATAGTGCTAAAGTCCTTAGCTTTCCTATTTAGGTACGTAATCTCTCCTATACGTAGGAAACCCGCAAACGCCATTGTAAATACCGCGTCTACGTTTGTATCCGCCTTATAGGGTCTAGAGGTAATAATCTTGTTTAAGATATCCTTTATAATTGGTAGTTTGGTCTTCTTAGTAAATAGAAATAGTAATATAGCCCCCGCTAAGGCCCTTTTAATAGTATAATCTTTAAAGGCAGCGATTAAGTAACCTAGGTCTATATAACGAGATTAGATTACGGAGATATAGTTAGAGAGGGTTTCTGGCTTAATCCTGCCTATTAGAGAGGCGGCTGTACTAAACGCTTGTTAGGTAATCCACTCCCCTAAGTTCATCCTCTTAGCTAAATACGGTAATAAACTGTTTAGGGCTAAGAAGGCCTCCCAGCTCTTAATAGCGGAGGAGTAGCCTTTCCTTATATTGGCTACCAAGCTATGCTATATAAGTAGTAAAAAGCAATAAAACCCACCGATCTCACTCTAGAAGGTTAGGGGGGGTTAATTAAACGACTTTAGGTCAACTATAAGAGTTAGCAGCCACCTAGAGAAGAGATATTATTTTTCTAGTAAGAAGCCTTTATTTATCCAGCAAGAAGCCGTCCTTTATTTAGCAAGAAGCCGTTATTTATCTAGCAAAAAGCCGTCATTTATTTACCACTTAGGGCACAGTAATAATAATTTCTTGCGGTTAAATCGCGAGAGAGTATTAGTAAGCCTATTGTTGGCGCTGGAGACCCATATGGTTATTATAGTAATATTATTTGTTATTAAGGATATAAGTATCTCTCAAAGTAATCGGTTTCCAGAACCTTTTACAATATTATTCTAAATGCCGCTATAAGCAACTATATTATCTATATAAATATAAAGAGACCTATACCGCCAAACTAATAACCACTTTTTAAATGCCTTCGCAATAGCATATATCTCTTTTAGGTTAATATAGTTATCCGCCTAGTCTAGTAGGGGATAACAGTTAAAGGCCTAGGCCTAGGGTAGGGAAGCCGCATAATTAGGCTAGTGGCTATTCTCTCCACTAAAGTAGAAGCCTCTATAGCCTTTAAGTAATAAGGCGTTAGTAAACAAGTAAAACTACGGCCTCTCCTTATTATTAAAAAATAGTATACTGTTACTTAATATAAGAACCTTAAGCTAGAGGTTAAGGTCTTCTTTTAGCTCTAGGGGGAGGCGCTAGGGCATATTTTTTAATAACCTAGTAGGCCATTTTATTATAAAGTCCTATAAGGAGCAAGAGTATAAGCGCCTAAGGCGGATAACTCTTACACACTATACTAGGCGGCCCGCTAGTTATTAGGCTTGCTATAATAATAGCTAGCCCTTTTAGAGGGCTTTAGTTACCTAATTAATAGCTTTCTATTACTTAACTAGTAAGAGTTTTATCTCTATTACTATAGTGTTAATAGTATAACCTAATACTTCCGCCTCCGTACCTTTAATATTCTTTATATTATTTTAGGGTACCCCTAGCTAGTTAGTAACCGAGAGGTATACCTCCCTTAGTAATAGCAGTATAGTTAAACACTTAACCACAAATATAAAATTATTAAGGTAGTGCTTAATAGCGGAGTTAATCTATTATACTAGGATCTAGTAGAGACCTTCAGCGAATAAGTTAAAAAGGAATAGGGCTATTTATAAGCCAAATAGCAGACAGCATTCGACGTATATAACTCCCTTCTAGATAAAGCCAAGTAGGTAACGCGACCGCACTAAAACGGGCACTATCCGGAAGGCATCTTTAATGTCTTGTTTAACTAGATAGCAGCCTCTACTAGCTATAATTACGTATGCTAGTATAGTCTTTATTTGGGTATAGTATAGTGCTACCTAGGCTGGGTTAATAGAGTCATTAACTAAAAAGCCCTTAGGTAAAGAAAAGTTATAAATACAGCGGAAGCCGCCATTTGCCTTAGGCACTAGGCCTAGGGGTAAGGTAACTATAGAGTTGGTAGCCTATATACGGCCTAGGGCCAGGTTAGTAACGATCTTTTTAGAGATAAGGTCTTTGTTATCGTATAAGGAGAGGTGGTTTTTGCAGATATTAGGTAGTATAGGTAATAAGGGACCTATCTCCGCCCTATAGGTAAGGATGCCTTATAAAATTGCTAAAAGATTTCTAGGGTACCTATAAAGGAGCGTGCTCCAAGCGAGAGGTCTTAAAGGTAATGGTGAGTTAGCCAGGAAAGTCGTTTATAAGTAAGTTTTGAAAAGAGGTACTAAATTAGGCCTACCTTAGAGTCTTAGCGTCTATAGCAGGTCCATCTAAATAGTTAAATCTAGGAAGATATCTTTATTTACTATCGAATCCTAGGTCTAACTACTTACGGCGGTAAGCTACCTAGGGCACGACTTTAATGGGTGGTTTTTGTCGTATTTAGAGCATGCGTGGCAGTAACTATATAGATCTTCTCTATAAGCCTGCTGGTTATTCTAGCTATAACAGGGCTTGCTAGAGGGAAGGGGAGGAGAGGTATTCTTTCGCGATCTTTTTGATGCTATACTACGGACTTTAAGTCCCTAGCTCCATGCCTTTATATTGGCTGCCCAGTAGTATAGGGCCTTAAACTGGGTAGGTATATCCCAGTTACTAGGCTTAAGCTAATTACGATCTATAACATACCTATAGTAGTTAAGCGCGAGGTCTAGGATGGAGGTCTAGTTATAGGTCGCGGAGTAGTTGTAGATCTTATTTATCCAGAGCAACATTCTTATATAGAGGTTGGTTGGGCATATATAGAGAGTGCTTATAATCACTACGTAGTTCGTAAATCCAGTAAACCAGACCTCCTTATTCTCGTAGACCTTATAGCTAGTAGTAGGTCTCTTTAAAATAAGCTTTCCGTTTTTAATAGTAGCCACATTAGAAAGGTCTAAGCGGCTAGAGTATACCCATAAACGGGCTAGGTTCTCTAGGTAAAAGGATCCTTTCTATATATTATAAAGGTCTCTTCTAGCTAGGCTAGGGAGGTTAAGCTTAAGCGTGCCTAAGCCTTCCGGTAGGTTATAGGACTTACCTAGTTTATCTGCCTTAGTAGTAGAGATATGCTCTAGTAGAGCAGGCTGCTTTAGAGCGGCTAGCCTTGCCTAGTAAAACTTCTCTTCCTATTCCGTCTTTTAGATCTGTGCCTATTCCTCCTACTTTCTCTTTCAGATCTCTAGGTCATAGAGTTATTAGGCCCTTTTGTCTTATTTCCTAGCTCTTTCTTCTTCTAAAGATAAAACTATAGTATGTTTGGTAGATAGGATGGTCGTAGATAAGGAGGTAGATGATAGGGCGGTTAAGCGAGGAGTTTTCGAACGGGTACTATTGGCTGGAAAGTCGGTTATAGGCCTTGATAATTATCGCCACTATAAACACTAATCGCAAGCAATCTATAATAAAAAGAACAACCTATTGAGTGCAGTTATAAGCGATGATGTTATTAACCATGTTAAACATCTGGTTAAATACCTAAGTTATAGGGTTTTCGGCTAAGCAATGTATAGACACATGATATATAGCTGGCTATAACTTCTACCACTATCCACAATATATAAGCGGGCTGCTTCTTCTATATAACTAATAATGACTATAACCTTAAAGACTAGACGGTGCAGAAAAGGAAGGAAACGGTTAAAAGGAAGAGATAAATATAATTAAATATCTTAAATCGCTCTATGGTTTAGAATAAGATATAGGGATATAGAAAATTTCAACGTTTACTCTCTATAATATTTTAGTATAAGGAGGTAATAATAGATAAGAGTTAGGCGGGAGGTCTTAGAACAACTATTTATACGGTAAATAAGGATTGGGCTATACTAAATGCGGCCTATACCTTTAGTCGGCACTATAATAATAAGGGCGCTTTAGTTGGAAGTTTTTAGATTAAACTTATATACATATAGCTTAATCCTATAGGTAGGTAAACTATTAAGAGCTAGTATTAAAATAAACAAGGTATTAGTAATATAACTCTATAATCTAGATTAAAAGTAAATTCTTACCGTTAAAGGCCTAAATAGGTAATTCTTAGTCCTAGAATATAATCTAGTGCGTAATAAAGGGCACGGTATACTTAAGATTAACTAACCTACGTGTATATATCGAGATCGCAGACAATAGAGTATTATTTATATATAGAGATGGTAAACGCTATAAAAAAAGGGTAAATACCGCCTCGCTTTATAAACAGTAATTAAATACGGGGCTACCGGTAATCTGTGAAGTTAAGGATGGCTTAAAGCCGTTCTAGGAGGCTAGACGGTATAAAAGGCGATATTAATAGCCTATTAGATGGTGATAGGACGCCACGCGCGACTTTAGCCTTATAATTATCGCTAGCTATAAGGGGCTTAGTTAATTAATAAGGCTCACTGCGGAATATAAGCGAAGCTGTTAAATTTAGCCTAACTAAAATAAGCCTAATAAGCCGGCTAGCGAATGCCTAACTAAGCCCCACTAAGCCCCTCTACTGAAAGGCATTATTAAATCCTTTTCGTTACACTATAGTGACTTACGCTCGCAAAGCGGTAGTTATACTTCTATTAAACTTTACTAATTTAAATACTAAGATCTCTAGGCAGACTTTACTATTCCAGCTACTTAATTATATAACGCCCTATATAATACCCTCCCTTTTTATAGAAATAGTTTCCCTAATATAAACGCTATCCATACCCAAACATTTAGAGGAGGTCCCACTAGACGCTCTTAACCATATTAAATTAGTATCCTTATATCTTAGCGATAGAGGAAATGTTTAGGTTAAAGCTTTAGAGCCTAATTTAGAGAAATACGTTATAGAAGGGCTAGGTAATAAAATTAGAACTTTATCTATAACTAGGCTCTATATAACTATAAGCGGAGCTAGTATAGGTTTCTGTATATATACTAACTGCTAAGCTACTTCTAAAAAGCTAGGTAGTTTTTTATTTAAAAGATAAAGCCAGAATAGAAACACTAAAAGATTAGTTTATCATTCCTCTTAATATCTAAAGCCTACCTATATATATATCTACTAATAAAAACATATCTACTAATAAAGATATATCTACTAATAAAGATATATCCACTAATAAAGACATATCCGCTAATAAAGACATATCCACTAATAAAGATATATCCATTAATAAAGCCACCTATAAATATATCGTCCTATCGCTTAGGTATACTATCTTTTACGCATCCGGCAAGCCGGCTTTTATTAGTAGGGATATAGTATTCTATCTCCTATTAGCCTAGTTAGGATACTTCTATACTAGGATTAAGTAGGTTAAAGTTATTTAAGTCTAGATTAAAGTTAGCTAATTCTAGCATAAAGGTGGCAAAATCTAAACTAAAGTCTGCGAAGTTTAACCGGAAATTAGCAAAATTAAAGTTTTTAAGTAGTGTCTATCAATGTATATTGCCTAGTAAGTTAGTAAGGTTTTAAACCAATATTATCTAAATCTTACTAGAAATGCTATAACTATTTATCTTAATAGAGTTTAGATAATTTGTTCTGCCTACTTATTCTTATACTATTTAATTTACTAAATATATTTCTAGTTTAGCCGGGGGTTGTAAGCTAGACTTAAAAAAGGTTTAATTAATAGTTTATTTAGGTATCTAACGCCGCTTTAAATAAGCCAATCCTAAGTTATTTATATTTAGATACCGTTTTATAGGCCCTAGTAACTCTAAGTAAAATTAGTATAGTTCTAACTGGAAGTCGCAGATCTCCTTCGCCACTTTATTCGCGTTATATTTATTTACTTCTTTAGGGATTAGTTTCTTAATAGGTTTAAGAATGCTAGCTAAGCTAAAGGCTGTCTTTAGGACCTTTTCTATCTATCTAAGGTAGTACGTGAGCACTAAATAACGCGAACTTAGGAATATAACCTACTTGTCTCTAAAGATATAATCCGCAAATAGAAACTAAGCGCTCTCTCCTACCTTAGCACTGATAAGATAATATAGTTGCCCAAATTTTGCCTATATGGCGATATTATTAGCCGTTATAGGAAGTGCTAGTTTACCTATAACTTATATATAAACCTTTTTAATAAGTAAACCAAGTCCCTTTCCACGGGGTAAAAGTCCTATATCGTTTTTTCCCTATTAGTGAACTGGATTAGAAGATCGCGAAAGAATAGTATATAGAAAATCCAGCGGATGGCGTTAGCTTCTTTTCGATATATAACTTTTCGTATATTATAGATTTTTCGGTAGAATTCTGCCTTTAGGTTGGATTGTTTCGTTCTAGCTTTAACGTTTTCAGACTTAGATTCGATATCCCTCCATTTAGGTCTAGCGATTTTAGGTTTAGATTTAGTGCTTTTAGTTTTAGACTTAATATTATTAAGCTTAGATTCAACGCCACTAGGATTAGATTTAGTACTACTAGGATTAAGTTTAACGCCACTAAGATTGGGTTTAACACCACTAAACTTAATACTATTAGACTTAAACTCGGCGTTATTAGGCTAGAGGCTCTAAGGCTTAAAGAACTTTACTAGTTCCTCTTTTTACTTAGCTAGTAAAGGTATAAGTAAAGTCCTAAACGCAAGAGTTTTTACTTTATTTATAGCTTATTACGCATATACGGTTCTTAACCTTATATTAGGGTTTAAGAGTTTTTTAGGATTAATGGCTTTAATAATATTATAGAGGATTTCCACTCTCTTAAAAGAAGTTAGCTAAATAAAAAGGGCTAAAGATTAATATTCCGCTTATGTCTTTAAATATAGTGCGTAATATAGTATTAGGGTAATACTCGTTAAGAATAGCTGTAAGGTTAACTATTTTTAGTTTACTTAATATTTTTAAAGGAGGGTAGTTAGGATTAAATAAACAAGTATAGGCTTAGCTAAAATAGTATTTCTAAAATATTCCTAAAACATTTTAGACACTATTTCGGTTAGTTTTATTTTATACCTATTAGCTAAGCTAGTCTAAATCCCTTTATCCTACCGCTTGTATCCGCAGCCTAATTATCCTTACATCTTCTCTACTTTATCCATTTTATCGTTACTTATCCTATCTATTTTCCTATAAAATTAAGTAAATAGAGTCTACTACCCGCTTCCCTATTGTTTCTATTATTGTATTAATAAATAAGACTATGAAATTAGTAAGTTAATGGAACTGGCTAATATAGATAGTTAGGATAATAGTGATCTCCTCTACAGACGTCTATAACTAGGGGGTTTTAGTATTAGCGCCTTAATAAAGTGTTAAGGCTTTTAGGTTTTAAGGTGGCTAAAGCTAGCTAAAGTTAGGGGTTAGTACTATTACTATATAGCAGACGTTAGCTTATAAGGCCGTAAATATTTATTTACCTAATTACTTTATATTTTACGCCCCGCTCTATTACCTTGCCTTTATTACCTTTTTATACAACTCTATTTATATACGTTCCTACTAGGCTAGCCAAATACTATACCTCTGGCACCTACTCTACTATTTATTACTCTTATATATGTTAAAAGGGTATAAACCCTATTTACTTAGCCTTATTTTATTTAACCATTATATCTAAGTAGAAAGTTACTTAAATTGCATAAATTAGGGTATTTAGATATAATATCCTAGTAAATGTTTTAATATATAAGTACTTCCTAGTAACACCAGTGTATAAGCAATTAAAGTACAACTTTAAAGAATTCACATTAGCCTAATTTACGTATTTTTTAGGGGGGGAGGCCGTATTAAAAAAACTGGATTTAGGAGTTACCAGAACTATAAAAACTTAGTCCTTAGTACTAGAGAGGTCGCGGAAGTTTAAGAGTTCTAATTTTAACATAGTGCTCTTCTACGTAGTAAAACCAATGGATTTAGCTTTCTAGGGTTTTCGGCTCGCTTAATAATTTTGCTAGAGGTAGGACGATAATAAGGAAAGTAGGCTAATCCGAGCCTCTTGCTTATAAATATATTTTCTAAAAACTTACTATTTAAAGCTATAGTCTTTCTAAGGCTTACTTTACTAATAGTAACCTATTTACTTATATACATTTTATCGGGATAAGGGGCTGGTAATTTGTTATTAATCCTAGGTAGCATCTAGTTGCACTTCCTAAGTTAATAACTAAACAAAGAGGATAAGTTAGTACTAGAGTAAAATATCTCCTTAACCTTCTGCCTAGGGATAGATGTAAGCAATAATACTATACCTAAACTACTACCGTAAAGACCGAAATAGTACTTATAGCTAGCCGATAGTTAGCAGGGTGGCGTCTATACTATATACGCGGGATATAACTTAATAAGGACGTGAAAGCTAGGTTATATTAATAGAATATAGATTAAACTAGATAATATAAGTTTATATAGGTTTAGTTAAGGAAGGCTAAAGGTAAGTATATATATCTAATAAGTTTTCTAGCTTTCTTTTACTATCTTATTAGTTTTCCTTCTAACTCCTCTTAAATTTATTTAGATTTACTGAAATATATATGCTATATCTAGCGTCTATAATCAATTTTCTATAGAATATCTTAACCAGATTAGCGAAATTAGTCAGGATTTTTCTACTTAAATTCATTCTACAGCTATGCCGGTAGATAAAACCTATTAACCATAAAACTAGGTTATTCTTAAGGTAAATTAGCTAATAATTCGTTTAGGTTCCTAGGAGGCAATACCTAGCTTATTTTAAAAGGGGTAAAGAAGTTTAGGTAATTCTAGGAAAGAACTATCCCCAGTACAGTACTCTAGTAAACTAGTTAGAGTATTTAGTAAGAAACTTTTTCTAGCAATTTCTATATAGGGCTAATATATAGAGTACCCCAAAGATAGTAAAGGGCTAGATTTATAGGTAATAGAGAAGGTAGGGGTTACTATAAGCACTAAGTTCCCTAATTTCCGAAGATACTTATAGTAGTAAGAGTGACATTATATATGTTTCCAATATATATATTTTACTTCTTTCTAGCTTTATTAGCTATATACATATTAACTTATAGGGGGAGCTATTCTATAGTTAGCATTTATAGCCATTTAGCTCACTATAACGTCTTAGCCACCCAGACGAGACAGCCACCCACCCGAGACAGTGCACGGACCTCCTACGAAAATCAAAATCAATTTGATATCAAAATCGACCCTAAAATCAACCCCAAAGTCAACCTAAATCTACCCTATTATATAAATACACTATAATCCATTGGTAGTTCCTTCTAAACCTTCTTTATAAAGGTAATAACCCCCCATAATACAGCCTTTCTTTCCTTTACCCTCTTCTCTTCCTATTCCTTTTAAAGCTTTTTATTGTTCTTTTTCTATGCCTCTGCTACTAATAAAACTCATACCTTCCTATAGGCAGCTCTTGTCTTACTAATACGCTCCTTCTTCTGTCTTTTAAGAAGCTTCTAATTTATTCGCTTAAGGATTATATTATTAGCTACCGTACTTAATATAAACTGCCGAATATTATACACAACTTAAGAATATAGGGGTGATACACCTTGTAAGAGCTACCCAAATATTTTAGTAAGTCTCTTCTCTACGGAAGGAGACACGGGTATATTAAATTTGTGGCCATTCTTATCTGTAAAGCTTATATAGGAAGGAGTTATTAGCTAAATCTTTTTTAAAACAACCGAAGGGTTAAACGGTAGAAGGCTAGTTGCCCGCTATATACTTGCTATATTAGTTAATAATATAGCTTTGTCTTATATAGCTTAGTAATACTTAAGGAACGTAGGCTTAGTAATATTAATAGCTCTATAGAAGGCGAAGTTGTAGAGGCGTTTTTAATAGGCTTTTAATAAGGGACTAAATATGCCAATATCTAGGGGTTAAAGTAGGTATATTAAATGAGGTGGTAGATAAAGAGGGATAATCTTATAAGCCTCGTAATACTTAATAAATTATATTAACACGTGGCTCTTATGTCTATTAAGAATTAATAGGTAATAGATTCCTTAAAGGCGTAGCTCTGTATACTGGTTAAAGTATTTTAACTAATTAACTGCAATATCCAAATTTGTCTACCCCGAATTGCTTACTTAAATTACTGTCTCGCGATTAAGTCTAGGTAATATTTAAGATCGTTATATTTGCTTTCCTTAAAAGATAAAGTAGGGAGGTAATCNATATTAACCTCCTAATTAACCTCCTAATTGANTTCCTAATTGGCCTCCTAATCAACTTCCTAATTAACCTCCTAATTAACCTCCTAATTAACTTCCTAATTGGCCTCCTAATATACACTTAATAATAGACACCTAATCGTGATTGCCTGGCTCTATAATAAAGGCTTAAGCCTCTAATTAAGGAATAAGTACCTTAACCTTATCGCCTAACCCCATTATAATTCCTTTCTCATCTATATTATATTAATCGCCTAGGGGAATTATATACTTAGTAATAGTAGCTTTATAAAGATTAAACCACTCTTTAATAATCTCTAGATTCTTAGTATCCTTTTACTTTTAATTAAGGCCTTAGGCGAATTAAGCTTTAAGCTTTAGGTATCGGGTAAGGAAGTTTTTATACTAGTATTGGCCAAACTTTAGAGGACGCTTCTTTGCAGTAAGGATACTTTTAGCTATAGATTTAAGGTGTTAAATTTAAGGTGGCCAATCCTAGGCTCCTATTATATTAATCTATTTAACTAGGGAGTCCTCCTTAATAACTAAGAGCTTTTAAAGCTTTTGGTAATACTCCTTACTTAATTAGCGACTGTTACAACAATAGTAAATAAAAAAAGGTAATAGATTGTATATTCGGGCAAGCAAACAGCCAGATTAATTAGGATTAGCTTCCAATAATTAAAGAACAATTTGCATTCGATCTTCCTAGCCAAGTAACAGCAATTGGGGGGTAGTAGAGGACATAGTGGTGATGTAGTAGAGGAGTATTTTGATGTTTTAATTTTGATTTTCGTAGGAGGTCCGTGCACTATCTCGGGTAGGTAGCTGTCTCGTCTGGGTGGCTAAGACGTTATATTGCTAGATATATAATTATACCTAGGTTTACTATAAGTGTACTTATCTCTAGTATACTATAAAGGCTTAATGTACAAAATACTAGGAGATAGGAGTAAAATACCTAGTAAATATAGTCGCGATATAAGAACGAATACTTTAACATGGATATGTCTATGTGGCTAAGCGAGCACTGCAGCAGCACCCCTGCATCTCAGCAACACCAACATTATTAACATTTACAAAATTAAGCCTTACTTGCTTGCTTTCTATATTAGTCTCATTTAAGAGCTAATGCCTTATTTACTTAATTTTTAATAATTAATTGTTGCTGTTGATGACTTAACGACCTATACGCTCATCTAAATCTTTGTAAATTGTCCGTAAAAACCTTAAAAACTTAACCAACGACGACACAC
The DNA here is from genome assembly GCF_001692895.1 of Cenococcum geophilum 1.58. Taxonomy (NCBI): domain Eukaryota; kingdom Fungi; phylum Ascomycota; class Dothideomycetes; order Gloniales; family Gloniaceae; genus Cenococcum; species Cenococcum geophilum. The sequence continues at coordinate 1,882,853 of NW_027137560.1, read as the reverse complement.
TTAATGAGCTAAACTCCTCAGAGGTTACCTACCAGTCTCCCTTACCTTCCCCTATACCTTTAGGCGATACACTAGCGTCACAGTCTCCATCCTCTATAATGGCGCCTCTCTCTACGGCTTAACGCAAGACTTTAGCCGCTAAAAAAGCCAAAAAATGGCTTTAGTAACTATATAAGGAGGACCTAAGGATTAGAAGAGCTTAGGTAAAGGAGGTTAAGAATTAGGCAACTAACCGAAAAATAAAACTCCTTTAGGAATAGAAGGACTATACCAAAATGCTACGCGTCTAAAAAGAATAGGAAGATTAGGTAACTAAACTCCATACATTAAGCCTTGCTACAGTAATAGTGAGATTAGCTACGGTAGTGTTATCCTTAACCCCAATTAATAAACCAGGTGAGTTGCTCCCATCTATAGCTAATATCCTAAATACCTTCCTCCCTGGCGTCCCAAATAAAGAGATACTTAAGGTATTTTAAGGTACTTTCTTGCCTAATAACCTCTCTCGCCTCCGGATACACCAGCTTTAGTCTAAGCCTTAGAATAATATCCTTATTATTAACAGCGTCCTTTCTATAAAACCAAAAAAAGGGACAATAAAGGACTACCCGTCCGTTAAAGTGTGGGTAAAGGGCTTCCTTAACTATATAATGATTTTGATCATTATATATAAGAATCTTTTAGTAGATTTTATTCCCTAAATACTTACCTTCTGCAATTAAGTTATCTGGCTATCTACCACCTACTAAATTACTCCCTTAATAACTATGGCCTTAGAGTACTACTCTATAGTTATTTAAAAGAACTAGTTAGAGCTAGCTAACTAGAAGATCTTTAGTAACTTCCTAAATATCTATTATAATCCTAGTACTTATAAATCTATATCTATCTTAAAACGCGCGTAAGTAAGCACTAATATCTTAAGGACCTGTTACAGCTTTAATAGAGGGAAGTATAACCTAGGTAAGAATTGCAAGTTCCCATATACCTGCAGTAAGTGCGGTAGCCCGTATACTGTAAGGAATTGTAAGTAGTAATTACTAGAGGAAAGTGTTAATAAGGAAAAGGAAGAAAAGGAAGAGGATTTTATTAAGCTATACCTATACTCCGCTAAAACTGTACTCTACCCTTATAGTATAGGTAGGCTAAATACTATACTATTATTTCTAGTCTTTCTGCCCTCCTCTCCTCTATAAAACTCTCCCTCCCCCTTAATTATTTAAGCGTGGGGGCGTTATCTATCCCTATACCCCAGTAACCTCTAACGCAATATTATTGGTATCTTAAAGTTTAGATACCAGATTAGGGTAGACCTAGAAATTAAGCTCCTCTCCTAAAAAAACTAAGCCTTAATAGCCACAAATACGGTCCTAATCTTAAAGAAGATTAGCGCCGATCTAGATATAGGCAGAATTATAATAATAACGTCTCCTGTTATATCCTCGCCGCTAGGTTTAGTACCTAAAGCGGATAGGAGATAGCGCCGTATTTACAACTTATCCTTACTATTTAGCCAATCTGTTAACAACTTAATCCCTATAGTATTCACCATACTATAATATTTAATAGTTAATTAGGTTCTCCAATACGTTATATATACAGGCCGTAGTTATATAATTATTAAAAGGGATATTAAGGACGCCTTTTAGAATATCCCACTTTCTATTAAAGCTTAACGCCTTATAAGGTTCTCCTGGAAGGGTATAGTATATTTTAAACATTACCTCTTATTCGGCCTTTAAACTACACCCTTTTTATTTAATCTTTTTGCGGAGGGATTCTACTGGATACTTATCTAATATATCCCGAACGCCGCCTTAGAGCACTATCTAGATAACTTTATCTTTATACTCTCTAACGCTTCTATCCTCCCTTAATTACTTAGTATATATAACCAATTAAGTAATAAATTAGGCATCCTATAAAACAAATTAAAGAATATTAAAGGCACTACGGCTAAAGTTCTAGGTTATATTATAAATACTCTAAAGTCTAAGCTGCGTCTTTCTCCTTTAAAACAGGCCACTATAATTAAGGAGATTAATAAAGCGTTAAGTAGTAGATCCCTAACGCTAGTTTAGAGTTAAAAACTAGCTAGTAGACTCACTTAAAGCGCCCAGGTAATTAGGCTTAGGTATTTATATAACCGCTCTATTTAGGAGTTTATCTCTACTTTTATAAAGGCAGGTAGTTATTCTTACCAACAGCTAACAGCTAAATTTTGCTAAGACTTGTTATGGTAGAGGGATACTCTTACCCTTTTAAATAGTATCCTCTTCTTTAATAATACGGATTAAAAACAATTCTATCTCTTCTTAGATATATTTAGAATTCTTAGTTACGGGGCCTTCTTCTTCCTTAAGGATTCTTAAGGGACAATATGGCCGCCCTATTTAGTATCTCTACCCTAAGACAATTTTTTAAGCTACTACCCTAATATAGAACACCGCCTTACCCTAATTAATAAGCGGGAGGTCTAAGCAATTACAACCTCATTCCAGCTCTAGGCAACATAGTAAGAGTATAGCTTAGTTTATATCCATATGGATAATATAGTAGCACTCTTAGGATTTTAGAATATGGTGGTAAAAGGACTGGGTAATTACCCGCTTTATAAGATCCTCTAACTAGCCGCAGCTTATAATATTATACTTTATACGGAGTGGGTTTCCTCTATAGAAAACGGGCTAGCTAATACTCTATCTCGTTTTAATTGCGATAGGGTGTTATTACTATACCCGCATTAGGATACTTCTGATTTACTATTACTATACGCTTCTTTATTATATTTAATCTAACGCTAAAATAGGAGACCTAGTTTCTCTTAAAGACCCCCTACCTAATTTCTAGATTAAGGTAAAAGCCCCCTTAGAATACTTCGGCTAACTATTATAGTATAGCCTCTCCAATAGAACGAGAGATTTATACTATCCCGTAATTAAGAGTTAGGAGGGCTACTGTAACTTTTATAGAGCGGTAAAGTACCTAGCGCCCCTCTACTACCTAGGAGAATAGATTACCTAATAAATCTTTAGTAATGCTAGTCTAGGAATAAGCCATATTAAGCCTACTATAGTTAGAGCTTACGTCTCCGCAATTTAATCCTACTATATTAACGCTAATTATAACACCTCCGTTTTCAATAATCCTATCATTAAGAGGATCTTAGACGGTGCAATATCTATAAATCCCTTTACTACGGCTAAAAGATTGCTAATTACCAAAGATATCCTCACCTAATTGGTTACCCTAAATACCTAATTTATTAAAGATCTTAACTTTAACGCCGCCGTCACCACAGCCTTTACGGGATTCCTTTATCTAGGCGAGATTACCTATACTAAGGCTTAGAAAGATAGCCACGCCTTCTTTGCTATAAAATATACTAGAAATAATATAACGCTAGTAGAGGACTATATAATATTATATCTAAAGCGTAGTAAAATAGACGTTAATTACCAAGGAATCTTAATTATAATTACCGCTTTAGGGTAACCTAAATGCGCAGTTTAAGCTATAAAACACCTATTTAAAAATAACCCCTAACCTAGAAACGCCCCTCTCTTTTACTTTAAGAGATCGGCCTTTATAAGCTACGCGGTTAGAAATAAGCTAAAGTGTAGAGTTGCCGCTCTTAGCCTCTACTCTAAGCTCTATAACGGACACTTATTTTAGAAAGGTGCTGCTTAATATGCTTAAGATAACGGTTTCACGGACGGCTAAATATAGCAACTGGGCCGGTAGTCCTCACAAGCGTTTTAGCTTTACTATTTATTATCCCCAAAAAACCTATTCCGGTTAAGTGTAAACTTCTAACATAGAACGCTAATACCGTTCTTATTGTTACTCGCCCTAGATGCAATAGGCGAAGGTATTTAGATACAACGGCGTATAGGAGTGCCTATTTTAGCACTTTAATACATTAACTCAAATCTCTCCTTTCCCCCCCTTTTTTATTTTTTATTTTTTCTTCCCTCTACTTTACCTTGTATAGTATAGGCGCTGCGCTTCTAGATCTATAGGCATTACATTTAGTTAAGGCAGGGTAATCCCCTATAAATGGCCTTGCGAATATACCCATTCTTAATTAATGCCTTTAAGCCCGTACCCACTAATTAAATTAATTAATCCTCTTTTCCGCAAGCATGTAAATAATAGATGGACATGTCTATGTAGCTAAGCGAGCACTACAGCAGCACCCCTACATCTTAGCAATACTAATATTATCAACATTTACAAAATTAAGCCTTGCTTACTTGCTTTCCCTCCCACCCATACCTTTTTCTTTAGTTGCATATTTTAGGCTTTATAAATAGATACTACAGCAATATGCTTGCGCACGGGTCCATGGGCATCACGTTTAGTTAAGGCAGGGCAATCCCCTACAAATGGCCTTGCGAATATACCCATTCTTAATTAATGCCTTTAAGCCCATACCCACCAATCAGATTAATTAATCCTCTTCTCCGCAAGCGTGTAAATAATAGACATTAATATATAGCTAATGCTCTCTATAAATAGTACAAAATTAATAAAAACAGTAGTTTATCTTAACTGCTTAGACAGTAGCCTAAGTAAGCTAAAACAACTATTCCTTTTAGGTGACTGCTATAGTAAAATCAAGGGTACTAGTAGGTATAACGGCATCAGCGAGCGAGGCCGAGTCCTAATCTAAATAATTATATTTAGGAAACTAGGTTAAGCCATTTATAAGGGCCATTTTAACTATAGTAACCTTAGAGGTTAATTAGGTAGGTGGAGTTTATATAAATAGCTAAAGGAGACGAGCTTAGATTAGATTAGATACTAGTTACTTATAATAGGTAAAGCAGTTACTACTCTATCGGCTAAGGCCAAATCTTACTATATAGTCTAATATTCGGAGCTATAGCTATTACCTTCCGGGAAGGTAAGAATAGTGTTAAGATATAAAGCTAGGACGTTATATCGCCAATTAAATTAAACATTTAGCTTATAAACTTAAAGCGGTTATAGACTGGGATATATACCTTATAAGTGGCTAATAGCTAGTAGCTAGTAGCTAATATAATATATACCGCCGCGGCAAATTCTATTTGCCGTTATTAATTATAACGCGTTTAATCTCTACGCCTTTACTATTACCGGACTACTTTTTATTACTTATTAAAAAAACCATCTTAGTTACTTAACGAATCTCCTAAGAAAACTCCTCTATTTTGTATACGTCCTCCTTATAATTAGGAACACTCGAAATCTTCTACCGTAATAGTCCTATAAGATAGCCACGCCTACCAAATTCAGCGTATCACCTATTAAGGCTATAGATCTAGCTAGACTTCTAAAAGAAGAGGCCTGGCGGACTCCTAAGATCAAATTCCTAACTAGTAACGTTTAGTAATTATACTAATAGTTATACGAAATAAAACATAACAGATTCCTACTAAGCTAAGTTAATAAGCTTTAACGGAACATTACTTAGCCTAAATACTGGGAATGCGAAGCCTAATATCTAAAGGATGCGCTTAGTAAGTATATCTAGCAAAATGCTCTTTACAAATACGATATAGACGAGATGCCTTCTATAGATAGCTGGCGGGGTATTATAGCGTTTTATATACATCTCTTAAAGTAATACGGGCTTTCTTCAAAGCAAGTAAGGGAATGCCGACTATTAATTAAGACCTAGACCTACTAGCAGCCTAAGGTAAAGCTTCTTTAGGAAGCTTCGGCCCTTTAAAAGATATAGATAGTAGAGAAGTACTTGGCGAAGAAAGTATAATAAGCACGGCAGTTAAAACTAACTACTAGATTAGTTCCAGCTAGTAAGGTATTAGCTAGGATAATAAGGCCTAAAGCTAGCGACTTTATAGGGGCGAGGGTGGCGAAATATAGGGGTGGGGTCGGCGCTAAGGTACGCTAGGTTTAACCCTTCGCGTTATTATATAATCTAGATTAACCATTCCTCTATTTTAGCACACCCCCTACTATAAGTTAGGGTCCTAGCACCCCTTTAGTATAAGTCTATAGGTCCTCTTATCCCCGCTACCTACTAATACTCGCCCTATTAATTTATTTCCCGTCTCTATAACTATAGCACCTATTAAGACTGTTAATTTCTCTAATATTTTCTTAATTCTTAGAAATTTTAAGGGTACACCTAATATCCTTATATTATCTAAGAATTCACGATATAAGTTTACTCCCCCTATTAATGCTCTTCCGGCGAACTAGAAGGAAGGCTAGTTTAAGGAGTAAGAGCTTGCCAGCCCCTTTTTTGCCCTAACTTTTAGAGATTACTACTATCTAGATAGATGCTTCCTTAGTTCTTTTAGCGAAACCAAAATATACGACCTTTAGCTTATTAAGAATAACAAGACTAGCATTAGTAGGCGGTATATTAGGTTTAATATTAGCCTAGTTATAAGACGCCTAAAAGTAAAGATGCTATCAACAAATCCTATTTATATAATCGATGGTAACGGCCGCGAAGTAGTCCTTATACAGGGATTATCTATAGAAATCTCTAACCTAGTCACTATCGATCTTTAAACGGCTAGTTTCCGGGTATAGCGTCCGATCCTATTACGCGAGAAAGAAGGCAGTTAGCGAGAAAAAGCCATAAAATTTACTAAAGAACTTTTAGACTCCCTACTAAGATAGCTCCCTAGTCTTAAGGCTAAGACAAATAAGAACCAAACTAGCAATCTTAGATTTGGAAAAGATAATGCTGTATATATACAGAAATGGGGATTAAAAAGAAAAGGAAGTTATATATTAGTTGTAAGGGTATAGAAATTAAAGTCTAGAGTTATCTTCGCCGCCAAGGAGCCATACTTAAGAAACTACGACGATAGTATAGTAAGAAAGGTATAGGAAGAATTAAAAGCGGAATATAAGAATATAATTAAGCTTAGGGAGTATATAAGTAAACGCTACTAAAACTACGTTGCCGTTAAGTGCTAATTAATTATCCTTCTTCTAGCCAAACTTAGTAAAGGTAATCGACTTAATATCACTAGAGAATTAGTAGCCACTATAGATAATTATAAAGTAAATTCTATATAGCCTTAACTTAATAAAACCTAACGCTTATAACATTCCTAACTTTATACTTTAGGTCTATAACAAAATAGTTACTATATATAATAAAGATTTTACTTATTAGGACCTAAAGCCAAAGAATATCCTTATTAGAGTTAACGACGACGGGCTTACTCCTAAGATCGCCGACTTTAGAGAATTAAAATTTAAGGCTTTAGGAAATATAATAACTATTACTAGCTTAGTATTATATATGGCCCCTAAACTCTATATAATAAATCTACCTTATTCTAAAGCCATTAATATATAGTCCTTTAGACTTATTGCACTGGAACTTCTAACTAACTAGGAGCCCAACTTAGAGACATAGGGTTCCTACGGCCTACTAAGTTCTAAATAGCATAATAACTAGGTTTGTAACGCGATCCCTATCTATATAGCAAGTACGCTAGAGATATTTAGGTCTATGCTAAAGGGACTATTATATAAGAAACCCGAGTAGAGATAGTCCGCTAAGGAATGCTAGAAATAGCTATTAGGAATTATTTTAACAGATATAAGTATATAGAAAGGCACCAACAACAGTAAGAAGCGGCCTACGCCGGTATTTAAGGACAACGGCTATAGAAACGTATAGAGTTAACACCCTACCTAATTAACAATCTCCCTAGAGAGACGCAATCTCTAGGGAATACTTTTTAATACTTTTTATATATTTAACGTAACTTCTAATAGAGTTTTAAAACTTAAAGGATTAGCATATATTAACAAAATCATCCCCTTACTCCTTATTCTGTATCTTCGTTATTTTAACTATTTTAGTTACTCTAACTCCAAGTTTACAAAGTCTTTAAAATAGTTTAACGCTAGTAAAGAGGTTATTAAGCTATACTATGTGCTTTTCTAGAGGATAAAGCCGCTGCTAAGTAGTCTCGTGCGTCTATATAAGGCTTAGCGTTAGCATAGTGCTGTAAAAGGAAGAGTAGATATAGGATAGCTTATTAAAAGCTACCTATATTACTCCCTAATAACCTTAGTCTTATAGTCAATCTTAATAGCCATATATTACTTATCTAGCTCCCCTTCCTTATTAATTATATCGTCTTCTACCTAAGTAAAGGCCTAACTTAAGTTTTAGCATACCTCTAGAGTTTTAGGGCGTATTACTAGTAGGTCTCCCTTATTAAATAATATATAGCCTTATTCTTTACTTTCGTTTATAAAGATTAAAGTTATAAATAAAACCTTATAGGCCTAGATGGTGCTATAGATAGCCAATAACAAGGCCCTCCTTATAGGCTTATATAATGGAAAACTTAATAAAGAATTATTATAGGAGGAAATTGCTAAACATTTTATAGGTAGAACACTATAGGAATGTAGGCGCTATTATAAGATTCTAAGGCCTAAGCCTAAAGAGGAGGCCGTAAAGGAGAAACCATAGATAGCTAATAAAGAAAAACGCCTTATAGACATACGTGAGAAAAAAGGCATAGCGTAGAATAACCTTAAAAGGTAGTTTCTGGGAAGAACGCGACTCTTATACAGAAAGTATTATATATATATATTTCCTAAAAAAGGAATAAGGCGACTAGCAGAATTAGTAATACTAAAGAAAAGGAGGTAGTAAAGCGGAAAGTAGCGCTAAAGGAAAAGAAGGCAATAAGGTGTAAATAAGTAGCGCTAAATATAAGACCTAATAAGTGTTGCTTAATGGTAGGAGTAAGGAATATAGATTGTAGCGGTTGTTCTTACAGGTTTTATACTGTTATTAGGTTAGCTTTTAGCTTTAATATTACGTATAAGATAATTAGTAGGATAGTATTAGCTAAAAACAAGACTTTAACTAGAAATAGATTTCTAAGTAAAAAATCTACTACCTAAAACACAAGAATACGCCTAAGCTATTAGCCCTATCCCTTCCGCATAGCAGCTCTAGTCTTTACTTTAGTTACCTCCGCAGAAGAGTATATCTATTATTTAACTTTAGCGTATTAGACGCGTTTTTTATAAGACTTAAGGGTATATTTAGTATTTAAAAGCCCGCTTTTATAAACCTAGGTAGGTATCTAAGCTACCTTATATTTAAGCCCTAACTTAATTATTCTTTCCTCTAGAATTTTATAGATCTCCTATTTATCGTCTACAGTTATTTTATTGGCTTTATTATCTTTAGCGCGGGATCTCCATAAGATAGACTATAAGCGATAGCAATAACGCTAGGCACGATACTGCGGGGTATAATGCTTCGCAGCAGGCTCCAAGTTTAAAACGCCGCCCTAGTTATTGTCGCCGCTATAATTATATTCGCTTAAGTTGCTAGTTTTGTTATATAGTAGTTTAATATTATAGAGAGAGGTAGGCCTCTAAAGCGAAGGGTTAGTGGGCCGTATAGTAGATATCACTTAGTAATCGTTATAATTAACTTAGGGGTATTAAGAGTTGAGGCTAATAGGAGGCCGGGGGGCTAAGTTTTCGCAAAAGGCGGGCAGCTTTTGTTATTTCTAGGGTCGTAAACCACCGCCCTTACTACCCTCATTATACCCGCTGCTATCTTTAGCAGAATTATTAGAATTATAATTAATAACGCTACTCCGCTCTAGCTATTTAAGCTTCCGCTTTTTTAGTATTAAAAGTAATTTGCCTCTAATATTCCCTTTCTTATAATTACTCTCTTTTCTAGTAAGCGGACTAGCCTAGGGAATAGTTATAATATTAGTTCTCTTAACTAGACCGTTTATTTTATTAATGTCTTCCGCTATAAGTTTAATATGGTTATATATAGATACGCTAAAGAGATCTTTGAACTCTTCTAAAGAAGGTAACTTCTTACCCTTATCATTATTACTGCGGTTATTTCCATTACCTAATAATTATTAGGCAAAGCTATTATATAAAGGAGAAGAGCATACCCAATTTATAAGGTGTTAGTTAATTATCAGCTTTACCAGCTTTATTACCAGTGTTATTATTAGCTCCGTTGCCTTCGGCTTTTAAGTTAGGGTTAGCTATACTATCTTTAATAGCTATTAGATTTATTACTAGCCATTAAATATACATATTTATAGCTACTAGGAGAATAGGGAGAGAGTAGTAGGGATAATTACCTTAACTGCTTTCTCTAGCGACTTAACTAGATATATCCCTATAGACATCTTCCTTATCATCCTTAAAATTTTTATAATAATTATTCTTATAATTATGGTTAGGGTCTATAAGCGCTTTATTAAACAAAATCTCTAGACTAAGGCTCTATATAGAATAATATACCTCTAATTAGCTAAGCTTAATACGCCCTAGGGTTGTTTCTTAAAGGGAAAAGGGGTATTTTATACTTTATCTAAGATATACTACTTACGCCTTTCTCGGAAGCTATAACTGTATAATATTAAGGTAAAGCTATCTATTTTCTAGAGGGACTAGTATAGAACTTGCTATTATTAAGCGAAATTTCTAAATAAAAATAAAGGGGTTAAAAAGGTGCCACTATTACTGCTACTATTATTATCGGAATTACTATTATCTTATGCCTTTCTAATAACTCTAAGGGGGGATTATACTGGGCTTTTAAATGTAAGCTAGTTCCCTCTTTGCTATTAGCTCTTATCTACGGCATCTATACTAGAATAACCCTATTAGCTCTATAGCGAATTAAAACATATAATCTATACTCTATTAGCAATTACCGTTTATAATATATAAGGGTTTATACAGGCTTAAGCTCTATTATAAGATTAACGCCTATTAGGAAACTGGGATTAAGACTTAACTAACTAAGCTAGCACATTCAGCCTCTAATAGGGGCGTTGTACCAAGCCTCCTTATTAAGGAGGCTGATGGCGAAGTGCCTCCTCTGCCCTTATTTCTTAGAGTTAGGGCTAGTACTAATATATCTGTTTTTTAACCCAATTATACTAGCAAACTAGATCTTCCGTGTTAGATCCTCTGCGAGACTATAGTTCCAAGCGGTGCCTAGTATAGCCCCACGGCTATTTATAGCTGTGCTATTAGGGATTAGAGTTATAGGTCGCGGTTACGCTTTACGCCGCTAAAACCGCCCCGTATATTAAAAGGCGGTTAGTAGTAATACTTGGAGGATTAGGACTAATAGTATTCCTTAAATAAAGATATAATAGCGTAGTCCTACTAAGAGTTTAGCTAAAATTATATAGAGTAGCGGCTGGCTAAACTAAGCTCTATAAAGCGATATAAGGAGCTAGAGCGCCCGTAAATATCTCCGTTACTATTTTATACTATTACTAACGTAATAGTGAATATAGATTTTATGGATAAGCTGCTACGGGGTGTTGCCTTAAGTAAAGGATGGTATAGAAACTAAAGTGGCCGCGTAATCTAGTAAGGCTTTTAGCTAAAAACGTATAAATATATTAATTAATTAACGTATGCAATAGAGTAATACTAGGACGCTAGATAAGCTAAGGCGGCTTAAGAATCCTTAACATTAGCCCTTTACGGAATTGTCCCTATAGTATTAATTATAATATCTAACGGTTCGCGCTAATATGGAGCGGTGCCTTTAAGAACTAAAGGGATAATATAGGTCTAAGTCGAGTTTAGATTGCTTAAGAAGAGTAATTTCTAAATAGAAGGGGTTGTTTAGGTAGTCTAGAGACTAGGTTTAAGTAAAGTAAATAGCTATAGATACACAGAAGGGTTATTTTTAAGCAAGAAGCCTAGAGGCAGTATAAGAGCGCTTATTAGATATCGGAGGATCAAACTATAGGTGTAATATTAGGAGAGGCCAAAGCATGCTTGCTCTGCGCTATTATTAGTATAAAATATAGGATATTGGGAATACAAGGGCAGTATAGCACTTGCATTAACGCTAAGTTGGTAAAAAATACCTTATAGTAGGGATTGTAATCTAATAAAGAGGTAGCGTAGCGTTAGGAAGTCTGGGAGAAGAAGAAGGATTAAAAGGTAAAATATAGAGAACGGGGGAAGGTCGTCCTTTTATAGTCGACGTTAGATAAGGATACTGGATTACCAAAAGATTAGCTAAGAAACTTAATTTTCTGCGGATATAAGATTTTCCAAGTCCCGGCTTAGATACCTCTATAACTAGTAGTTAAACCCTTTAGATTTGGAGGGCTCTAAGCCTACTAGACAGAGTTTATAAGCAGAGCCTCGAGTAGAGCCTCGAGTAGAGCTTCGAGCAGAGCCTTAAACTGAGCTTTAAACTAAGCTTCGAACTAAGCTTTAAGCAAAGCTTTGTGCGGAGCTTTATACAGAGCTTTTACAGAGCTCTATATAGGTCTCGCCCTGAGCTTCGTTCCGTAGAGCTCTCGCAAAGCTCTACGCAGAGGGCTGGCGGCGTGGGCGTAAGCGTTTAGCGTTGGTGTTTACTGCGCGGCTTGGCGGTAGAATTGGGGCCTCTACGGCGACGAATTTCTCTTAATATCGCGGGCGTATAAGGAGCTAAAGATCTCATAACTTATAGAGTAGGCTTTTCTCTATAATTTGGTGTACTTTTTATGTTAATAGGTATTGTGGGAGGGTAGATTAATTTCGTTAAAGTTAATAAGGTCTTCTTATATAAACCATATTTAGGTTTTCTACAAATCTCGCTAAAGTCCCTTAGACTAAGAAAACGATTGCCGTCCTAAATCAGCTTAGCGGACGGTGCGGATATTTCTATATCCGCATAATTGTTTTCTTAGTCTGAGCTTCTAAGGTAACTTTTAGCTTGCTAGCTTATTTAATTAATAATCAAGCAAGCAAGCCAAGCTAGCATTACCTTAGCGAGCTCAGACGTGATTTTTTTAGCTAGCGTTGGAATAACCTACGCCGTCTTCCGAATTGCAAAATCACGTCTAAGAGGGTTTGGCGAGTTTTGTTAAAAACGTAAGCAAAATCCGTAAAACGGATATTACGGATATTTAATTTATTCATTTATATAACGCGTTATTATTAAACCCTATAGTTATATTTTTTTTAAGACTTAGGGCTTCTAAATGGTATTAATTTTATTATACGGCTATTGCTTAATCCTAACATTAATTTTATTAAAGTTAAAAAACGTATTATTAAAAGCGTAAGTATATATTATATCTTATTAAATAGTCTACTAATATAGATAAAACTATATAGATATAATAATTCTTCTTTAATTAACGTCTAATATAGATGCTATCTAGCCCTACGCAGACTACTCCGTATATAAGGGAAAAGTAATATTAATGGGAAAAAACCCTTGCTGCTAGGGGGGAGGAAAAACCCTATAAGCTACCTTAGTAGGATAAAAAACCCCAATTTGCCATATCTGTCTATAGCGGCGGCCCTACGGGTCTACGGCTACGTCCTATCCTCCTTAGATATTTAAACTCCTTAGGAACTACTACTTCCTTCTCTAGCTTACCCTAGCTAGGGTTTACTACGTCCTAGCTAGGCCTTGCCAATTAATTGCCGTACTACTATTTCCTATATCTTAGCTATCCCTTATATGCTATTTCTTGTCTAACTATTACTATATACGCCATGCCTTCCCCCCCCTAGGGCCTATTAAAGGCGTAAGGGGGATTTATCCGTTTTAACTACTATAATACTAATAAGTGAGCGGGATATTATATATTTGGGTATCTTTTATGCCTAGGCCCTAGCTAGGCCCTTTTTAAGGGTCACCACTCCATTAAAAGAAGATAGGGAAAACCGTGGGTCGCAATCCAGGCTACTAGGTAGTATTTGGTAGAAAAAACGGCGAGTGACCGTATGCTCCGCGGGCGATCGCCCTGGGGGTTAGGAGGGGCCGTATATTTGCTTATTCGTCTACTTATTTATTTGCGATCGCCTATTCGTTAATATAAGAGGTCGTTAATGCTTTCTATTAGGGGTCGGGGGATGCTATTAAATGCCGTATATCTACGTTGGATTGTATAGGTGCCTTAATAGGAGAATAGCGTAGCTGAATTGTAGAGGGCCACAGTAGTGGTTTTTAAGATCTCACCATCTGAAAAATTTTCACCACCGCCTATAACGCTTACAACCACGACTACCAGGTCCTATCGCACGCTGTACGACGTCTCTGCGTTGGCTCTGAGTCTGAACTTCGAAGACCTAGGTTCGTAGCCGTCACCACGTACAGGTGCAGAGTCCGTTTTCGACGGCCACTATATAGATATATAGATATTTACTACTTAAAGCTATTGCAACACCTAGTAGGTGCTATAGTTAGGTCCTTCCTTAAAAATATCCTCCCTTGGCCTGGAGTGTCTCTGCTACTACTAGGGGGCAGAGCCTCATGCAGAGCCTCGTGTAGAGCCTTAGTAGAGCTTCGTGTAGAGCTTAATGTAGGGCTTCGTGTAGAGCTTTGTGTAGAGCTTCGTGCAGAACCTTAGCAGAGCTTCGTGTAGAGCTTCGTGTGGGGCTTCGTGCAGAGCTTCGTGCAGAGCTTTGTGCAGAGCTTTGTGCAAAGCCTCGTGCAGAGCTTCGTGTAAAGCTTTGTGCAGAGCTTTGTGCAGAGCTTCGTGTAGAGCTTCGTGCAAAGCCTTGTGCAGAGCTTCGTGCAAAGCTTCGTGTAGAGCTTCGTGCAGAGCTTCGTGTAGAGCCTCGTGCAGAGCTTCGTGCAGAGCTTCGTGCAGAGCTACGTGCAGGCGTATAGACGTGTAACTGTGCAGACGTGCAGACGTTCGTACGGGCGATTAATTGCAGAGACGTTTGTAGAGATGATTGTATGGGCGCTCGTACGGGCGTTCGTACGGGCAATTGTAGAACCTTCCTAGTATATTAGCGCTGCGTGTTAGTAGAGCTTTGGAGCTCTATATAGGGCTTCGAATAGAGCCTCGAGCAGAGCCTCGGGCAGAGCTTCGAGTAGAGCTTCGAGCAGGGCTTCGAGCAGAGCTTTGAGCAGAGCCCCGAGCAGAGCTTCGAGCAGAGCTTCGTGCGGAGCCTCGTGCGGAGCTTCGTGCAGAGCTTTTGCAGAGCTCCGTGCAGGTCTCCCCCTGAGCTTCGTTCCGCAGAGCTCTCGCAAAGCTCTACGCAGAGGGCTGGCGGCGTGGNCGTAAGCGTTCAGCGTTGGTGTTTACTGCGCGGCTCGGCGGTGCAGAGGTAGAATTNGGGCCTCTACGGCGACGNNTTCCTCTTAACGTCGCGCGCGTATAAGGAGCTGAAGATCTCATAGCTTTATAGAGTAGGCTTTTCTCTATAATTTGGTGTAATTTTTATATCAACAGGTATTGTGGGAGGGTAGATNAATTTCGTTAAAGTTAATNAGGTCTTCTNATATAAACCGTGTTTAGGTTTTCTACAAATCTCGCCAAAGGCCCTCAGACTAAGAAAACGATTACCGTCCTAAATCAGCTTAGCGGACGGTGCGGATATTCCTATATCCGCAATCGATTTCTTAGTCTGAGCTTCTGAGGTAAAAGCTAGCAAGCTAGCTTGCTTGTTACCAACTCTGTCTGCGGAACAAGGCTTTAGGGGAGCCGCGCACAGAGCTCTACCAAAGCTCTGCACGAAGCTCTGTATACGGAGGCTCTACACGAAGCTCTACGTATAGAGGCTCTGCACGAAGCTTTACGTACGGAGGCTCTACACGAAGCTCTGCACGAAGCTCTGCGTACGGANGCTCTGCGTATGGAGGCTCTGCACGAAGCTCTGCGTACGGAGACTCTGCGTATGGAGGCTCTGCACGAAGCTCTGCGTACGGAGACTCTGCGTATGGGGGCTCTGCATGAAGCTCTGCATATGGAGGCTCTGCACGAAGCTCTGCGTATGGAGGCTCTGCACGAAGCTCTGCGCATGGAGGCTCTGCACGAAGCTCTGCGCATGGAGGCTCTGCACGAAGCTCTGCGCATGGAGGCTCTGCACGAAGCTCTGCGTACGGAGGCTCTGCACGGGGCTCTGCGTATGGAGACTCTGCACGAAGCTCTACACGAAGCTCTGCANGAAGCTTTTATATAGAGCCTCCGTAGTAGAGCNGTNGTANGCAGAACCGTCGTACGCAGAGCCGTCGCGCAGAGCCTCTGCACGTAGAGATTCGTGTAGATCCTCGTATAAAGCCTTATATAAAGCTTTTATATACAGAGCCTCTATATAATATAATAATATTTAATTAAAAATATTTATAACTACTTAGCTAATAAATATTAATTTTATTATAGACATCTAGACCTCTCTAAGCTTTAAATAATTATATATTAAGAAATATAGCTAAGGCTATCTAAAGACTATCCAGATAGTCTCCGAATACTATTAGCTAATAGGTCTATTATCTAAGAGGCCTATCTAGNCTATCCTTTATAAGTCTATTAAAGATATACTTATAAAGAATAAACTATCCTATTTAGTTAGGCGGATAATAATCCTATCTAAGGATAGCCTAGATATAATATCTAGATAAGGCTTNGTATCTATAGAATTTTAACTATAAAACTAAATCTTTTATTTCTATTATATAACACTATAAATATAGCTAGCACTAGGCTTTATATAAAGCTATATATGTANAGCTTCTATATATAGAGTCTTTAATATAGAGCGTCGCATAG
Source organism: Cenococcum geophilum 1.58 (assembly GCF_001692895.1). NCBI lineage: Eukaryota > Fungi > Ascomycota > Dothideomycetes > Gloniales > Gloniaceae > Cenococcum > Cenococcum geophilum. Next base: position 1,866,324 of record NW_027137560.1, on the reverse strand, counting down.
AGCTCTATATGTAAAGCCTCTATATATATAGCCTTTATATATAGAGCGTTATATAGAGCGTCCTATAGAGCGTCTATATATAGAGTATTGTGCAGAGTGTTAGCGACTTAGTTAATTGAGACATAAGCACGGCAAAAGGGTCGCGCAAGCCTGTACGATTAGATTGTCTATAAATAAGAATCTAAAGCTAAAGAAAAGGAAAGGAAAGGATAAGTAGCAACGCGAGGAGTTATATATAATCCTCTAGTCACGTAAGAGTTACGTAAGCCCTGCGTCTACCATAGCTGCCGCTTTCTGCTAGTGCCGTAATATAGAGCGTTATATAGAGCGTCCTATAGAGCGTCTATATATAGAGTATTGTGCAGAGTGTTAGCGACTTAGTTAATTGAGACATAAGCACGGCAAAAGGGTCGCGCAAGCCTGTACGATTAGATTGTCTATAAATAAGAATCTAAAGCTAAAGAAAAGGAAAGGAAAGGATAAGTAGCAACGCGAGGAGTTATATATAATCCTCTAGTCACGTAAGAGTTACGTAAGCCCTGCGTCTACCATAGCTGCCGCTTTCTGCTAGTGCCGTAATATAGAGCGTTATATAGAGCGTTATCCCTTAACCCGTTAATTTGGGTCCTACGGTTATTAATAAGGGACTAGCTAATTAGAGAACTTGGTTTAATGCAAGTGCCCAATTAAATCTAGTAGTAAATTCTCTAAGGACCCTAACGTGTTAAGGGATAGTATATTAGTGCTACGTATTAGTAAAGCCTTAGAGATCTAAATAGGGCTTTAAGCAGAGCTTTATGGAGAGCTTTTGTAGAGCTTCGTGTAGAGCTTTATGTAGAGCCTCTACTATCTACTATAAAAGATCGGTAAAAATCGCTAAGCCGTAGCGGCGTGTATTGTCCTCTATTAAAACAATATACCCCCTATAGCCCTACTAATATAACTCTATATTTTATAAATAGAGTTTTATTCTATAGCTCTATTTTAGGGCTATAAAATAAGCTATTATTTATAAAATATAGAGCGTTATTAGTAGGGTTATAGGGGGTGCTTTGTAATGGCTTAAGGCTCTCCGCTGACTTATCCGGCCCCTCTATTCCTAGAAATAAGTACCCCCTATAACTCTACCAAAACGGCCTTAAATTATATAAATAAAGGCTTATTTTATAGCCCTAGAATAGAGCTATAAATTAGGCCTCTATTTATAAAATATAGAGTTATATTAGTGGGGCTATAGGTAGTATATTATTTGGATATTATCCGGATATTATCCGATATCCGGGCTATCCTCGGATAAGATTATTATCCGCCCGACCGGATAGGATAATCTATCCTCCGCAGGTCTGATTGATGTTCTGGTGTTTGCGCACGGGCCACAAATCGTGGTAGCGCCTCGACGGCGCATGGGATAGCTCCTCTCAACTTTGTTAAATCATTTAATCATGGATAAAAGGGTGCTCTACCAAAGCATGAGAGAAAAGCGTACACAGACGCAGTGACGTGTCTCCAATCAAAAGCTGCGCGCCTTGACCTTCCGGGAACTAAACATCAGTTCGATGACTTTTGTCAACCGATAAAATACGTCCAATTTAGCTCCGCCAAGAGGACCGGTCTTTTTGGGCCAATTGGCCGATCGACAACTCTAAAGCTGTTCATATCAATCAAACGAGAATCATTCATTATAGTCTAAGCCCCCATTTCACTCCTTTTTTTTTGGCTATATGCGCAAAACCTATAATCAAAAGCAATCACCGTTGATAATAGAATCTATTGCTTAGGCTATATTCCTTTCCTAGCATTGCTACTACGTTTGGACATATGAAACAGTGCTGAGAGAAGAGTGCGGATATGAAGGTTATCAGCCGTCAGTGGTTTTTTCAGCTGTTCAATCATTGCGAAAATGAATGAATAACATTTTCCTATTGGGGTCTCTACACGCGAGCCCCTCAGAACTCGCCTGTTTTTGATGGCTCGCCGTACAGTGTTAGCGGAAATAGCGTCTCTATCACGCACGGAAACGGCTCAAGTGATTGGACGAGCCACGGGTTAGGTGGAGAATGCGTGAAGGAGGGCCCTTTCGGTAACATGACCGTCAAGCTAGGCCCCGTTGGTGCACACAATATCACCGTGTTAGGGAAGCAGAAACTAGTGGCGCATTAGGAGAGGATGCTGGCACAGGCCTGCCGCCCGTTTTCCTAAACCCCGCCGCGCTGTCTCAAACGCGATATCAATCCATTTGAGACGCAGTCATGGACGACGTACGAGTAGATTTTAGACCTCCTCGTTAACTACGCCGACATCGAGATGTTCTGAATACCGTTGGCGGGTCTATTTTGCTACACTTATGAATTATAGCGCTCAATTATGGCCGAAAAGTGATATTTATATTACATAGCATCATGAAACTATCTTTAATCGAAAGTCACATCAATAATTCGATAAAAATAGAGCATTAAATTAGAATCTTAGTCAGCTCTTACTTGCAATTGAGCTGTGTTGGATTATTCCACGATACTGTTGCGAATATAGCCGGAACAGTCGTAAACGTCCTGTTGTCGCTGTTTGGAGGCGCCGTATTCTCAGATGATAGCATATGCCTAACAGCTGAGGTTACTATGCATGCTTGATAATATAAAGCTAAAACATGGCTTTATTGGATTTCATTATATTCTAAAGACTAGTGTACCAGTACAAATTGGGAAGATGAATATGGATATAAAGACATACCCAAAAATAAATTCCCATATATCACATAAGTAGTCAACCAACGCAAGGCTTTGGAATGCTAACCATCATCAAAATTCTTTAGCACCCACCCACACCACAGGATGCGGTGATAAGAGCACCCGACGAGCCCCAAATAAGGGCTAACTCTGGAATCAATGCCCCCGCCTGGAGTCCATCCTGTATAACTTTGCACATTGTGCAGTCCAGACCTAGAGATACTTGGCATGTAACGGCATATTTCAGATTGCCCACATGATTGCCGTTGGAACCATTGACGGGCTGGTTTACTGCATCGAATTGAATCCATTTGGGAATAGTAGTTGTAATCCTTAGTGCGTATTGCACGCATTCCTTCAGCTCATGCTCGAGGTCCCTATACTTTTACGCGGACGCTCTTGGTTGAGTTCTTGCCAACTCCACATTGGCGGCCGACAGCCTCAAGATGTGCTGTGTCAATTCACATTTGTGGCGTCCTCATGACCGTCAAAGCTGATGCTCCAAGCATCGGTGAGCTGAGCCGGGGCATTTTTGAAGTAGGGCCACATCATGTCGATTTTCTTGAAGATGGCGTTGGGTTCGGAGTCGCTGTCAATGTCTTCCGTTTCTGACGTTTTTTGTATGTAAAACAGCAGGCTCGGCGCTTTTTAGTTAATGCCGACCATATAGTAGGAAAATCAATAAACAACTTTCTCAAAACCCGGTAAATTCTGCATTCGGCTAAGCTGAACTGTCCTCTCTACCTACGACAACCCTTACTCGTGATCCCGAATCTTCCTAATAGTGGCTGGAGCAGCAATGAATAAAGATGCAGTGAGCAAAGCCCAACAGGTCACCAACTCATTCACGGAAGATATACCCAATGTATTGACACGGAAACTAACCGCTCCCCCTGCTGATTGTATGCCTTTGTAGAAGCCGGCAAAGTTAGCGAGCTTACGGCTATCGTTCGTCAAGGCACCAATAAACCTAGAGTAGACTTTAGCCGAAGTCATCATAATATGAGGTTGCTGCGGATCTTACCAGTAAAGACAGGTCTGCCATGCAGCTGCAAAAAGACCAAAAGAGAGGTAAAGAATCATTGGGCCCACATAGCCAGAGTCGGAGAAATCTTTCTTGACAGAACCTCCAATAATACTTGTTGTTGACTCGGATTCTTTCTTTTGCCATACATATGCTCCACTCCATACTACGAACGTGAGAATGAGCAAGACTCCCATAGCAATCTTTGCTCGTAAAGAGCGACGTACACGGGCCGAGTCTAGTGCATATCCCGCAAGATAAGCACCTGCGATCTCAGAAAGCCAGTACAAGGTGTTATTCAAAGATCTTGTACGGATAGTGAACGTTTCAAGATTGAATGTGTTGAATTGATATGGGTAGAAGAAATTCGATGCAAAGAACATGGGAAAAAAGAGTAGAATATAAGAGTCGTGCTTGAGTGTTTCCAGTAGCCCTATCAGCTCACTTTTCCAAGTAAGGGTCTGCGGAAGGACAACTCGCGAGCCGTCGGCTCTTTCAACCTGTCTGGCTTCGCAAAGTAGTAGCGCTAGAATGGTTCCAAGGAGCGAAAGAGCAATGAGGACATAAAAGGTAATGTCGCCAACGTCGTTAGCTTCAGAATGAATGTTCTGGACGAGTGCAATCTTTTATAATAGGCAGGATTAACTATAAACCCATAGATACTACAATCGCAGATGACTTACTATACTGCCTATCACAGCTCCCATATTATATATCATCCAAGACCAGGAGATATATTTTCCTTTGGACTCCTCGGTAGGATAAGAAATCATTACCATTCCTTGAGCTGCCCAGAAGAGGCCAGCACACAGTCCCAACTGTAGCCCGGCGAACAGCAGAAATCCTGAGTTCTGGGTATGCTTGTAGCAGAGCAAACTTGAGGAGTAAAGGGAGTACCCAAGCCCACCAAGACTTAGTGTGGCTCTGACCCCTAATTTGTTAGTGGCAATACCAGCAAAAAAGCCAGCCACAGAGAAAGTGCTGTAGAGTGCCACATTTGCGTTATTTGCCGGTTCCGCTTGCACCAGTCCTCCACCACCAAGACCGTTCAGAGCGTTCCACATTCCAGGGCAGAGGAAACTAATAAAGGCGACCAAAGCAAGTTGAACAGGTGGAGATGCATAAGCGGGTAAGAGGACTTTCCCAACCTTGCGTCTCCTAGTCACCCAAGAATTTTGGGTCGAAGAGTGCGTTGCATGATTTACGGCCCTGCGCTCGCTCCAACTTCCTTCTGCTTGAGATTTGGAACTTTCATGGATTGCCGGCTCGGGATCCTGATCCGTGCGAATATCCATAATGAATTGTTTCCTTCACACAGTGAGGGGGAATGATGGAGAGCAGAAGAGGGTTGGGAGAGGAGGACCGAAGGGGTTGACTCTTTGGGAGATAGTAATGTCGGCTTGGTATTTATTGAGGTTATTGCATAGCGAATTGTTGGTGCTTTGTGGGCTGGCTTAATTCGATTTTCGCCACTTTCCCCGAAACTACAGCTCCGGTCCGGGCAATCTGATGACGTGGCAAATCCCTGCCATTTGGAATAAACGTCCGATACTGGGCTGTTACGGAAGGAATCAAATGTAAAGGTTGGAGTTGCACGCTGATACCACCTTGTCATGTTACCCTATTGTAGCACGAATCTCTCAAATAGGCTTAGAGTGCCTTGGCGTAGCCACCCTTTTCACCTCTGAATCAGTATATGTAGTTGCTACAGACTACGCACACGGTGAGTGAACTACTGTCATCTTGCTTCGCCGCATGTGCTTCAACGTATGAGCATGATTTGTGGGGAATTTTCTGCAAGATTTTGGGTACTCAAGTCCAGGGTTGTTTTGGATAAATCTTATCGCGATAAGTCTTGGCATACCCCAAATAAATTTTCAGTCGCCTTCTTCTTCTTTATTATCGTATAAAATATAACTTTAGAAGTGGAATCAGAAGCTCTCGACTCTATTAATACCTCTAAATCAAAAAATATAAGAGGTTGCTTAGCTCTTTTAACATAGGAGCATACCCGTCTATTAGGTAGTAATAAGCCCGTATAAAATAAAAAAGCCTATCTTTTATTCTATTATAAACACTATACAGAGTTATATGCTATATAGTTAACTTCCAACTTCCGAAACTACTTAGCGTTAAAGTATAGCATTATGGTTAAGCCTAAAACTAGTTATATAAAAGAAGCAATATAGGATTAATTAAAAAACCTTTACCTTAAAGCGTTATCTTAAAATAAAATAGAAGAGCTAGATTTAAAAGTACTCTAAGTAGTCCTAAATAAAGAAGTTATTAATAAGGCCCTTATTACATTAATTATCGTATAAAACTTACTATTTTAGATAGTTAAGTGGCTAGAGTTCCATGTTCTTCTATAGTCGATCAATTCTAAAGTAGACGGCTATATAACTATAGCCTATTTAATAGTTAGTAAAAAGATTTATAACTTATAGCTATTGTAAAAGGATATTATACAAAAGAGGCTATAGTCTACACTAATAAGTATTTATCTCTTTGTCAATATCTAGACTTCTCTAAATAATTACCTTCTCCTTGCAATTTGCGGCCATTTTATAAATAGTTAGGAAAAGCTTATAAACGCTCTCCTCGGCCTCCGTATAGTAGCCTCCTATAGTGGGGATAAGTAATAAAATACTCTCCTTTTAGTGCTTAAGGACTATGGGATTATATAAAAGCTAAGTGCCGTTATATCCGATAACTATACCGCAAATAATAAGCTCTATTGTATAATAAGCAACTAGCTTCTTTAGGAAGAAGGAATTAAATAAAATTCCGTCTACTAACGGATCTGCTATTAGGGTTATATTCTTAACCTTGCCGTATAGGCTTTCCTCTTTAAAAACTTAATTAGTTTTAATAATATTAAGTTGTATAAAGAAGATAAGGTAAAAGAAAAAGAGTTAAATCTAAAAGAGGAGAAAGAGAAAAGTAATACTGTTACGGACGCTTTAAGTACGATGTTACAACTACTTGGAGAAAAGTTAGAAAAAGCTAGTTAGTTAATTTAGGCACGGTCCAGGATAGATCCGGTAGAGCTATATAACAAGGAATAGTAACCAAGGTCATATAACATAATCTATATAATCTGCGTAATCTACGTAATCTGCGACAGAGTAGATAGAGTATATATTTATTACGTATAAGAAGGATTTTATAGGAGTACGGTTATGTATTTAAGGACCCTTAGTTCCTACCTAGATAGTTCCTTCCTTATAATAATTCTCAGAATACAATTAGAGTTAATCTATTGGGCAACTACTCCACTAGTTATTATTACGTTATTAACTTTCTATACTTACATTTCCTATACACCTAGCCTAATAGCGAGCCTATTATAGTTCCTACTACAAGATTCCGTTATATAATCACTACTATAGTTACGGTATTAATACGGAAGAGTTAAACAATATGCTACTAAAAGCAGCCACTATAACGCTATTAACGGCGGCAACTACTTTAAGGTTAGGTAATACTAGTATAGCAGATACTAACTTATAGCAACCTGTAATGGTCGGATAACTATAAAAGATAGTTAACTAGTTAACGGAAAATAACGCAGTACTTAAAACTAGGATTAACGGGATAGGAGCAGCAAAGGTTAAGTTACTATTAATTAAAAGATTCTTAGGAGAGAGATTGAAGCTTAAAGGATTCCTTATATAAATGCACTTTAAGGTAGCATAAGAGGGAGCTAAGCTAGCAATACCTATAGATCAAATAGCGTACGCAGGATTTTTCTTAATAGGAAGAGCACTTAAATAGTTTAAGCTTTACCTTACGGAAATCCAGGCAAATGGAATAATAACAATAAACTAGGAAGTATGGTTTATATTCTTAAGCTAGAATGGATTTATAAAACGACTTATATAAATATTCGGAGACCTAGAGGCAGTAACTATAGCAGAAAGAAAACTCTAAGATATTATGTAATGAACCTTAGCAATTAAATACATAACGTAGTTTTAGACGTTAGTAATATAAGTTAAGTAGAATAATAGGGCGCTTATGGCATAGTATAAATAAGGACTTAAGGCTAAAGTCTAGAACGTAATTATTCTAATAGAAGATGCGAATACCCTAAGGGAATTAATAGATTAGGCGATTAAGATTAATAATTAAATCTACTAAAGGGAACAGACCAAAAGAGGTTAGGATAAAGTTCTATAGTTATATAAGGCGCAAAGTACGCAATAACTAAAGCCAAGTTAAAAACTATAGTATGGCGCAGAGCTAATAGACCTAAGTGGTACTAAAGAAGCCTATAAGAGATGGAGTAAACAACTATAGAAACTTAGAGGTTAAGGATCTAGTAATTACAGGACCAAGGAGCAGAGGCTAAACTAGGGATTTTAGCAGTAGAAGACGTTTAGGCGGACTCTATAGCAAAGTTAATAGTTTAAAGATGGAGCTTATATAAATTGCGGAAAACAAGATTACTTTGTAAGGGATTGTAAAGATGGTTAGAGTTACTATATAATAAAGGGAACTAGACTAATAGCAGACAACACACACGTATAAAGGGATAATAGTGTACTATAAGGAACAAAGGAATGTTTAATTAGAAGTTTTACGTTTTGTTATAATAACGCATACCAAATTTATAAAGACGCTAAGTATAGCGCAAGCTATTGGCTATAGGAGCCAAAATCTACATAGTATAGAGGAACTAATAAACTAGTTTGCAGATCGGATATTAAGGATAATAAATTCGACGTAGGCAAGATATTTTGTAATAATAAGGTAATAAGGGCGGTTTACTAGGAACACGCAGCTATTAGAGATATTATACTAAAGGTAGAGGATAATTCCACTATAGAATAGGGAACATTAGTAAGGATCAAGACCCTACTAGATATAATATCTATCGCTTTATAAGACGCAAGAGAAATAGGATAGCAAACCACTTCGGCACTTAATAAATCCAAAAGGCCAAAGGCTTAAGATTCTTAAGATAAGATAAGGCAAGCTTAAGGGCCTATAACGGATAATAACTAATAGAGTAGAGTAATAGCTTAGTTTAAAGATATATAAATAAGCTCGGGACAGAATTTCCCATAGGTATAAGACTCTTAAGATAAGATAAGTAAGATTTAAGACTCTTAAAATGAGATAAGGACACTAAGTAAGCCTAGTTAAACTAAGGCTAGAGCTAAGCTTAAGTTAAAAGCAAGCTTAGGATTAGAGAATCTAAGAGACTAAGAATTTAAAGTATAAATTAGGACACCTATAAGTAAGAGACAAGGAGCTTCTTTATAGATTAGAGAATCTGTAATATAAACAGCAGTTAGACTAGGAGATAGATATATAGACCTAGAGGACTTACTAGGGGAACACAGCGTTTAGCCTAAAGATTAAAAAGTTAATACCAAGATTAAGAAGTAAGAAGACTTTAAGGATTAGTCTATAAGACGCAAACCAAGAAACTATAGAAGAGTTTAGGCAAAGAATTATCATATAGCAAGAACAGAAACTAGATAAGAGATTTAGTATATTAGGACGTATAAGGGATAGAGCGCTAGTATAAAGAATTACTAATAGGCCTAGGGCAGGCATACTAAGAGCTAAGTAGCTTACTAAACTAGAATAAGAAGAGGATCTAGGGATTCTAACTAGGTTCGAAGAACGACATATAAAAGGCTGTTACGACGCAGTAATAAGAAGATACTTCCTTACGGATAAGCCGTATATACTCCAGCAGCTATATTAAAAGTGGTATAGACAGCGACACAATAATAAGTAGGAAGATTTCTATATATAGATGGATAAGAAAGTTATTTAGGACCACCTAGTTACAGAAAAGGCTATAACTTATATTAAAGGAGCCTTAATTATAACGTTAAAAGATCTAGAAGAACGATTAGAGGACTAAAGAAGCGAGAGACGCATCTTAGTACCTGCGAATAAAGCTATAACGTTTAGATTAGCACGGTAAAGGTTTAAACTTAGGGATAAAGACAAACTAAGAGTTGACCTAAAGCACCTAGCACACTATACGCTATTATAGATTGTATATATAGACGATATATATAACATATATAAGAATCCAAAGGAAAAGAATCGGAAATACCCTACGAGGATATATTAGATGTAGGATAAGTAATAATACAGAAATGCTAAGTATATACACGGCTGGCATCCAGCAGAAGTCTAAAAGGAAGGAGATTTAATACTTTAACTAGGAAAATTCCTTATAGAAGAATACTTAGACGGATAATAGTAGTGGGAATACCTAGAGAATACGTGTCTATAGTATATTAAAGACAAAAAGCGAATTAGGTATTAGCCGAAGAATGAGCCATGGGCGTAAGGATTAAGCAGCTAATAGTTAGGAAAAGTAGAGGCCTATAGGACTAGAGGGAACCAATAGTAGAGCCTTAGACCCTTAAAGGAATTTAAGGACAACACCTAAATTTACGAGTTAAATAGTAAGATTAGTAGTTTAAGGCACTAATAGATAGTGGAGCAATAAGGAACCACATCTCGCTAATAGTAGTTAAAAGAATGGGGTTACTATATAGAAAGAAGGAGCATCCTTACCTATTAGTTACGATTTTAGGAGATCCAATAACCTATAAAGGAGGGATTATTAATCTTAAAATAGGACCTATTGAGTTAACTATTAAAGAGAGATAAATTAAGATGTCTTTTAATATATTACTATTAGGGAATAATAAGGCAGTACTAGGAATGCCTTAGTTATAGGAATATAACCTAAAGATTAATTGGATTACAGGTTAGGTTAATATTAGGGATACTTAACGCCGTAAAATACGATAATAAGCTAAGTTGATATAGTACTAAGTAGGAGCAATATATAAAAAGACTGAGCGAGGCTTAAGTTATATACTAGTAAGATACCATAAGTACAGTAAGAAACTATAGTTACTAGAAAGTGAAAAGCTATTAAAGTATATAGTATAGGACTATAAGATAGAATTAGAACTAGGAATAAGTCTAAAGTTCTTTCCAATCTATAAGCTTACTAAAGAAGAAGGTAGAGTATTAAAAGAGTTTATCTAGGAAAACCTATAAAAGGGATATATTAGACTATCGCAGTTATCGGCAGGTTATCCAGTACTATTTATACTAAAGAAAAATAGCAAACTAAGGCTGTGTATCAACTATAGATAGTTAAACAGCATTACCAGGAAGGATAGGTATCTTTTACCCTTAATTAGCAAAATCTAAGACAGGATAGGCAACGCGTAAATCTTTACGAAGATAGATCTAAGATAGGCGTACTATTAGATTAGGATTAAGGAAGGCAACGAATAAAAGGCAGCCTTTAGGTTAAAGGAAGGACTATATAAACTATTAGTTATATAATTTAGGCTTATAAACGCACTAGTAACGTTCTAAAAGCGTATTAATAATATATTAGGAAAACACTTAGATAAATTCGTTATAGTATATCTTAATATTATTATTATCTACTTAATAACTAAGGAAGAATACAAAGGACACGTTAAATGGGTTTTAAGGAGACTATAAGAAGAATAGATGTTAGTAGTAATTAAGAAATATAAGTTCTTTACCAGGAAGACCGATTTTATTAGATTTATTATTAAACTAGGCTAACTTAGTATAGATCTAAAGAAGATTAAGGCTATAGTAAATTAGTAAGTGTCACAGTGCTATAATGCTAATAGGCTAAATAACTACATTATGGTATAAAGAGGAGGAGGAGGTAAAAGGGGGTATTATATATAAATAGTAGTGGCAGCCGCCAAGGCGCTAGTAGTAGGCTAGCTAATAATAGGAAATAGTACACGACAGTATAAGATAGTATAAGATAGTACGAGACAGTACAGTGCCATAATAGTACTCCCCTCCCTAGAAGGTTTGGTCCCTAAACCAAATAAGTAACCTATTTTTATTATAAAGATATTACTTCCGCTTACCGCCCTTAACTAAGCTAATAGCGATTTTCCATACCGGGCATAGAAAATCTTAATTGGTTAGTTTAAAAGATAAAATTAGTAGAACTCTATACTACCGCTATATAGCGCTTCTTAGCAAAAAACTAACTAATTAAATAACTTTAACCGGCGGTCGAAGTTCCATAAGATCTTAACCACTATAAATTATCTTTGTGGTCGGCCACGGCCTTAGTATAGCTCTCCTTTATCTCGTGCCTAGTCTAGGGGTCCTAGCTTCTTAGGGTATTATTTATAAAACTTTAATAGTACGCACTCGTACCCTTTTAGGGATTTCTCAGGTTCCTAGGTTTTCTTATTATAATATTTCCATTTAATACAGTATATTAAGCTATACTTGTCTATTTATTTATTATATACATTAAGGATCTTTTTAAATTCCCACTTATCCATAATATTGCCGTTGTTATCCCTTTCAGCTATCCTACCTATAATATTATAATGTTCCTCTTTATTAATGCGTGCTTAACCAGAGATCTCTTTAAGGAACTAGAGGCAGACTTTTAAAGTATAAAAAGACTTATTAATACGGATATAGTCCAGGAGGTTAACTATAACTACTCCTTTATAAGCAGCTAGGACGGGCCAGGGTCCGTCCTAGTTATTATTCCACTTCCTCTTAGGCCAGTTAGTCTTTATATTTTTAAGGCTAACTATAACTATATTATCCTTTTTAAATATTATACCTTCGTCTCGTTTTATATTAGCGTTATCTTTATATCATCGCTAGAAGATATAAGCTAGGGCTTTAAGCTAGGTTAAGATACGCTTAAAGCGGTTAGCAATAGTATTAGCTTATAGGTACTCCTTCTTTATATATATAGACAGGGCTAATGGCTAGGGGCCTACTAGTTTAACGCCTAGACGTAGGTTATAGCCATAGTTAGTAAAGAACGGTAAGATTCCTATAGTCTTATTAACCTAGTTATTTATAGCAAACTTAGTAAGGGGGAGCTAATCTACCTAGTCGTCTTAGGTAAAGCTTACAAAGGCGCATAGGTACTTATTTATTGCTGTATTAATAATCTCGGTTTAACTATCCATTTTAGGGTGCCATGCGGAGCTAGGGCTTAAGGTTACCTTTAGGCGCTAGTTTAGGCGACGCTAGAAGTTAAAAACGAATAAAGAGCCTCTATTAAAAATAATGGTATTTAGAGCGCCGTATAACTTATAGATAGTATAGATAAATGCTTTAATAAGCTCCTTAGTATCTAGGCTAGTAATAGGAATAAAGTATCTTATCTTTATTAGGCGGTTAACAACAATAAAGATATATCTATATATTTTACCGTTATAAAGGCATTTAGGTAAGTCAACAACATAGTTAATAGAGATATCGGTTTATAGGCGGACTGGTAGTTCTAATAGTTTTAAAAAACTAGGCGGTGCTAAGTATAGGGTCTTTATACGGAAGCAGAGAGCGCAGTCTTTTATAAAGGTAGCCGTAAACTATAAAATACCTAGCCACTAATACGTTTAATTAAGGAGGTCTAGTGTCTTAACGCGGCCCAAGTAACCTATAGGGCCCGAATTGTATATACAGTGTATAACCTCTAGTTAGAGTTTAGGTGAATTAGGGATAAATACTTAATTCCTATAGTAGATTAGGCCATTAACAATTAAACATTCGGATTTATTATAGCGGAGCAGCTTCCTAATCTGCTTAGGCCAATAGCGTACTTTACAGTCTCCCTATTTATATAGCGTAGCTAATATATTCCTAGTGAGTTCGTTTTCTTTATAGGCATTCTTAATAAGCTCCTTAAAGGGTTTTTTCTTAGGCTTTAGGTCCATTACTACGATAAAGTCTTTAATGCTCTAGTTTTAGGATTTGCTTAGTAGTTCTTCTAGAATAGTAGGGTCGACTTTCTTTAGTAGTAAAACAACGCGGTCTCGGTATCATAGACGTTCGTTATTAGTATTAGTAGGTATAACACTTAGGAGGCGGCTAAGAGCGTCCGGAATTGTAGCTTTAGTACTAGGCCTATAGGTAATAATAAAGTTAAATTAGGAAAGGAACTTAGCCTAGCGAACTTAACACTAGTTTAGTTATTTTGTTATTATAAAGGTCTAGAGGTTCTTATAGTCCGTAATAATTTTAAACAGCTGCTTAGTTCCTTATAGTTTAGGACGCTATTCTTTTAGTGCCTTAATAATTGCCAGGAGCTCCTTATTATATATTTTATAGTTATATTTAGGGGCTAAGTGTTTAGTAGAGAAGAATGTAACTAGCTTAAGCTTATTACTTTTATTAGCTTAATAGAGCACTCTACCTAAAGCCTAGTTTGAGGCGTCTGTCTCTACTATAGTCTTCTTTATATAGTCGTAATACGCTAGGACCGGTACTGTAGTAAACGCTATTTTTAGGGTTTAAAATACCTATACTTAATCAGGGCCCTATAGCCAGCTAATACTCTTTTTTAATAGCCTAGTTATGGGCTTAACTACCTTAGAATAGCCTTAAATAAATTATTAGTAGAAGTTCGCGAAGCTAAGAAATTACTATAGTTCCTTAACTAATATTAGGTCCTTCTATTCCTATAAGGCCTACACCTTCTTAGGGTCTATAGTTATGCCGTTAGTTAAAATAATTAAGCCAAGATATTTTATTTTAGTAGCATAAAACTTAGACTTATTAATATTAATCTAGAGTCTAGTATTACTAAGTCTCTAGATAATTTCATTTACGTATTTTATATACTCGGCGCGTGTTTTTAAAAAGATAAGGACATTATTAAGATACGCAGTATAGTAGTTATTAAGGGCGTTATATAAAATATAGTTAATATAGTTTTAAAATATAGCGGGCGCGTTATAGAGACTAAATAGTGTAACTAGCATCTTATAGAGTCCAAACTGGGTAATAAATACTATAAGCCACTTATGGCCTTCCGCGATCCGGATCTAGTTAAACGCAGTAATTATGTTAAGCTTAGTAAAGTACTTAGTACTATAGAGTGCGTTAAGTGTCTCATAGACTAGTAGCAGTAGGTATTAGTTCTTAATAGTAACTATATTTAGGCCTTAGTAGTTATAGTAGATTTATACACCGCCACCAGGTTTCGCTATAAGAAGGAGTAGTATAGTGGCTAGTAAGGTTAATTCGCGGATAAAACCCTTATCCAGTATCTTATTAATCCACTTCTTTACATAGCTAAGTTTAGCGGGTAAAAGTAGTCTGTTTTTATAATATAGGGCCTATTTTCCTAGTATAATCTTAATTTTATAGTCCCATAGTTAGTAAAGGGGTAGCTTATCTACGTTTTTAGGGAGGAAGTGTTTAATATATTCGTAAAGCTTTTTTAGTAAGCGTTATAAAATATCCTTATAGGTTAATCCTAGTTTGCCTTTTAGGAATTTCTTAACATTAATATTAACTATCTTCCGGCGTAGAAACTTGGACTTAGTTTTTAGGTTTATCTTAAGGAAGTTATAAAAATAAAGGGGTAGCGCTTTACGGGCTTCCTCCATTATATAGTCGCCTTCTATTAGCTAGCAGAAAGACCTTTCTAATAGGTTCGGTACTTTTATTAAGCCTATAGGTAGCTCCTTAAGCAGCTATTAGTATTCTTCTTATTTTACTAGTTCTACTAGCTCCGCTATATAGATCCTTATTACCTTTACGCCTTTTTATTTATAAAACTAGGTAAAATTAATAATATAAGTGCATTTAATGTCGTCTAGGTTAGGGCGTGTCTAGTTCTCCAGTATTACGGCTAGGCTAGTATAGCTTAGTTAGCCTAGGGGGGCGGAAACAAGGCGGCGGCCTTATACGGTACGCGCGGGAGATAGATATAAGGTTAGGCGTTACGGGGGGAAGGTCTTAATTACTCTGGTTTCAGTCTTAGCTATAACGCCCTTAGCTATTATACGTGCGGTTATATATACATACGGTAAATAACTTAAAGTTAGGTATTTTATTAGCTAACCTAAGTTAAGCGGGTATATGCGGGGGACTTATAGTTCTGGCGGTATTTATTTTTTTAAAAATAGGGCAGTAGTCCAGTCTTCTAGAATCTCTACTTTATTTACTACGTATATTAGCTTACTAATATTAGGCACCTCTTTTACTATCGGCTAATAGTATCTAAGCGTTAGTTATGCAATACGTCTACATAGTGCTACTTGGTTACAGTTAGGAATATACTATAAAAGATAATTATAGGTATAGTAATTGGAGTTAAACTTAAGCTCTAAAGTAGGGAAGTCTAGTTTTAGGTTATGCTTTTTAAGCTAGGGTATTTTAAGAATTACTAGTATTAAGGGTAATAACTTTATAATATAGAAGAGTATAGATTCTATATAGTAGCCGATTATTATTCTTACTATAAAGTAGTAGGTAATAAAGCTAGATAGGAGTCTATTAGTAAGGTGGAGTGGTTTTAAAACTAGAAATCTTTTTATTATAATATTATGCTTTTTTATAAGCAAGTCTTTGTCTACAAACGCTAGTGCTATACTACTACTGTTAATAAGGCTTACTATTTCAATAAAGACTTATAGGAGTAGGTTGCGTAGTAAGGAAAGGTAGGTCTAAATAAGGATAGCATTTCTATTATTATTTATTATTCTAAGGTTAAGTAGCAGCTGGCTTAAAATAAGGTCTAACTAATCTAGTAGCATAGATCTAATCCTTTTATCCTCCTCCCTATATAGTTCTAGCCCTTAGAGGTAACTTAGTCTAAGGGTTAATCTTTTAATAACTAGATTATAGGGCTTAGCTAATAACTATAGTCTTAGCTAGTATATCCTAATATATTAGTCTCCGACGGTATATATATACTAGGGGGTACTTTGCCAAAAATATAGCCGGTCTTACAATTAGTAGCAGCACGAAGTACTTATCCGTAGTTTATATACGGGACTATTAGCTAGGGCTATATTAGGGAAGGAAATTGTAGGGGTAGGTCTCTATATCTAAACCCACGTCCCTATCCATAGTTGTTACTTTAATTACTAATCCCTCTACTAAAGAATCCTCTATAGCTAGAAAGGGGTTAGCGCGGTAGCATTAAAAGGGGATTTAGGTTTATTTTAGGGTTATAAGCATCTTTCTAATAGCTAGGTTAACTATATACCAGGCAGAGTCTATTATCTATATAATATCTTTAGACGTTATTAGGGAGGCTACTACTACTGCCGCTAAATTTAATAGCGTTAAGGTCTATTAGGTTATTCTATAGTGCTAGTGCTAAGATATTATTATTAGGTAGTGTAGGTTAATAGCCGCTAGCGGTACTTAGCTTAGCAGTATTTAGCTTAGTATAGTAGGCGTAGTTCTATAGGTTATAGACAAACACATCTATTTACTTACTCCAGCCCTTATAGTTAGCATTATTAATTTTACGGCTAAGGGTAAGAGCTAAGTCCTTTATCTTAGACGAAATATTCTTTCTAAGTAGATCTACCTTTTATTCCTCGGTCTTGTTTACTTTAATTATTAACTTATTAAGCTCTGCTTTCTAAAACTAGTAATTATGCTCGCCTTAGCTTAAGATATCTAATTTATTCTTAGCCGCTTGAGTTATATCTATAGTCTTATAGTGCTTCTTTATATACGCAAATATAGACTTTTAGTTAGAGAAGGCCCATTTACTTAGGTTATTTAGGTATATACGTAGCATATTAAGGCCATACTTAACATAGTTATAAGCCTTATCTGTTAGCATGTCTAATATATAAAGGACTTCATCTATTAGGGTTTTAAAGCACTTTACATCTCTATAAAAAACGCCTTAGATCTTTATTTCCTATATTTTAAATTTTTCTTACTTTTTAGTTAGCGATCCCTTACTATTAAATAGGGTAAGGTCTTTTACTTCACGCTTTTTTCTATAGGGCTTAGCTAGGGGAAGAGAGCTAGTAGCGGTGTTCTTATCGGCAATAGTTTAGGTAAGTGTAGTAATTTAAGAGCTTAGGCTTTATATAGTCTTAGTATATGCCAAAGCTTACTGTTTATATTACTTTATACATAGTTTAAGTATCTTAAGGGAGTTAATTCTATACTAAGCTTCTTTAAGTTAGGACTTTACAGTCCGGCCTTTATTATAGACTATTTAGAGACCGCTCTTAACGCTAGTTAAAAAGGTTATATATATAGAGAGGTACTAAAATATTCCTACTATATTAAGGTCCTTAGGGTACTCTAGACTACTCCTAATTATCCAGGCAATATTAGTATAGGAGGTGTCAAAGAGGCGGGCAAGTGCTTTACGTATATTCGCCAACGGGGTATTCTAATTACCTATTTTAGGGGATCTAAACAGGGTAATTAAAATTTATAAGGCTAGCTATAATGCTAAGATTATCTAGGACAATACTAAGATTATCTAGGACTATAGTACGGTGTTATTAGTCGCGTCGGGTCGCAATTATACTAGGAAAATGGAGACAGTGGACTAGGAAGAATAAAGATCGCAATAGGGCGTAAGAGGAGATACCACAAACTATTATAGTGCTATAATGCTAATAGGCTAAATAACTACATTATAGTATAAAGAGGAGGAGGAGGTAAAAGGGGGTATTGTATATAAATAGTAGTGGCAGCCGCTAAGGCGCTAGTAGTGGGCCAGCTAACAGTAGGAAATAGTACAAGACAGTACGAGACAGTATAAGACAGTACGAGACAGTACAGTGCCGTAACAGTAAGAACTAGAGAACGTTACGCAGTTAAGATTATTCTTAGGGTTTTATAATTACTGCAGAAGGTTTATAGCGCAATAGTTAAAGGATATTAAGCTATTTACGCAATTAATAAAGAAAGAAGAACTATGGGCGTGGGGAGAGGAATAAAGGGAACTCTTTAAATAAGTAAAAGAGTTATTTACCTAGGAGCCAGTTCTTAAGATCTATTAACTAGGTCTAAAGACGGTTATAGAGATAAATATATTAGACTATATACTAGGGGCGTGCTTTATATAGAAATATTAAAATAGATAGCACCTAGTAGCATACTATAGTCGGAAGATAATACTACTAGAGTTAAACTATAACATTTATAATAAGGAGTTATTAGGTATAGTTACAGTATTAAAGGAATAGAGAGCGTTCTTATAAGGCATAGAGAAACTATTTATAGTTAAGACGGATTATAAAAACCTAACAGGATTCCTAATAATAAAGGAACTTAACTAAAGACAGGTTAGATGGGCAGAGATACTTATAGAATACCATTTTAAGATTTAGTATACTAAGGGTACAGATAATATACGAGTAGATGCTCTAAGTTAAAAAGCTAAACTATAAAACGATAAGAAGCCATTAGGGGCTTTACTGTGAAAAGATATAGACGGATTAATTAGGTATAATTATCCAAAGATTATAGCGACTTAGGAGGAACTAGATAGAGTTTACGAGTTACTAGAGAGCTTTTAGGTATAAAGAATTCTAGAAGCACAGCTAGAAGATCTATAGACGGATATATATAAAAACCGAGAATCTAAGTATATCCTAAGAAGCATAGCAGAGCAATTTATAGAGGAATTTTATAAGGGATTAACTTAAGGACACAATGGAGCCACGGGCTTAGTGTTAAGACTTTAAAAGGAGTATATTATTAATAGAATCTAGAGCTTAACGCGAAAAGTTATAAAGGAATATCTAGATTGCTAAAGGAATAAACTAATAAGGTATAAGCTATACAGAGGGCTATAACCTATTAAAATACTAAAGAGACCATAGGGGGTTATATTATAGGACTTTATTATTAAGTTACTAAAGTTAAGAGATCCTATTACCGGATAAGATTATAATACAATCTTAGTAATAATAGATAAGCTTATAAAGTAGGGATACTTTATAGCATGCACAGAAGAAATATTAGCAGAAGATATCGCTAGAATCTATATTAAGGAAGTATTTATAAAACACAGAGCACTAAGTAAAATTATATTAGATAGAGATCTAAGATTTATAGCAGTATTCTAGGAGGTATTTTTAGCAGAGTAAGGAGTTCAAGTAGTAACTTTTACCGCATATTATCCGCAGATAGACAGTTAAATAGAAAGATTAAATTAGACACTAGAGCAGTATCTAAGACATTATATCAACCATATATAAAACAATTAGGTATTACTATTACTAGTTATATAGTTTGTATATAATGCAACGCTATAGGAAGGTATAGGCATATTACCATTTAAGGCAAATTACGGATATAAGCTAAAAATATTGTTGTTACTATAGTAAGTAAAGAAGATAAGTAGTGCAGCCAAAGAAAGAATAAAGACGTTAATAAATCTTTATATAGACCTTATAGAATTAGTAAAGAAAGTATAAGAGAGAATAAAAAAGTATTATAATAATAAGAGATCTAAGGGACTAAATCTTAAGGAGGGAGATAAAGTATGGCTACTATATAAAAATTTTAAAAGTCGACAACTAAGTAAGAAGTTAGACTACATTAGACTAGGACCTTTTAAAATTACGTAAAGGATTTCACTAGTTACATTTAAGTTAAACCTACTAGCTAAAATAAAAATCTACCCTATATAGCATATTGCAATACTAGAGCTAGCATATAGGAATATTAAGCCACTAATTTATAAAGTAGACACGTATAGAGGATAGGAAGAAGATAAATAGCAAGTTTTAAAGATCGTTAGTTATAAGGACATTAACAATAAAATAATAATAATAATTCATTACTTAACGTCCAATTTGGATCCCTATTAGGCCCACGCGGACTACTTCTTATTTACATATAGGGAGAAAACTCAACTTAAGAAAGACTTAACTTAAGAAAACCCTGTAATCTATCTCCCTGCCTTTTAGGACTCGCCTATAAAGCGCCTGCAAGGCGCCTACAAGTTACCTATAGTGCTCTTACTACCTTACTTTTTAACCTTCTTAGGAACCACTACTACCGTAACTAGCCTATAAACGCGCTAGTATTGTATACTTTACTCTGCTACTATAGAGTCATTAAGGGGCGCCTATTGCTTACCCCCCCGCCCTCTATTATTATTTCCTTTACAACCTAAAACTAGTTTAGTATATTTTGGCTAATAAGCCACTAGGTAACCGCCTTAAGGCCTTTTTATATTAAGAGCAGTGTCTTATAGTTCTCTATGCTAGCTACTAAAAGCATTACTTCTTAGTTAGTGCGTAAGGGGCATAATAGTATTACGTATTTTGGTGTCTGTTTTAGCTAGCTATATTTACATCTTAGGCTACCTACTAGGACACCCACCTAGTAGAGCCAGTCTTTTAGTCCTATTATTCCTATTCTTAAGAGCGTTGCTATTATATTTTCTGCCTTTATTAGGCCTTCTTAGAGCCCTAGGGTGTCTACCCCCTATAGCGTTAACTATACTACGGCTTAGGCTCCTCTTACCTTAGTTAGCCTCTGTACCTTTAACTCCTATATACCTCTTTAACGTTAGTTTAGCCAGTATTATATTACGGTAGATAGTTTCCTAGCGTTCTTTTATGCTCTACTTTAGCTCCTTTCTCTCTTTTACTATTATCCTTACTAGCCTCTTACGCGTCTCCCTTCCTCCTTTATATAGGCCTAGGCCCTAAAGCAGCACTATTCTTCTTTTGCTTTCTTTACCTATTTCTCTAATATATCTTCCCTACTTTAGGGTTATTGGTTTATTCTCCTATAAGGCGCCCTAGGGTCCCTCTATAGTTTATTTAGGCGTATCTTAATATACTTTATAATATTAGAGTTGCGTTCCTTTTACGCCCTTTATATTATAGCGGCTTTAATATATAGTTATAGGGGGGGAATATTAGCTTCCTTCTTAAGCAGAGCTATAGCCGTTCGCTTATATCCGCCTATTATACTCCAGAGGTAGGCNGTTTAGACCTTTTAGAGTAGTTTAAGGAGTGATTTAGGGGGGCCTTTCTTAGATTCTCTAATGGCCTAGATACTAGACCTATACGTTATAGTTAGCCGGACAACTGCTATATATAGTAGGCGCAACCTCTAAAAGCATAGACCCTATATAGAATTAACGATCCTAGATAATGCGATATACTATACTTAGCCCTTATAGGCCGCTTACGCCGCATATACGCTTCACTAAAGCTTACTGTCTACCCATACTCCTAATACTCTTAGGCCCTGAACTAGTTAACCCCTAAAGCCTTAGATATAAATTATATACTAGAGATCTGTAGATTGGTTGCGTTTTCTTATAAAATAGATTAGCTAGTATTTCTCTGGTAAGAATTAGACTTTATATCGTCTTGCCTATTCTATATAGGTGTTATATACTTTCTCTAGTATTCTGCAATTCTCTACAGCTATTGGCCCGTATATAATTAGGTTTATATTGTTAATAAAGCCTATCCCCTAGGTCGCCCCTTCCTTAAAGGAGTTAAATGGGTTGCTTATAAAGAAAAGGAAGAGTATAGGCGAGAGGGGTAATCCTTATAGTATTTCTGTTGCAACTATAATAGGGGGGCTTTAGTATCTGCTAAAGACTAGTAATATTTCTTTTTAACCTATAAACCCTTAAATAAATTATATAATCCATTCTGGGAAGCCTTTTACCCTAAGGATATATAGGAGACGCTTATAGGGTATATTATCGTAGGCGCCACTAATATCTAGGCTAAGTATTAATACTATAAAGTCCCTTCGCATCGCCCATGCAGATTTAATGGTGGTAGTAAGTAGCGTAAGTGCTAATAGTATTAAGCGGTTCTTTCTTACCCCTATTTAGCTTTATGGTAGTAGGGCGTATTCCTTAACTATATCTACTATATAGTCCGCTATTACCCTTTCTAAGATCTTACTAAGGGTATTCTCTAAAGTAATAGGGCGGTAGCTTCCTAGGAGTAAGTAGTCTACTTTACCTTCTTTATGTAGGATAAACGTTGTTATAGCTCTTCTAAGTCTTAGGTAGTAGCCTATTATAAAGTATACTCTAGCTACATCCGCAAGCTAAGGTGCTATTAGTAGTCCGTAGGTCTTTAGGGCTTTATTTAGGATCCTATCTAGTCCTAGTACTATATTGTTTAAAAGGCGGCTAATAGTTCTAGCTATTTCTTTAGTTATTATATCACTGTTAACCCTTAGGCAAGTTACCGGTGCTTTACCTATAATATCGCTAAGGTCTGCTAAAGCTAGTTAAGGGAAAAATCTTTCTATAAGGATCTTTGCCTTCTTATTATTATCGCTTATAGCTAGTAATTTACCTAGTCTTCGTAGGGGCGGAAGGTATAGGTCTTCTACTAGACGTCCCGCCTTTTTCTTTACCTATTTTACTATTTTCTAAAGACCTTTATTATAGGGGAGGCTTAGGTTAGTAGTATGCTTATTTATAAACCGTCTCCAGCTATTCCTTACTTCTTTTTTTAGGGTATTCTTTAGCTGGTTTCTTATGTCTTTATATTATCTCTTATCTTTAGGATTATAGCTACTTATATATTTTCTTCTTACTTACTATTAGCTGGTAATAAGAATTGCGCATTATACGGACCATATATATCGCGTATAGGGGCCTAGTTTTAAGACCGGGCAGTGCTCTTTTAGCCCATTTTTAATTACTGCCTAGATCCTTTCTAGTCTTTAGTTAATTTCCTTAGGGGTAGCTAATAAGCCTTACTTATTTAGTATTAGGTGGATTTCTTCTAGGTCTTAAAGTTGTTATTTAACTATATTAAGGAAGCTATCTATCTTAAGCTTTCTTATTACATATCTTTTGCTATTTAATTACGCCTTAATATCTAGATCTAGCTATATTTAGATAGGGATATAGTCTAAGGCAAGTGCCCATTTTTCTTTAGGTTTATACCTTTTAAGTCTCTAGTATAGGCCTTCGTCTATAAATATAAGGTCAATTATACTTTTAGCGGTGCCTTATTACCATATAATTGCTCCTAGGGGGGTGGCTAGCTTAAGGCCCCTAGTGTCTATAGCTCTTAGTAGGCACTCTACCTATTATTTAGTAGTAATATAGATACCCCCTTACCGCGGGTAGTAGAGGTTTATATCTCCTAATAGGATAAACTCTATACCTTTGGTTTCTAGTAAGCTTATTACTAATATAATATTCTCTATTTATAGGACCCCTTTAACCCTAGGGTTATATATATTAATAATTTATACCGGTCCCCTATATATCTGGATTGTTATTACTATAATATCTAGGTTAACTGCCTACTATAACCACAAGGATAGGCTAATAGCCTTACTAATTATAAAGCATACACATATAGCTGCTTTTAGTTCGTATAGAAGCTAAAATCCTTAGGGGCAGTATATTAATTATATATAGGCATTATAATACGGCTCTTGTATAGTAAGGATATAATATTTCTCTAGGTTTAGGCTATCTAGTAAGGGCCTTACAAGACGGTGGTTTGTATTGCCGTAGTTATACTATATAATAGATAGGTAGCGGACCCCCAGTAAAGGTCCTTCGCCTCTCCTTTATTCCTTACTTCTTCTATTTCCACTTTCTTTAAAACATTTAAAACATTTATCTCTTATATCTATACCTTAGTTACTACTTATTTTATATAGAGCTTTTTATTCCCGTATCTTATATTCCTACTAGCGCTTTTATATCTAAATCTATTATTATCTCCAGTTCTTCCCCTGTTCTTACTAATTAGCTATATACCCTTTAAAAATCAGCTATAAATATTATATTTGCCGCGTTAAGTCTAATTCTTAATTATCCTAGTCTTAAGCTTATTATAGCTATCTATAAGGGTCTTCCTACAGGGCGTCCTCTCCCTTATATTCCCTGTGACCCTTATATCTCTATACAGTCTAGTAATATCGCGCGGCGTCGCTTCTGGCCCGTTAGTGCTTGGGATAGCTAGCCTAGCCCCCTAGTATTAAAGGTAGGAAACGCTAGAAAGGCACCTACGCCCCCCTAGCTTATCGCCTATTATTTCCATTTATATAACCTAGCATACAGTTATTCCCGTAGCTATTAAGCCCTTACCTTTTATCTCCTGTATTTAATGCAGTCTTCTCTCTCCTACGCCTTATATATGCTTCGGTAGCAGTTTATATATTTTATTTAGTCTTAATTTAAGCAATATCTTATATTATAGGGGCCTATATAGTAGCCGCAGCATACCTATACTACGCATGTAGATTAGGTATGTCCCTATTATACGCAGCGATAGTATTATTCTAGGCGGAGTCTGTGGTTATAGAGCCTTATATTATATATAAGGCCATTTATAATAATACCTTTTTAGATAAGGAATTTTTGCATTCCTAGTATATATATACTAATAATAAGGGAGCTATATATTTAACCGGCGCCTCTCTAGCAAGTCTCTAGCGACCCTTATATTCTTTTATTGTTTTTATTATATACTTAGTTTACATTTTCCTATTATAGCCATTAGATTTAGGTAATCTTAAGTCCTAGTATAAGGCATTCCGTTTATTTTACTATCTTATATATAGTTACTATATTATCCACCTGGCGTCCCTTTTTTACCCTAAGGCTTAGGGAAACCGCTAAGACTTTAACTAGGTAATCTTCGCGGAGTACTTTTATACCAATATATTCTCCTAGCCTATCCCCTACCCTTACGGCTCATTCCTTTGCCTATTAGTCCCTTAGGGTAACTCTAATATCTCCGCTCCTAAGGTATCGGACTATAATAGCGTTATAAACCTCTTTATAAATCTCCGTAAGAACTTTTATTTCTAATTATCCCCTAAACCCCTCTGCTTTTTCTATATTTAGTTATATTATAATTATATACCTAGATATTATCTTTAGGGGAGTGGGTTCCCTATATTATAGAAGCGTAGCTACGGCGGCCCAGGTGCGGTTCGCCGGTAAGAAAGGATTTTATTTATTTTTAATTTTGCTTAACTATTAGAGGATTTAATTAAGGGGTTGCTAAAGGGGCGCCTAAGGTTCGCTAGACTAGCGGAGCCATTCTACTAGCTATATTAGTTTATTATAGCTAATAGTTACTCCCCTATAACTACGGATACTAGACGCGTCTAATAGGCTTTATATTTTATTAAATACCTTCTTAATAGAGGTCTTTCCGCTTTATAGTGTGGTATTCGCCCGTTCTTATTATAGAGGGCCATTACTAGGCGTGGTTCTAGTGGACGCGCACGAGTATAAACCACCGTTGTTTAACATATGCCTCCCCTACGATGCGTGCATCTTAGGGGGATTCTCTAGGTGGTTTTTCAGGGTTCTTTTAGTTAGTTTTGGTCTTTTTTAGGCCGGGTGCAGTAAGAGCTTTAGCAGTTCTACTTAACAATAAAATATAGTATGAGGTTAAGTAAATAGGCTATAATAAGACTACCTAGGAGCTACTAGAGAATTTAAAGAACGCTATAGGAAAGGTATAGGAGTATTAGAAGAGATTAGGTTAGGTAGTATTAATAAAAAAGGATTACTAAAGAATAAGTCACCTAAGGGGGACCTAAGAAGAGCAGTTACCAAGCTACTTAGATCTATTTCCTTCTCTATTAAAAGAGAATCTATTCTTTTATTACTAAGTTTCTATAAACCTTATTTTATAAGTTTCTACTCTTTAGAATAAACCTTCTTATAAACCTTCTTAAGACGGATTAACTAAGTAAACGCCGTAAGACAAGACTTAAGGGCCCGTTGCTAAGCATCGGCAGCCTCCTATTCTGCATCGCGAAAATAGCGTAACTCCGCTAAGGTAATAGACAGTTTATTATCTAGCCGCGTAGCAGCAGATTAAATATAAGACCCTAAGATAAATTAATTAGGGAACTAGACGACTATTAAGAGTAATAGGTTATATATATTTAGTATTAGAGATAAAGTAAACGTTATAGGACGAACAAATATTCGCTTTAGTGCACTCTAAGTAAGAGAACGGTTGTCGCGAAGATGGACTCGCTAATATAATATAAACTAACCCCTTTTTTAAACAACAAGAACACGGAGATAGTATAATCTTACTAAGAGATAATATCGCAGCTATAGTGCGAATACGACAAGCAGTTAAAGATAAAGAAATTGCTTTAGGTATAATAAGCAAAGATATTAACCAAATTAATTAGACGGATATTACACCTTTAGTAAACAACTTAGAGATATTTTAAATCTTTAAGGACAAAGATAAAGAGGAGGGAGATAGTGTTATAGACGCTTTAAGTACAATATTATAACTACTTAGAGAAGAGTTAGAAGAAGCTAGTCAGTTAATTTATACATAGTCTAGGATAGATCCGGTAGAGCTATATAATAAGGAATAGTAACTAAGGTTATATAACGTAATTGTTACAGAACCCCACCGCAGGGGCCTCCATAGGAGAGCCCCGTGCTTTTATATACACCTCGCGTACAGCTTATATCAGCTACGCGTAAGTATATTACCTTCTTACGCCCTTAACCCTTACGATCAATCACGTAATGTCTTATAGACTCCTCGAATATATACGTCTTATAGCCATTACCCCCGTCCTATAACATTACGTTATGCCTTTTTACTACTAACACCTAGCCTATAACCAATTCTATATCTCTATAATACTATAGGCGCTGCCAAAAGCAGCGTGCCTATAAGTTACCTTACTTTATACTTTTAAGGAACCTATAATAGTAAGACGATATTCCTTACTAGCTACTATATTAAACCTAAAGAATAATCTAATACCTACACTTAACCTATAATGCTAATTAATCCTAGGAGAATTTAATTTATTAGCCCTAGCCTTAACCCCTAAGGAGATAGACACTAATAATATCTTATTTTTTATTAACTATATAACTACAGATAAGCAAGTAGAAGGGCTACTACCTATTAAAATTAAAATACAAAACGCTAAGACGTTTATAAAAATAGTAGCACGAGAACCTAATAAATACTACCGCCTTCTATAGAACTACTACCTAAAGCTTATATAAGCCAAGATACATACTACCTAAGATTGCGATATTATCCAAGACCTATAAGCTCGCGAGGCACTCGCCAATAACACGCGTTAAGAAACCAAAGATAACCTCCGCGTATCTAAACGCGACATCCAACAGTTAAAGAAGGCTAAGATTATACTTATTACTATAGTTACTAAAAGAGAAGGCATAATTAAATACCTATAACCTTAGCCTAATAAGTATATCCACAATAACGCTAGACACCTCTCTACTATATATAACGCCACTTAAGTCTCTACGCCCCTAGCAATTTTACCTACTTAACGCTTAATAGAGGGTTAGCGCCAAGCAGCCTTACCTAATAGGAACCCCTACTAAAGTGATAATAAAAGCTATAATAACCGAACTTAAGCTACTATTATAGGGTCTAATACACATTACCTTAATCCCCTAGTTTTCTAGGGAGACCGTAAAGAATATAGCCACTAAAAAATGCAAATCCGCGAGAAACTAACTTAGAGCGCCTACCTTTTTCCTACAGAAGATACTAAGATTGGCTATATTATTAGGCGAATAAAGGGTATACTATTTAATAGACTCTTCGCCTAATAGGAGACTAATAGCCCCTAGAAATAGCAGTCCTACTAAAAAGTCCTTAATAATCTTAACCTAATATACCGCAACTATAACCTACTAGCTACTAACCAAGCTAAACTATATACCCTAAAGATAAGCCCTACTAAATTATTTAATAAGTTCTATATTAAATTCTAGGAATATACTAGAGCCTTTACCTAAGACAATACTAAAGACTAGGAAGATCTCCTTAAAAAAGTTACTTATTGCCTTAGTTACGCAGCCGCCAGCTATAACTATAATAATGTTTATAATATAGTAGCAGCTATACGGAAGATTAAATAATAACTAAATTAGATCGCTACTATAAACCCTTACCCAAAGATCTCCCTATAGAAGCCCTCCGGACCTACTAAACTACTAACGCCTACTACCCTAAGCAACACTACTAGTCCTAATATTAACCTTTCTATACTAACCTTCCCGCAGAAGCTATTAAACAGAGAACGCGAGCTACTCTAGAAGCTAAAGCGTTGCTATAAATATCGTTAAGAAGGCTGTTATAGCTATAGCCTAAACTTCCTAATAGCTAGGTTTAACAGCTACCGCTTAATACCTAACCTAGTACCTTAAATACTAAATACGTTACTATATACCACTACTGTATAAGACGAAGACGTAGTAATAGCGGTAGAGTTAGATATAGAAATAGAAAACGCCAAGTCCTAGCCCTAAGTTGTAGGTTAGGACGCCCTAATAATAAGGGGATCTATATATCGGCCTACTTAATAAATAACTTAGTAAAGATAAATGGACGGAAATAGATAGTTTTACCCGTAATAGAAACTACTACTAAAAAATAATATAAAAGCCGTTTTATAATTAATTGCGGAGCTACTAATAAATTTATAGATATCTAATTTATGCGTACTTATAACCTACCTACCTTACCCCTTACTAAAGCCCGCGCCCTATAACTTGCTAACGGTAGTTATACCGTATAGAAGATTACCTATATAGTATAACTCTACCTAGATATAAATAGGCACTAGGAAGAACTCTAGGCCTATATTACACCACTTACTAACTACCCTATTATCCTCAGAATAAACTAGCTTAAATAACACAACCCCGCTATTAACTAGAAAAAGAGAGAAGTAATCTTTAACTTTAAATACTATAAAGAGACCTGCCTAGGATATGGCCTAGCCGCCTCTATTTACTCCCTAGGATACTAACCTAAGGAACCCCTTATTACTCTACCTATAACTAACTACTACTATATAAGTGCTATGGCCTTCTACCGTATAGTATATAGGAAAGGCTAAACCGTTACCGCAGCCTCCTAATTATAACTATATAAGCTTAATAAAGAATAGGACTACGTCTTCTATAGTAATAGGATAGATATAGTTAACCTNTTAGAAAACNATNCCCCCNNAGAACTCTANNGACTTTTACCTTTANACTTTAAGAAGTTTATAAAGCTTAAAAAAGGACTTACTAATAAGGAACTCCATAAGCTCCTCCTTAAGAGGTACTATAACTTTATTAACATGTGCTTATAAAAGAGCGTAGATATACTCCCCCTATATTAACCTAATAACTATACCATTAATATTAAATAAGGAAAAACGCTACCCTATAAGAGACCCTACCTAATATTAAAAGATAAACTTTTAGTTATTAAAAAGTATATTAACAAGCACCTTAATAAAGGGTTTATTCGCCCTAGTATATCCCTAGCAGCTACCCCTATCCTCCTTACTAAGAAGCCAAAAGGAGGTATTTAATTCTATATTAACTATAGAGGACTTAACGCTATTACAATTAAGAACCAATACTCTATACCGCTTATATATAAGACTCTTAAGCGGCTTAGCTAAGCCAAAATCTATACTAAGCTTAATATTATTACCGCCTTTAACTGCCTCTAAATATAAGAAGGTGACGAATGGAAAACCGCATTTATATCGCGCTTTAGCCAATTCAAATATACTATTATACCCTTTAGCGTATATAACGGCCCAGGCAGCTTCTAAAGCTATATTAATAACGCCTTACGGGACTACCTTAACGACTTCTACTCTGCGTACCTGGACAATATACTTATTTATAGTAATAACCCTTTTAAGCATACTAAGTACGTCTAAAAGGTCCTACAGCGCCTTAGGGACGTAAAACTTTATATTAATTTAAAGAAGTGCGAATTCTTAGTTATAGAAGTAAAATACCTTAAACTAATTATTACTACTAAGGGTGTCTATATAGACCCTAAAAAGGTACGTATAATTACTAAATAGTAAACCCTTAACTGCATTAAAGACGTATAAGCTTTCCTTAGTTTTGCTAACTTTTATTAAAAATTTATATACAACTTCTCGGGTATTATAGCACCACTTATAGCAATAATACGAACAAAGGGCCTTTTCGCGAAAGAAAAAAAAAATTTATATTTTATCTAGACGCCTAAATACGAGAAGGCGTTCTAAGACCTTAAAGATGCTTTTACTAAAGTACCTATCCTAGCTTACTTTATACTAGGACGATAACTTTATCTTAAGACTAACTCTTTAGACCACGTTAACGCAGGCGTCCTCTCCTAAATAGGTGATGATGGTCTTCTTTACCTAGTCGTATTTTATTCGTCTAAGCTTATACTATAAGAATATAACTACGAGATCTATAATAAGAAACTTCTCGCGATTATATAAGCGTTTAAGGAATTCTAATTAGAACTTTCCTTAGTAGAACCTAACTAGCTAACTAAAGTTCTTACAGATTATTGCAATCTTAAGTACTTTATAACTACGAAATAGCTAAACTAATGCTAAGTACGCTAGAATAAGTTCCTCTCTGGTTTTAACTTTAAAATTATATATAGGCTAGAAGTATAAGGTACTAAGCCTAATAGCCTAATACGCCGCTTATAAGACCTTCCTTAGTTTAAAGATAACCCCTATAACTAGTTTCAATAATAAACGATCCTAAAAGCATAGAATTTAGCCTTAGGTATACTACCTATAATAGAGCTAACTATACCTTAGCTCTATACTATAGAACTAAAATTACCTCCCAAAATTAATAAGCTTATCACTACGGCATATAACACCTCTATTAACCTATTACTGTATTAACTTATTGCTATAAAGACTGCTAGCGCCTATACGCTGCCGACTAAACTCTAAAGCTTAGGTTAGATTAATATAGCAGCCTTAGAAGTAAAAGAAAATAGGCTCTATTATAGAGGCCGTCTATTTATCCCTAACTTAGAAAATCTATAACNGCAACTAATCTAAATNGCCNANNACCTNNNATTAAGNNGCNANNTANGNANANNAGGAACNTATAAGCTTNTTAGCCGATACTACTTCTAGCCTAAAATAATAGACTTAGTTAAACGCTTTATAGGCGCCTACTATAGTTATAAGCGCGCTAAGGCCTTTAATATAAAGTATTAAGGACTACTACACCCTCTACTAGTACCTATATAACGATAGGTAGATATCGCCATAGATTTCGTTGTTAACCTACTACCCTATAAGCGACATAGCCGTACCTATAAGAACATCCTTATAATAATATACCGACTTATAAAAGAGCGCCACTACGTCCTAACCAAAGGCGTAGCCGTTAGCGACGTTACTAATGCCTTCCTCCGCGAAATTTACCGATTATATAGGTTACCTAACTTAATTACGTCTAACTAAGGCATATAGTTCGGCTCTAATATATAGAGACGAATCTGCTAACGCCTTGGCATCTCTGTTAAGATATCTACATCCTTTTATTATAAAACTGTTGGGTAACTAAAAAACGCTAATGCTAGTATAAAAGCGTACCTATAATAGGTAGTCGCCTATAGTTAAGATAACTAGGTAGATTACCTCCTACTAGGTAAATTCGCAGTAAATAACCACGTCTTAACTACTATAGGACTTACCCCGTTCTTTGCGAATAAGGGATATTACCCCTAATCCGGCATAGAACTACTAGAACCTATTAATAAGAAACTGCTATATAGAAAACGCCTTAAGATACTACTTACCAACTAGTATGCAGACCGTATAAAAAATCTACTTAACTACTATAAGGGAGAAATGGCCTGGGCTTAAGCAAAGTAGGCCTACTTCGCCAACCTTTATAGAACGCCACCACCGGAGATACGTATTAGCGACTAGGTATAGCTAGATATACATAATATCTCTATATAGAGGCCTATAAAGTTACTTAATTATAAGAACCTTGGCCCCTATTTAATTAAATAAGTTATTAATAGGGGAGCCGTATATAAGCTAGAGCTCCTACCTACCCTAGCTACTTGCGGGATATAGCCTATATTTTACCTATAGCTACTACACCTTTATTAGCCTAACCCCTTACCAGGGCAGATATAGCCTAAACCCCTACTAATACTAATCCGAGACAAGAACGAAGACAATAACTACAAGGAGTGGACTGTTAAACAAATTATTAACTTTAAATACTTTAGTAAAGGTAGAGGACAACGGCTCTACTATAGAGCTATATACATAGGATTTAACATAGATTAGCCAGAAAGGCAATTATAGGAAGACTTTAAAAATGTAAAGGATTTAATTAGTAACTTTTACCACACGAACCTATAGAAACTGGGCCTAAGTAGAGATTTTATACCTAATCCTCTATAGGAGCCCTTATAGAGTTAAACCATTATATATTGCCATATAGGGGCAAATTACCGTTAGATTGCCGTTAGATTACGGTAAAGTGCAATTATATAACTAGAATATCGTTAAGATATCTAGGAACTTTAACTGGTGGTTAAAGTTATTTAATTGGTCGGATTCTTAGATGCCAAGCCTTATTACATAACGTTGTTTTAAGCCTTTAGCAATACCCCCCTTTCTTCTTTTCTATACCCTAAGTGTCCCTTCTATATATATATAGTAACCATAGCATTGCCGGAGCTCCGCCTCTATAGAAGGGGGGGTAGTGTTATAGAACCCTACCGCAGGGGCCTCTATAGGAGAGCCCCGTGCTCTTATATACACCTTACGTATAGCTTATATTAGCTACGCGTAGGTATATCACCTCCTTACGCCCTCGACCCTTACGATTAATCGCGTAACGTCTTGTAGACTCCTTAAATATATATATCTTATAGCTACTGCCCCCGTCCCGTGACAGTAATCTATATAATCTGCGTAATCTGCGTAATCTGCGATAAAGTAGATAGAGTATATGTTTATTACGTATAAGAAGGATTTTATAGGAGTACGGTTATGTATTTAAGGACCCTTAGTCTCTACCTAGATAGTTCCTTCCTTATAGTGATTCTTAGAATATAATTAGAGTTAATCTATTAGGCAACCACTCCACTAGTTATTATTACGTTGTTGACTTTCTGTATTTGCATTTCCTACACACCTAGCCTAATAACGAGCCTATTGTAGTTCCTACTATAAGGTTCCGTTACAAATACATTTCGGAAACTTAGCGCACTTAGAAAGCTTTATAATATTACTATATCCCTTACTATAGTGGGGTCTAACATAAAGGTGGCCCGTGTGGGAACACCAAAAAAATCAGAAGATTTAGCTGATTTAATTGGGTTAAATTCTTATCAATAACGTTAGACCCAAACTACCGTAGCAAGGGATATACCCGTAGCTTAGCTAGTTATATAAGGGAGTTTAAAAGTCTTATAGAGAGAAGAATTCCGCTTAATAACTATACGAGATAGAATAGCTGGTATTTTATGCTTAGCGTAGTAATTAAGAAAGAGTCTGCCCTTAATACGTATTGTAACGGCGCTATTGCACGTTACCTACTAAATTCTGCCATATTCTGCCAACCTATGATTAGCCCGCCTAAAGCTAGCGCCTTAGCGGCTTACCCTATATATTTGTTTACATTGGTCCTAGCAACCCCTTTTCCTTCTCTTTAGCTTAGTATCTTTATAATACAGTATTCGTTTAAGCTTCAGTTTAGAGGCATTTGTTTAAGCCGTAACATTATACTAAGCTCTCCCTACCTTGCCTAGGAAGGCCTTAATAATATCCCACCCTAAAGAAACTTCGTCTGTAACAACGCATTAACGCGCTATACTTAGACACTAAAACAACTCTATATTGCCTGGGAAGGCCTAGATAATATCCTATCTTATAAGCTAGATAGGACTAAACCTATACCCCTAGAATTAAAACTAAAGCGTATAATACTAATAAACCTTAGGAAGCTAACAATGGCACCTAAAGCAAGCTTATCTAAGAGAGCTGCCTCTACCTAAGAGGAACCTAAGATCCAATTGGGATCAGAAATTAAAGACAATAATAATATTATAGATATACGCGAGTAGATTCGCGCCCTCGCAGCTAGCTAGAAAGCCGATTATCTTAAAGTAAGAAATATATAATAATAATTCATTGCTTAACGTCCGATTCGGATCCCTATTGGGCCCACGCGGACTACTCCTTATTTACATGTGGGGAGAAAACTCTATAAATGAGAAAACCCCGTGATCCATCTCCCCGCCTTTTGGGACTCGCCTGCTTAGCGCCTGCGAGTCGCCTATGGTGCTCTACTACCTTACTGTTTGACCTCCTTGGGAACCACTGCTGCCGTAACAAGCCTACGGACGCGCTAGTATCACAAACTATTACTCTACTACTGTAGAGTTACTAGGGAGTAAGAAATATATAAGAGACCCTATAAGAGATCCTAGAAAGCCTTACGGCCCTATAAAATAGCCTAGCTTCCCCTTCTTAAAGCCCTAGCCGACCTATTCACTCTACTAAATGCGATATACTAGGGAGTATAGATATAATAATAAAGTAATTAAAGTCCGTTAAGCTTCCTAACCCCCTACTACTATCTAACGGGATAAACCCTACCTTTAAGAATTAGAGGATTTAAGTACAAGAAAAGCTCCATATTAACTATAACTATTTCCTTTCTAAAGAAGCTAAAATGCTCTACCTCTTTAGTTAAACTATTAGGGACGCCTAACAGTACCTTTAAGCCAAGTTTAAGGATAACTCCCCTATTCAATTTATATCTGTTAACGAGATAATATAGTACCTAGCGGCTATTTATATTAACCTAAATAAAGTACAGGATGCCTATTATAACTATAATCACCTAATAATAAAACTAAACCAACCCTTTACCAAATTCTAGACTTAATTCCTATACCTTATAGGAGAAGGCTAGGTTCCCCTTAAGAACTACTAATTAGACCTATATAATAAGCTAATAATCTAGCTATAAGAAAAGAAAAGATTGCTATAACCTTAAATAACCTACTAACCTATAAAAAACTTATAGCTTATTGCCTATTATTAGACTTAGAACTAAAGCGGATTAACGCCTGCCCTAATTAGTAGAAGCAACTCTATAATAATCGGAACTCGCTAGCTATACCTATAAGAGCTAGAGCAGGAAGATAAGTTATAACTACTTTTATACTAAAGGCGGTTATAACTACGCACTAATAAGCCTCGCCTAACTAGCTACGTACTACGCCATTAACTAGTATTCGCCGTAATACTCCAATTAACCCTACCTCGGCTATATGCTTTAACTATAATAAGTAAGGTTACTTTACTTTATCCTACCTAGAGCTAAAGGATATAGGCAATATTAAGGAGATAGAGGAAGGAGAAATGTCTAATAAGTTAGGAAAAGAAGAACCCTAGGGAAAGACTCCCCCCTAGGGTACCCTATTAATCTNAAANAGATTAATCTTAGTTAGTTAATAGGTGGAAAGCATTTTACGGTTTTATATATAGTATCTTAAAATGGATATAGAGTTAATATAACCGCCCTTATTAATACTAGAGTAAATAGCTTTGNCTTTATAAATACTGCCTATATAAATAATATTGCCAAGTTTCTAAATGCAGAAGCTATCTAACTAGAGAAGCCTGTTTAGGTAAAGGGCTATAACAGCTAAGCCGGTTAGCCTGTTACCCACGTCTTAAAGTTATATATCGCTCTTAACGGACAATACTAATACGGTATCCCCTTTTATATCCTAGACCTAGGGTCCTATAATATAATCCTTAGACAAAAATAAATATCCTATTTTGATATTTGGTTAAACATATAAAAAAATAGTTTATTTAGCTGGAGGATAGACTAAGGTTGCCCTCCTTTATTAGGGAGATCTAAACTAACCATAAGACACTAGCCGTAAGGGCTAACCCTACCTACTAGTAGGATATCCGGGCCCGTAACCTAGCCTTTACCTAAGAGGACGCCCGCCGCGAAGCTAGAAAGAACTTTATACTAATAAAGATACTCTCCTAAAGCGCTATATTTAAAGAGGACTCTATATACAGAAGCGGGATAGATAATAATATAGATAACGTCTAAATCGCATAGATTTAACTATTATAGAAAAGAACGTATTAATAGGATATAAGGGATAACCTCTAAAAGATGCAACAGGAGCTAAAAGGAGTAACAATAACGCTAGTACCCTAGAAGTCCCTAAAGTTATATACGCCCCTATTATTAGTTAACCCCCCTACTATAGATATTGCTGTAATTAGCGCTATAGCGTTTTACTTTAATATATACCAAAAAGATAATAAGGTCTTTATAACGAGCCTATATAAGATTAACCAAATTATTAATAATAGAAAGGAAAGGCCAGATAAGGAAACCGATAAGAAACTAGTTAAACGCCTCCTTCCTACCATTTATATAGGCTATAAGGATACATTCTTAAAGGTAGCCTTAGATAAGTTACCCCCCTACCAGACATATAATTACAAGATTTAATTAGAGGTTAATAACTCGCTAGGCTATAGCCCCCTCTACTATTAATTAACGGATAAGCTAAAAGTAATAAAGTAGTACTTAATTAANAACCTNGATAAAGGGTTTATNNAGCCAAGTTAAGCCCCTTTTACTTCCCCTATTCTATTTATAAAAAAGCCTAATAAAGGCCTTTNTTTTTATATTAACTATTAAAAGCTAAACGCTATTACTTAAAAGGACTAGTATCCTATTTCTTTAATTAATAAGACCCTTATATATTTAAGCTAGGCAAAGATCTTTACTAAACTTAATATCCGCCAAGCTTTTTACTAAATTAGGATAGACCCTATATCTAAAGATTTAATAACGTTCTGTACCCGCTATAGTTCCTATAAATATAAAGTTCTTCCTTTTAGACTAATAAACGGACTAGCTATATACCAAAGGTATATAAATGACGTTCTTTTTAATTACCTTAATAAATTCTATATGGTATATCTAGACGACATTCTTATATACTTAGACAATGAACTTAAGCATTAAGTTTATATTAAGAAGGTTCTGGAAAGACTATAAAACGCAGGCTTATAAGTTAATATTAAGAAATACAAGTTTAGGGTAAAATGTATAAAATACCTTAGGTTTATTGTAACTATAGAAGAAATTAAGGTTAACCCTAAGAAGGTAAAGGCAATCTATAACTAGAAGCCCCCTTATATAATAAAAGGAATCTAGTCCTTCCTTAGTTTTTATAATTTCTACCACCGGTTTATCCATAACTATAGAATTATAGTAAAACCTCTTATATAACTAACTAGAAAGGACACGCCTTTTATCTTTAATAATAGCTATATAGAGGCCTTTAAAGAGGTAAAGGATCGGCTTATCTCTTCCTTAATCCTTTATTACTATAAACTAGACCTTAAATTAATGCTAGAAATAGACGCCTCTAATAGGGTCGTAGCGGGAATTCTATTACAGTTATATCTAGACGGTAAATAGTACCCTATAGCTTTCTTTTTAAAGATAATAGACCTAGCTAAGTGTAACTATAAAGTATATAATAAAGAAATGCTAGCTATTATTTAATTACTTTTTTAATGGCGCGTAGAGCTTAAAGGTACAAACTCCCGGATTAAAATATATATAGATTATAAAGCCCTAGAGTACTTTATAACTATAAAGTAGCTTATAGGGCGATAAGCCTAGTAGGCTAAAATACTCTCCTAATTCTTCTTTATAATTATATATTATTCTAGCAAGTAAAACTCTAAGGCTAATGCCCTAACCCAAAGAGAATAAGATATAGAACTTTAGGATAAGCTAAAGACCTAACATTAGACGCGCGCCCTCCTTTATCTAAAATAGCTTAACCTATAGATTCTTAAGGAGCTAGACTTCTAGTAAAACAAGCTAGCACTAATAGAGGAGTCCTTAGATAAGCTAATAGGGCTAATTAACTACCTCCTAACTATAAACCGTACGGCTAACGCCCTAAGGGCCCTCCGCGAATAAGCTATAAAAGGAGACCCTAATTTTAAGATAGAGGAAGGATTGCTTCTATACCAGGAGCGGCTTATAGTCCCTAATGTTAACAATTTATAGACCAAACTAATCCGCGAAGCTTATTGCTAAGTCTTTATAGTATACCCTAGCAAAAACAAGACCCGTAAAATTATTAACTGCCGCTACTATTAGCCGAGAATAGTTGCGGATATTAATTAATATATACGGAACTGCGAAGACTACTAGAGAGCTATAATCCCACAGGATAAGACCCTAGGACTACTTAAGCCACTTTTAATACTAGAGCGCCTTTAGTAGTATATCTCTATAGACTTTTATAAACTACTTAGGGACCGTAACGGATATAATATAGTTATGGTTATAGTTAACCGCTTTAGTAAACGCCCGTTCTTAATTCCATATTATAAAAATATTAATGCCAAAGAGGTAGCCTAGCTATATATCTATTACGTCTACCAAATCTACGGACTACTAGATACTATTATATCCGATTATAGGCTATAGTTTATATTAGCCTTCTAAAATAAGTTTACCTAGATCTTAGGCATTAAGCTAAAGCTTTCTACGGCTTATTACCCCCAGATAGATGGTTAGACAGAGATTGTAAATTAGTACCTAGACTAGAGGCTTAGGCCCTTTATTAACTATTTCTAGG
Source organism: Cenococcum geophilum 1.58 (assembly GCF_001692895.1). Lineage (NCBI taxonomy): Eukaryota > Fungi > Ascomycota > Dothideomycetes > Gloniales > Gloniaceae > Cenococcum > Cenococcum geophilum. The sequence goes on along the minus strand of NW_027137560.1, from coordinate 1,827,316 downwards.
ACAACTAGTCTAAACTACTACCCTTAATAGACTACGCGCAAGTAACCCTACCCTATAACTCTATAGGGTTTGCCCTAATTTAGCTAGAAATAGGATACTTACCCCATATAAGCTTTAACTAGAAAAGGCTAGAAGAACCCCAAACTATATAAGAGAAGCTATTCTATACTAAGGCCTAATAGTACGCTAAATAATTAGAGGAGGCCTAGACGGTAGCCCGCAAGAACCTAGAAAAAGCTTAAAAGTTAATAGAATAGTAGGCGAACAAACACCGTTAAGAGCCCGATTTTGCCCCTAGTAATATAGTCTAGGTTATAATAAGGAATTAGAGAACCGAACGACCCAGCCATAAGCTAGACTACTAGATAGCAGGACCGTATAAGGTTTTTAAAAAGATAGGCAACTTATATAAGATAAAGCTCCTAGACTTAATTAGGGTTTACCCTATCTTCTTGCTAAATAAGTTATAGAAAGCTATAAATAACCTATTACCTAGACAAAAGAATAAGCCTCCCCTACTAGTTTAAGTAAACGGTAATAATAAATAGGAGGTTAATAAAATACTAGCCTATAAGATAGTATAGGGAGCGCTAAAATACCGTGTCTAATAGAAGGGCTATAATTCTAACCTAACCTAGTACCCTATATGGAACTTTATAGGCTGCCCCTAAAAGCTTAAAGAATTCTATAACTAATACCCTAATACGCCTAGACCCCTAAAGTACCTAGATAAATAGATGGAATACTAGTATAATAAAGATAATAAGTTACCGGAAGAATATAGGAATAAAAACGCCCTAAAGCCCTAATATAGCTGTCTACCAAATTCTGCCATATTCTGCCGGTTTCTACTAGTACTATAAAATTTCAGATATCTAGGAACTTTGACCGCCGGTTAAAGTTGTCTAATTAGTTAGATCCGTGCCAAGACTTTTAGCGGCTACTCTTTCTAGCCTAGTGCTTCCACTTAGCCTATAATCGCCCTTTATACTTAGTCAGGACGGACTCGTATCCCCTTTATCTCCTTATCTTATATTTTTATAATCCTACGTTTATAAGCCTAGTGCTACCCTATTTTTTCTAACTAAGCCTAAGGGCAGGCTTTCTTTTAAAGAGGGGGGTAATGTAACGGCGCTATCGCACATTACCTGCCAAATTCTGCCATATTCTGCCGACCTGCGATTGGCCCGCCTAAAGCTAGCGCCTTAGCGGCTCACCCTATATATTTGTTTACATCGGTCCTAGCGACCCCTTTTCCTTCTCTTTAGCTTAGTATCGTCGTAATACAGCATTTATTCAAGCTTCGGTTTAGAGGCATTTGTTTAAGCCGTGACACATATACTAAGTGTAACCTTAATACGCTTAAAAAGGACTATCTTAGTTTAAAGGACTAGGAGGCGCTTTATACAATAAAAAGTTTTCTTTAAATATTCTACTAGGTAACCCTAAAATGCTAAGGATATAAAGCAACGCTTAAGAATATACTCTTTATAATAGATATTATAATTAAGCACCTTAATAAATCCTAGGTTAGTTTATCCCCCCTTTTTATTTTTTAATTTAGCTAATATTATATAATAGAGGGAGTATATATCTAATAAGGAGTTCTCTAAATGCATTAAAAATGCTTAAAATACCTTTAATAGATATTATTATAAAACAAATAACTCGCCCCTTTACGCCGCTGCACTTATTTTTTATCTAGCCCGTTATATAAGATATATTAAGTAGGTTTAGAAGAAGGAGTGGCGTAAGCCTGTACTTAATAGCGTTAAAGAGCTTTAGGAAAGATATTAGAATAGGAGTTCTATGCCTAGAAGTATGTTGTTATATAAAAGGCTGGCTTTAGCTTAAGACCTTAATAAGTTTAATAAGATTACTAAGGATTTTAATAGTATAATGTTTTAATTAAAAAGTTAAAATAAGTATAAGGACTTTATCTCTGAGATGCTATATAAGATTTCAATAACTACACTTTAGTGGTGGTCTTAAGAACAGCAACAAAAGCGCTGGCTATGGCTCTCGCTTATGGCAATTAAAATTCTCTTAATTCTAGCAATAAGCGATAAGCTAGAAAGAATCTTTTTAGGAGGACGTTATATAGTATTATAGGAGAGAATATAGATAAATCCTAAAACTTTTAAGAAAACAAAGTGTTTAAAGAATTGGTATTAGAGAAGAACTATAAGAGAAATAGGTAATTTTTCTCTAAGTATTTAGCTATATAGTTAGGGGGGAAAGGTACTGTAATATCCGCAATATCTACAATATCCGCAATATACGCAATATCCGCAGTATTCGCAATATCCGCAATATCTGCCAAATTCTGCTAAGTCTACTAAATTCTGCCGAATTCTGCCAGGAGTCTTACTAGTTGGGGTAGAAAAGCTCCGCATGGGCACTTTTATCCTTATCGATTGCGATATTTTATGCATTTTCTATTGGATAAAGGATATTTTATGCTCGCTTATTCGCATTATCCAAAACAACCCTGCTCAAGTCTCCCACGATTTATAATCATATGCCTGTGTGTCAACCCAAGCAACGATCCGTTGTAGATCGCTTGCTCTTATCCGTTCCCTTCTTCATGCACAAACGCCTATCGAGCATCGAACTTTAAGCATGCCGATTCCGCGTCTATAATCACAAGACTATTGGCCAGTGGTCAGGTTTTTGGCCTTAAGGAGGAAGCAGGGCTCCCTCGCCGAACTTTTACGAGTCGATAAAGCACGGTTGAAGAGGGGAGAGTTTTGAAACTTGTTACTCGGGGTAAGCTTAGAAGCTTACGCTCTAGTTAGACGGCGCTTTATGGAAGGTAATGCGGCGATAAGGTGTGCTGCTTAAGGCGGAATACAACGAGTTGACACTGGAAGTTGACATTGCTACAGCTATCCCGATCCTCCAAGCTTCTTGGAGAACGCTGCACGAATACTTCCAACCTGGTAATGCCGCAGTGAACTCGGTTTGCAAGTATCATGTCCGGACGAACATCTTTTGGAGACCTCTGGAAGCGGTTTGGTCGTTGCGGCACAGATAGGTACAAGGGATGTCGTGGTAAATTCTCGCATCCAGAACGCCTCGTTCCTTCCACCTCCTACAACGCCACAACTCTGCGCACCGGTTATTCCAACTGCAGGATTGATGGCCGCCCTTTAGCATTGGATTCTTTGACGGAAGCCCGGTCGCGACCTCATGGCCACGTCAGGTAGCTACTCCCGGATAGACTCCTAATCGTGCGATAGATCGAGGAAACCTCGTGAATTAATTCAAGAGCTCCAGGATTCAAAGGAGGGCACAAAGATTGGACTTACGACCTTGTAGACAGACTCAACTTCTCGCGAACAGACACAGAGTCGTGGGTATACTGAGCATTTTGACCACGAATACTTACGTATATTGGTCACGACTTCGTGCGTCAGGCCTTAACCCTACCGCCATCATGACTCTATGATGCTCAATCAGAGTTAGCAAAGGGATCCCGTGCACTGTACATTACTACCCCTAAGAGGATAGACGGGCCATCTTACATCTGATTTTTCGGTCACCGACTCTCTACGCCGCATTCTCGCAGTACAGTCCTGTGTCATGTTGGATATATGTTACTACTATAGCGTGCGAGATATGCGCGTTCCTGCTGTCGATCACTTCTGGCACTGCATGCTGGTCTTCTTTCTACATTGCATTATTGGAATGTTCCTGTCCATTTTTGCAATGCATTGTCGTTGCTGCTCTGGGTTTCGGCCGTAGGTTGATGTTAAATATGGATGTACAGGAACCACTACACCAGAGTAATGCGGAGAGTTGGGCGTGATGCTTTCTGCCTTATTATTTCTCCTTTAGGTATTTCACACTGCAACAAGCGTCAGTGTAGTCCTAAGGCCTAGCTCGACCCTTCGTTGAGATAATCTGCTTAGGCTAAGCTCATGATCACGGATATCAAAGATTTGTCCCTGCAAAGCTCGCGTAAGACTACTAGTCCCTCATGAAGAGATATATACTTATGTACTTCAGACATGCGGCTCATGTCCAATGCCTTGGATACCCAGACCGAACATACCAGCTTCTTGCTACCGGGAATAGTTGTACTGAACTATAACTATTTCCCCGACTCTGCATATTCCGCCCAGTGCTGTAACTGGTCTGGTTCGCTTATTGGTTGGTTGGTTGGAAAAGCTTCAAAATCGCAACCGGTTCGGAGCTTTGATTGGCTTCCAGCTGGTTGGTTTTAAAGCTCTCTAATTAACCGGGTAACCAGCTAAACCAGTAGGGTTAGTATAGGCCTTTGGTGGTGATGATTTGGGTAAGAGCGCACGCCACATAGGGGAGCCGAAGCCACTAAATCGTCAAGATCTACCATCTCATTTCCTGATACTATTTTGAGAGTCGAGCTTGGTGTTGTGCGTCGCCCATTTTTACGCGTCCTATTTCTACGCGTCGCCTCCTTCTCACGTCGCCTACTACCTTATCCTTATTACCCTCATTTCTATCTATCGCCAATTCGATAGAGGGCTTTATTGCTTTAACCGGTCGATCGTTGCGTAGAGGAAGAGGCAGCCTTGTAAGTAGTAGTCGTTCTACGGGTAAGGCTCCTGCCGCCTTTTAAAAGCGCGCCAGCCAGGGCTCTGGTAGTCAACGAAAAAAGCGCCAAAAGACAAAGCCCAATGAAGCTCCGGTAGAGCCTCTTACCTATTATAAAGTTAAGTCTAACTTAGATCCGGAGCCTCCACTAAGGCAGGCTTCTACGCAAACCAGAATTAAGATCTATGGCCAGTGGTATAGGCGCAGTAATGAGGTTGCATGGAAGGCGAAGGCTTGTATAAAGTCGTCGCATATATAGGACGAAGGAAAAGGATATACAATTATTTACAAGGCCACAGGCGTTCGATATTACTACTGCTGCTACTACCTAGATTAGAAGAAGGATCTAAAGTATAAGCCTCTTAGTAAGCTGCTCTGCTCTCTTATATAAATATTAACTAATTTAGAAATAGCGCTTAATGGTAATTTAACAGTATTGGGTCACTAGAGACGGGCTTATTAACTTAACAAGAAGGGCAAAGCGATCTTAGCTACAGGCCTAATTCACCGCTTTATATCGCAGCAGGATTATATTTAGAAGGCCTAATATAAAGCTTTTAAGCTTCTACTAATTTGGTGGCTTGTATACTACTATATCGCATTTTACTAAATTAAGAACGTCTACTTTGTTAAAATAATTCAGCATCTAAATAAGGGCCTTATAAGGTTACTCCCTTTGCAAAATACGGTACGCAAGTAGGTGATAAGAGAGTTTAGGAAGCAGAAGAGGTTACTGCGAAAAGACTTATAAGAAGCTCGTTCAAATATACACCTATCTTTTAACTTATAGACGTCGCCAAATTACTACGCCATTATCGCGATAGTTGCCTATTATATTGATTGCGACAGAGCTCGCCAGACAAAGCTTCTTGCCTTGTGGCAGCTTAAGGGAGAGCACAGCGGCGTTAATATAGCCTAGGTAGTTCTTAATATAATTAGTGAGTATAGAATTGGAAGTTAAATTGGGTATTTTATACTTAATAATGCGTCAAGTAATAATATAGCTGTCGATTTAATTCTAAGAACTCTCTACCCCTAAATAACAGAGAGGTAGCGGAAACGTCGTCGCCTTCGGTGTCTTGGCTATGTAGTTAACCTAGCTACCCAGGCCTTCCTTTTGGGTAAGGCTGCGGATACTACTTTAGAGGAGCTTGAGTTGGCATACAGTCGGCGAGACTTTAATGCTATCACAATGATTTAGAGGAAGCAGGGAGCGCTTGGTCGGCTATATAATATTATAAGGTATATTAGGATATCGCCTTAGCGTCGCAGGGAGTTTTAAAAGATTATAGTTGGTAGAGAGTAGGCAGAATTTGATTGACTTAAGGTGAGTTCTAAAATCCAGAGCCAAAATCTGGTGTTGATTTTCGCGATTTCGCATTTTGTCACGGCACTGACCTGACGCATACTGTTTCATACTGTCTCGTACTGTTTCCTACTGTTGGCTGGCCCACCACTAGCGACTTGGCGGCTGGCCCTACTATTTGTATACAATACCCCCTTTCCACCTTCTTCCCCTCTTTATACCACAACGTAGTTATTTAGTCTACTTTATTGCAGCACTGTAACAGTTTATAGTATCTTTAACTTACGCCCTATCGCGATCACTGATTCCTTATACCCTAGCCAATTAACCTCCGCCCTAGAGCAATCGCGACCTGCGCACGCCTCTACTGAAACCAATATATCCCTAGCACAGTCCTAGAATAATCCTTAGTTTTTACCTAGCGCCTAAATAGGCGATACTAACGACGCCGAAATAGCCAAAACTTAGAACCCCCGTGACGTCTTTATAGACCTCTTTATAGAGACATACCCTAATATCGCGTGGATAATCCGCCGCTCCCTACTATACCCTAAGACCTTTAAGCCTAGCAAAGCTTACTTTACCCTTATTAACTATACTAATAAGTTCCTTAATAATATTAAAGCAGGACTATAGTGCATATATAATATAAACACCGCTAATAAAAAAGCTAATAAAAACCTTAGTGCCCTTATTGCTTCCTAAATAGGAACTATTAACTCTTAGGTAGAGACCATTACCGTTCTAAAATAATTAACCCCTATAATAACGGTAGTAACCTAGCAGAAAAAACGGAGATCTAAAGACCCGCTAATATTTAGCGGAAAAGGCACCCCGCTAAAACGATAAGCTAATTTTAAAACCTAGTATATTAAAATTAAGGGAGTCTTTAATCGGGACTAGGACTACTTTAATATAGTTTAGTCTTAGATCCTTTATATCTTAGATATACTAAAAGATAAGGCCTATAAGTTTATTAAGTAGGGCCTAAAGCTTATACATAAGAACCCAAACAATATATTTATATAGAAATGGCCTACTAAGGAAGATATACTTAAAGACCTTACTACTTACTATAAGGTCCTTAATATAACCCAGGTCGTAAAAAATAAGCTTAACTATTTCCCCTAGGGCGAGCGTAATTACTAGTCCTAAAAGGGAGAGCTTAATAAGCTAATAGTCTGCGCTAAGAAGACAGACGAATAAAAGGTAGACCTACTTTAAAAGTTTATCTCTCTAAAGATGGAAGAGCTAGTACTTAGACTTGCCCATAAAATTAATAATAGCAACTATATAAGTTAGAGTAAGCAGATAAATATATTCGCTAAGAACCTTATAAACTATATATACTAAGCTAACCTTAAGAAGAACGCTAACCACTACCTACCTACCTAAGCCCCTGCCCCTATATTAACCCTAACCCTAGCAATAACTAGAGAACCTATAGACCTTAATAAAATCTTAGATACGGAGCGTAAGCGCCGCGTTAATAATAGACTATACCTTGCCTATAGCCTACCTGGCCACTAAAAGGATACCTATAACCCTACTAAAATAGCAAACCTAGTCCTAATACTACCCTATTAAACGACGCGAACTAATAACCGCGGACGTAGTAACTATAAAGTCTATTATAAACGCGGCGACCGCGGAGCCTATTATAGCCGCGGCGGATAATCCCCCCCCTTTAACCCTATGGCTTAGTTACTCTAAACTATACCCTATATAGAAGCCCAACCCGTTAATAACGCCTAGTATTAGCGACTTTACGCTAGCGAATATAAACACGGCTATATTGTCGGCGAGGTATTATCTTCTTATACCCTAACCAAAACTAAAACTAATACCGCCAGCTAGACGGACACTAGACCGCCCCGTTAAGACAGCCTTATACCCTAGTTATTAAAAGGCAGACCCTTAAACTAAATCGCGTCTAAGGGTCTAAACTATATAAGGAGGAAGACGAGAAGATTAGGTTTTTATTACTAGATTAATTAGTCCTTTCTATTAGTAAACTGCCACTTAATCTTAAATTAGTAAATAGTAATAAGAAATTAATCCTTATTTAAACCTAACTCTCCTTATTATATAACCTATACCCCTAAGTTTATATTAATATAGTAAGCCTAGTAGACTCCGGTAGTACTATAATAGTATTTAATAACGCAGAGTCTATTATAAGAAAGTATAATATTATAACTAAGAAGCTGCTAGCACCTAGGCTACTACGCCTTATAGATAATATTCTAACTTCGCTTATTATAGACTACTTTACCGCCTAAATATTAATCGGCCTCTATACTAAAGCCATGCTCTTTTTTATTACTAAACTCTCGCCTACTACCCTAATTATCTTAGGTATACCCTAGCTTTAGAAGCACGAGCCCTATCTTAGCTTTAGAAAACTTAAGATCTACTTTAACTTAGACTACTACTCTAGGTACTACCTCCTATAGGGAATAACTAACGTTAGTAGGGACGCCCTATGTGGATACTTAGCACTACTAAGCCTAGTGCCTAGGACTATATATAAAGCCCTAATAGTAAAAGACGTTCCTAATAAAGGGGAGCCTATATAGCTGCAAAGAAATAAGATAGTGGAAGACTAGACTACCCTAGCACTTAAGACTAAAACAATAGGCTAGCTAGCCCTACCAAGACCAAGAAAGAAAGTCCGCTTTACGCCGCTACTATTAAAAATCTAACCCTAACCTAGGCACTATTTAAACCCTAGCCGCCTAGCCTAACACCTAGAACTAAGCCATATACTATATACGTACACTATAGCTCGCGTTATAGTAAAGACTAGCTATAGAACTATTAAGACCCAGATAATAGAAACCGTGCCACTATAACGCCTAACCTTATACCCGTCTCCTACGCGTACCATATAGGGCCGCTGCCTTATTTCCACCCCCTTAGGCCAACTAAGCCGTGCTAGCCTAGCCATAGCACTAGAGAACTAGACACGCCCTAACCTAGATAATATTAAATATACTTATACTATTAATTTTACCTAGTTTTATAAATAAAAAGACGTAAAGGTAATAAGGATCTATATAGCGGAGCTAGTAAAACTAGTTAAATAAGATAAGCACTAACAGCTACTTAAAGAGCTACCTATAGGCCTAATAGAAGTACCAAACCTATTAGAAAGGTCTTTCCGCTAGCTAGTAGAAGGCAACTATATAATAAAGGAAGCCCGTAAAGTACTCTCCCCCTATTTTTATAACTTCCTTAAGACAAATTTAAAAACTAAACCCAAGCTTTTATATCGGAAGATAGTTAATACTAATATTAAAAAATTCCTAAAGGGCAAACTAAGATTAACCCGCGAAGACATTCTATAACGCTTACTAAAGGAGTTTAGTAAACATATTAAGTACTTCCTCCCTAAGAATATAGATAAGCTACCCCCTTACCAACCATGGGACTATAAAATTAAGATTACCCCTAGAAACTAGGCCCTATACTATAAAAATAGACCACTCTTACCTACTAAACTTAGGTATATAAAGAAGTGGATTAATAAAATACTAGATAAGGGTTTTATCCGCGAATTAACCTTACCAGCTACCGTACCACTCCTCCTTACTACTAAGCCTGGTAGCGGTATATAAATCTACCATAACTACTAAGGCCTAAACATAGTTACTATTAAGAATTAATACCTACTGCTACTAATCCGCGAGATACTTGACGCACTTTATAGTGCTAAGTACTTTACTAAACTTAATATAATTGCTATGTTTAACTAGATCCGGATTGCGGAGGGCCATAAGTAGCTTATAGCATTTATTACCCGGTTCGGACTCTATAAAATACTAATTACACTATTTAGCCTTTATAACGCACCCACTATATTTTAAAACTATATTAACTATATTCTATATAACGCCCTTAACAACTACTATACTGCCTACCTTAATAATATCCTTATCTTTTCTAAAACACGCGCTAAGCATACTAAGTATATAAATAAAGTTATCTAAAGACTTAGTAATACTAGACTTTAGATTAATATTAATAAGTCTAAGTTCTACTCTATTAAAACAAAATACCTTAGCTTAATTATCTTAACTAATAGCATAACTATAGACCCTAAGAAGGTATAGGCCTTATAGAAATAGAAGAACCCAATATTAATTAAAGAACTATAATAATTTCTTAGCTTTGCGAACTTCTACTAATAATTTATCTAAGGCTACTCTGCCATCACTATACCTATGATAAAACTCCTAAAGAAGGATATTAAATAATAATAATAATTCTTCTTTAATTAACGTCTGATATAGATACTATCTAGCCCCACGCAGACTACTCCGTATATAAGGGAAAAGTAATATTAATAGGAAAAAACCCTTGCTACTGGGGGGGAGGAAAAACCCTATAAGCTACCTTAGTAGGATAAAAAACCCCGTTTGCTATATCTGTATATAGTAGCGGCCCTATAGGCCTACAGCTATGTCCTATCCTCCTTAGATGTTCAAACTCCTTAGGAACTACTGCTTCCTTCTCTAGCTTATCTAAGCTAGGGTTTACTACGTCCTAGCTAGGCCTTGCCACTTAATTACTATATCTTACTATTATCTCCTATATCTTAGCTATCCCCTATATACTATCTCTTATTTAACCATTGCTATATACGCTATGCCTCCCCCCCCCCTAGGGCCTATTAAAGGCGTAAGGGGGATTCATCCGTTCTAACTACTGTAATACTAATAAGCGAGCGGGATATTATATATTTGGGTATCTTTTATGCCTAGGCCCTAGCTAGGCCCTTTCTAAGGGTTACTACTCCATTAAAAGAAGATAGGGAAAACCGTGGGTCGCAATCTAGGCTGCTAGGTAGTATTTAGTAGAAAAAACGGTAAGTGACTATATGCTCCGCGGGCGATCGCCCTAGGGGTTAGGAGGGGCCGTATATTTGCTCGTCGCTCGTTTATTCGCGATCGCTCGTTCGTCGATATAAGAGGTCGTTAATGCTTTCTATTGGGGGTCGGGGGATGCTATTAAATGCTATTTATCCACGTTGGATCGTATAGGTGCCTTAATAGGAGAATAGCGTAGCTGAATTGTAGAGGGCCATAGTAGTGGTTTTTGAGATCTCACTATTTAAAAAATTTTTACCACCGCCTATAACGCTCATAACCACGACCACTAGGTCCTATCGCACGCTATACAACGTCTCTACGTTGGCTCTGAGTCTAAACTTCGAAGACTTAGGTTCGTAGCCGTTACCACGTACAGGTGTAGAGTCCGTTTTCGACGGCCAAGGATATTAAATAGCTATAGGGACTAAAACAAGCTAAATTGTTTAAAGCCCTTAAGGGAGCCTTTACTTTAGCACTAGTACTAATATACTATAACTATATAAAAAAAACAGTAGTAGAGATAGATATATTAAATTAGGCTTCTAGCGGAGTCCTTTCCTAGTATAATAATAACGGAAAATTAAAACTGGTCGCATTCTTCTCCGTAAAGTACTCTATACTAAAATATAACTACGAGATCTATAATAAAAAACTCTTAGCTATTATTAAGGCTTTAGAGGAATAGCGTCCTAAGCTATAAGGGACTAAGGAGCCGTTTAAAATTATTACCAACTATAAGAACCTATAGACGTTTATAACTATTAAGTAGCTAAACTAGCGCTAAGTCTAGTAGGTAGAGTTCCTTTTATAGTTTAACTTTATAATTATATATAGACCTAGCAGTAAAGCCACGCTCCTTAACGCCCTAAGCCAGCTACTAGGAATAAGGCCTAAGGATACTAATAATAAACGCCTCCGCTACCAAGCCTAAGTCATTATACCGCCCTAAAAAGTTAACCCTATAATCTTAAAAGAATTACTATATAAGTCCCGTAACTCTAACGACATAGAGTTTATAGCCGCTCTAGACCCTAAAATAGCTAAAAAGTTACTAGATAAGTTAATCTGGCTAGGATATTAGGAGAATAAACTTGTAAAAGATATAGTAGCAGCCCTATGTAATTAGAAAGCTTACTAGTAGCTAAAGAAGATTAGGAAATTACTCTATTATAACAAGTTAGAATGCAGTATTGTTAACGGATAGATCTACTTCCGCCAACGTCTCTTCGTCCCTAACGCCCTAGACCTCTACCTAGAAGTTACCTATCGCTCTTATAGCAGCGGCCCTATAAATTACCCTAGCCGGGTTAAGACTTTTAATCTCTTAAACTAAATATACTAGTAGCTAGGAATCTCCCAGTTTATAGCTACCTTTATTAAAGACTATACCCTATACTTTTGCACTAAGACCCCCTATTCTACCCCGCCCGGTTTCCTAAAGCTACTAGAATTACCTACCTGCCTATAAACCAATATCTTAATTAACTATATTATAACGCTGCCAGTATACTAACGCTATGGCAAGGTATATAAATATATCCTTATTATTATAGACCGCCTAACTAAAATATAATACCTTATTTTAGTAATAGGACTCTTAACAAAGGAGCTAGTTAATGGCTTTGTTAATAATATATATAAGCTCTATAGTGCACTAAGTATAATTATCTCCAATCGCGGTATATAATTTATTAGTAACTTCTAGCAATAACTAAGTAAACGCCTTAAGATAACCTTATAACTAAGCTTAGCCTAGTACCTAGAAACGGACAGCTAAACTAAAATTATTAACGCTGCCGTAAATAAATACCTCTATGCTTTTGTTAGCTTTATATAGGACGACTAGGTTAACTACCTGCTACTTACTAAGTTTATTATAAATAACTAAGTTAATAAAAGTACAGATATCTCCCTATTTTTTGCAAATTATAGCTTTAACCCTTGCCTTAGAATTAAGCCTACTAGCCCCTACCTACTAATACTATTAGTATAAGCAAAGAAGGAGTTTTTCCGCATAGATTTTATGGCTAACCGCTTTAAGCGGATATTAATATAGCTTAAGGCCCTAGCCCGGATTTTATAGCAACGCTATAAAAATAATGCTAATACCCATAGGGATAAGAGCATATTATTCTACGAAGGTAATATAGTTATAGTTAGCTTAGAAAATATAAAGATAAATAGACCTAAGAAGAAATAGGACGATAAATGGGATGGCCTATACCCCGTACTTGTAGTATACTAAGAAGTAGTTATAGTAAACCTTCTAGACTATATCTAAGTAAATAAATCCTTTTATATATCTAAGGTCCGCCTCTAGGCTGCTAAAGAGATCCCTAGCTAAGTAAATATTAATACTATAGAGCGCCGTAATATATAAGGATAAGTGGTAGAGAGAGATAATGATGGTAATATAGAAAATAAATAGGAGTTTAAGAAAATCCTTAATATATACAACAAAGACCCCTAGGGCCTAACTTATAAGATTAAATGGAAATATTATAAGGATATAACCTAGCAGCTAGAGGAAGACCTAAAGGGTTATAAATAAGCTATATAGCGCTTCTATAAGTAACACCCTAAGAAGCTAGGATCCCTAGACTGGATATAAAATAAGGAAAAGTTACGCTAAGGTTATAGCCAACTACCGTATTAAAATTTGTAGTGGTTAAGATATTATAGAACTTTAACTAGCGGTTAAAGTTATTTAATTAGCTAAATTCTTGCCAAGAAACGCTACGCTAATTAATTTAGGTGGTGGTATAGAGTTCTGCTAACCTTACTTACTAAACTAACCAATTAGGATTTTCTATGCCCGGCATAGAAAATCGCTATTAGCTTAATTAAGGGCGGTAAGCGGAACTAATATCTTTATGGTAAAAAATAGGTAACCCCATATACTGCCTATTTTTAAGTTATCTATTTAATTTAAGGACCAAACTATCTAGGGGAAAGGAGTACTGTTACGGCACTAACCTAACGCATACTGTTTCATACTATCTCGTACTATTTCCTACTGTTAGCTAGCCTACTACTAGCGACTTAGCGGCCGGCCCTACTATTTATATACAATACCCCCTTTCTACCTTCTTCCCCTCTTTATACCACAACGTAGTTATTTAGTCTACTTCATTGCAGCACTGTGACACATTTGCTGCCTCTATATAACGTAGAAAGACAGGGGTATGATTGGCTCTAGCATTGGATTTTATATTACTCCGGGCTACGGTCGCAATATTCGCAATATTTAAAATATTCCAATATTTTATTCTACTAGTTGATCCAAAGCAATTCGACCCAATAGAACTTATATTTCAGCTCTATTATACATACTATTAATTACAAATAACGTATCTAGGCCTTTTATAGTAACTATATGCCAAAACGCGGCGAAGGCATAGAAAATAATACCCTTACAACCTACTACTGGTTTCTACTTAAGAAGCTCTCCTCTGTTCTACAGCCCTTCTATAAGGCAACTATATATAGCTAGGGCCATAAGCACACGCTTTGCCGCTGGTTTATTATAATAGATTGGCTTTTTAGGTGTTTATTTAATGTAAAGGAAGATTTTAAAGAACTATGAGAACTATACGGTAGTAGCGAAAAATACGCCTACTTAGAAGCCTTAGCTTATTCCTTATAGGAGAAGTATAAATAATACTATAAATACGCAGACGACAGCGCCGCTTACTACGCTGCACAAGTTCTTCTTCTAGATAAGAAATGGGCCTAGTTCCAGTAAGAATTTAAGAAGGATAAAGAGAAGAAGAACTGGCTACGTGGTAGCCCTAAGGATCTTAAGGATTTTGGTATATAAGGCCTTGTAGAGGACCTCTGGCTGGAAGAATATAAAGGTAAATATGCAGCCGCGGCTGCCTAAGAGTTATCTTCTACTGAGTTTATACCGGGCGAAACTTTTAGCGGGCTACACTTGCATGAGCAGATTAAGGCTGCGCCTACTATAAGAGTCAACGCCTACCAAGCCTATATTCGAGCTAAGCTTAAGCCTACTGCAGATCCTCTGGCTTATTAGAATTTGTAATATTTCGCACAGCTAGAGCTCGCCCGATTTGCCCTTGATATGCTAGCTATACCACTTATAAGCGCTAAGTACGAGAGAGTATTTAGCTCTACAAAATACCTGGTTATTAACTCACGCAGTTACCTTAAAGCTGATATTATTAAAGCAAATAAGTGCTTAAAATCTTGGTACGGGCGCCCGAAACCGAAGGCCTTTAAGTAAGGCGTTGATCCTAACGTTAATGATTTATATGAGGAAGAGCTTACTGCCAAAGCTGCCACCAATAAGGATTCTAATGCACAGGGTAATATAGATCAGGAGGCTGGTAAAGGAGGTGAGTAAGAAGGGCAGGGCGATGAGGGTGATGCGGGCGATGAGGGCGATAAGGACGATGAGGACGATGAGAGCTAGGAGGAAGATGAGGGTACTGAGGAAAACACTGTCAAATATATCGTTGTCGACGATTGATTGTAACTCAACACTATGCCAAGCCTTACAATATTAAATATCATCTGGTTGAACCGGTTCGGAGCTTTAAGTGGGCTATCGGTTGGTTAAAGAGCTCAAATTTGTAACCAACCAGACCAATTACAGCACTGATTCCGCCTCAAAAGTCGGTGCTACTGCCTTTGCGATGTCGGCAGTACAGGTGTTGAAAGACGTTCATGCCTTCTGTGGAATGATCCTGTACAAGAGGCAGGAAGACCTCGAGTGGCCGTCTATAGCCATGGAGCTTCGAAATTCGGTTTTGTGCGCCACAGTCAGCTTCCACTTCGGCATGCAAGCCATGCTCCTGGAGAATGCCATATCCACTGCCTCCGAACTCTTGGCAGCCGGCTCAGCTCGCCCTCCAATGCTCTACTATCAAACTGATACGTTACTGGATTACCACCCAAATCACCTTCCTTTTTGTGTAACACATCACGGTCCTTTCTACGAAGACTTCGCAAGCCACTTTTCAGAAGAGTTGGCAGCAGTGGCATTCGGCAGTCATCAAAAGGCTCGACATCTACAAATACAGCAAAGTTCGGGAATCAAACACCTCAAAACCCGAGACCATGCATTTGTGTTCCAGCACTCCCACCTTCAAGGAAGGTATCTGCTGAGATGTGGCGTAGACCCCTTAAAGATGTTTGGACTGTGCCCTCCCATCCATTCGATGCGTATTGCGGGCTACCCGATAAGCATCAACGCGACGAAAAATTATGTAGTCGACTGTGATGGGATATTCTTGTTTACCGCTGTGGCTCGCCTCGACTACTTTAAGAATATCGACCTTCTAGTAGATGCAGCGGTAGAACTACTCTCACGTGGTCAGCCTGTCACTGTTTTGATCGCTGGAGATGATGACGACGACAGCATCCGGCGTGCAAAACTGCTTGAAAGGGTCCCGACACAATACGCTAGATCTTTCGAAGTGATACCCAAACTGCCAAAGGATACCCTTTATACACTCTTTGAGTATGCTCAGCAAAATGGAATCTTCGTCTGTCCTTCCCGCTACGAGACTTTAGGAATCACTCCTCTTGAAGCAGCACTGAGCGGCGTCACCACGGTCATATCCGATTCTATGCAGGTTGAAGCCGCGAAGCATTTCCCCAAGAAGTACCGCTTTCTTCCTGCGGCCATAGAACTAGCCAACCTCGTAACAACTCTCCACAAGTCGGGTGTGGATCAATGTGGAAAGGAGCTGCGCGACCATATCGAGAATCGGATATCGAATGAGAATTTTAGGTTAGGCTTTCTCTATGCCTGGATGGAATGCTCGCAAAGGGTTGGGCGCTCTCGTTCTACTCGGTACTATTAGATTACAGAGGGCCTAGTATATGGAGTTTGGCTTTTCCTAGTGAGGTAGTTGGTCAGATGTAACATGTACTTCGGCCATGTAAGGCTAACATCCTGCCTGGACTAGTCGGACGCGTTTTCGGTCTGGTGTAGGTTGCGCTTTGCCACCGCTAGCAGGGAGGGCGACCGACCCGCACTGGCTACACTCCTGTAAGGGTCTACTTTTAAGGTTGAAGAATAGAGAACGCAGAGGAAATTGGCAACTATGGTTGGCGTTAGGACTAATAACTGCAGTAAGCTTGCAGAGTGGGCCACAGACCAGATTCCACGCCGGGAAACCTGCTCCACCCTCTCCACTAAGCTTGTGTCCCCCCTTTCCATGAGCTGGCCTGTGTCTCTAACTATCGAGTCCTGGCCTGTGATTCCTCCGAGGCCTCCCCCATATATGTTGAATATGTTCGTCAGGTTGCGTGCACCACGCCTATTAAGACCCTCATTTAAGTCGCCTTGCGCCATAGGGGCCGCCGAAGCTGGCCTATGTTTCCACCACCTAGAGTTTTGTTCGTGTTGTTATTGGTAGTGACCCGCCTCGTCGAGCTGTCCAGTCACCGTCCAGGTCGCGCACCACGTCTATTAAGACCCTCCTCTAAGTCTCCTAACGTACTAGATAGGACCTCATGAAGGGCCTTAACGAGTTCTCTAGATGGGGCCTTAACAAGTTTCGTACGAGGGATCTACGACGCGTTAACCTTAACAAGTTCTCATAAAAAGAGGTTCCCTATACCCCACCGTATCCTCTCTCGGTCTCAGAGCTAGTGCAAGCCCAAGGGTATCCTATCGTACGTCTAAGACGCGTCCGCATCGGCTAGCTAGATAAGGCCAGTTTCGGGCCTAGCTACAAGCCAGGTAGACGTACGTCAGGCGGTTTTCATATCCCAGTTTCCCTTAATAGACCTCCCTAGATAGATAATCGCATCGCCCAAGCGGAGGCAGTAGGTAATGTGGTTGTGGTGCGGTCGGCGCGTCAATGAAATTTTCATCGCACTAACTTCGTGCCCCAACAGCCTGCAGCGGCGAGCTACAAACTATTATCCATCGCCTCTGCACTTAGCTATCCATCAGAAAGACTTCCGTGATGATTATTTCCAACCGCGGCGACGAGGACGCGTGCAGTAGGACTTCGTGGTCCACATTCGGAACAAGGGTCTGGTCGGTGCGGCTCGGCTACCCTTTATCTCAGGCCAGCGGCCCCAAAAATTGTCAACAGTTGCCAAGTCATGTGATGAGAGTTCCACAATCTTTTGGCACCTGGAGAGAAAAAAGTACTTCTTCCACAGTTACTATGTAGCTAAGCCATATATTCTCTCGAACAAGATAGTAATGCAATAGATATGATAGGATATCCCCAGTACGCCGCCTGCAATGCTATACATTCCCAAATCATGCCTCGTCACAAAACCATTACCCAGTCCTATACCACCTAACCGACTACAGCCTTCATGCTCAAGCTTTCCAGAAACCCACTAAGATCCTCCTTTCTAACCTCAACAACGCAATGTTCGAAGCTATCAATCTTTACCCGTGCTCCTGTTTCCTCTGTAACCTCATGAAATGCAATTCCAAACCGATTGCGTCCGTACCCTCGTTTCCTCTTCTCTTCTACTTCCGTCTCACTCTCACTATCACTTCCCTCGCTCGCCTCGCTCTCTTCCTCAGTGTCATCCTCGCCTTCATCTTCATCAAGCCCGTTCGCAAGATTGCGCTCGATACGTGCCTGTCTTTTCTTCTCCCTCTCCTTACTTTTCTGTTCTTTACGCTTTTCCTTTTCTTTTCGCCTATCTTCTCTTCTTTTTTCTCGCTCTTTAGTCAACCCAACACCACCTCCACCACCTAGCCCTACAACCACATATACTCCGCGAGCATCATCCAAACCGGCCATTACCAGTTCCCCGCCTCTCCTTTTTCCTTTCACACCGTTTAGCTCGCCAATTGCCTCAGCAACCCATAAAGCCAGCTTGACTAAAGCTCCAGGGTGTGTAAAGAGTTGCACGTCCGGCCCCTCTTTGACGACAGCCATGCGGAAAGCACGAAGATGTCGAATTTGTTTTTTTTCAATCAGACTAGTGCCGGTCCGTAGAATGGCACGATGTAGATGCTGCGCGGTGGGGATGTGCGACACCAGCAGATCGATAGAGGATAGCGCATCGTAGGCGGTCCAAAAGCGTGACGTGATGCGGTCTTGGATATCATCCCTTGCTTCCACAATTTGGTCGTTTGCGTTTACCGTTTCCCTGTTGTTCGAAGCAATGGCCATTTCGCCGTGCTCTCGGGTCTCTGCGAAATTTGCGACGTCTAGACTGGACTGGTTTAGGCTTTTCGCATCTCCGACCTCCAATATAGCGCCTAGAACAATGCCTGCGTCGACGGCGCTCAAACATGCTTTCCAACCCCAGCATCGTACGAAACCCCATCCCTCCTTTCCCAATCCTTGTTCAGAAGGCGGTGGAACTAGTCCGTCGAGGCCGTATACCGGAGCGAATTTCAGGAGTCGTTCGCGCAAGCCGCGTTTAAGTTCCATATCCATATGCGTGTAGTTCTGCTTGCATTGTGTGAGACTGACACCCATTTTGGCTAGTAATTTGTGCAGCCTGCGCCGGCCAACATCGCTCCAGATATGAAGTCTTGCAGAAAGGTAAGGCGAATGAAGCATGCTGTCATATAAGCTCCAATGGCGGATTAGAAGGAAACGTGGTTCCGGTGAGAGTCGTATGGACATATCTGTTGGTGAGCGTGCATGCGTTGGTATCGCACCGCCCGAATCTCCTAGACTTGCTTCACGGGCGATGTCTTTAACATCAATAGGATTAAGGCGGCGCACTTCATCCCGCAAGATCGCGCGGATGCGCTCTCCGCGATCACCATTCCAGCCTGAAGATCCACCGGCAGTAGAGAGTGGACTAGGGCCTACGCCATGGAGTGTGCGTCCATACAGTTCGAGGCTGCTAACGCCTATTATTGCATTCCAGAGGAGGTCGTTGTCTTCACGACCTAGTTCTGAAGCTAGCGAGTAGATGATAGAGGAGACGGGTTCAGAGTAGGAGGCTCCTAGGGAATAGTATTCGTGAAGTATAGACTCATGCTTGCGACGTAGCTTGAGAAGACGCTTACGAAGCGTGCGTGCGGAAGGTTGTTTAGGGAGGACTGGAGATGAAGAGCGACTTGGGGGCGAATCGGAGTGGGAGAAGTCGGAGGAGCCACGAACGCGATTAGAGGTTGAGAGAAGGCCGTGCCGTGCTGGGCGTCGTGGAGAGGATGATATTGAACGAGACTGAGGAAGGGTAAGTGACATAGCTGGTATGGTGTACGGGGTCGAACTTACTGAATTACTTCTTCGCCTTTGCCTCGGTGGCCCATCCTCATGCTCCTCTTCGCTCTCGTCACCACTGTCTGCCCATGATTTTCGCTTCTTCGGAGCCTGCCCAGATACTGGAGGTTCCTTTTCTCCATCCTCGCTCTCCGAATCAGAGCCGTCCGTCTCATCGTCATCCTCGTCGACCTCTGGCATTTCTGCAAGCGCGCAGTACGCGTTTCGTTCTGCCCCTAATTCTTCTTCGATATCACCATCATCAAACACTATAATACCTCCTCTTCCCGGTTTATAAGATTGAGATATTCGGCCTTGGTCCACTCCAAGCTGTCCTCTCGCTAGCTCGCCATTCTGAGCATCATCACCAGGAGGTGCACCAAATACGTTTGCCAGGTTCCAAGGCCTTCTTGCATCCAGCACCCAAACTTCCACATCACCTGTCCCACCTTCACCATTCTCATCAATTTCCAGCCCCAGAATCGCCTCCAGATCAACCAGGCCTCCAACGCCAAGACAAACAACAACACCACCACTACCACCATCCGTTGTTCGCATGGGTCGTACCAGCTCTTCCCCAGTTCGTGTAAGGTCGCCATAACCGGCAATTGGCTGAATCTTATGTGGAATATAGTCGCGTTTTAGCAGTGCGGTAAGGATTCGGCAAGCGCAAAGCGCGTCGGGCTCGAGTGCTACTAGGAGAAGCACAGGCGGAGAGAGAGGATGATGAGTTCGGAGAAGATGGAGGTAAAGGTGGGATATTATGCTGCGTGGAAGGTACATTGTCGAATACTTGAATCAATTGTATAAAAACTTGACGCGCTGAGGGGCTAGAAAAGACGTGCCGGAAGGAAATATTTTGAGCTAGGGTACTTCCATAGTATCGCTCATGGCAAGAATTCTTCGGTCTTGATAGAGGTATATGTGAATAGCAGAAAGATATTTGGCGTCTTTGGGAGTGATACGGATGGTCTGGTGGACGCGGTAGCAGTCGCGTTTGTTCTAAACCGCTTTTGGCTTTGGCCGAAATCCACCAAAGTGCTCTGCTACATAAGCACCCGACTCTGTTGGCTCTCCGAGTTTGGCGGTCGCCCCGCTGGCGGCCCTTCCGGCGACCGTGCCAGCTTCCCGCCTCAGAGCTGAGATCTGCCCGCACAGCGACGAGCCAGCGTTGGATGTAGGCCAAAGGGGGAGTGCACGGTGAAGCGGCCGGTCGGCTGCTGGGAGAGGGGAGGCGCAGCTCGTCCTTATAACTACAAAACTACAGCCCCGGGCACCTAGAAACGTCATCCTCCTACAGTAGTAAATTACCTTGATAGTACAAAGTATGTATCAATTCAAATTTCCATGGTCTCGTCCCATCAGTTAGAAACCAATAGCATCAAGCCTCATAATAGCATCCAATAGTAAAACAACGCCCTGTCTGCTCTTCTCTCATCATGATCTCTCGGCACTATGCTGGTCAACCGAGTCAAAAAGTGCGTCGTTGACTCAGCTCGTATACCCGAACAAAACCACATCCCCCCTCACTTAGATTATTTTCGCCCCCGAAAAACATCTATCATTATAGAGTCGAACCTCAGCTGTCGCATCGTGGACTGCCGCTGCAGGACTCACACTCGAACCCTTTCAGTGGCCTCCAAGGCCTCATCGCTCTCCCTTTCTTCCTTAGGGGCAGGACTGCAGTGGACCTAGGTTAGCGCAGAAGCTCAACCTGTTCCCTCTTTTAGGTACCATATGTGGTCAACCGAGCCAAAAAGTACGGCACTACGCGTAGATCGTAAATCTCAGCTCATATACCCGAACAAAACCACACAGTATATAATGCACTTACCCCCGGGAAATGCTTTGATAAGGTCCAAATCCATCTCCTCTAGGCGCGCTGGTCTCTCCTGCGCTCAGTAGCACCTGAGCCACGCTACCATCTCCAAACTGCACCATTGTGAACACGCCCCAGAATTCTGCGAACTGCTCTCTCAGCACTAGCCTGATCTGGGACCAAAGCAGCTCCTGGCGCTCCACGATATCATGGTCTTCGGAAATGAGGGCGCTGGGGTGCAGGCCTAGTCTTGTGCACGTGTTGCGCAGATGTGAGTATGTTTTTTGGAGTCCGTTGGAGTCAACAGGGCGCAGGTCGTCTGGAAAGAGTGCTCGATGCGTGCCTGGGATAGGGTGCCTGGGGCATATTCATGGTGGGTGCGAGTTGGGCTCATATCATCAGACAAGTGGTGAGTTTTAGGGGATTCTTGGGTTGGTAAAGCCATCGTAGAAAAGTATAGGTTGCTCTGTCATGAACTGGAGAGATGCTTATGGATTCTTGGAGTTGTATGAATAATACAAAGGGCGGAAATACAGTGCAATGACTTCAAGAAAAAACAAAAGGGCTTCGTAGCGCCAAGTATCTTCTTAGAGGTTTGTTCCGTGTCAAGATAGACGTCACCCAAGCCGGCTCAGCCACTGTCGTGATGCTGCTTTCGGAACAATGCCGTCCATTTTCTGGCCATCGCGATTGAAGAGTAGCATCTGCTGTTCTCCCGCCAAAGCTCCCCCGCCGGCGGCACGGGAAGATGGATGACGCAATCTTACCCCGCGGTACGTGATGGGGAAGCGTCTGGACAAGCTGTCAAAACCTGGGGTGTTGGGTTGCTGGGCTGCACCGAACTTTACCGTTCAACGTTAAAGCATGCAAGCTTCCCCGCGCTGCAAATTCGAATAGCATCCAGGGTTTCGAAGCGAATCGCCAAAGCCGGATGCGACTTCAGCTCGACTTCAAATACTGCAATATGTCTATTACTATTATTCTACCTGCTAATTATGCGGCGAACAGCTAATTTAAAGATGTGGCACGTTTAGACTTGCCAACAGTAAGTTAACGATACTAAACAAGCCCTCGCCCAGGATAAGTCCGCTTGCCAGGACGATAATCGGTGTCTCTGACTTTCCCTTATATCTGGTCCACCACCAGTTCAGTACTCCGCCAATGGTCCGTGCAAGGGTAAACGACGGGACATTGTACATGCCTAGAACAAACCGAGTCAGGGAGATGTGCTTATTGTACCATATAACTTTGGAGATAAAGGGGATAAGCAGGAAGACTCACCAACGGCAACTGCGATTCCACCAGGAATCCAATCAACCCACCATCCAGCCAACCCTTTCTGCTTCCTGATATTTCCCCAAACCCTCACTGCCGTACCTATCGCAAACACCACCGCCGCGCCTGCTGCCCACTCTGCAACCATAGGCGGCAAGCCCTTCCCAGTGACTAGCCTTGCCGTAAACACCCACACGTACCCTGTAGGGACCTGAAACATGCCACCAGGTATTTCATAAACCCTAGTGTATAGTTTATATACGCCTGCGGAAATTACAGCGCCTACGGCTGACCCTATGATCTGGCCCCAGAACTGCGCGTTCGGCGCGGCGCCTAGCAAGTGTCCGGTTTTGAGATCTTGCATCAGGTCACCGGCTTGCAGAGCTGCAGACTCTGAGATTGCGCCTGCGAGAAGATTAATGATGACAGAGTTCCTAGCGGCTGGGCCTGTGGTTGGAGTGACGAGTGCGAAGAGAAGCTGTGTAAGCTTTGAGATGCCGGAGACAGGGTTGAGATCGGTTTCTCCTAGGGCACGGACTCCCATTATAGAGAGCAGAAGTGCGAGGACTAAAGCCAATATGGTAAGGTGAACTGGTATTAGAGATGGAAAAGAGACATGAACCGCAATAATGCAGAGACCTAAGGAGAGGACCAGGCCAATGACCGTAGTGCGGTTGGAGATGAGATGCGCAGGTGGGGCATCTGGTGCTGCATCTGACGAGAGGTGATGCTTGGAAGCAGTGACAGAAGCAGTGAGAGGATCTGTGGAATTCGAGCCATCGCTCAGCAAGGAATATCCCTTTCTGAAGCGAATATTAAGGGTTAAAATTTCTTTCCAGGTGTGCTCATGCAGCGTTTCCCGTAACTTGGGTAGATAGATGCGGCCATAGGATATTAGAGGCCGAAGGATAAGCCATCCGAGATTGACAAGAGAATCGGCAAGCATAATTGCAAGACTAATCCAGACGATCCAACCTTTGCTTCCACTGCTCCAATCACCGACTGGCCCAGGCGCCCATTTCTTCTTTTGCGCGAGGGGAGATAGGACACCCCAACCTACGATTGCACCAAGGAACATATGGAGAGTTGTTGCAGGTCCCATAATTATACCCTGTCCTACGTAGGCGGGCGACGGGTTTAGTTTCCAAAGCCAATTGCGTGCGAGTGGAAGACCCAGAATTGGTATCCCATGAAGTTGAGGAATAAAGTACGAGACGAGTGTCTGGCATGATGATGAGTAACTGCGAGGAATGATTTACATTATCTGAAATACATACGTATCCTGCTGATACAGCAAAAGAGATGAATAGAAGCCGGATCTTGGCTTTCCAATCGCCCTGCTGGCCTAGTCTCACACCTTCGTCTATTTGTTCGGTGGTGGATGATACGAGGTTGTGATCTGCCTCCATGTTATTCGATAGCGGGGGCTCAAGCAATGCCTGCTGCTCTTGGACTAGACTATCCGGTTCATCGCCGCTGCCCTCCAAAGCTTGGTTGATAGATTTCTGGTCTCCATGCAGGACCCGTATCATGAGAGCTGTAGCCGTCCCACTGGGGAATTTAAGCTTCTCGCGGATTATCACTTCTCTTCGTAGAGGAACAGCAAAAACCACCCCAAAAAAGCAAATTCCTACAGCCCAGACGATGAGTTTCCATAAGCTTATCTCCAGTGGGCCGTTCTCTTCTGGTTTCAATAGATAATTTAATGCAGGTATTACCCCCACAAAGCCACACCCAAGAGGCATTGTCCCCACCGATCCCGCCACTGATTGAACAAGGACATTTTCCACAGGGGTGAACGGATAGTCAATGTAGCGAGCAACAGTCTTAAAGTATGCGAAGCCGATGAGTGCGGATGGCATTGCCATGCCGCTAACCCACCCCGTTTGTAGACCAAAATACATATTAGAGAAGCATATAACCACTCCTATAACAAGACCAACAAGGACTCCACGGATAGTAAAACTCTGAGGCTCACTCGCGTGTTCGGCAAAATATCTTTGGGTAGTGCTTCGATGAGGATGGCGTTGTCGGAGGGGGTTTGCAGGCCGATTGTGCCGAGGACTAGAGCTACTACTCGATATTTGTAAATCTCCGTCTTCATTGTCACCAGGTGTAAGGCCCGAAGGTGGTGAACCCCGATCTGGAGCCATGGTATGCTTTGGTGGAGGAAGTTCGATGAGAGGATGTTATTCACAGCTACAGAGCATCTCCGGCAAGATTAGACAAGATATGAGATAAGCAGCAGGAGAAAGACTGCTCCACGGCGGAGATGCCGCGGGTGATGCAAGAGCCGTGGTTTTGCCGGAGCAGCTTGGTAATACACTTCGTACTCAACACCAAACACGGGTCACGACTCCCCCTTGGTTGCAGCTCCTTATATCACATCTTCCACCCGAGGAGGATTTTGGAATCCTAACACTTTACGTGCCCTCGCGCCAGTTATTTTTATAGACTATAACCTCCAACTTCCACCATGAATTCACTCGGCACAATCCTCTTCTTCGCCGTTGCCCTCATAGTTCTCACATCCGCCGAGCACACTTCCAACTGGGCGGTCCTGGTCTCCACCTCTCGCTTCTGGTTCAATTACCGTCACCTTGCCAATGTCCTCTCTCTCTACCGCACCGTTAAACGTCTCGGCATCCCTGATTCGCAGATTATTCTGATGTTACCCGATGACATGGCGTGTAACCCACGCAATGCCTTCCCAGGAACTGTCTATAACAATGCTGATCGCGCTTTGGATTTGTATGGCGATAATATTGAAGTTGATTATAGGGGCTATGAGGTCACGGTGGAGAACTTCATCCGTCTGCTGACGGACCGCGTTGGGGAAGATATGCCGAGGAGTAAACGGCTCCTGACTGATGATCGGAGCAACATTTTGGTCTATATGACCGGACACGGCGGCAATGAATTTCTAAAATTCCAAGATGCAGAAGAGATCAGCGCATTCGACCTTGCAGACGCGTTCGAGCAAATGTGGGAGAAAAAACGGTACGTGCTCCTCCTACCCTTTTGCGGCCCAATGGACTAACGAAATGTTCCACACCAGCTACCATGAGATGCTTTTCATGATTGATACTTGTCAAGCCAATACTATGTACTCCAAATTCTATTCTCCGAATATTCTCGCAACTGGCAGCTCCGAAATCGATCAGTCATCCTACTCCCATCACGCAGACAATGATGTTGGTGTGGCCGTTATCGACCGATATACCTACTACAACCTTGACTTCCTTGAAACACAAGTCCGCGAGCCTTCCAGCAAGCTTACAATGGGCGATCTTTTCGATAGTTACGATGAGGAGAAAATTCATTCTCATCCCGGTGTACGGTACGATTTGTTCCCTGGAGGCGAAGCTGCCGCGAGGTCAAGACTAGTGATGGACTTCTTCGGTAATGTCCAGAATGTAGAGGTCGAGGGTGGCTTTACTGGGAATGAGACTGCTTGGCAAGAGGAACTCCAGGCTATTGAAAGAATAATCAATAAAGCTAAGAGGAGCCATAATGAGTCCATGGCGTTCTTATCGCAACATTCAGTTGAAAGTACTGAAAGACATGTTGCTAAAGCAGTGCTTAAGAAAGAGGGTGCAGTAAAAGTAAATCCAGACGCTGGCTGGGGAAATCAGATAATAGGTACTGCCGCGCTTTTGGGATGCTTGGGTGTTTGGGCTGCTGGTTCATGGCTAGAGGCACGAGCGTAGGCGTATAGTGTCTCTAAAGAAGTTCCATGATCGACGAAGCGCCTATTGTTAAGGTAGCCACTACCCGCTTCCATCGAGTTTAAACCAAACACCAAATACCAAACGACCTTGGTTTATATCAGGACGCCAAAAGGCTCCTCTTAGAAGTCAATCAAGAACGTATGAGACGCCTCTCATTACTATTGATCGACGTTCGACACCGATTGCACGAGGCTATCTGGTGAACACATTAGCATTGACTCTCACAGCGTCAAGTTAATAAGCCATCCTAAAAGCCGTGGCTTCCCGGAGGCTTCGATATGGTTCTGGAGAGAATCGGTGGCGGAATGGTTAGGCTAGGACATTCCAATTGTTCACTTGGCCTATGGCAAGCCAAATTAAAACTACTACAACTTATAGAGGCCTCCATGCATCGGTTCTCCGGGCCTATGGCAAGCCAAATTAAAACTACTACAACTTATAGAGGCCTCCATGTCTCAGTTTCAGAGGAGTAACGTAGGGCTTTTATATGAGAGATAGGCTATATCACGTATTTTGAATTGGGCCTGATTTTACACAGGGGTTGGGAAAAATCTAATCTTATCTCGATACGATCTACGATCCACGATCGATACGATATTCCGTATCGTATCAAATATCATGATATTTTCTTGGAATTCCCCCTATAGCTCCACTAATATAGGTATATGTTTTATAAATAGAGGCCTATTTTATAGNTTTANNNTAGAGCTATAAAATAAGCCNTTATTTATATAATTTAGAGCCGTTTTAGTGGAGTTATGGGAGGGGGGACCTACTACCGGTCGCAAAATATTGGTAACTCGCCCAGAGCCAAACATCGCGCGTCTCCCACTCTATTAAAATAATACATCCCCTATAGCTCTATTAATATAGCTTTAAAGTAAAGCTATAAAATCAGTTACTATTTATATAAGTTAGAGCTATATTAGTAAAGTTATAGGGGTATATTATTTTAATGGAGTGGGAGATGCGCGACGTTCGGCTCTGGGCGAGTTACCAATATTTTGCGACCGACAGTAAGTTCTCCCCCCCCTATAACTCTACCAAAACGGCTCTAAATTATATAAATAGGGGCTTATTTTATAGCTCTATTCTAAAACTATAAAATAAGCCCTTATTTATATAATTTAGAGCTATACTAGTGGGGCTATTGGGGGTGTATTGTTTTGGTAGGTGTATCGAAAAAAGTCAATCGATACGATTCGATACGATACGATACGATACGATCTCGCGTATCGTATCGAATCGGATCGATTAGATTTTTCCCACCCTGTTTTACACCATCTTCGTTCAAGTTAGACAGAGTCAACAAAGTTCCAATCGATTTTGTCTAAGAGAAGCTACATACGTTTCTACAATATACCTTGTTGATATATTGTTGTGCATGTTCCATTACTCATCCTCTTAGTCGATATTCATGCACATCTCTAGGGTGAAACTTCTTTTAGTCGCCACGCGAATATGCTTTCATACCTCCACGCTTTTGCTACATCCCCAGACTCTCGGATTCCTAGAAAATAAATCTGAGGTACTAAATCCTCCGCTTCAGAGGCGAAAGAGATATTTCTGGGCTAGGTGTCGACCGGAAATACAAGGTCAGGAACGAACTCGTGTGTAGATTGATCTACGAAGAAAAAGAGACTATATATACATAGTACCAAGAGGCCTCCTGTCGATCGTAACCAAATGGACGATCGTAATCTACATTTAGCTGACACTAAGGCATTGGGCGGATACCTATGGAGTGGTAGCCTAAGATATTGATGATCTTAAACTCGACCATTCTCAACCTTGCAGTCAATCATGAATGTATTGAGGGTTGAAATGTTGTGAATAACTCTGAAGTCCCAGTTCATCTGGAGGGAGCAAGGCTAGAAGCGGGAATTACTGCTTCTAGGCCTCGTTCGATTGCAAAACTTCAGATCAGAGCTGAAAGTCCGACAGAAAAGGGCGCGTTCTTTTCTAATTTGGCATGCGTTTATGGCTTTGTAAAAGCACGGGCGTGTGCAATCTAGAGGCTTCAGATCAAATTAAATTCTAAATCTAGAGTTTTAAGCTCTATATTGAACTAACGCCAAGAGCTTCAGTTTAGAAGCCTTACACGGTAATCTCTATCCGGAGACTCCTACTTCGGGTTTAGTGCAGTCCATCGCTTATCCATATCGGGTATCGCTCCTCGCCCCATCAATCCGCCGCTTTTGACGTCTATAAAATGCTCGCCCTCCCCCCGCCAGGCTTCCTCCTCATCTCTTTCCCTTAATTCTCTAACCCGACCCCGGCGCCTCTGCCACCAAGCGGCATACGCCTTTCTACGCCACGCCTACCTACTCCCCCATCTTATCTCCGGCCACTAATTAAAACCCCGCTCTCCAATCAGCCAGCATACTGAGCGGCTTTAGTTTCCGCCTTATCGTTCTTTTCACCGCGACAGACTGTGATGCTGTTGATATGACTTTCGTATGGACCTGACGATCCGTCAACTTCAGTTAGGTTTGATTTAAACGACTTTTGACTCTCATTTTTAGAATATCTCCCCTCTACTTCGTTTGGGTTCTTTTCTAGTACGCTATTCTAGCCCCTTCGCATTTGCTTTCGCTATCTACGATCCTATCTTTACGCCTCTCTACCTTTACGCCTCTCTAGTTTCCTTGTTACGATCTTCCGGCAAGGGTAACCCAATCCAATCATGACGCTGATTCTCTATCATTCTTCCTCCCGCTCCGACGGCCACCGCCGCAACCGGACCAGGGCTGAGCCTACCCTGCCCCTGGACTTATATGCCAATGCCAATCACGAAAATGCCTCACCTCCTGACGAGTGGAGAATCATGGCTCCAAGCGGAGCAGCATGTGGACCGTGGAGAGGAACGAGAGAAGATGGATTCGTTCCTTACTGCTGTCCCCAGGGCCGAAATCCGGCCGCTGTTCTACCAGCTACGCCTCATAATTCGGTCTAACTCCCAAGATCTTCGCTGGTGAATTAGGCAACAAAGCAAGGAGTTCAGCGCAATAAGCTTCTCCTCGACCGGCGTAAGAACCTTTAACTCATCGGGAAACATATGCTCGCACCCTAACTGGGCGTGCAGCTGAGTTGCACGGGACAAAGCACCTCGCCCCAGATGCCTCAAGAATCTACACACGCAAGAATTCTTTTCCCCATAGGAAACAGCTGCTGCACTTGAAGGGTGAGTCATTCCTCTTCTCGATGTGACTTGCCATCCGCACATCCCAACCAACCTCTTGCAGCTCTGTCCTACCAAACTAGCGACAATAGACCCTGCAGGTATATATCGGCAAGGTATTTTGTCGTGGAACGCTTTATAGAATTCCTAGACGGTAGCTACCTTCCTGGCAAGAGGTATCGGCGTACATTATGCTTGTCCGTGAGACAGTCGCTCTTTCTCGGCAAATTCCTTCTCTAGGGACCGCGGAACGCTGACAACATCTTCAATCTGTTCCTCGTTGCTCCTCTCCCGATAAACCACGGTTCTGGAGCGTTTTGGCCGTGCCTGATCAATTTTGCCGGTATACTTTCTCTTGCCCTTCGGGATGTAAATGCTCAACTCCGTAACACGACCCTCCTCCGCCCTATGCCTCTCAGCGGCGGGAATGGCTTCATGGGATGGTACACTTCCCTGCCTTCGAGTCCAATCTCTGCAAAACCACCTATCAACTCTTGCCTGTTCATACTCATTCTGTGCGGCTTCGAAAATATCTCCTGATGTGCGGATTCCCAAACCAGCGCGCGCCACATTTTCCCGATTGCGTACGTCGAGATTCCACTACTATAATTTAGAAGACATTTCCTTACAATAAAGTAGTAGCTAAATACTACTAATTAGAACTAAATAGATTTAGGACAAAATTTTACGGTATTTTTATATTAAAAATTGATACGCGCGAGGGAAGTTCTTTCGTAGAAAAGGAGTGGAATCTCATTTGGAGTCCGGCCTTTTTGTCAACCAGAAATAAATAACATTCTTTTACCTCATTGTAATAGAACAAAATCCTCTTTGGCAAACGGCAGCCATTGCTGCAACAGCTTGCCATCCGTCTGTTCCGTCATTCCAATCCTCTCGTATACGCTCCGCCTGGAACTCGTCTCAGAAGGCTCGGCAACTATCATGGAGAAGTGTGTTTCCGCGTTTCCAATCACAATTCCTAGGCAAGACGCCGGAGGCTCGGCGGAATACATCTCGTAGTCAACCCTGAAAAATACTCTGTTATCCGAAGAGTCTACCTTGCTTGGCCTTGCCCAATATTGTCCATGCCATGGTTTCTCCTCCGTGGATAAATGGCCGGTGCACAGTTCAAAGGTAAGAGTCTTTATCCCAATGATTTGAGGCCTCCGTCGAGTACTGTCTTCTGAATCCCTTTTCCAAACATTGTCGAAACTCACCATTCCTCGGTATTTCTTCATGACTGACACCTTTATTTGACCGAGAGGAAGATGCAGACCTCCCCTGTCCCATTCCGTATTACCCCTAGAGAAACCACAAGTTGAACCAATCCATGACCAAGACGGGAAACAACTCCTCCGTCGGCCCGGACGGCATGCAAGCCAGCAAAGGCCGGACAAAAATGCGTGACTTGCAGTTCTCCTTAATGTTCTCCCTTCGTACTCGTACTCCATCTTCTTGTTCGACCTGAAATTATCGTGAGGATAGTGCACAAGAACTGGAATGCCCCAGTAATGCGGAAATGGATGCGGAGTTTTCTCATGCATTTTGAAGATTCCGAGAAACCCATTCAAAGCGTCGGAGTCGAACGTTAACTTGCGTGTCGAGTACTCACCAATGTACATTTGCATCCCCAATAGTCCGTTTGTCATCGGCAATCTGGAGTACGATTTAATAGCGTCATAGCTCTCCCAGGTAATGTTTGACTCGATTGTCTCTCTCCAAACCGCCTCATGGCACTCAAAGAAGACGTAGAAATCCGTAAATATTAGCAACTCATTCGAACAAAATAATTCCTGATACGTCCATCCTCTAGCCATCCATGGTGAGCTTTCGATGTACTCCCTTGGACTCTTGCCAATTGACACAAGCGTATAGCCCTGGATCGTTCCAGCATGCTGAGGATTCCGATGTCTATTACCAACACCAGGAAGACCGTAATTAGAGTCTGAACCGGCTCCTTGAACAATGGTCACCTGAGCATGGTAATATATGCAATGCATCTGCTTAATCTGGCGATGTTTCTCTTCCCCATCTTCCTGATTTATGCAGTATTGATCTACCCAAAGATACCGGAATCCAAGTTCTTTGGTGACTTTAATTGCATCCTCTACCGTCTGAGGCAGCCTCTTCGGCAGCCGAGAATTGACAAGAGGAAGGTTGTTGCTCGACACTTCGCCCCATACATAACTCAGGGCAACATAGTTGGCGTGAGATTCCAGAGAACCAACTGCCCGCGTTTCGCAGTCGATTAATCGCAATTTGCGTGGCTTCGGTAACAAGAGTGCATGACAAGCTTTATGGTACTTCTTGCAGTTTGTTAACCAGGTGCGAAAAACATTATAGTTAATCTTGCCTGCTTCAATTCTTCGCCCTCTGGTCATGCGTTTATTTCCATCCCAAGATACACCAGAAAGAGTGCAGAAGCCCAGATCGGAGGTGTCACAGAGATACTGGGTTCCGCATAGCGGTTCACTCTCTCCGCGTATAACTCCCAACACAACCCGAGTGTCGCTTGCCCCATAAACTCTTGGAAAACTGTAAGATCTCAAGGAGAGATTTCCTCCCATTTCACGAGGGGGTGCCACAGAGAGGAGCAACTGACAGAAGGAGCATGATGGCTTTGCTGCGACCGTATTCAAGTGCTCCAGGTCCACAATGAATTTTCCTGTAAAGTCAAACGGCTTTTCCCGGAAGATCTTCTTGATGTCAAGCTTGTTGCAAAAGGAGCAGCACGAGGGCTCCGAGTCTTGATGTGACGACTGTGGCTCTTGGTCCGCCATTATTTATGTGGTCCATAGAAGTTGTGAGAGAATCACGCAGGGTAGAAACCATATATGTCAGTATCACTGTCGATTCTTCGATGAAAGAGAAGGAGAGACAGAAGGTGTTAGGTGTGAAAGGTGATGACGTAGTTCCGGTTCCGACTAGCGCCTTGGCACCTTATTATGAGGGATCCGTGCTCAATCCCTCATAAAGGTAAATTTACAAAGAGGCGCAATGACAATCAGATCCAGGCAGTTAACGTGAGGAATTGAAAGATACCAAGCTAGCTAGTGGAGTAGATCACCGATGCACCACATTACTTTTCTACGCTTTGCCGCATCCTGTTTGTGATGCCGGTGGAAGCAAAATTTGCATAGTTTAAAAACAAGGAGACGTGGTTATCTTGGGAAGAACTGGCAAGACTGCGCGATATTGATAGATTTCCATTTTGAAAACGCAGAACGTAAAATTCCGGATCCGACACGCTAAATCCAAAGGCGTAATTCACCTGGACACGGTGTCTTCTAGAAAACACGGAATGGTAAATTTCACGATTCGGCAAACTGAACCTAATCACTTAATTCGCCGGGAAATAGTACATATCCACAAGAATGAAGACAACGAATAAATAGTTGAAGTATAGAAAATCACTTAAAGACGAGAGCAATCAAGAAAGGTACGCATTAAAGGGAATCCCGGCCAATCATGTATGCTCGGGTGAAAGATTTCCCGTGCTCCGAAAGGGATACCGTCTGAGCGAGTTTCGTAGCACTTGTAGACGGCATCAGCCTATTTTATGATTTTCCCTATATTCGCGGTTGAATTGCTTAACCACAACGGCCTAAAATACTACCAAAAGTTAATCGATTAGAGAGATAACTTAATATTTCATGAATATCGGGTCTAAACCAGCCCGCGGCTGCCCAAAGTTAAGATCATTTTCGCCAAAAAAAAAACCCGGTTGTTAAGGACGTCAGACTTAGCTATAACGTTGTAACGGGTATATATATAAAGCCTAAAAGTTAATTAACTATAAAGCTAGTTCTTGCGATTATTTAAGCCTATATGCAGCCCTAGACCTTATATAAGTAGCTTTAACAATTTCGTTAAAGGTGACTGCTCTACATACAAAACAAGTCGCGTCGCTTAATAAAGTTTGTGAAAGTATAAGGCATATTGCCTAGGTATATAGTAGGGAGTAGGCAAGCCGAGTATAAGTTATAAGGAGAGTCGATAGAAGAGGATGATATAGTAAAGAGTATAGCAATAGCCTCGTACGGAGACGAACTAATAAGGAGGGAAGGGCTGTAAGCCCGAAGAGCTTATAAGGAGGTGCTAAGCCTAGCCTTTAGCTAGGCCTTAGCTACCCCTAAAAGCTCCTAGGCGATGCAGTTAGTAAGGGGCTAAAAGATCCCTTATAGAAAGTCTCTTAGACTATAGAATTAACTTTTTAATAAAAAAGGTTAGTGATATCCGCTTACGGATATACGTATATCTGCTAATTAATTTATTACCTTAAAAGCTCATTACCTTAGCAAGCTCAGACTATAGAATTAATTAGCGGACATACGTATATCCACAAGCGGATATTACTAACCTTTTTTATTAAAAAGTTAATTTTATAGTCTGAGGGACTTTTCTAAACTTTATTAAGCGACGCGACTTGTTTTATATATAGAGTAGTTACCTTCTTTAACGAAATTAATCTCTACCCCTATAGTAGCTATTATCTTAAAAATACCGTTAAATTAATCCGTAGAAGTAGCTCTATAATTGATAAGTATATCTACTCTATACGCCTCTACGATATCTAGTAAAAAGCGCCGCTAAACGGGCATTACGTTAATTAAATTGCCTATAAAGGCTCTGTATAAAGCTCTGTATAAAGCTCTATATATAAAGGCTCCTATATAAAGCTCTACTTAAAGCTCTACTTAAAGCTCTGCTTAAAGCTCTATATAAGGATCTATATAAAGCTCTATATAAAGCTCTGCACGAAGCTCTACTTAAAGCTCTACTTAAAGAGACCTATAGTGTAATTGAGGACGTTACAGCCGTCGCTCCTAGCTCTATCCTATAACTTCTTCGATTTTGAGTATCCGGTACCTAATATAGTAGCAGCTATTCTAGTATTTTATTTAACCTTCTACCTCTCTATATAATAAGTTTTTATAGCAGTATATTATAGGTTGGCTTAAATATCTATAACTTAGTAGTTAGTATATAATAGGGTTTAGAGGGAGATTATCTAGTATAACGCGGATATTATATATCCGCCTAGCTATAGTAGGTACCTTAGGGTACCTATTATAGATCTATATAGGTTTTATATATATTAGCTAGCGTTTAATAAAATTATATAGGGTTCTACAATTATTAGTAACGTCTTTTTTTTTCTATAAAAATAAGTATAAGACCTAAAAATACCTAAGTAATAAAAATAATATAGCCTAAAAGCCTAGGTTCTGTTATATAATTGATAAACTTTAGGAAAGGATATTAAATACTAGTGTTGAGTTATTTCAATATCCGTAACCTCCGCAACGCAAATATTATTAAAAAACGTAATAAACGTTAAAAATATCCCTTAAACGTAATTCTAGTGGTATACTATAAATATAGTTAGTCATCTATTTATGGGCTAATTGAAAATCCGCACTAATAGAATTACGTCTAAGCTTACTAAGGTAAAGAAGCTCAGTTACCTTAGTAAGTTTAGACCGAAGAATTAATTAACGGACTTATATATATCCGCAAGCGGATATTACTAACCTTTTTTATTAAAAAGTTAATTATATAGTCTAAGGGACTTTTCTAGACTTTATTAAGCGACGCGACTTATTTATATAGGAGCTATATATAATCTTTAACGAAATTGTTAAAGCTACCTATATAAGATCTAGGGCTGTATATAGGCTTAAAATAATCGTAAGAACTAGCTCTATAATTGATGGATTTTTAGGCCTTATATATATACTCATTACAACGTCTATTGCGATATCCGTTACGACATTCATTATAAGTCACGTTGCCTAAATTTGTATAGGGATATATACAATCTTTAATAAAATTATTAAAACTACTTACTTAAGGTCTAGGCCTGTATATAGGCTTAAAATAATCGTAAGAACCAGATATATTAGTAATAGATTTTTGACTTTTATATATATACTTATTATAACATTATAGGTAATATTAGGATTCCTAAAAACGGGGTTTTTTTTTAGCAAAAATAATCTTAACTTTAGGCAGTTATAGGCTAATTTAGACCCAATATTTATAAAATATTAGGTCGTCTCTCTAATCGATTAACTTTTAGTAGTATTTTAAGCCGTTATAGTTAAGTAATTTAACCGTGAGTATAGGGGAAATTATAAAAAAAAGTTAGGTTTCTTAGTTAGTTAGCTTATAAACTAATTAAAAATCCGCACTAACGGAATCACGTCTAAGCCTACTAAGGTAAGAAGCTTAGACTAAGAAATCGATTATATAGATATAGGAATATCCGCACTATCCACTAAGCTAATTTAGGACGGTAATTGCTTTTCTTAGTTTAAGGGACTTTGGCGAGATTTATAAAAAACCTAAACACTGTTTATATTGTTAGGAAAACAGAAGGTAGTATATAAAATTTAGTTATACTAAAAGTGTTTTTAGGGCCTAGGGCTAGCTCTCTACTATATTAGCTAACCCCCTAGAGCTCTACGCTAGCTTTCCGTCATATTAGCTAACCCCCTAAAGCTCTATACTAGCTTTCTACTATATTAGCTAAGCCTTAGAGCTATATACTAGCATTATACTAGCTTATAGCTATAAAATAAATATTATTACTATTATTACGTTTATTGCTATTAGGGTATTAAAATCCTAAAGGCCTCTTAGTAGGCTCCTAATAGGCTTCTTAGTAGGCTCCGACTTTAATTTTCCTTAATTGTCCTAACAGCGCTCCTAGCCTATAGTGCTATTAGATCCTCACTATATTTCTAATATCCTCTACGTGTCTTTATATACCCCTTATATACTTAAATACCTCCTTATTTTCTACCTTTCCTTCCTTATATCCTTTCTACCTAGGAATAACTATTATTAGAACTAGACGACCGTTATTAAAACTAGATAACTATAAGGTAAGGATGTAAATAGGGAGTCTAATAATAGAACAATAGGGTATATTACATAAGTAGACGAATCCTTAAGGGAGAAGGAGGAGTCTAAGGTGCGAGGTAAGGGGTTTCTATAGGTATATACAGCGCATATGCCTTATAGGCGAGTCGCCTGCGGGTCGCCTATACCTCGTAGCTATATAGCTATCTACTTAGGTTTTACCTAACAATGCCCCCCCTTTTAAAAAGGGTCGTCCCCGATCCTTTATATGCTTAGGCCTCGATAAAACCCTATAAAAACCTTTAGAAGGAAAAAATTGGAAGGGAAAGAGCGTCCTAATTTTGCGTATAGAGAGACAGGTAGTACACTTGCGCGGCGTAAAGATATTAAGGAACTTTAACCGCTAGTTAAAGTTGTCTAATTAGTTAGATTTAGCTTGCTAAGACTTCCTTATATTTCACCAAGCTAATAGCGATTTTATATACCCGGTATGGAAAATCCTAATTAGTCTATTTAATAGGTAGAGCTAGTAGCTTAATACTATTACCTAAATTTAGTAGATATATTCTAAAGGTTTACTTATATAGGTAGGTCGCTAGTACCTTATAGGTAGGTTATAGGTTATTTATATACAGCTAGATTTAGGACGGTAAGGCTATATACCCATTAAATCCACTACTAACCCTACTTCAACCTTACGCTATACCGGCGTAGCACTATATATACTTTGTAGGTAGGTTATAAGTTACTTATATACGGCTAGATTTAGGACGGTAAGGCTATATACCCGTTAAATCCGCCGCTAACCTATACTTTAGCCTTACGCGTTATCTGCGTAGTATATACATAGAATAGTATATAAGTTGTCTATATAGGTTACTACTAGTAGATTACTAGTAGGTTATAGACCCTAGTTAAAGGACCCTAGTTATAGACGGGTGTAGGATAATATATAAGTCGTTAGTATAGGTTACTACTAGTAGGTTACTAGCGGGTTAAAGACCCTAGTTAAAGGACCCTAGTTATAAATAGACCTATCCGGTATAAGTTATTAGTATAGGTCACTACTAGTAGGTTATTAGCGGGTTATAAACCCTAGTTACGGATAGACCTATCTTCTAGTATAAGTTATTAGTATAGGTTACTACTAGTAGGTTACTAGTAGGTTAAAGACCCTAGTTAAAGGACTCCGGTTATAGATAGACTTATCTAGTATAAATAGTCTGTAAAGGTAGTATGGAGTAACAGACTAGGTCTAGGGAGAGTACTTTTTAAAGGGTTGTAGTATATACAGTATGTTGACGAATTAAGCTTCGTCACTATTGTACGCCGTAGCCCCGCCTATAAGTCGCTGGCGAGTCGCTAGGGAGTCGCCAGGTTACGTTAGAGTATAGCTTATATAGGATGTTAATAAATTAAGCTTTACCCTATATATATACCGTAACTCTTACTATAAGTATTAGCTTATTTCTTAATCCCTATATCCTCTACCTTTCTTTAATATAGGATATGTCTTAATAATAGCGCTTGCCTTTCGCTTACGCTTTAGCTATAAGGCTAGGTAGTAGTATACTAGCTTTATAAAACGGTCTATAAGGATAAGGAGGTGTCTTAGACTTAGGGAGATCCGTAATAGTTAAGTAGATAATGCTGCTAGGCTTAGGTAGGGGCCTTAAAAGGCTATAGCTCGCTATAAGGTATATAGCGGCGCAATAGAGCGTTGGCAGGCATTATAGTTACCTAGGTATTTATAGAGATCCTTAATAAGGCCAAACCTTATTGTTTTGCCTTAGGAGTCCTTAATTATATTACTAGCAAGAGCTTACCCCTAGGTAGTCGCGTATAGAGCGTATAAAGGCGTCCCTTATACTCTATAGATGGACTAGTAACTTAGGGGTATATTCTATAAGCCGTTTTGGTTAAGGTAGCTACTACTACTTACTATAGTATAAGGCTTTACGTAAAGCTAGTACTAATAAGGTAATTTATAGGGTCGTTATAGGGGACCGTTACCTAGGCTAGAGGGTCTAGCGCTATTAGGCCGGTTAAAGTCTTAGTAAGAATAGTAAGACGCTCTAGTCCGCTAGCGCTAGGGTATTAATATAGTAGCACTAGGGCCGCCCATAAGGCCTATAACCCGTAACTTTTGTATAGTATTAAGGGTTAATTTGGCACCTATTGTTATATTAAGCATATAGGCAGACTTTACCCTAGGGCGTATTTATTGCAATATATACTATAATATGTTCCCTTTCTCCCTATTTAGCGTTAGGTCGCGATACGCCTATATAAGGTATACGTTTAAGGGTATATGGTATCCGAATTTTTAGACTTATACATAGGTTATTAATATAGGTTACTACTAGCGGGTTACTAATAGGTTATAAACCTTAGTTAAAGGACCCTAGTTATAAACGAACCTATCTACCAATATACGTCGTTAGTATAGGTCACTACTAGTAGGTTACTAATAGGTTAAAGAACCCTAGTTAAAGGACCCCGATTACGGACAGACCTACTACCTAATAGTTAGGCATTATTTATAGCGGTTTACCGCTAGTATTCTTTGCGATTACTACCTACGTTCTTCTTATAATGCGTAGGCGTATCGCCAGCGTTTAGGGGGTCCTCTAAGCTATCTAGCTATTAAGTAGTCTCCCCTAAAGCTTGATTAGGAAAGCGTCGCCTTTCTAGGGTTCCGTTCTCTAAACCTAACCCTATAGAGCCTATACTATGACCGCGCTTTAGGCGTAAGGATCTGCTATTACTAGCTACGCGGTCTTCCGTAAGCTTTATAGTATTAAGTAATTACTCTATATAGCGGATTTCTATAAAGAGGTCCTTAGTGGTTTTTACCTATATAGCAAAGTTCTAGCGGAAGAGCTCTGCCTATAGGTAGGTTGGGAGATATAAGAACTAAAAGTCTACCTGCTAATTAGGGTTAATAAAAGGGGTATATAAAAAGAGGTCCTTTAAGCTACGTATACGGGCTAAAAAGGTATTAAACTTTTAGTTCTCCTTTATTATAGTTATATAGTACATAGTAGCATTTTTAAAGCGTCTTACTATAGGGTTTTTAATCTAGTTTTAGACTATAGTCTTAAGTTTATCCTATAGTAGAGGACCCTTATCTTTAGCGCCTAGGCAGTAATATACTAGTTAGGTAACTGTCTTCTCTTTTATAAGACCTTTAATAGCCTAGCTATTATAGTGCTGCAATAAAGTAGACTAAATAACTACGTTGTGGTATAAAGAGGGGAAGAAGGTAGAAAGGGGGTATTATATACAAATAGTAGGGCTAGCCGCTAAGTCGCTAGTAGTGGGCTAGCTAACAGTAGGAAACAGTATGCGTTAGGTCAGTGCCGTAATAGTACTCCTCTCCCCTAGATGGTTTAGTCCCTAAACTAAATAGATAACTTAAAAATAGGCAGTATGCGGGGTTACCTATTTTTTACTATAAAGATATTAGTTCCGCTTACTACCCTTAACTAAGCTAATAGCGATTTTCTATACCGGGCATAGAAAATCCTAATTAGTTAGTTTAGTAAGTAAGGTCGGCAGAACTCTATACTACCACCTAAATTAGTCCGTGTGGCGTTTCTTAGCAAGAATTTGGCTAATTAGACAACTTTAACCACTAGTTAAAGTTCTATAACATCTTAACCACTATAAATTTTAATACGGTGGTCGGCTACAACCTCGGCGTAACTTTTCCTTATCTTATACCTAGTTTAGGGGTCTTAGCTTCTTAGGGTATTGCTTATAAAAGCGCTATATAGCTTATTTACAACCCTTTAGGTCTTCCTCTAGCTGCCAGGTTATATCCTTATAATATTTCTATTTAATCTTATAAGTTAGGCCCTAGGGGTCTTCGTCGTATACATTAAGGATTTTCTTAAACTCCTATTTGTCTTCTATATTGCCATTATTATCTCTCTCTACCACTCGTCCTTATACATTACGGCGCTCTATAGTATTAATATTTACTTAGCTAGAGATCTCTTTAGCAGCCTAAAGGCGGACCTTAGATATATAAAAGGATTTATTTACTTAAATATGGTCTAGGAGGTCTACTATAACTGCCCCTTAGTATACTATAAGTACAAGGTACTGGCCGTCCCATTTATTATCCTATTTCTTCTTAGGTCTATTTATCTTTATATTTTCTAAGCTAACTATAACTATATTACCTTTATAGAATAACGCGCTCTTATCCCTACAGGTATTAGTATTATCTTTATAGCATTGCTATAAAATCCAAGCTAGGGCCTTAAGCTATATTAATATCCGCTTAAAGCGGTTAGCCATAGAGTCTACGCGGAGGAACTCCTTCTTTACTTATACTAATAGTGTTAGTAAGTAAGAGCTAGCAGGCTTAATTCTAAGCCGAGGGTTAAAGCCATAGTTTACAAAAAACAGGGAGATGCCTATACTCTTATTAACTTGGTTATTTATAGCAAACTTAGTAAGCAGTAGGTAGTTAACCTAGTTGTCCTATATAAAGCTAGCGAAAGTATAGAGGTATTTATTTACAGCAGCGTTAATAATTTTAGTTTAGCCGTCCGTTTCTAAGTGCTAGGCTAAGCTTAGTTATAAGGTTATCTTAAGGCGTTTACTTAGTTATCGCTAGAAGTCGCTAATAAATTATATACCGCAATTAGAGATAATTATGCTTAGTACACTGTAGAGCTTATACACATTATTAATAAAGCTATTAACTAGCTCCTTTATTAAGAGTCCTATTACTAAAATAAAGTATTATATTTTAGTTAGGCGGTCTATAATAATAAAGATATATTTATATACCTTACCATAGCGTTAGTATACTAGCAGCGTTATAATATAGTTAATTAAGATATTAGTCTATAGGCAAGTGGGTAATTCTAGTAGCTTTAGGAAACTAGACGGGGTAAAACGGGGGGTCTTAGTGCAAAAGTATAGGGTATAGTCTTTAACGAAGGTAGCTGTGAACTAGGAGATTTCTGGCCACCAGTATATTTAGTTTAAGAGGTTAAGAGTCTTAACCCGGCCGGGGTAACTAGCGGGGCCGCTACTATAAGAGTAATAGGTAACTTCTAGGTAGAGGTCTAGGGCGTTAGGGATAAAGAGACGTTAGTGGAAGTAGATTTATCCATTAATAATACTATATTCTAACTTATTATAATAAAGTAATTTCCTAATCTTCTTTGGCTAACGGCGAGCTTTCTAATTACGTAGGGCTGCTACTATATCTCTTACGAGTTTATTCTCCTAATATCCTAGCCAAATTAACTTATCCAGTGACTTTTCGGCTATTTTAGGGTCTAAAGTAGCTATAAACTCCGCGTTATTAGAGTTACGGGACTTATATAGTAATTCTTCTAAGATTATAGGGTTAACTTTCTAGGGCGGTATAATAACTTAGGCTTAGTAGCGGAGGCGTTTATTATTAGCGTCCTTAGGCCTTATTTCTAGTAGCCAGCTTAGGGAGCGTAGCTTTGCTATTAGGTCTATATATAATTATAAAGTTAAACTATAAAAGAAACTCTACCTACCAGACTTAGCGCTAGTTTAGCTGCTTAGTAGTTATAAATATCTATAGGTTCTTATAGTCGGTAATAATTTTAAACGGCTCCTTAGTCCCTTATAGCTTAGGACGCTATTTCTCTAAAGCCTTAATAATAGCTAAGAGTTCTTTATTATAGATCTTATAGTTACACTCTAGTATAGAGTACTTTACGGAAAAGAATGCGACCAGTCTTAATTTTCCGTTATTATTATACTAGGAAAGGACTCTACCAAAAGCCTAATTTAATGCGTCTATCTCTACTACTGTTTTCTTTGTATAGTTATAGTATGCTAATACTAGTGCTAAAGTAAAGGCTCCCTTAAGGGCCTTAAATGATTTAGCTTATTCTAGTCCCTATAGCTATCCGATATCCTTCTTTAGGAGTTTTATTATAGGTGTAGCAATAGCAAAGTAGCCTTAGATAAATCGTTAGTAGAAGTTCGCGAAGCCAAGAAATTATTATAGTTCTTTAATTAATATTAGGTCCTTCTATTCCTGTAAAGCCTATACCTTCTTAAGGTCCATAGTTATGCCATTAGTTAAAATAATTAAGCTAAGGTATTTTGTTTTAGTAAAGTAGAACTTAGACTTATTAATATTAATCTAAAGTCCAGTATTGCCAAGTCTTTAGATGACTTTATTTATATACTTAGTGTACTCAGCGCGTGTTTTAGAAAGACAAGGACGTTATTAAGGTAGGCAGTATAGTAGTCATTAAGGGCGTTATATAAAACATAGTTAATATAGTTTTAAAACATAGCGGGTGCGTTATAGAGGCTAAATAGTATAACTAGCATCTTATAGAGTCTAAACCAGGTAATAAATACTATAAGCCACTTATAGCCCTCCGCAATCCGGATCTAGTTAAACGCAGCAATTATATTAAGTTTAGTAAAGTACTTAGCACTATAAAGTGCGTCAAGTATCTCGCGGATTAGTGGCAGTAGGTATTAATTCTTAATAGTAACTATATTTAGGCCTTAGTAGTTATAGTAGATTTACACACCGCCGCCGGGCTTAGCAGTAAGGAGGAGTAGTATAGTAGCTGGTAAGGTCAATTTACGGATAAAACCCTTATCCAGCATCTTATTAATCCACTTCTTTACATACCTAAGTTTAGTAGGTAAGAGTGGTCTATTTTTATAGTATGGGGCCTAGTTTTTAGGGGTAATCTTAATTTTATAGTCCCATAGTCGGTAAGAAGGCAGCTTATCTATATTTTTAGGGAGAAAGTGCTTAATATATTTACTAAACTCCTTTAATAGGCGTTATAAAATATCTTTACGGGTTAATCCTGGTTTACCTTTTAGGAATTTTTTAATATTAGTGTTAACTATCTTCCAATATAAAAGCTTGGGTTTGGTTTTTAGATTTATCTTAAAAAAGTTATAGAAATAGGGGGGGAGCACTTTACGGGCTTCCTTTATTATATAGTCGCCTTCCACCAGCCAGCAGAAAGACCTTTTTAATAGGTTTAATACTTCTATTAGGCCTATAGGCAGCTCTTTAAGCAGCTATCGGTACTTATCTTATTTAACTAGTTCTACTAGCTCCGCTATATAGATCCTTATTACTTTTACATCTTTTTATTTATAGAACTAGGTAAAATTAATAGCATAAGTGCATTTAATATCGTCTAGGTTAGGGCATATCTAGTTCTCTAGTGCTATAGCTAGGCTAGCACAGCTTAGTTAGCCTAAGGGGGCGGAAATAAGGCGGCAGCATCAGGAAATTTTTTTTGTGGCTGGTTGTTGCGGTTTGCGGCAAATCGCCGCAAACTATACGATCGCGGTGGTTGTATATGGTCTATAGCGATTTGCGTAAACCGTACGTTTTGCAATAAAATTGCAGTATTTAATAGCAAATTGCGGCAAAACGTTTAACTACTAAATAAATGCTAGCATTTTGCTACCTTATAAATAAATAGCGCGTAAACTATATAAACTGTACAAACTATATAAACTGTACAAACTATATAAACTGTAC
The DNA here is from genome assembly GCF_001692895.1 of Cenococcum geophilum 1.58. Classification (NCBI taxonomy): domain Eukaryota; kingdom Fungi; phylum Ascomycota; class Dothideomycetes; order Gloniales; family Gloniaceae; genus Cenococcum; species Cenococcum geophilum. The sequence goes on along the minus strand of NW_027137560.1, from coordinate 1,782,978 downwards.
GAACTGTACAAACTATACGAACTGTATAAACTGTATAAACTGTATAAATTATAACAACTATATAAATCGTAACTATATCCCCATAGGTTGCTATAATATACTTTTAAATATATTTATATTATAACTATATAAAATACAGAGCTATCTACTTAGGAGGGGGAAGCCTTTCGCAAAAGCTCTAAATTGTCAATTAGCGGTGTTCCTAATAATCCGCTAGCTGTATACTAATTTCCTAACTAGGCCTAGTGCCTACCTGCCTACCTACCTACCTACCTACCTACCTACCTGTCTGTCTACCTGCCTACCTACCTATCTACCTACCTACCTATCTGTCTACCTGCTTACTTATCTATCTATCTATCTATCTATACCTACCTATGCCTATTATTTATACCTACTATCTATACCTACCTGTCTATACCTACTGTCTATACCTACCTGTCTATAATTTAGGGGAAAGGTTAGCCTAATTAAAGGCTCCGCCTAATTCGATTAATCGATTAATTATATTAATTTAAATCGTTCTCTATAGCCGTTCGCTGGCTATATATTTAAACGGTAGTCGTCTAGCTCCAGTAACGGTTGTCTGGCTCTGGCGATAGTTAACGGTCGTCTAGTTCTAGCGACGGTCCGTAGCTAGCTGCCGTTCTGGTGCCTCCCTAGGTAGGGAGGATATAAGGAAGAAAGGGTAAAAAATAAGGTAGCTACCTAGGTATATAGATAAGGGGTACACTTGGCAGAGGCATATATAGAGGCTATTAGGAATATAGCGGGGACCCAATATAGAGCTTCGTATAGAGCCTCTGTATATCGCGCAAAGCCTTATATAGAGCCTCTGTACGTAGAGCTTCGTATAGAGCTTTGTGCAGAGCTTTATATAGAGCCTCTATATATAGAGCTTCGCGTAAAGCCTCATATAGAGCCTCTGTACGTAGAGCTTCGTATAAAGCCTTATATAGAGCTTTATACAGAGCTTCGTGTAAAGCCTTATACAGAGCTTTATATAAAGCTTTATATAGAGCCTCGTATAAAGCCTCACGTAAAGCTTTATATAGAGCTTTATATAGAGCTTCGTATAGAGCTTTATATAGAGCTTTATACAGAGCCTCGTATAAAGCTTCGTGCAGAGCCTTATACAGAGCCTTTATACGCAGAGCTTCGTATAGAGCCTTATATAGAGCCTCGTGCAAAGCTTTATATAGAGCTTCGTATAGAGCTTTATACAGAGCTTTATATAGAGCTTTGTGCAGAGCTTTATATAGAGCTTCGTATAGAGCTTCGTATAGAGCTTTATATAGAGCCTTGTATAGAGCTTCGTATAGAGCCTTATATAGAGCCTCTATACGTAGAGCTTTGTATAGAGCTTTATGCAGAGCTTTGTATAGAGCTTTATATAGAGCCTTATACAGAGCCTTATATAAAGCTTCGTATAGAGCTTTATATAGAGCTTTATATAGAGCTTTATATAAAGCTTTATACAGAGCTTCGTATAGAGCTTTGTATAGAGCCTCGTGTAAAGCTTTATATAGAGCTTTATACAGAGCTTTATATAGAGCTTCGTATAGAGCTTTATATAGAGCTTTATATAAAGCTTCGTGTAGAGCTTCGTATAGAGCTTTATATAGAGCTTTATACAGAGCCTTTATACGCAAAGCTTCGTATAGAGCCTCGTGTAGAGCTTCGTGTAAAGCTTTGTATAGAGCTTCGTGCAAAGCTTTATATAGAGCTTCGTGCAGAGCCTCGTATAGAGCTTCGTGCAAAGCTTTATATAGAGCTTCGTACAAAGCCTCGTGTAGAGCTTCGTGCAGAGCCTCGTATAGAGCCTCTATACGCAGAGCTTCGTATAGAGCTTCGTGCAGAGCTTCGTACAGAGCTTTGTATAGAGCTTTATACAGAGCCTCGTACAGAGCTTCGTACAGAGCTTTATATAGAGCTTTGTGCAGAGCCTTATATAGAGCTTCGTGCAGAGCTTTGTATAAAGCTTTATATAGAGCCTTATACAGAGCTTCGTATAGAGCTTCGTATAGAGCTTTATACAGAGCTTCGTGCAGAGCTTTATATAGAGCTTTATGTAGAGCTTTATAGTATTTTTATTGCGTTTTTATTACAGCCGAAAATTAGGGTCTACTTAAGTCGCAATTTGCGGCGATTTATATAGGTAGCCTATGTATTTATAGTAAATCGCCGCAAGTTGCCGCAAATCGCTAAAATCGCGACTTACGCAGGTTTTGCAGACCCCGATTTTCGCTTACAACAATATACCCAAAAAAAATTTCCTAATAAGCTCTATACGGTACGCGTAGGAGATAGGTATAAGGTTAGGCGTTACAGTGGTGCGGTTTCTATTATCTAGGTCTTAATAGTTCTATAGCTAGTCCTTACTATAACGCGAGCTATAATATACGTATATAGTATATAGCTTAGTTCCGGGTATTAGAATAGGCGGCTAGGGTTTAAGTAGTGCCTAGGTTAGGGTTAGATTCTTAGTAGTAATAGCGTAAAGCGGACCTTCTTCCTTAGTCTTAGTAGGGCTGGCTAGCCCGTCGTTTTAGTCTTAAGTGCTAAAGTAATCTAGTCTTCCACTATCTTATTTCTTTACAGCTATATAGGCTCCCCTTTATTAGGAACGTCTTTTACTATTAGGGCTTTATATATAGTCCTAGGCACTAGGCTTAGTAGTGCTAAGTATCTACATAGGGCGTCCCTATTAACGTCGGTTATTTCCTATAAGAGGTAGTACCTAAAGTAGTAGTCTAAGTTAAAGCGGATTTTAAGTTTCCTAAAGCTAGGACAAGGTTCGTACTTCTAAAGCTAGGGTATACCTAGGATAATTAGGGTAGTAGGCGAGAGTTTAGTAATAAAAAAGAGTATAGCTTTAGTATAGAGGCCGATTAATATTTAGGCGGTAAAGTAGTCCGTAATAAGCAAAGTTAGAATACTATCTACGAGGCGCAGTAGCCTAGGTGCCAGTAGCTTCTTAGTTATAACGTTATACTTTCTTATAATAGACTTTACGTTAGTAAATACCATTATAGTACTACCGGAGTCTACTAAGCTTACTATATTAATATAAACTTAGGGGTATAGGTTACGTAATAAGGAGAGTTAGGTTTAAATAAGGATTAATTTCTTATTACTATTTACTAATTTAAGATTAAATAGCAGTTTACTAATAAAAAGAACTAATTAATCTAGTAATAGGGACCTAATCTTCTCGTCTTCCTCCTTATATGGTTTAGACCCTTAGGCGCGACTTAGTCTAAGGGTTTACCTTTTAACGACTAGGGTATAGGGCTATCTTAGCGGGGCGGTCCAGTGTCCATCTAGCTGGTAGTGTTAGTCTTAGTTTTAGTTAGGGTATAGAAAGACAATACCTCGCCGACGACATAGCCGTGTTCGTATTCGCTAGCACGAAGTCGCTAATACTAGGCGTTGTTAACGGGTTGGGCTCCTATATAGGGCATAGTTTAGAGTAACTAAGCCGTAGGGTTAAGGGGGGGGGTCGTCCGCTACGGCTATAATAGGCTCCATAGTCGCCGCGTCTATAATAGACTCTATAGTCGCCGCGTTCGCGGTTATTAGTTCGCGTTATTTAACGGGGTAGCATTAGGACTGGGTTTACTATCTTACGTCAGGAAAAAATTTAGTAGCATTTAGCTAGCATTTTCAGCATTTTGTAGCATTTCGCAGCATTTAAAACAGACTATACGCATTAAGCAGCATCTAGGCAGCTATATATATATATTATATATAAAAAAATTATTTTTAAATAGATAATTGGATATAGTATATTATATAATAATTTTTTTATAAATTACTTATAAATTACGTAAGTTATAAGTAATTTATAAAAAAATTATTATATAATATACTATATCCAATTATCTATCTAAAAATAATTTTTTTATATATAATATATATATATAGCTGCCTAGATGCTACTTAATGCGTATAGTCTGTTTTAAATACTACGAAATGCTATAAAATGCTAAAAATGCTGGCTAAATGCTGCTAAATTTTTTCCTAACGTAGTGGGGTTATAGGCATCCTTTTAGTGGCTAGGTAGGCTATAGGTAAGGTATAGTCTATTATTAATATAGCGCTTACGCTCCGTGTTTAAGATTTTATTAAGGTTTATAGGTTTTCTAGTTACTACTAGGGTTAGAGTTAATATAGGGGCAGGGGCTTAGGCAGGTAGGTAGTGGTTAGCGTTCTTCTTAAGGTTGGCTTAATATACATAGTTTATAAGGTTCTTAGCGAATATATCCATCTACTTACTCTAACCTGTATAGTTGCTATTATTAATTTTATAGGCAAGTCCAAGTACCAGCTTTTCTATCTTTAGAGAGATAAACTTTTAGAGTAGGTCTACCTTTTATTCGTTTATCTTCTTAGCGCGGACTATTAGCTTATTAAGCTCTCCCTTCTAAGACTAGTAATTACGCTCGCCCTAGGGGAAATAGTTAAGCTTATTTTTTGCGACCTAGGTTATATTAAGGACCTTATAGTAAGTAGTAAAATCTTTAAGTATATCTTCCTTAGTAGGCCATTTCCACGTAAATATGTTATTTGGGTTCTTATATATAAGCTTTAGGCCCTACTTAATAAACTTATAGGCCTTATTCTCTAGTATATCCGAGATATAAAGGATCTAGGACTAAACTATATTAAAGTAGTCCTAGTCCTAGTTAAAGACTCCCTTAATCTTAATATACCAGGTCTTAAAATTAGCTTATTATTCTAGTAGGGTGCCTTTTCCGCTAAATATTAGCGGGTCTTTAAATCTCCGTTTTTTCTGCTAGGTTACTACCATTATTATAGGGGTTAATTATTTTAGAATGGTAATAGTCTTTACCTAGGAGTTAATAGTTCCTATCTAGGAAGCGATAAGGGCACTAAGGTTTTTATTAGCTTTCTTATTAGCGGTATTTATATTATATATACACTATAGTCCTACTTTAATATTACTAAGGAACTCGTTAGTATAGTTAATAAAGGTAAGATAAGCTTTGCTAGGCTTAAAGGTCTTAGGGTACAGTAGGGAGCGGCGGATTATCCACGCGATATTGGGGTATATCTCTATAAAGAGGTCTACAAAAACGTCGCGGGGGTTTTAGGTTTCAGCCATTTCGGCGTCATTAGTGTCGCCTATTTAGGCGCTAGGTAAAAACTAAGGATCGTTCTAGGACTATACTAGGGACGTATTAGTTTTAGTAGGGGCGCGTGTAGGTCGCGATTACTTTAGGGCGGAGGTTAATTAGCTAGGGTACGGGGAATTAGTAATCGCGACGGGGCGCAAATTAAAGATACTATAAACTGTCACAGTGCTGTAATAAAGTAGACTAAATAACTACGTTATAGTATAAAGAGGGGAAGAAGGTAGAAAGGGGGTATTATATATAAATAGTAGGGCCAGCCGCCAAGTCGCTAGTGGTGGGCTAGCTAATAGTAGGAAATAGTACGAGATAGTATAAAACAGTATGCGTTAGGTCAGTGCCGTGACACTAGCGCGTACGTTACTTATAGTTATACTTAGCGTTGTTAATCTTAAATTAATTCTTAATTGCAGTAATCTACCAGTCGAACTTCTGTTAAATAGTGCCACCAATATTAGGCGGTAACTTCTTAACTAGGGCGTCGAGATTCGTTCATTATATACGTTCGCTGCGCAACTTATGCTCTTCACTAGAGAGACAACAGGAGGGCTTTATTAAATCGAGAATGCTCCATAAGTTAGCTATTTTATTAGCCAGCTTATCTAGCTCCTTTAGGTTAGTAGTATTTGGTAAAACGCTAGTAGCCTTACTAAGCTCCTATTAAGCCTAAGTATATAAGTCAAACTAGTCTTCAGCGTTTATAGATGTCTAATCTTAAGATTCGGAAGGTGGCTCGGATTCTGCTAGTGTGCTGCTAGCGTTTTTATCTGCACTAGATGCTGAGGTACTTTGCCGTCATATCGCGGGCGTATTGCCGTCAAGTATAGGCGTTAATCTTGTCTTTGGAGGCATTATGGATCGTAAGAAATTAAACCGGCTATCCTCCTAAAGGGATTGGTAAGGATTTAAATGTAAGGTAAGGATGTGGATAGGGAGTCCAATGATAGAACAATAGGGTATATTGCATAAGTAGACGAATCCTTAAGGGAGAAGGAGGAGTCTAAGGTGCGAGGTAAGGGGTTTCTATAGGCATGTGCAGCGCACGTGCCTTATAGGCAAGTCGCCTGCGGGTCGCCTATACCTCGCAGCTACATAGCTATCTACTCAGGTTTTACCTAATAATAACTATTGTTAAAACTAAATAACCGTTGTTAGAACTAGACAACCGTCGTTAAAACTAGATAACTATTATTAGAACTAGACGATTATTATTAAAACTAGACGACCGTTATTAGAACTAGATAACGACCGTTTAAATAACTAGCTAGCAAATACCACGATTAATTTAATCGATTAATTAAATAGCCGGAGCCTTAATATTAGCCTATTACCAAATTAAATCGAATTAAGGCCTCCTAGGTAGGCACCCTAATAACTACTATTTAAATATATAGCTAGTAAACGCCTATAGAGAACGATTTAAATTAATATAATTAATCGCAATCGAATTAAGCAGAGCCTTTAATTGGGCCGACCTCTTACCTAAATTATAGATATAGATAGGTATTACAGCTTATATAAATGCCTCTAAACTAAAGCTTATAGAATACTATATTATAAAGATACTAAGCTAAGGAGAAGGGAAAAAAGGGGTCGCTAAGACTAATATAAACAAATATATAGGGTAAGCCGCTAAGGCGCTAGCTCCAGGCGAGCCAATTATAGGTCGGCAGAATATAGCAGAATTTAACAGGTAATGTGCAATAGCGCCGTTATATCACCCCCCTCTTTAAAAGAAAGCCTACCTTTAGGCTTAGTTAGAAATAGGGTAGCACTAGGCTTATAAATATAGGATTATAAAATATAAGATANGGAGATAAANGGGATANAANTACGTCCNGACTAAGTATAAANGGNAATTNTAGGCTAAGTNNAAGCACTAGGCTAGAAAGAGTAGCCGCTAAAAGTCTTAGCACGGATTTAACTAATTAGATAACTTTAACCGGTGGTTAAAGTTCCTAGATATCTGAAATTTTATAGTACTAGTAGAAAACGGTAGAATATAGCAGAATTTGGCAGATAGCTGTATTAGGGCTTTAGGGCGTTTTTATCCCTATATTCTTCTAGTAACTTATTATCTTTATTATCCTAGCATTCTATTTATTTATCTAGGTACCTTAGGGGTCTAGGCATATTAGGGTATTAATTATAGAACTCTTTAAGCTTTTAGGGGCAGCCTATAAAGTTCTATATAGGGTACTAGGTTAGGTCTAAATTATAGCCCTTTTATTAAATACGGTATTTTAGCATTCCCTATACTATCTTATAGGCCAGTATTTTATTAACTTCTTATTTATTATTACCATTTACTTAAACTAGTAGGGGAAGCTCGTTCTTTTATTTAGGTAATAGGTTGTTTATAGCTTTCCGTAACTTATCTAATAAGAAGATAGGGTAAACCCTAATTAAATTTAGGAGCTTTACCTTATATAAGTTGCCTATCTTCTTAAGAACCTTATACAGTCCTACTATTTAGTAGTCTAGCTTACGGCTAGGTCGTTTAGTTTTCTAATTCCTTATTATAACCTAGACTATATTACTAAGGGTAAAGTCGGGCTCTTAACGGTATTTGTTTGCCTATTATTTTATTAACCTTTAAGCTTTTTCTAGGTTCTTATAGGCTACCGTCTAGGCTTCCTCTAAGCGTTTAGTATACTATTAGGCCTTAGTATAGGATAGCTTTTCCTATACAGTCTAGGGTTCTTCTAGCCTTTTTTAGTTAAAGCTTATATAGGGTAAGTATCCTATTTCTAGCTNAATNNGGGNAAACCCTATNAAGTNNTNGGNTANGGTTGCTTGNGCGTAGTNTATTAAGGGTAGTAGTTTANACNAGTTNTCCTANAAATAGTTAATAAAGGGCCTAAGCCTCTAGTCTAGGTACTAATTTATAATCTCTATTTAGCCGTCTGTCTAGGGGTAATAAGCCGTAAAAAGCTTTAGCTTAATGCCTAGAATTTAGGTAAACTTATTCTAAAAGGCCGATATAATAGTATCTAGTGGTCTATAAATTTAGTAAACGTAATAGATATATAGCTAGGCTACCTCTTTAGCATTAATATTTTTATAATAGGGAATTAAAAACGGGCGTTTGTTAAAGCGGTTAACTATAACCATAACTATATTATATCTGTTACGGTCCCTAAGTAGTTTATAAAAGTTTATAAAGATATACTATTAAGGGCGCTTTAGTATTGGGAGTGGCTTAAATAGTCCTAGGGTTTTATTCCGTGGGATTATAGCTCTCCTATAGTCTTCGCAGTTCTATATATATTAATTAATATCCGTAACTATTTTTTAGCTAGTAATAGCGGCAGTTAATAATTTTACGGGTCTTGTTTTTACTAGGGTATGCCGTAGAAACTTAGCAATAAGCTTTACGGATTAGTTTAGTCCGTAGATTATTAATATTAGGGACTATAAGCCGCTCCTAGTATAGGAGTAACCCTTCCTTTATTTTAAAATCGGGGTCTCTTTTTACGGCTTAATCGCGGAGGGCCTTTAGGGCGTTAGCCGTGCGGTTTACAGTTAGGAGGCGGTTAATTAGCCCTATTAGTTTATTTAAGGTCTCCTCTATTAATACTAGCTCGTTTAGCTAGGAGTTTAGCTTCTTAAAAATTTATAGGTTAAGCTATTTAGGATAGAGGAGGGCGCGCGTCTAATATTAGGTCTTTAGCTTATCCTAGGGTCCTACGTCTTATTCTCTTTGGGTTAAAGCATTAACCTTAAAGTTTTGCTTATTAGAATAATATATAATCGTAAAGAAGAATTAAGAGAGTGTTTTAGCCTACTAGGCTTATTATTTTATAAGCTGCTTTATAGTTATAAAGTACTTTAGGGCTTTATAGTCTATATATATCTTAATCTAGGAGTTTATACCTTTAAGCTTTACGCGCTATTAGAAGAGTAATTAAATAATAGCTAGCATTTCTTTATTATATACTTTATAGTTATACTTAGCCAGGTCCATTATTTTTAAGAAGAAAGTAATAGGGTATTATTTACCGTCTGGATATAACTGTAATAGAATTCCCGCTACGACCCTATTAAAGGCATCTATTTCTAGCATTAATTTAAGGTCTAGGCTATAGTAATAAAGAATTAGGGAAGAGATAAGCTAATTCTTTATCTCTTCAAAGGCTTTTATATAGTTATTATTAAAGACAAAAGGCGTGTCCTTCCTGATTAGTTATATAAGAGGTTTTACCACAATTCTATAGTCGCGGATAAACCAGTAGTAGAAGTTATAAAAACTAAGGAAGGACTGGATTTCTTTTACTATATAAGGGGGCTTTTAATTGCGGATTGCCTCTACCTTCTTAGGGTTAACCTTAATTCCTTCTATAGTTATAATAAACCTAAGGTATTTTATACGTTTTATCCCAAACTTATATTTCTTAATATTAACTTATAAGCCCGCGCTCTATAGTCTCTTTAGGACCTTCTTAATATAAACTTAATACTTAAGTTTGTTATCTAAGTATATAAGAATGTCGTCTAGGTATACCATATAGAATTCGTTTAGGTAATTAAAAAGAACATTATTTATATATCTTTAGTACGTAGCTAGTCCGTTTATTAGTCTAAAGGGAAGAACTTTATATTTATAGGAGCCATAACGGGTATAGAACGTAGTTAAATCTTTAGATATAGGGTCTATCCTAATTTAGTAGAAAGCTTAACGGATATTAAGTTTAGTAAAGATCTTTACCCGGCTTAGATGTATAAGGGTCTTATTAATTAAAGGAATAAAATACCGATCCTTTTAAGTAATAGTATTTAGCTTTTAATAGTTAATACAAAAGCGGAGGCCTCTATTAGGCTTTTTTATAAATAGGATAGGGGAAGTAAAAGGGGTTTAACTTAGCTCGATAAACCCTTTATCCAGGTTATTAATTAAGTACTACTTTATTGCTTTTAGCTTATCTATTAATTATTAGTAGAGGGGGCTATAACCTAGCGAGTTATTAGCTTCTAATTAAATCTTATAATTATACGTCTGGTAAGGGGGTAACTTATCTAAAGCCGCCTTTAAGAATGCATCCTTATAATTTATATAAATAGTAGAAAAAAGGCATTTAACTAGTTCCTTGTTAATTTCCTTAGCTAGCTCTTCCTCCCTATTATTAATAATTTGGTTAATCTTATATAGGCTTATTATAAAGACCTTATTGTCCTTCCAGTATATATTAAAGTAAAACGCTATAGCGCTAATTACGGCGATGTCTATAGCGGGGGGGTTGCATAATAATAGGGGCGTACGTAACTTTATAGACTTCTAGGGCACTAGCGTTATAGTTACTCCTTTTAACTCCTATTATATCTTTTAGAGGTTATCCCTTATATCCTATTAATGCGTTCTTTTCTATACCGGTTAAATCTACGCGATTTAGACGTTATCTATATTACTATCTGTCCTGCTTTTATATATAGAGTCCTTTTTAAATATAGCGCTTCGGGAGAGTATCTTTATTAGTATAGAGTTCTTTCCAGCTTCGCGGCAGGCGTCTTCTTAGGTAAAGGCTAGATTACGGGCCAGGACATCCTACTAGTAGGTAAGGTTAGCCCTTACAGCTAGTGTCTTACGGTTGGTTTAGATTTCCTTAATAAAGGAGGGTAACTTTAGTCTATCCTCCGGCTAAACAAACTATCTTTATTATATATTTAACTAAATATTAAAATAGGACATCTATTTTCGTCTAAGGATTATATTATAGAACCCTAGATCTAGGATATAAAAGGGGATACTATATTAGCGTCGTCCGTTAAGAGTAATATATAACTTTAAAATGTAGGTAACGGGCTAACCAGCTTGGCCGTTATAGCCTTTTACCTAAACAGGCTTCTCTAGTTAGATAGCTTCTGTATTTAGAAACTTAGCAACATTATTTATATAGGCAGTGTTTATAAAGGCAAAGCTATTTACTCTAGTGTTAATAAGGGCGGTTATATTAACTCTATATCTATTTTAAGATACTATATATAAAACTATAAAATGCTTTCTACCTATTAACTAACTAAGATTAATCTCTTTAAGATTAATAGGGTACCCTAAAGGGGAGTCTTTCCCTAGGGTTCTTCTTTTCCTAATTTATTAGACATTTCTCCTTCCTCTATCTCCTTAATATTACCTATATCCTTTAGCTCCGGGCAAGATAAGGCAAAGTAACCCTCCTTATTATAGTTATAGCACGTAGCCAAGGTAGGGTTAATTAAAGTATTACAGCGAATACTAGTTAATGGCGTAGTATATAGCTAGTTAGGCGTCACTCGCTAGTGCGTAGTTATAACCGCTTTTAGTATAAGAGCAGTTATAACTTATCTTCCTACTCTAGCTCTTATAGGTATGGCTAGCAAGTTCTAATTACTATAGAGTTACCTCTACTAATTAGAATAGGCTTTAATTCGCTTTAATTCTAAGTCTAATAATAGGTAATAAGCTGCAAGTCTATTATAAGTTAGTAGGTTATCTAAGGTTATAGCGATCCTCTCTTATAGCTAAATTATTAGCTTATTATATAGGTCTAATTGGTAGTTCTTATAGGGAACCTAGCCTTCTTCTATAAGGTGTAGGAATTAAGTCTAAAATTTAGTAAAGGGTTAGTTCGGTTTTATTATTAGGCAATTATAGTTATACTAGGCGTCCTATACTTTGTTTAGGTTAACGTAAATAGCCGCTAGGTACTATATTATCTTATTAATAGATATAAATTAGATAGGGGAGTTGTCCTTAAACTTGGCTTAAAGGTGCTGTTGGACGTCCCTAGTGGTTTAACTAAAGAGGTAGAGCATTTTGGCTTCTTTAGAAAGGAAATAGTTATAGTTAACGCAGAGCTTTCCTTATACTTAAATCCTCTAATTTTTAAAGGTAGGGTCTATCCCGTTAAATAGTAGTAGGGGGTTAGGGAGCTTAACGGACTTTAATTACTTTATTATTATATCTATACTCCCTAGTATATTATATTTAGTAGAGTAAATAGGTCGGCTAAGGCTTTAAGAAGGGGAAGCTAGGCTATTTTATAGGGCTATAAGGCTTTCTAGGATCTCTTATAGGGTCTTTTATATATTTCTTACTTTAAGATAATTAGCTTCCTAGCTGGCTATAAGGGCGCGAATCTACTCGCGTACGTTTATAATAATATTATTATCTTCAATTTCTGATCCTAATTGGATCTTAGGTTCCTCTTAGGTAAAGGCAGCTCTCTTAAATAAGCTTGCTTTAGGTACTATTATTAACTTCCTAAGGTTTATTAGTATTGTATACTTTAGTTTTAATTCTAGGGGTATAGGTCTAGTCCTATCTAGCTTATAAGGTAGGATATTATCTAGGCCTTCCCAGGTAATATAGAGTTGTTTTAGTGTCTAAGTATAGCGCGTTAATGTGTTATTATAGACGAAGTTTCTTTTAGGGTAGGATATTATTAAGGCCTTCCTAGGTAAGATAGGGTAAGCTTAGTATAATATTACGGCTCGTATAAATACCTCTAAACTAAAGCTTATAGAATGCTATATTATAAAGATACTAAGCTAAAAAGAAGGGGAAAAAGGGGTTGCTAAAACCGATGTAAATAAATATATAGGGTAAGCCGCTAAGGCGCTAGCTCCAGGCGAGCTAATTATAGGTTAGTAGAATATAGTAGAATTTAATAGGTAACGTATAATAGCGCCGTTACAATAGGTAGGTATAGATAGGTAGGTATAAATAGGTAGGATAGTAGAATAGGTAGGATAGTAGAATAGGTAGGATAAGTAGGATATATAGGATAAGTAGGATAGGTAGGACAGGCAGGATAGGTAGGATAGGTAGGATAGGTAAAATAGGTAGAATAGGCAGGATAGGTAAAATAGGTAGAATAGGTAGGTACTAGGCCTAGTTAGGAAATTAGTATATAGCTAGTAAATCATTAGGAACACCGCCAATTAATAATTTAGAGCCTCTGTAAGAGGCTTCCCGCTTATTTTAATTAATTGTTTAATACCTAAATTTTAAATTTTAAATTTCTATATAAATATTACGGTTATAGGAAATATTATAGCTATTATAATTATAGAAAATATTATAACTATTAGAATTTTTTTAAATAATATTACCAATATTACTAATATTGCTAATATGGCCCCGGGCTAGCGTAAAGAAGTATATATAAGTAGATTAGCGGATTTAGCGAAAATGGCCCCAGGCTAGCCCCTACTACCCTCCCGTTTTCCTAATAATAAGAAAACTTTATTAACTTTAACGAAATTAATCTACCCTCCTATAATACCTATTAATATTAAAAGTACACTAAATTATAGAGAAAAGCCTACTTTATAAAGCTATAAAATCCTTAGCTCCTTATACCCGCGCAATATTAAGAGGAAGTCGTTATAGTAAAGGCTATAATTCTACCTCTGTATTACCAAGCCGCGTAGTAACTACTAACGCTAAATACTTACGCCTATACCGCCTACCCTCTTTATAACTAGCGGATATTCTATCTACTATATACCTATTTAATTTATTTACTTTATAGCTATTTATAGGTTATAGTATAGGCCCTAATAGAGTTATAAGCTTTATATCTATATAGAACTATAAAGCTTTATAAAAGCTCTACGGAATAAAGCTTAGGGGAGACCTACACGGAGCTCTGCACGGAGCTCTACTAAAGCTCTATAAAATCTCTACGCGAAGCTCTGCAAAAGCTCTATATAAAGCTCCGCTTAAAGCTCTGCTTAAAGCCCTACTAGCACTAATATACTAGAAAGGTTTTATAATCGCCTATATAAACGCCTGTATAAACGCCCATATAATTAATCGATTAATTGCCTATATAATCGTCTCTATAAATATCTCTACAATTAATCGCCCGTATAAACGTCTGTACGTCTGTATATTTATATACCTATATGCCTATACGTGGCTCTGCACGAAGCTCTATATAAAGCTCTATATAAAGCTCTATACAAAGCTCTATATAAAACTCTATATAAAGCTCTGTATAAAGCTCTATATAAAGCTCTGTACGAAGCTCTATATAAAGCTCTATATAAAGCTCTATACAAAGCTCTATATAAAGCTCTGTATAAAGCTCTATATAAGGCTCTGCCTAAAGCTTACCCTCTAGTAGTAGCTCCGGGCTAAGGGAGGATATTTTTAAAAAAGGACCCAGCTATAGTACCTACTAGGTATTGCAATAACTTTAAGTAGTAGATATCTATAGATCTGTATAGTTTTATCTATTGTTAGTTACATAAGGTAATATTACGTAGCTATGGTTCGTAGATAGTATAATAATTGTTGTTTTTGTATATCCTAAAGAAAGGGGTAAGGAACTTAAGGTTCCTCACCACGCTAGTGCCGCGGTAATACGTGACGGCAACTTGCCGCACGCAACGGCAACTTGCCTTACGTGACGGTAACTTGCCTATATTCCCAACACTGGCAACTCTTCTTTTGCGGTTACTATCTATATATATATATATACCGCTCGACTAGCGTAATAAATATTAATCCTCCTTACTTACTATTGCCATTATAATATAAGTCTCGCTATCCTAAAATTTGCCTTTTAGCACGTGGTGCTTTCTTGCTTATAAGTTATAGGTAGGTATCTTATTAGTAGGGCTGTTAAGGCGCTAGCGGTAAGCGAGCCAATAGCGATTTTCTATCCCGGGGATGGAAAATCCTAATTGGCTAGGTTAAGTTAGGGTTTGCAGAATCTAACCAATTAGATAACTTTAACCGCCGGTTAAAGTTTCTAGATATTTTAAGACTTTACGTAACTAAGAAATTTCTAGGGACTCCCTTTTAACTTAACCTTTAACTTATATATATAGAGTATTCGTGTTAATAAACGTCTCTAGTGCCTTGTTTGGGTTCGCCTTCATTATTATATCTACCGGGTTATCTTAGCTATTAATTTATTAAATCTTAAAGAGTTTTTAACGCTTATAGGATTGCTGAAGTGCTATAATATTAATTATAAGGCGCTTCTTCTTTGTGGTATTAAGCTTAACTAAATACTTATAGAGGGAAAATAAATCAGTGTATACGATTATAGGGATAACGGGAAGCTTAAGTCGATCTGTAATTATCTTTAGGGTAGTTCTAATTGTAATTACTATATTAACTCCGCCAACTATTCTATATATCTCTAACGCTAAAACACTTTAGGTAACGCGCTTACTCTTAGTTAAGCTCTAATAGATAATATTGCTATAGATTATAAAGTTATTCTCTCTAGTAAATTCATTCATGATAATAATCTTATATTCTAACTAGAAGCTAAAATCTTTATTATTTATAAATAATCTATTAATAAATATAAAGAGCTTAGCGGTAGGAAGATTAATAGGCACGTAGAGTAGTCCCTAATTGAAATAGTTTATTTGCTAGGAAAGACGTTTATTTAGGGCAAGAACGTCATCCTTAGTTAGTTTCTAGTATTAGGCGGTAATAGAGAGATTAAATAAAGCCTTAGGTTAATAGATAGAAGTAATATAAGCTCCATAAGCGCGTTGCTCCACATATCCTTACTTTAGGGAATTAGCGTTAATAATGTTAATCTTCTTACCTTAACCCTTTTGGCGCAAAGCAATGGAATCCTCGTTTAGGGAAAGGATGCATCTATTAAAGAGTAATAGTGTTGTTAAATTAAGCTTTTCTTTTGGCTTTGCTATAAGATTTACCTTTACTAACTTATCCTCTTTAAAAGCTAAGAATTGGTTATTTTCTAAAATAATTATATTATTAGTTTATATACCAATAATTCTAAATAGGGTTCCTGTAGTTGTAATAAGGAAGCAGGGATTGAATATAGAAGTAGTTATTAAAAGCTTCTCTTTATGGTGCTTGCTGTAAGTAGCCCACTAGTAAGTTCCTGCCTCTGCGATTTTATATAATGGCTTAAGCATAACTATAATCGTATCTTCAGGATACTGGTGGCGAATTTACTCTAGAAGGTATGCTAGTATTAAGCGCTAAAGGGGCGTCTCTAATTAAGTGTAGGCTTAAGTAATATCTCGTAAATAAACCGCTATTTTATTCTTTATTAAGGAGGGAGCTAATATAACAATAACTTGCTAACTAGCTCGTTAAATTATAGGAGATTATATAAGAATTATCTCTTTACTATTATCGTTGTAACCTTAGATAATAAGCCTTAATTTTTTAAATAGGGAGTTAGTAGCCTTGCCCTTAATCTTATTAACTATCCTTAACTTAAAGATGCAAACTTTATTAAACTTAGTAGGGTTATACTTTTTAAATTTAAAGACTTCTTTTATAATAAGACTATTAATTTCCTGCTTATTAGATATTTAGAAAGGAGCTCCTAGGGTTATAATACGACCTTCCTTTTAGAGCTATTTTGCGAGCTTAAAGTTAGCCTTCTCTTTAGCTGTTATAAAGGCCATTAATAACTTAACTTTATTCTTAATAGCGGCAACAAATTATTCTTTAAAATTAATAAGATATTAGCAATTTTGTAATCCCTTTAGGCGACCTCTACCGCGTTATAGTTATAGCGCATTTACTATAATTATATTAGGATTATAGTTGCCTTCTAGAGCATATTAATCGTAGTTCTCTTTTAGGGCATCTTTTAAGGTATCCTATAAAGGCTTGGAATTATTATCTTTATAGTAAGGCTTAATAACAGTTAAATAAAATTAAGTGGGTCCGTAAGGCATCTAAATAGTATAAGTTTAACTATTAATTATAATAAGTTAATATGGGCCTAACTATCCTCCCTTTTTACGCTATACGCGTACCTTAGACTAGAGTGGCAGATTAATTATAGTTAAGGTGTTTAGGCCATTTCTTATTCCTAGTATATTATTGACCTAGTATATAGCATAGAGGCATTACACCTCCTTTATTGCCTTGTAAATCGCCTTAGCTCATTATATAATAGAGGGAGATAGTAGAGAATTGTTAGTTATTTATGGGTAGGCGCTAAAGACTAGTAATGTAGGTATAAGTCTATCCGGGCCAGCGGAATTATTAACAGCTTTAACAGCCATTTATAAGGTAAGTTCTTTACTAGCGTCCTTTAGTTCTAAAGAGATAATCTTATATACGCGGCGTAATAGCGCGTAATATTGTTCTACTTTTTTAATACTATTATATACCTTAATAGGGACTTCCTTAACCTTAATTACTATTACCTTTATTTATTATCGGAACTCTATAAATAAGAAGTTCTTTTCTATATTATGGACGATTTAATTAGGGGGTCCTAGGTAGATATTAATCTAGTATAATTAAAGGGTATCTTATACGTTCCTAGCTGATATATCCTTTAAAAATCGTGCGGCTTAAAAGAAGGTTAAGAAGTTAATAACTTAGAGTACTGGCTTGCCGCTAAGATATATAACGTTAATAATAATACAGAAGTTAAAGTTATAGTTATCTTTAAGGGTAAACTTAAATCGACCAGGGGACCTCTAGTTTATTTAGTAGTAGTAATAGTATTTTATAAGATGCTTAATTGCCTTAACCTTGACTTTATGGCCTACTCGCTAAAGAACCCTAAGTAATTAGTAAATAGATAGGTGGCCAAAACAATGGTATAGTTGGCGTAACTCTAACTTAGTTAAGTGGCTTTAAGTAATACTCTTTTCTAGTTAATAAAGGAGCAACTAAAGATAACCCCACTTATACATAACGGGCACCCGATTATTTCCTTAGATAAGTATATTCTTAAGGTTATTAAGCTTAACGCCTAATTTGTCTATATCTCTGATATAAAATAGAAACGGGGTATTTATAGGAATAATGTAAAAACTAATATACCCTAAGGGGGTTTAAACCCTAATTGTGCCGAGAGAGATTGTAGTACCTTTGCTAAAACGAATCGTATGCTAGCCTGCCGTTAAATAGTTAATCTAAACAGAGCTATTAAGCTGCTAAAGGGCTTAAACTTAAGGTTCTCCTACTATAGATACTTCTACGGCTTTAGTATCCGGTATAATACTATAAAAGATATTCGCCAAGTATCTATTATTAAAGGAAAACGCGGAACTCTCCTTTAGCTTATTAAAGATATCTAATTTTGTAATAGAATGGAGCGTAGATTAGTTATTAAGAACAGCGACGGTTTGTGTGCCATTTACCTTACTATACTTAGTAAAGTATTAGTTAGGTAAGTAGTCCTTAATTTCTATATCTATAAGGAGTTGTTTAGTCTTAGTAACCTTACCTTTAAAATCTTTTACGCCTTTATATTAAACCAGGAAGCTTTAGAAGTAGGCTATAATAACCTTATAATTTTTAACATTTTTTATACTCTGACGGAACTTATTATATACCTCCTTTCGCTTATTAAGAGAGTGTCTAGTTAACTAGTAATTTGGCTTCTTACAAACATAGCACTTTTTTTAGTAATTACTTTAAAATAAACCTCTATAAGGACCTCTATAATTACCTTATAGTTAATATTAATTATACCCTCTTCCGTATTCCCTACTACGGCCACTATATATTTAATCAGTCTAGTTATAATTATATTAGTTAGGAATACTTAGTTAGGCATAGTTTTTAATATAGAACTATTAAGGTTCTTGTGTTTATATTATAGTACCTATAGCGGAGCGTAGTTTGGTATATACTCCTTTAAATATATCTACAGGTTTATATAGCGCTAAATTACACTTAGGAACGCTATGGCATGCTAAGATAACCTAGTCCCTTAGGCTATTTTTATTTTGGTAGGTTTTAATAAGGCTATATTAGATTTTCTAAAGTTTATTAAAGAGTAGTTAAAGGCACTCTAAATAAGTCTTTATTAGGTTAGAAGCGATAACTCTTTAGAATATAGTCTTCCGCTATTCGGATATATAAAGCTAGCAATTCTTATTAGTTTTAAAGTAGGCTTTAATAAGCTAAAGCATTATATTAAAGCTATAGTTTTTACCTATAATATAGTTGTAATAGAATATTGCCGCCCGTCCCTTTAATATAATGGAGAAAGCGTAATAGTACTAGTGGCGTTAAATTCTAACCTTATTGCAACAGTTATAAAAGACCTATAGTTTTACTCCGAGAATATTATATAGTTCTCCCCTAAACTTCTTCTCTTTATCCGAATATACCTTTATTAGATTTATAACTTCTTATAGTAAAGGCTTACCGGTTAGCTAGAGTAAAGGAGATAAAGGCGGAGCAACTCTAAGTAGGAGGGCACCTCTAGGTAGAAGAGTAGCTCTAGGTAGGGGGTTAGCGTTCTAGGGGTTTTAATATAAATTAAAGTTGCCTTCTAAAGAATATAGGTTGTTTTTAGGTTTCCGTAGTTAATATATAATCTTAGCTTCCGTCTATATTAGTTCTTCTATACTAGTAATAACGGCCTAAATATTACTAGCAATTGGGTTACTGTTCTTAATAACGTATACCCTATTCCTACGGAGGAAGTCTTAAAAATTCTAAACAATATTAACGTTACTAAGTACCTAGGTATTAGCGGTCTATCTTATAAAATCCTCCCTAAAATACTCCTATAGTTATAAGTCGGCGTAGTATCTATTTTGGTAGAATATAATATAGTATAGAAGAAAGCCGTTAACTTATTTTACGGTATAAGTTATTATATTAAAGGCGAATTCGTCCCAATCTTTATTAATAAGTTTCGCGTGCTTAGCTACCCCTAGTAGTAAGAAGTCTTTCTAGTTATTTAAAGTAAGCGTAGCCATATTTTCGGAGGGAGGGAAGTGTTATTAGTGTAGGGATTATCGTTTGGTACGCGTTTGTGATATATATTTATTATTTAGTACGCGTTTATTATTTAGTATACATTCGGCCGTATATTTGCGATTATAGGGCTTAGGACTAGTTCTAGCCTTAAATCGCGAAGACTTATAAAGCGTATTATTCTGCGTAATAGACGCAAGAATCCGTAATCTTAGAAAGGCTTAGGACTAGTTCTAGCCTTTAGATCCTTAGATTTGTAGAAGAGTTCTATTTAAGGTTTAGGACCAGTTCTAACCTTAAAAGATAGCTTTCTCTAGCACGAGTAGCACTGGTATAGTAGCTTATCTCTTCTTAGTGGAATACCTTGCTGTTCTATAGTATAATAGTAAAGTTAACCACTGATTAGTGTTGATTACACAAGGTAATATTACGTAGCTATGGTTTATAGATAGTATAATAATTGTTGTTCTTATATATCCTGAAGAAAGGGGTGAGGAACTTAAGGTTCCTTACCACGCTAGTGCCGCGGCGACACGTGACGGCAACTTGCCTATATTCCCAACATCTATATTAGTAGACTATTTAATAAGATATAATATATGCTCATAATTTTAATAACGCGTTTTTTAACTTTAACGAAATTAATATTAGGACTAAGTAATAGCTATATAATAAAATTTATACCATTTAAAAGCCCTAAGTCTTAAAAAAAATATGACTTTATATAGTAATAATAACACGTTATATAAATGAATAAATTAGATATCCGCAATATCCGCTTAGCGGATTTTGGCTATAATTTTAACAAATCTCGCTAAAGGTTCTTAGACGTGATTTTGCAATTCGGAAGACGGCATAGGTTATTCCAATGCTAGCTAAAAAATCGCGTCTAAGCTCGCTGAGGTAAATTGATTCACGGTCTGAGCTTGCTGAGGTAAGATTTGGCTTAAGATATAGAAACAAACACCTTAAGTTTCTAAGGTATTTGATTCGGGATCGATCAGGATATGTGCAAAGCGAGTCGATCTAAAGGTAATGGATACCCAGCTCCCGGGTTACTCGGACTGCGTCCTAAAATGTATTTGGTAGCTTAGAGAGACTGAACCTTTTTCGTCGTGCCTTGATATTGTTGTCCGTTGTGCAGAATTGAGGACTTTTCATCGTAGGAGGATCTTCGCCCCAGCAATGGGACAACGCGACATATTTTACTCTGTTGTTTTTCCTGGTGTAGTAGAGATATAGGACATCTTCAGGGTCTCCAACGTAGAGGAGTTTAGTCGGCAACGTTGTCTCGGATTTAAATTTGTGCTTATTGCAGCCGTGAGAATCGTCACACCAATGAAGCCATTTTCGAAGTAGCGCAAAACGTGCAGGACTTTTGGCTTTAGGTAAGACTGGGAAGCTAATCTGGATGTCGTTATTCGGATCAACCGAATATTCTATAGTAAAGTTGCCAACTTTTTAGTAACTTCTAGCGTGTTTTTTAGGCGGTTAGAGGAACATTAAAAACTTATGGCGGAAGTTAAGTCGAACTGGAACTCAAACAGTCGGCTCAAAATCAGATTGGAGCTTTAGATGAACTCTATTCTGAAGCCCTCATTCTAATCTAAACTTGCAACCGAACGACCCCTTAGTCTTACGATTATCTCTGTGCACTTTTACTGCCTATCTAAGTCCGATGAGGCTTTCACTTCTTCTTTAGATGGAATCATGTTAGGCTCTCCTCTTCGAGTTCCTCACAATACAGACCACATGCCTATCTTGTACATGACGAGAGTGGGATATCGCGGAGGAAATCTTAAGATCTACGAACTACCATGTTCAGGACTATATCCTTGCTCTTCCATGTTTCCTCTTCCTTATCCTGTCCGTAGTCAAATTTCATTCTAGTGATAGCTTATGACACATTTCATCATTATGGCGTATGGCACTAGACTTTCACTATCTTAAAATTTGGCAAATTTGGCAAAGCATCCCTGGATTCTTGATTCCAATAGCTTAGGACTATCTAGGCTGAGAAAGCGCTTATAAATATGATTCTTTAAAACGCTTTACACTTTACAGAGCTAAAATCACCTAGCTTTATATTAACCCAGGTTCTCAACCAAGACTGCGCCTATACCCCTAAACGCTCGGCTTCAGGTTCGCCCCAATCCCAGCACGATGACCCAGTACTATTTCAACACCCCTGTGCACAATGTCCCCCAATAAACCCCTGCCCACCACTCCCCCTCAGATCCCCAAACCCCACAAACGTATGCCCGTTCGGGCAGTCTGCTGTCACATTCTTATTCGTCGCGTCCTTCGCCGTCCGGAGATTTAGGATGCACGTGTTGGTAGAGCTGTCGGTGAACGCCTGGAAGCAGTTGAGCGTGTTGGCGCACGCGGTGCAACAACCGACGGAGTCGAGCCCGTATGGGTTCGTGATGATGCCGTGCGAGGTAGTGGTGTTGAAAGGGACTTTGCATTCGGTGTAGGAGGAGAGTGGAATCCCGGGGGAGGAGCAGGTGTTATAGATGACACGGCCGTAGATGGGAACCGAGCTAGGGGTGCATTGCGCTGTAATTGCCAAGTCAGCTCGAAGCTCCACTTACTATGTCGAGAAAAGAGGGAGTGATTTTGTGACATACCTGCTAGTGTCCTAGTCGTTGGTTGGTAGTTGAAAGACACCGTCTGGTATGTTGCGTATGATGTTAAAGTAGTGACGGTATTATTTTGGTATACTGTTTGCTCCGGGCCCGGGGGGTAGAAGCACTTGCACGCGCTTGTCACGGCTTCTTTAACCGGTGGGCAGCTTGGGCATGTTCCATCGCGCTGCGTGAGAGGCAGAGGGGTCGTAGTTGAGGCTGCATAGGACTCGCCAACAATGAGATTGCTGGTGCCGAGGGTTTTGGTGAATGGTGCAGATGTAGTCACACAGCTGGTCATTTGCGTCGGGGTCGGTGTAGTGTATACATCGTAAGTATATCTATATTCAGGTATGGTACTGAAAACTATCAGTTGCTCTCCAAATTATATTTAAACGGAGCCTGTACTGTCTTACATAGTGATTGTGGAAGTTGTCAGCGCAGTAACTGACACTTCGATAGTCTTTGTTGGTCGGTTAGCATTGTTACAGAGACTGGCTATGCCAGGGATATCTGTAAAGCCAGAGAAGCAAGCGTTATCACAACTAGATTGATCTCCATGGTCATGCCCACCAGATAGGACTCCCTCGGCAAGAATGCCAACAATTATTGGAGCAAGAAACAGGATCATGGTAACGAATGGAATAAGCGAATGGAATAAGCGAATGTAATGAGATTCGATGTTGATTGACGCAAGATAGGAGAACAAAATTCCCAGGGCAGCTGGATGGGCTAGTTAAATATAGAGACCGATGCTTAGAATCCTTTACGAAGGACTAGTACAGTTGTGATACCCCATACTTGAGACCTTCACGGAATAAACGATTTCTCGCTCTCACGGGGTGAAAAAGGAAGCGATGACATTACACACGCAGGTATACGGACGCCTCGTCACACGAGGTAATGCAAAGTGACCGAGATCATAAGCCCTCGCCGCCCGACTTTAATTGGAAAAGTATCTGGAGATATGCCACTGGTCACAATCCCAGTACCTTCGTGCTCATCTACCCGCCCCGCTCAAATGAAAACGCAAGACGACAAGGAAATGAGAAATAAAAAAAAGCAGCCTTTTTCTTCTTCCAGAGCTATCCCAAGTTAGTAGTAAATCTAAGTCATACTAAAGGCATCTTAAAGTACGAAAGTGATTAAGAAAACGTAGGAGAAATGTGAAGCCTGTAAGGCTCAAGACTCATCTGTGTCTTAGCCTTCAAGCCAAGATTTTGCACTGAGCGAAATACGATAAGTACGAAAAACCATCACGAGTGGAGCGGGAGAGAAAAGATGATCGAACAATCGAAGCCACCATACTATTTTTAGAGTAAGACCTGCAGTCTGGGAAAGCCAAGAGCGCCCATACCTACAATAGATTTTCCGGAGTCAACCTCAGGCGGGTTGGCATCAACACCTCAACACCATCATGCAACCAGGTCAGACCAACCGCTTTGAAGAAGGCTTTCTCAAACGCCAGGGTTGGGAGCATCCTTCGGGTTTTTGTCGAGTTCGGGGCGCGCCGATCACCCCAGCTGTATGGCGTTCAATGCCGCTCTTCAAACCAACATGGATAGGCGCTTCAAAGAGTGGCAATCATACGCCAGCCCACTTGAACCTTCAGCTCACTAGATCTGGGCAAGCAGTCGGGCCGCCATACATAAACAATCTCCAAACTGATGAGATTAGACACCAATCCAAGCTGGTAGGTGTTCGCGGACCCCACGCATTTCCTGTTTCAGTCGTCAAAGCGCCCTCTCCAAACTGCTTCATTCGGAACATTTTCAGAGACTCAGTTTTCATACTGCATCTGCCCGGTTTCGTGGACGCCCTGAAAGAGCCATTCACGGTATAATGTTTGCTTTGAAGTACACGTTTAGCGCCTTCTATTTGCCCTATTGCCTTCTAATTTTAAAATGAGCGTTCATAGTACCAGGAGGGGTCGTCAAGTGTCTACTCCAACACTATGTGTATTGTTGATTTTTTAGGGGTTTTGTCTTTGAAGCCTCAAGCTCCAGCAATTGTGTGATCCGCTGCCTTCTGACTATAACTAGATTGGGAACCTCCCCTTTGGGTATGCACGTTTCAATCACGCAACTTTCCAAAGGGCTGGTCCCTGATCTCTAACGTCATGAGTACGAGCACCCTCCTGCCCCTCGCTACCCTTTTGGCTTTTGCTAGTGCATTCAGCGGACATCAGAACGTCAACTTTTCTTTCTGCTACATCAAGAAGATTCTTCCTCTTTGGAACGTTTCTGGCAAACCGGACCCCCGGATTTTTTTCCAACCTAGTAAGGTTATCATCTGCATTAATGTAGGGTTTCCACTTGTGTTTTCTCTTCTTAACAAGGCTTGGCTTTCTGCCAGCTCGTGAACGTACCTGCGATGTAGCGTTCGCGGGGCTAGGCGCTGCAACATTTGATGGGTTGGCAAGAAGCGAGCTAGGCTTGCAGACATAAGGCGATCGGTTCTGCAATGGTAGGATATTGTAACAGTAGAATTCTGTAGAACTAGATATTTGGACATTATCTATAATCACAATCCTACATATGCATTACTCAGAGGCATACTAAGAGTACGTGTTTTACAATGAAGAACTAAGTTACTCTTCACGATTCCTTAGCCTTGACTAGATTTTTGCCGTCTATTGTACAACCCTTTAGAAAATTGCTATTTCAATTTTTCCATATATCGCAGAAAAAGGCGTTTTCGATTCTCATAAAACTCTTCCCACAGCTTTTTCTAGATTCCTCGGCATCCCTTCATTGGGCTAGATGGTGTCTAGAGTTCTGTTGAGCTCACAGAAATATGGTTAGTAAATGATTAATAAAGAGCGGTGACAGGCTTCTACCCAAAGTTTTAATTATGCTGAGCTTCGAAAGCAATGCGAAGAAATTTCTATCGCATGGTTGGAAGTTCGAATTCCTCTTCCAGAAGACCGCGCCCAGCAATGCGCCTAATTTCTCAACTTGGGAAACTCAACATCGCACTGCGCTCTCGCGATCTCGGTTGAGATCGAAAACTCGCACAACCGAAAGAAAGGGCAGTCCAATACCTCCCACCGGACCCACTCGACGAGAAGTGCATCAAGCTATGCCCTCCGCCCTGTAATACTCCTCCATCTCCCTCACCAATCCCCTCCACACCTCCCTCGTCCCCTCATCCGCAGCATTCCCTCCCTGCGCCCTCTCCCACGCCTTAACATGCAAGCTCCTGACGCCGCCTGCCAGCTCCCCCACCAACCTCCCATCATTCGCACTCCACTGCACCGGGATCCGCCGCCACGGCATCCGCCCGTCCCGCCGGTGCGCATAGATCAGCAGATCCTGCTCCGGATATGCGGCATTGGACGGCGCATCGGGCCCGCTGAGAATGGAGGTGTAGTACCGGAACATTTCTTCCGAGGGGGAGAGCAGCATGAAGCACGCGCAGAGGTACTCCGGGTGTCCCGGCTTGAGCCACTCGGACTGGGGGCCCCACGTATCAGCGCTGGCGGCGAGGAGGTACGTGGATGGAGGCGGTGCTCCAGTGGGAGCGGCGCTGCTGTTGCCGGGGAGCGTAGCGAGTGGCGTGCTGAGGTCTGGGTCTGTGAAGAGCGAGTCCAAGGGGGAGAGCAGGATCGTGTCGGCGTCGAGGAAGACGATTTTGGTGTAGGCTGTTAGTTGCCATAGCCGGAGTTTGGAGAGGACGTCGCGGAAGCGTGAGTGGGTGATCAGGCGTTGGTTGAAGGTCTCGGGAAGATCGAGTGGCTGGATTGGGATGATGGTTGCGCCGGCGGCGGCGAGGGTTGAAAGGTGAGATGGTGGTACAGAAGGGAGAGTGAGCACTAGGAATGGGATGGGAGTTCTTGCACCGGTGCGTGTGGTGGGGGAGTGAAGAAGCTGGTATGTAAGCAGGCGGACGGAAGTAAAGTAGGGGTCTGAGTCTGTGTCTGCTTCAGACTCAGATTGGTAGATGGTTGGAGGACTAAGAAACGTTGCATAAGCGTATTTAAGATCATCTTTACTCGAAGGGTTCCATCCTGAAGATATCCATGAGAACGGTGATGTTCGCCATGGAAGAAGAGAAACTATAGCGCTAAAAGAAATCGCAAGAACTAGGAAATGATACGGTCGCCGTCGCAAGCGCTGCATCGAGTTCGGTTGAAAAAGAGAACCAAAAGAACCAGAGAGGATGAGGTAATTTTACGCTCAACAACGTTACTGAAGTCAAGAGAGGCACAAGACTCAAACAATGCGGATTTATCCTGGTCTTAGCGCGGTACTACTACTTGGCAAGAGGCCGATCTATGAGGAGCAAGAGTGACGCATCTCAGCTGACCACAAAGCAAGAGTTGATACTTAACTTAGGAGATTTTATCCTACACGAGTGGCCTCTGCGGGAGGTCCTCGTATCAATCACGTATATCGTACTAGATGCGAGTGTTCGGCGAGATAGTCCGGGGCGAGCGAGGGAGGGGCACACTAGCATTTCGGGCCACCTTGCGCTCCGAGTCCCCGCGAAATCTCCGTCACGAAATTCCTCTCAGAGCTCCAGTCTATCACCATACGATACCATGGGGAAACGCGGTGGCAGAAATGTAAGAATTCCAATAATTTCTGTGGCATTACAATCTAATAATTATGTAGTTCAAAGGTCGTGGAAGGGGAGGATTCGGAGGCGGTGGATCTCGCGGACCAGGCACAAACTACACAGAGATACAAAAGCAGAATGAGATTTTCGAGGGCTATTATACTAGGCTTGAGCTTGTCAGCGAGGGAGAATATGATGAATTCTGGGCAGCAATGCGCAAGGAGTTGCCAAATAGCTTCCGCTTTGCTGGATCTAAAGGGTATTCTACGAACCCAATTCCTTTAGGATCAATTCCATTGCTAATTAATTCAGGCATGCGCTTGCAGTTCAGCAGCGCTTGATAGACACATATATCCCCGAGATTACTGCCGTAAAATTCAACGGCCAGCTTGTTGAGCCTCCCACGCCAATATCATGGTATCCGGAACAGCTAGCCTGGTCAATGACCACCCCAAAACAGGTCATTCGCAAATTCCCACCGTTTGCATCCTTTCAAAAATTCCTGGTCTCTGAAACTAGCGTAGGAAATATCAGCCGACAAGAAGTTGTGAGCATGATACCCCCACTGTTAATGGATATCAAACTAGGAATGACAGTCTTGGACTTGTGCGCTGCGCCTGGCAGTAAATCCGCCCAATTGGCAGAAATGGTGCATGGGGGCGAAGAAGCTCGAGTCCGGAAGGTTCTTCATAAGATCGCCGAGCAACAGGGTCGGGAAATGAGTCCGGATGGAAAGGAAATCGAGGCAGAGAAGTCACAAGCTGAGGCTGAAGATGACTGGTCGGACGATGGAAGATCGACAGGTCTTCTCATAGCGAATGACATCGATAACCGGCGCGCGCACATGCTTGTACATCAAGTAAAACGGCTCAACTCTCCAAATTTGATTGTTACAAATCATGACGCCACGATGTTTCCTTCAATTGAAATCGAGTCCGAGCCAGGAAAAGCTAAAAAGTACCTCAAATTCGATCGCATATTAGCAGATGTACCGTGTTCTGGAGACGGTACCTGTCGGAAAAATCCTGGTGTCTGGAAAGATTGGACGCCTAGTAATGGCCTGGGCTTACACACCATGCAAGTCCGCATCCTCGTCCGAGCCCTCCAGATGCTCAAGGTTGGCGGCCGGGTAGTCTACTCAACTTGCAGCTTAAATCCCGTGGAGAACGAAGCTGTTGTTTCAAGTGCTATCGAGCGATGCGGTGGGCTATCAAATGTGCGCATAGTTGACTGCAGCGATGCTCTGCCTGGCCTCAAGAGAAAACCTGGGCTTACAAAATGGAAATTGATGGACAAGACTGGACGCTTCTGGGACACTTGGAAACATGTAGAGGACGAAAAGCAAGCAAAAGGAGAGGAGGGTCTTGGACGACTAGCTGAAGCGATGTTTCCTCCAATTGCATCGTCTGAGGAGGACCGAGTCCCTCTCGAAAGGTGTATCCGAGTATATCCCCACCTCCAGGATACTGGCGGGTTCTTCATCACTGTGCTTGAAAAGCTCTCAGAAATCAAGGCGCGCCCTGAGTCGGGACCCAAAAAGAACGCCTCCACCCCTATTCCTACTTCTTCAGCTATTCAACAAAACGGAAACGAGACACCATCGCCTGCTTCACCCAGCAAACGAGGCCTCGACGAAGATCGTGAAGTTTCAACCTCCCCAAAACGATTAAAAACAGGAGGCGCCTCTCAAGCAGAGGCTGACGTTGAGCAAGTAGAGCCCAAGGGTGCTCCTCTGAAAAATGCTGATGCAGAAATGGCTGGCACAGATGATATTCCCCCAGTACCCAAGACTGAAAATACTCCCAACGAAGCGAAGGACTCACCTCGATTTAAGTCTGACCAGCCGTTCAAAAAGAAGTCAAATCAACCGCAAGAAGAGCCGTTCAAGTACCTAGATCCAAATCATGAGGAACTCGTCAGAATTTACGATTTTTATGAGATATCCCCTAGGTTCCCACGAGACCGATGGATGGTCCGAAACGCAACCGGCCAGCCTGTGAAGGCGATATACTACACCTCTGCTCTTGCACGGGAGATTCTCACACG
This sequence comes from Cenococcum geophilum 1.58, assembly GCF_001692895.1. NCBI lineage: Eukaryota > Fungi > Ascomycota > Dothideomycetes > Gloniales > Gloniaceae > Cenococcum > Cenococcum geophilum. Next base: position 1,753,921 of record NW_027137560.1, on the reverse strand, counting down.
TATGGAAGGCAAGGGCATGAAATTCGTTCATTGCGGAGTGAAGATGTTCATGAAGCAAGATGCGCAAGGGCAAGATACTTGCAGGTGGCGGATACAGTCCGACGGGTTGTCCATTATTGAACCTTGGGTTGGCGAAAAGAGGGTCGTACGCCTTTACAAACGTGAGACTCTCAGAAAACTCTTGATCGAGATGTTCCCTAAGGTTGGTCGCGACGGCTGGAAGGATTTGGGTGAAATTGGGGAGAGGGTCCGAGATATCGCCATGGGATGCTGCGTTTTGAGAGTCGAAACAAGCGATGATGAAGATGGCTTCAAGTAAGACACTCTCGCCATCTTTCGTTGACATAGCTAACAACTCAAATTAGGGAGCGGATGGTCTTGCCATTATGGAGAAGCATGTCTTCGCTCAATTTAATGCTTCCAAAAGAAGAGCGAAAGTGAGTGTTTATTTCTGATATGCTTTTGCAGACCTGCTAAGTTTTTGAAGGGCAATGCTGCTACGGTTATACAACGATGACTCTCCTCTCATTGATCACTCTAAGGAGCGCTTTAATAAACCCAAGGAAGACACAGGCCCATCTACGCCTCAATCTACGCCTGAATCTAAGCCTGCGGAAAATGGCGCAGCGCCCATCTCAGAGGATACGACAGAGCCCGCAAGCATGAACGACCCCACTGATAAAGTGGATGATGAGATGGATGAGGCAGTTGAGGGCGGGGCCCCAGTATCAGGATTATGCGACAGTTGATAGCACACGGCAGGTATTCCTCTAGCTCCATATGAGCCTCAAGATGGAAGTCATTTTCCACAAATTCTAAAAAGCATTTTGAGCTAGATTTATTACCTAGAGGTAACCACATTCAAGCAAGTCCAGAAACTTTTTGTGGTCTTTTTTGGGATCGAGGAAGTCAGCATCCTACGAAATGGAAAAGCGATAAGAAAAGCAACAGGCCTTAGATTCCGTTCTTGCTCCACATCAGGAACCTAGTCCTAATCTCTTAGCTCCTTTTCCGATGCCTTCAGCACACCCTTACACTTATTGGCACAAATAAAATCTTGTATAACGGACACTCCTTCCCATTCCACTTCTTGACACAACTCCTTTCTCAACCCTTCACAATATCCTTGCACATCCTATCCGTCGCCTTATCGGCGTTCACACTTTTCTACAACCCCAACTCATATCCGTCACAGCCATTCTAGAACGCCTCAATCTTCCAGCGATTACACTTGCCGCCATCCCATTTGTACACGCACTTCTTGTCCCAATCCTTGCGTATGTCCTTACTTTTATCCATCTGCGCCTTCCGCTGCGCCAACGACAGCACAATGTTAATTCCGAAAACCCTGCATCCGTTCTTGTCGAAAGTAGCATGATAGGAAATGCTCTTGGGTTGAACCACACGGCCACGCACTGCTCGTCCCAGCTGTTGTACGCGAGCTTGCACGTCGCGAGCTTGTGCTCGCTCGTTTTGATCGTGTTGGTGTTCTGCAGCTGCAGCTTCGCGCGGTCGACTTCAGAGAGCTCGACTCCCACCGCCGCGGCGCCGGGCTTGGGAGGCTAGTCGAGGGTGAAGGAGTCGCCGTATGTTGGGCTTTCGGCGTAGATGGTAGCCGTTTTCGGAGGGGTCGTGTTGCAGTTGGTGCAGCGTCATGTCCGGGTCCAGGTTTACGGAGACGATGGAGATGGGCTCTGGGAATGAGGTGGGGTGGGGGTGCTGGAGACCGCTTTGTTCTTAGGAGTGCCGTTATTTAGTGTACAGGCTGCAAGGAAGGCCATGGTGGCCCCGAGGGATAGGTTCATGTGCATAAGATCCCTGTCCACCCGTGAATGCTTATCGTTCTCTCAAAAGGCCAACTAGTTGCTATAACTCTCTTATGCATCTCAGTGAGGGTGCCTGCTAATGCCTCGAAAAAAGCAAACACATAATTCGCCAGACTAAGAAATATGTCTGAGGATATGATCGTTTAGGAAGTCGGAATGGGTCCGTCTCGTGCAACTTTGTGCGTATCATCCGGATGTGGTGAAGATCGCCACTCAGGAGGAAGCGGTCGCAAACCATAATACCACTTATATGATATGGAAATTTCCCGTTTTTGAGTTTCAGAGTAGATGATGTGTGCGATCCCTAAGGAGAATGCAGTGGCCATATTTACAACGGAGCAGACGGCACCGGTGATGCCATAGTATCCAGGCGGCTGCGTTGAAGTTAAGAATACGGTCGAGTGAGGTCTATCCCTAGAGTGATGCAAATCATCGATGGACCAATGAAGTTCCAGTAGTATGAAAATGGAGGGGCTAAGGCAAATAAGACTGGTGCCATGATCCAAGCAACTCCAGGGAAGAACAAGGTGTTTGTTAGCAGAATAATGTGCATTACCGAACCAGCAAGCACCGTGATGATAAATCCTCCAACTCCCAAAGGAATGAAGAACGTGAGTAGCCTTATTGGTGAGAGATTTTCAATAGCCTGTAAACTATGGAGCTGTTAGCTTGGCCTGTGAATACGCACAATTTCCGAAAGGACCTACCAGAAAGGAGCATAGAATATGAAGATGCCAAAACATCCAAAAGGCAGGCTGCCATACATGGCTTCATTGACGGTGCGTCGAAAAACTTCCGAGGCAATAAGGGACAAGCCGCAATTGGAATTCGATGTACATAACAACAAAAGAACAGGCCAATCCAACGAAGAAGGGTATCAAGGTTTGGTATGAGTAGTATCCATTCTCATGATTCAAACTAGAAGCGAGCGAATATGTGATTAACATGAGACCTGAGACAATCGTCAGAGATCCCCACCAATCCAGCGTGGTTTTCAATAAGCGAAATTCCAGCCAATAAAATATTGGCATTTGCCAATAAAATATTGGCATTTGCCAATATTGCAGTGTCAATATTTAAATATTGGCAATAATTTAGATAAAATTATTATAATAGAAATATACTTATTTTAGAATAAAGATTATATAAATTATTGGCATAGATTGGCAGTTTTATAATATATTCTGGCGTGTAAAAGTATTTATATACTACAAAATGTCTTGGCACGCGCTCCCCTACCAAAATTAAATATTAACTACCCCTAATTATACCACAACTATACGTAATTAAAGCTCTATATCTCTAATATAGCCTCTTTACTCTGCTATCTACGTTATCTATATGTAGCTAGTTATATAATAGCTTTATGGTGGCGCAGTAAAAGGGTAGTTAGATTTTTTGCGACCGTAAAGCTCTGTAAAAGCTCTGCACGAGCTCTGCACGAAGCTCTACTTAAAGCTCTACATAGAGCTCTACTCGAAGCTCTGCTTAAAGCCCTATATAGAGCTCTAAAGCTCTACTAACACGCAGCACTAATATACTAGGAAGGTTCTACAATCGGCCGTATAAACGCCCATACGATTAGTCGCCATACGATCGTCTCTATGAACGGCTCTATAAATGTCGCACGATTGCCCGTACGAACGCCTATATAATTAATCGATTAATTAATTAATTACCTATACGAACGCCCGTACGAACGCCTATACGATTAATTAATTAAACGTCCATATAATTGCCCATATAATCGTCTATACGAACGTCTCTACAAATGTCTACATAAACGCCTGCACGAATGCCTATACAAAGCTCTGCTTAAAGCTCTATATAAAGCCCTTTATAAGGCCTTTAAAAACAAGCCTAAATATAAGGTTTATATAGAGAAGCTCTATTAAAGCTCTACTTAAAGCTCTAACTAAGCTCTTCTTAAAGCTCTGCTCGAAACTCTACTCGAAGCTCTATCGAAACTCTGCTCGAAGCTCTATCGAAGCTCTGCTTAAAGCTTTACACGAGGCTCTACTTAAAGCCCTATCGAAGCTCTGCTTAAAGCTCTACACGAGGCTCTACTCAAAGCCCTATCAAAGCTCCACTTGAAGCTCTGCTCGAAGCTCTGCTCAAAGCTCTGCTCAAAGCTCTGCTCAAAGCTCTGCTCAAAGCTCTACTCGAAGCTCTATCAAGGCTCTGCACGGAGCTCTACTTAAGCTCTGCTCAAAAGCTCTACGCGAGGCTCTGCTCGAAGCTTGTTGACCTGAAAATAAGGTCTGAAAATGAGGACTCGTGTGTTTATTGAGTGTGGCTCTAAGGCCTCTATATATACACCAGATAGGTGATAAATAGAATGACGACTACGTCGTCATTCGGTAGTGGAAACAGGTAATTAGACATTTGATGAGACATATGATGGTAAATAGCGGGGTAATGAGACATAGGGTACTAGGTATCAAAAACAGTGATAAGTACGTCATTCTCCGTTCGACAAAGCTCTACACGACACTCCACTCTAAGCTCTACTAACATGCAGCACTAATATACTAGGAAGACTCTATAATCGTCTATACGAGCGGCTCTACAATTAATCGATTTATCAATTAATTGCCTACACGAACGCCTATACGAACGTCTGCACGTCTAGATATCTATACGTCTACACACCNGCACGCCGCACGTGGTTCTGCATAAGGCTCTGCGCGAATCTCTGCACGAAGCTCTACTAGACCTCTACACGAGGCTCTGCCTAAAGCTTACACCCTACTNCGCAGCACGACGGAGGGATAGGATTTGCGAAGCAAATCCCTACTAACTAGTATCTATAGGTTAAAAGTCTTCTTTTACTAGCAGTTTAATAACTCCTCTATATTAAGAGAGTNTAATATAGGTNTAAAAAGGAATAAGTCTGCTTTAGAAGCCATAATATTTAATAATTTATCCGTACNATATTNNAGTTNAAANTTTNTNATGGGGTGCCAAGANGATCTGCAAATNTTNNAAATATGGCCAATACTCGCCAATACTCGCCAATATTGATTAGTAACAATATTGATCAATCTGATTGGCAATATTGATATTGAAAACCACGCTGCACCAATCCATAGTGATCCTAGCCAATGATTTGCCGCGGCAAACATTAAGACTAGTAAATGCTGCGATAATAGTGACGAGCAGTAATAGTATGGAAGCGGCCCAGAAGTACCAGTCCCATCTGTCGAAATTGGCTGTCAATATTCCACTGGCAACCTCAGCGCAGTGATGTCACTGGTTAGGTTACTTCATTGGATCGGTTCGGTTAAACCAAAATTCAAAGCCTAACCGGTTAGACGATTTTATTGGCTTAATCTGGATCGCGTTCTGAAGTTTTAGCGATAAACTAGGTAACTAGGAACCAGTAAGGCCTTAGTAGTAAGGATTTAGGTAAGGGCCGAACGTCACCTAAGGGAGCTAAGCCTCATCTATTGGCTTAAAATTGCCGGTGTAGCAACGCCCTAGTTAATTCGTTTAAGGCTTATAGATAACCAGATCCATTAGATGTAGTTAATTTAATAAAGTTAATAAAGTTACGGTAGTTATTCCTAACCGCGTTATCTCTATCGCGTCGCCTATACCACGTCGCCTATAACCGCGTTACCTTTTATTAATACCCTTATTACTGCCCTTTATCGCGTTACCCTTATACTTGCCTATATACTGCCCTTATTGTTTATAATTAACAACTAATTGTTATTATAACACTATAACCAAGACTCGCGATAGTAAGTACGACGTTCTAATTTGCTTATTAATCGCTAATATCACTGCTAACGTCCTGCAAGCCTTTATAAGGACCTCTATATACTATTTTATTACTTTATATAACTCCTCCGTACCTTCTTAAGCACCTTTTACCGCTTATATAACTATATTACTCCAAAATCTATATATTTTATCCGGTTGATCTAGTTTAAACCGTTTATATAACCGGTTAGTAGCCTAAATCCGAATTTTGGATCGGTTTTGGCCTCATTTTTGTAACCTAACACTTAACGCTGACATCACTGCCTCAGCGAAGAGCTGACTGTCCCTATCATGGAAAGACTTGCTGGTTGAAAGGCTAAAATTGCCAGGCCATGCATTGCACGGGATACTGTAAAAGACAGTCGGGTTATTGGCAACCCCCGCAATGACAGTCTAAATGCACAGCTACGAAGTTCCAAAAATGAAAAACCGAATATCCGCCGTGCATATCTGCGATACAGGCAAATGGAAGAGTTGTCCGAAGCCGTAAGCACGCTGTGAATGCATGATGCCCAAGCCATCTGAGTGGCAGTGGGCTTGAGATTAGTTGCTATAACTCTAAAAATAGGGCCAAAGGCCGGTTAAGAGGTATTCCTGTCACTGATATTAAATAAAACATGCACGTATCGGGTCGATGTTACGTACAGCAAGGACTTGGGGACGCCCATAGCAGTGATGTCACTGGTTAGGTTACTTCATTGGATCGGTTTCGGTTAAACCAAAAATTCAAAGCCTAACCGGTTAGACGATTTTATTGGCTTAATCTGGATCGGTTCTAAAGTTTTAGCGATAACTAGGTAACCAGGAACTAGTAAGGCCTTAGTAGTAAGGATTTGGGTAAGGGCGAACGTCACCTAAGGGAGCCAAGCCTCGTCTATTGGCTTAAAATTGCCGTGTAGCAACGCCCTAGTTAATCCGTTTAAGGCTTTATAAGATAACTAGATCTATTAAATATAGTTATTTAATAGAGTTAATAAAGTTATAGTGGTTATTCCTAACCGCGTTATCCCTATCGCGTCGCCTATATTACGTCGCCTATAACGCGTCGCCTTTATTATTACTACCCTTATTACTGCCCTTATCGCGTTACCCTTATTACTACCCATATAACTACCCTTATTATTTTATAATTAATAACTAATTGTTATTTAACACTATGCTAAGACTTATAATAGTAAGTACAATATTCTAATTTGCTTATTAATCGCTAATATTACTGCTAACGTCCTGTAAGCTTTATAGGACCTTTATATACTATTTTATTACTTTATATAACTCCTCTATACCTTCCTTAAGCACCTTTACCGCTTTATATACTATATTACTCCAAAATCTATATATTTTATCCGGTTGATCTAGTTTAACCGGTTATATAACCGGTTAGTAGCCTAAATCCGAATTTTGGATTGGTTTTGGCCTCATTTTTGTAACCTAACCTAACCGCTGACATCACTGGGATAAGTAGCTGACTGATTAGCGCAAGCGGCATTGACTGCTGGTGATGCGCTCCAAGTGCCCGGGTGATGAAAGAACCCGTTTCCCATAGAAGTCCCATAATTACGACCCAGCAAAAACCCTTCCTGAATGAAAATGCTTGGACTGTCTGGACAGTTGTTATAATGCCAAAGAGCACAGAAAATGCAATAGCGGCCGTGAAACTAGGATCGTAGCTGTAGTAGGAATTGCAGGCGGTGACTGGGACATGTCCATATTTGTCTGGTACTGCTGTCGTGCAGCTCGGAGTGGCAATGGATGTTGTGGTAGAAGCCACAGAGGTGGGAATGGTCGTGGTGACCATGATTTAAAATGGCAAAAGAAACGAATTGGTTTGAAAGTGATAGAATTCTTGAGTACGATGGTAGACTTGTGGTAAGAAAACTGCACGGGAACTGGGGCATGATATATACCTTTCCAGTAAATAGAACTATTGTCTATTGCAGGAACGATCCTCGGTAGACCCGAAGCCGCGTAGTTCCGACATGCTCAGCCTCGTCCAATCCTATCATCTCGGATCCGCATATTATTGGCTAGGAGATCAAGCTCTTTCTGCGCCCCAAGGCTGATGCAAGATAGCCGGTGGAAAGATTTGGCGGAAGGATAAGTTTCGTTGCTTCAGCTCAAACGAGAAATAAGCGAGCGGGCCAATCAGCGGAGAACAACGTTGCTAAGGGAGGCTAAAAATGGCTGCGCTTCCCTCGCTAGTTTCCTATTTACGGTTTAATGCGCCGCAGGCAGACTCGACATGTCGAAAAGCAGTGGTTTGAAATCTAGTTGGATGTTTAAACACGCCTTCCAGCTTGAAAATCAACACCTGCAGTATTCCGTCATTAATTCACGGACTTTTCGCACCGCCCAGCCCTGTTAGACCTGAGAATTCGAGGGAAGACCTGGATGCTATCATTAATGATAGCTTATTCGATTTCTTGCAGCAGGGCAAGAATTAACCAGCACCTAGGGGAATGAATCACCAGGACATCCGGCTGGCGGACTCATTGCTGGGATAAGTTCTCATCCGCTAACTCTATCTCGATATTTGGTAACTTAAAATGGACATGTCTATGTGGCTAAGCGAGCACTGCAGCAGCACCCCTGCATCTCAGCAACACTAACATCATTAACATTCACAAAATTGAGCCTTGCTTGCTTGCTTTCCATATTAGTCTTATTTAAGAGCTAATGCCTTATTTACTTAATTTCTAATAATTAATTATTACTGTTAATAACTTAACGACCTATACGCTCGTCTAAACCTTCGCGAATTATTTATAAAAACCTTAAAAACTTAACTAATAATAATACACTTAACGAGCTAAACTCCTTAGAGGTTACCTACTAGTCTCCCTTACCTTCCCCTATACCTTTAGGCGATACGCTAGCGTTATAGTCTCTATCCTCTATAATGGCGCCTCTCTCCACAGCTTAATGCGAGACTTTAGCCATTAAAAAAGCTAAAAAATGGCTTTAGTAATTATATAAGGAGGACCTAAGGATTAGAAGAGCTTAGGTAAAGAAGGTTAAAAACTAGGCAATTAACTAAAAAATAAAACTCCTTTAGGAATAGAAGGACTATACTAAAATACTACGCGTCTAAAAAGAATAGGAAGATTAGGCAACTAAACTCTATATATTAAGCCTTACTATAGTAATAGTAAGATTAGCTATAGTAGTATTATCCTTAACCCTAATTAATAAACTAGGTAAGTTACTTCTATTTATAGCTAATATCCTAAATACCCTTCTCCCTAGCGTCCTAAATAAAGAGATACTTAAGGTATTTTAGGGTACTTTCTTGCCTAATAACCTTTTTTACCTCTAGATATACCAGCTCTAGTCTAAGCCTTAGAATAATATCCTTATTATTAACAGCGTCCTTTTTATAAAACTAAAAGAAGGGATAATAAAGAACTACCTATCCGTTAAAGTATAGGTAGAGGGCTTCCTTAACTATATAATAATTTTAATTATTATATATAAGAATCTTTTAGTAGATTTAATTCCCTAAATGCTTGCCTTTTATAATTAAATTATTTAGCTATCTACTACCTACTAAATTGCTCCCTTAATGACTATAGCCTTAAAGCACTACTTTATAGTTATTTAAAAGAACTAGTTAAAGCTAGCTAACTAAAAGATCTCTAGTAACTTTCTAGATATCTATTGCAATCCTAATACTTATAAATCCGTATCTATTTTAAAACGCGCGTAAGTAAGTACTAATATCTTAAGGACCTATTATAGCTTTAATAGAGGGAAGTGTAACCTAAGTAAGAATTGTAAGTTCTTATATACCTATAGTAAGTGCGGTAGCCTATATACTATAAGGAATTATAAGTAGTAATTACTAGAGGAAAGTATTAATAAGGAAAAAAAAGAGAAGGAAGAGGATTTTATTAAGCTATACCTATACTCTACTAAAACTATACTCTACCTTTATAGTATAGGTAGGCTAAATACTATACTATTATTTCTAGTCTTCCTGCCCTCCTCTTCTCTATAGGACTCTCCTTCCCCCTTAATTATTTAAGCGTAGGGGCGTTATCTATCCCTATACCCTAGCAACCTTTAACGCAATATTATTAGTATCTTAAAGTTTAGATGCCAGATTAGGGTAGACCTAGAAATTAAGCTCCTCTTCTAGAAGAACTAAGTCTTAATAGCCGCAAATATGGTCCTAATCTTAAAGAAGATTAGCGCCAATTTAAATATAGGTAGAATTATAATAGTAATATCTCCCATTATATCCTTACTGCTAGGTTTAGTACCTAAAGTAAATAGGGGATAGCGCTATATTTATAACTTATTCTTACTATCTAGCCGATCTATTAACAACTTAATCCCTATAGCATTTGCCATACTATAATATTTAACAGTTAATTAGGTTCTCTAATACGTTATATATATAGGCTATAGTTGTATAATTATTAAGAGGGATATTAAGGACGCCTTTTAGAATATCCTACTTTCCATTAAAGCTTAACGCCTTATAGGGTTCTCTTAGAAGGGTGTAGTATATTTTAAACGTTGCCTTTTATTTAGCCTTTAAACTGCACCCTTTTTATTTAATCTTTTTATAGAGGGATTTTACTAAATACTTATCTAATATATCCTAAACGCTGCCTTAAAGTACTATCTAGATGACTTTATCTTTATACTTTTTAACGCTTTTATCTTCCTTTAATTACTTAATATATATAACTAATTAAGTAACAAATTAGGCATTCTATAAAACGAATTAAAGAATATTAAAGGTACTACGGCTAAAGTCCTAGGTTATATTATAGATACTCTAAAGTCTAAGCTATATCTTTCTCCTTTAAAACAGGCTACTATAATTAAGGAAATTAATAAAGCGTTAAGTAGTAGATCCCTAACGCTAGTTTAGAGTTAAAAACTAGCTAGTAAACTTACTTAGAGCGCCTAGGTAATTAGGCTTAGGCGTTTATATAACCGCTCTATCTAAGAGTTTATCTCCACTTTTATAAAGGTAAATAGTTATCCTTACTAATAGCTAATAGCTAAACTTCGCCAAGACTTATTATAGTAGAGGGATGCTCTTACCCTTTTAAATAGTATCCTCTTCTTTAATAATATGGATTAAAAACAATTCTATCTCTTCTTAGACGTATTTAGGATTCTTAGTTATAGGGCCTTTTTCTTTCTTAAAGATTCTTAAGGGATAATATAGCCGCCCTATTCGGTATCTCTACCCTAAGATAATTCTTTAAGCTGCTACCCTAATATAGAATACCGCCTTGCCCTAATTAATAAGTAGGAGGTCTAAGCGATTACAACCTTATTCTAGCTCTAGGTAATATAGTAGGAGTATAGCTTAGTCTATATCTATATAAATAATATAGTAATACTTTTAGGATTCTAGAATACGGTAGTAAAAGGACTAGGTAATTACCCGCTCCGTAAAATCCTTTAACTAGCTATAGCCTATAATATTATACTCTATACAAAGTAGGTTTCCTCTATAAAAAACGGGCTAGCTAATACTCTATCTCGTTTTAATTACAATAGGGTGTTATTATTATGCCCGCATTAGGATACTTCTAATTTACTATTACTATACGCTTCTTTATTATATTTAATTTAATGCTAAAATAGGAGACCTAGTTTCTCTTAAAGACCCCCTATTTAATTTCTGGATTAAGGTAAAAGCCCCCTTAAAATACTTTGGCCAACTATTATAGCACAGCCTCTTTAATAGAATAAGAAATTTATACCGTCCCATAATTAAGAGTTAGGAGGGCTACTACAACTTTTATAGAGCGGTAAAGTATTTAGCGCCCCTCTACTACTTAGGAGAATAGATTACCTAATAGATCTTTAGTAATACTAGTTTAGGAATAAGCCGTATTAAGTCTACTATAGTTAGAGCCTATATCTCCGCAATTTAATCCCACTATATTAACGCTAATTATAACACCTCCGTTTTTAATAATCCTATTATTAAGAGGATCCTAAATAGTGCAATATCTATAAATCCCTCTACTATGGCTAAAAGATTGCTAATTACTAAAGATATTCTCGCCTAATTAGTTATCCTAAATACCTAATCTATTAAGGATCTTAACTTTAATACCGCTGTTACTACAGCCTTTACGGGATTCCTTTATCTAGGCGAGATTACCTATACTAAGGCTTAGAAAGATAGCCACGCCTTCTCTACTATAAAATATACTAGAAATAATATAACGCTGGCAGAGGACTATATAATATTACGTCTAAAGTATAGTAAAACAGACGTTAATTACTAAGGAGTTTTAATTATAATTGCCGCTTTAGGGCAACCTAAATACGCAGTTTAAGCTATAAAATACCTATTTAAAAATAACCCCTAACCTAAAAACGCCCCTCTCTTTTACTTTAAGAGATTAGCCTTTATAAGCTATATAGTTAGGAATAAGCTAAAGTATAAAGTTGCCGCTCTTGGCCTTTACTCTAAGCTTTATAATAGATACTTATTTTAGAAAGGTACTACTTAATATACTTAAAATAACGGTTTTACGGATAGCTAAATATAGTAACTAGGCCGGTGGTCCTTATAAGCGTTCTAGCTTTACTATTTATTATCCCTAAAAAACCTATTTTAGCTAAGTATAAACTTCTAATGTAAAACGCTAATACTATTCTTATTATTACTCGCCCTAGATATAATAGGCGAAGGTATTTAGGTATAACGGCGTATAGGAGTGCCTATTTTAGCACTCTAATACATTAACTTAAATCTCTTCTTTCCCCCCTTTTTTTATTTTTTATTTTTTCTTCCCCTTACTCTACCTTATATGGTATAGGCGCTGCGCTTCTAGGTTTATAGGTATTACGTTTAGTTAAGGCAGGGCAATTCCTTATAAATAGCCTTACAAATATACCCATTCTTAATTAATACCTTTAAGCCTATACCCACTAATTAGATTAATTAATCCTCTTCTTTATAAGCGTGTAAATAATAGATAAATATGTCTATATGGCTAAGCGAGCACTATAGTAGCACCCCTATATCTTAGTAATACTAATATTATTAACATTTATAAAATTAAGCCTTGCTTACTTGCTTTCCCTCCTACCTATACCTTTTTCTTTAGTTATATATTTTGGGCTTTATAAATAGATACTGTAGCGATATGCTTGCGTATAGGTTTATAGGCATTACGTTTAGTTAAGGCAGGGCAATCCCCTATAAATGGCCTTGCGAATATACCCATTCTCAATTAATGCCTTTAAGCCTGTACCCACCAATTAGATTAATTAATCCTCTTCTTTACAAGCGTGTGAATAATAGACGGCCGGTTTTAGCCTTAAATAAGAATAATTGTGGCGATTCTATATATAAAAGCTGAAAGTTATGGTTTATATAGAGAAGGTAGTAAAAGTGAGGAAACTGCGGCCTAGCTTTTAATAATACGCTCTTTACGAATATCCAGCTAGCATTAGTTATTACGAGTAAATTCCCACGCCAAATACTTCCCCTTTTTTGGCTGCGGTGCGGCTGAGAAATTATAACTCCTATAGCTAGACCCAGCCTCTACAATATCTAAATTTTATAAACTCAGATTTAAAAATTTATTTTCATCCTATGTACAAGCCCCCGTAAATTGTTAGACAATTGATGAGACATAAGTATTGAAATTGGACCGTAGAATGCGCGTTGTATAATTGCCCGAATACACTTTTTTTTGTAAAAACTGTTCCTATATGGTCGGCTGAAATTATGAGCTGAGAAGGCGAACGGCATATGAGGGCCGTGACTTTGAGATCAGATAGCCTGGGGTCCGGCTTTGTCGAACGTTGAGGTCACTGTCAAGTACTACCTTATGACTTATACCCTGTTTTGCCATCGTATGTCTTACTATCTATTTTCTATTACCTATTCATTACCTATTACTGACTGAGTGGCAATACCGACCTTGTGGCGATTGAGTAATAGTTCCAAATCGTCGTCAGTGTCGTCGTTAGTGTCGTCGCTAATCTTTTGCCCCTACCTTATGTATATAGAGAGCTTCTAGAGCCAGCTTTAATCGATAGAGTTCTTATAAGTAACTTGTCCGTCCGATAGTTATAAGCCCGGGCCATCTACTATATTATCTTTAATTTGAAACCCTAATTACCCTATTATTAACTAAACAGTAGAAGCCTTAAAATGTCCTCTTAATAATCTAAAACCCTTATTATAACGTATACTATAATCCTAGTAGGCCTAAATAATTAGGACTAATAAATTAGTGTTGTTAAGTATAGAGCCGATAGTAAGAGTATATAGAAGTATATTAATTTAAATATTAAGAAAAATAATTTACCTAGATATAGAGCACTGTTAGAGCTATTACTATTAGTTATTAATCCTTAGAAGACTATATTCTTAGCCCTTAATAAAGGCAAAAAGGAAGAGCTTTAAGCTTTACAAAAATAGTATAACTATATTTATAAGTGGTATAAGAAAGAGGAAGCAGCCCTTAAGTCTCTACGCACCTATATTATTAGCACTATTTCCTATAACTATATTAACTACACCTTTAAAGGAAATACCGTCTATAATATCCTTATATTACTTAAGAAGGCAGTTACTCTAACTAATAACACTTAGAAGATTAATCTAGCTACCTAATATTTAAAAATAAAGAAAGCTCTAAAGAGTTAAAATATTAAGAAGTGGCTCCGCGAATAGAAGAAGGTATATAATAATTATAAGAAGGTTAAACTACCTAAGGTAAATAGTAATTAACTAGTTAAGGACTTTATATATACCGTTAAATCTACCTTATTAGGATAGTTAGAATACTAAAAAAACAAATTATAGAACCTTAAGAGGAAAAAGGAAAGTCTACCTACCCTTTAAGTTATTATTAAGGTTTATTAAAATTATTAATAATTAAACTCTGCTTAGAAGGTAAGAAGCTAGCAAGGCTCTTATATAATAAACTTTAAAAAAGAGCTAATTAATAAGCCTAAATTAGAAGATAAATTAAAAATCAAACTAAAAGCTAAATAAGAAATAGATAAAGCTATACCCGTTTAGGAAATACTACTACCTTATTAAGTTAATTTAACCATTAGGTTAAAACCCAAATAATTTAAATATATAGTTAGTAGAGTAGAAGCTTACTAAGTCTTTACCCAAATTTAAGGCTATAATTAATTAATTAAGGAATAAAGCCTTATCTAATAAAAAGCTAAATAATATAGAGTAAAAGATGTTATGGACCTTATATTAGTAGTAGTAGAACTACTAAGGAGAGATATAAATAGACTAGTAGTAGAAGTATAGAAGGTGCTAGAGCCAGTTAAACTATAGGATAAGGGGTAGCTAAGTTATATAGAGAGTTACGTTATAAGTTCGGAACGTAGGAATATAGGAACGTAAGAATGTAATATACCGACGTACTAACGTACCGACGTACTTAGTATATTTCTTAGGCAGTATTATATATTTAAAGGACCACAGTCCTTACCTAAATAGCTCTCTTCTTTATAGTAAATCTTAAAATATAATTAGAGTTAATCTATTAGGCAACTACTCTACTAGTTATTATTACGTTATTAACTTCTTATTTACCTATATACCTAGCCCATTAATAAGTCTACCATAGTTTCTACTACAAGGCTTTGTTATATATTCACTACTAAGGTTATAGTATTAATAAAGTTAAATAATATACTATTAAAAGCAGTAGTTATAATAGCGTTAACGGCAGCGACTATATTGGGATTAGGTAATAACACTAGTATAGTAAATACTAACTTTTAGCTAGTTACGGTTGGATAGCTATAGGAAATAGTTAATTAATTAATAGATAATAATAGAATACTTAAAGAAAGGATTAATGGAATTAGAGTAGTAAAGGTTAAGCTACTATCCATTAAGCGATTCTTAGGGGAGAAGTTAAAGCTTAAGGGATTCCTTATATAAATGCATTTTAAGGTTATATAAGAGGGAGTAAAGCTAGGAACGCCTATAGATTAAGTCGCTTACGTAGGACTATTTCTAACGGGGAGGCACTTAAGTAGTTTAAACCTTACTTAATAGAGGTATAGGAAAACGGCCTAATAACTACTAACTAAGAGATATAATATATATTCGCAAGTTGGAACAGGTTTGCAGAACACCTAATATAAATATTTAGAGACCTAAAGGCAACCACTACGGCAGAAAGAAAGCTTTAAACCCTAGTATAAAGGACTTTAGCAATTAAATACATAATATAGTTTTAAATACTAGCAATGTAGGTTAAATAGAATAATAAGGCGCTTATAGTATAGTATAAACAAGGACTTAAAGTAAAAGCCTAAGATATAATTATCTTAATAAAAGATACGGATACCTTTAAAGAGTTAATTAATTAAGCAATTAAGATCAATAATAGGATCTACTAGAGGGAATAGACTAAGAAGGGTTAGGATAGAGTTCTATAGTTATATAAGGCGCAAAGCACGCAATAATAAAGTTAAAGTTAGAAACTATGGTATAGCGCAGAGTTAATAGACCTAAGTAATACTAAAGAATTTAGGAAATAGAATAAGAGACTATAGAAACCTAAAGGTTAAGGATTAAGTAATTACAGGACTAAAGAGCAGAGGCTAAATTAGGGATCTTAGTAGCAGAAGACGTTTAGGCGGACTCTATAATAAAAAAATGGTTTAAAGAAGAAGCTTATATAAATTGCGGAAAATAAAGTTATTTTGCCAAAGACTATAAAGATAGTTAGAGTAACTATATGGTAAAGGAAACTAAACCTATAGAAGATATATACGTATAAAGGGATAATAGTATACTATAAGGAATAAAAGAATGTTTAATTAAAAGTTTTGTGTTTTGTTATAATAACATATACTAAATTTATAAAGACGCTAAGTATAGCGTAAGCTATTAGCTATAGGAGCTAAAATTATTAGAGTTTAGAGGAACTAATAAACTATCTTATAGATTGGATATTAAAAATAATAAATTTAATATAGGCGAAATATTTAAAAATAATAAGGCAATAGAGGCAGCTTACTAGAAGTGTATAGACCTTAAAATAGTTATATTAGAAGTAAAGACTAAAAGCTTTATAGAATAAGGATTAGTAATGGAAATTATAACACTATTAGATACAGTATCTATTGCTTTATAAGACGAAAGGAGAAATATTTAGTAAAAAGGACTAAGCAGGTAACTACTAGTGCTAGCTTACTTAATAAAGATAAAAGGCCACAGGCTTAAGATTCTTAAGAAGAGATAAGAGATAATTAAGATTCCTAAGACGGGATAAGATAAGCTTAAGGACTTATAACGGACAATAACTAATAAAGTAGAGCAATAGCTTAGTTTAGTAATATATAAATAAGCTTAGGACGAAGTTTCCTAAAGGTATAAGATTTTTAAGATAAGATAAGTAAGATTTAAGATTCCTAAGATAAGATAAGAACACTATAAAAGCCTAGTTAGACTAAGGCTAGAGCTAAGCTTAAGAAAAAAGTAAGCTTGAGATTAAGAGTTCTATAGGACTAAGATTTTAACACCTAAATAAGGACTATTAAGAAAATTAATACTAAGACTAAGAAGTAAGAAGACTTTAAGGATTTACTTATAAGGCGAAAAATAAAGAAAACTATAAAGGAGTTTAGATAAAGAATCCTTATATAGTAAGAACAGAAACTAGACTAGAGATCTAGTATATTAGGTTATACTAGGGACAGAGCACCTATATAAAGAATAATAAATAGGCCTAAGGTAGGCACGTTAAGAGTAAAATAGCTTACTAAACTAGAATAAGAAGAGTATTTAGGAATCTTTATTAGATTTAAAGAACGATATATAAAGGGCTATTATAATATAATAATAAAAAGATACTTCCTTACGGATAAGCCGTATACACTCTAGCAGCTATATCTATATATAGTTAGATAAACAAGTTATTTAGGACTACCTAATTATAGAGAAGGCTATAAGTTATATTAAAAAAGCCTTAATTATAACATTAAAGGATTTAGAGGAATAATTAGAGGACTAGAGAAGTAAAAGGTAAATCTTAGTACCTGCGAATAAAGTTATAATGTTTAGATTAATATAATAAAGGTTTAAACTTAATGTTGGTCATATAGGGTGACTTACCAATAACAACTACTTAAGTAGGTTATAGTGATGTTAGTTAATAAAGCTTATTAATTAGAATGAGGAAGGGCGAGGAGCCTAAGACTCCTCGCTACGCTAGTGCCGCGGCGTTATATAACAACCGCTTACCTTATTCCTAACACTAGCAACTCTTTTTTTATAGTTGCCATCTATATATAAATACTACTTAACTAGCATAATAAATATTAATCCTCTTTACTTACTATTACTATTATAATATAAGTCTCGCTATTCTAAAATTTACCTCTTAGCACGTAGTGCTTTTCTTACTTAAAGTTATAGGTAGATATTATATTAGGGCTACTAAGGCGCTAGTTATAAGCGAGCTAATAGCAATTTTCTATACTAGGTATAGAAAATCCTAATTAGCTAGTTAAAATTAGGGTTTATAGAATATTATACTCTTACTTCCTTTTAACCTAACCTTTAACTTATATATATAGAGTATTTATATTAATAAACTTTTCTAGAGCCTTATTTAAGTTTACCTTTATTATTATATCTATTAAGTTATCTTAACTATTAATTTATTAAAATTTAAAGAGTTTTTACCGTTTATAGAATTAATAAAGTGCTATAATATTAATTATAAGGCGCTTCTTCTTTATAGTATTAAGCTTAACTAAACACTTATAGAGGGAATATAAGTCGGTATATATAATTATAGGGATAATAGAAAGTTTAAGTTAATCTATAATTATCTTTAGGGTAGTTCTAATTATAATTGCTATATTAACCCCACTAACTATTTTATATATCTCTAATACTAGAACGCTCTAAGTAATATACTTACTCTTAGTTAAGCTTTAATAGATAAGATTACTATAGATTATAAAGTTAGTCTCTTTAGTAGATTTATTTATAATAATAATTTTATATCCTAGCGAAGAGCTAAAATCTTTATTATTTATTGTTACGGCACTGTCCTAACGCGTACTATCTCGTACTATCTCATACTATTTTATACTATCTCGTACTGTTTCCTACTATTAGCTAGCCCACCACTAGCGCCTTAGCGGCTACCATTACTATTTATATACAATACCCCCTTTTACCTCCTCCTCCTCTTTATACTATAATGTAGTTATTTAGCCTATTAGCATTATAGCACTGTAACAGTTTGTAGTATCTCCTCTTACGCCCTATCGCGATCTTTATTCTCCCTAGTCCACTATCTCCGTTTTCCTAGTATAATTACGACCTAACGCAACTAATAACACCGTACTATAGTCCCAGACAATCTTAGTATAGTCCTAGATAATCTTAGTATTGTCCTAAATAATCTTAGTATCACAGCTAGCCTTATAAATTTTAATTACCCTACCTAGATCCCCTAAAATAGGTAACTAGAATACCCCGTTAGTAAATATATACAAAGCACTCGCCCGCCTCTTTAACACCTCCTATACTAATATTACCTAGATAATTAGGAGTAGTCTGGAGTACCCTAAGGACCTTAATATAGTAGGAATATTTCAGCACCTCTCTATATATATAACCTTTTTAACTAGCATTAAGAGCGGTCTCTAAATAGTTTATAATAAAGGCCGGACTATAAAGTCCCAACTTAAAGAAGCTTAGTATAGAATTAACTCCCTTAAGACACTTAAACTATGTATAAAGCAATATAAACAGTAAGCTTTGGTATATACTAAGACTATATAAAGCCTAAGCTCTTAAATTACTATACTTACCTAAACTATTACCAATAAGAATATTACTACTAGCTCTCTTCCCCTAGCTAAGCCCTGTAGAAAAAAGCGTAAAGCAAAAAACCCTACCCTATTTAATAGCAAGGGATCGCCAACTAAAAAGTAAGAAAAATTTAAAATATAGAAAATAAAGATCTAAGGCGTTTTCTATAAAGATATAAAGTACTTTAAGACCCTAATAGATAAAGTCCTCTATATATCAGACATGCTAATAGATAAGGCTTATAACTATATTAAGTATAGCCTTAATATACTACGTATACACCTAAATAACCCAAGTAAATAGGCCTTCTCTAACCAAGAGTCTATGTTTGCGTATATAAAAAAGCACTATAAGACTATAAATATAACCTAAGCGGCTAAGAATAAATTAGACACCTTAAGCTAAGGTAAGCGTAATTACTAGTTTTAAAAAGCAGAGCTTAATAAGTTAATAATTAAAGCAAACAAAACTAAGGAATAAAAGGTGGATCTACTTAGAAAGAATATTTCGTCTAAAAAAAAGGACTTAGCCCTTACCCTTAGCCGCAAAATTAATAATACTAACTATAAGGGCTAAAGTAAGTAAATGGACGTGTTCGCCTATAACCTACAGAACTACGCCCACTACACTAAGCTAAATACCGCTAAGCTAAGTACCGCTAGCGGCTATTAACCTATACTACCTAATAATAATACCTTAGTACTAGCACCATAGAATGACCCAATGGACCTTAACGCCATTAAATTTAGCGGTGGTAGTAGTAGCCTCCCTAATAACATCTAAAGACATTATATAGATAACAGACTCTGCCTAGCATATAGTTAACCTAGCTATTAAAAAGATGCTTATAACCCTAAAATAAACCTAAATCCCCTTTTAATGCCACCGCGCTAACCCCTTCCTAACCACAGAGAATTCTTTAGTAGAGGGATTAGTAACTAAAGCGATAACTATAAATAGGGACGTAGGTTCGGACATAAAGACCTACCCCCGCAATTCCCTTCCCCAATATAGCCCTAGCTAATAGTCCTATATATAAACTATGGATAAGTACTTCGTGCTACTACTAACTATAAGACCGGCCATATCCTTAGTAAAGTACCCTTTAGCACATATACACCGTTAGAGACCAATACGTTAGGATATACTAGCTAAGACCATAATTACCAGCTAAGCCCTATAATCTAGTTATTAAAAGACTAACCCTTAGACTAAGTTACCTTTAAGGGTTAAAACCATATAGGGAGGAGGATAAAAGGATTAGATCTATACTACTAGATTAATTAGACCTTATTCTAAGCTAGCTACTACTTAACCTTAAAATAGTAAACAATAATAGGAATACTATCCTTATTTAGACCTACCTTTCCTTACTACGTAACCTACTCCTATAAGTCTTTATTAAAACAGTAAGCCTTATTAATAGTAGTAGTATAGCACTAGCGTTTATAGACGAAGACTTGCTTATAAAAAAGCATAATATTATAATAAAAAGACTCCTAGTTTTAAAACCACTCCGCCTTACTAATAGACTCCCATCTAGCTTTATTACCTATTACTTTACAGCAAGAATAATAATCGGCTACTATATAAAATCCATACTCTTCTACGTTATAAAGTTATTACCCTTAATACTAGTAATTCTTAAAATGCCCTAGCTTAAAAAGCATAACCTAAAACCAGACTTTTCTACTCTAGAGCTTAAGTTTAACTCCAATTACTATGCCTATAACTATCTCCTATAGTATATTCCTAACTATAACTAAGCAGTACTATGCAGACGCATTATATAACTAATACTTAGATACTATTAGCTAATAGTAAAAAAGGTGCCTAATACTAGTAAGCTAATATATATAGTAAATAAAGCAGAGATTCTAAAAGACTAGACTACCGCCCTATTTCTAAAAAAATAAACACCACTAGAACTATAAGTCCCCTATATACACCTACTTAACCTAGGTCAGCTAATAAGACACTTAACTTTAAGTTATCTACCGTATATATATATAACCGCATATATAATAGCCAAGGGCGTTATAGCTAAGACCGAAACCAGAGCAATTAAGACCTCCCCCCTATAACGCCTAACCTTATATCCGTCTCCCGCGCGTACTATATAAGGCCGCCGCCTTATTTCCGCCCCCCCAGGCCAACCAAGCCGTGCTAGCCTAGCCATAATACTAAAGAACTAGACACGCCCTAACCTAGATAATATTAAATACACTTATACCGTTAATTTTACCCAGTTCTATAAATAAAAAGGCGTAAAGGTAATAAGGATCTATATAGCGGAGCTAGTAGAACTAGTAAAATAAGAAGAACACTAATAGCTGCTTAAGGAGCTACCTATAGGCCTAATAGAAGTACCGAACCTATTAGAAAGGTCTTTCCGCCGGCTAATAGAAGGTAATTATATAATAGAGGAAGCCTATAAAGCGCTACCCCCTTATTTCTATAACTTCCTTAAAATAAACCTAAAAACTAAGTCCGAGTTTCTACGCCGGAAGATAGTTAATATTAATATTAAGAAATTCCTAAAAGGCAAACCAGGATTAACCTATAAGGATATTTTATAACGCTTACTAAAAGAGCTTTATAAACATATTAAATACTTCTTCCCTAAAAACGTAAATAAGCTACCCCCTTACCAACTATAGGACTATAAAATTAAGATTATACTAGAAAAGTAGGCCCTATACTATAAAAACAGACCACTCTTACCCGCTAAACTCAGCTATATAAAGAAGTGGATTAACAAGATACTAAATAAGGGTTTTATCCGCAAATTAACCTTACCAGCCACCGCACTACTCCTCCTTATAGCGAAACCTAGCAGTAGTATATAAATCTACTATAACTACCAAGGCCTAAACATAGTTACTATTAAGAACCGATACCCACTACTACTAGTCCGCGAGACACTTAACGCACTCTATAATACTAAGTACTTTACTAAGCTTAATATAATTACTGCGTTTAACTAAATCCAGATCACAAAAGGCTATAAGTGGCTTACAGCATTTATTACCCGGTTTGGACTCTATAAGATACTAATTACACTATTTAGTCTCTATAACACGCCCGCTATATTTTAAAACTATATTAACTATATTTTATATAACGCCCTTAACAACTACTACACTACATATCTTAATAATATCCTTATTTTCTTAAAAATATACGCTAAGTATATAAAATATATAAATAAAATTATCTAGAGACTTGGTAATACTAGACTCTAGATTAATATTAATAAGTCTAAGTT
This sequence comes from Cenococcum geophilum 1.58, assembly GCF_001692895.1. NCBI lineage: Eukaryota > Fungi > Ascomycota > Dothideomycetes > Gloniales > Gloniaceae > Cenococcum > Cenococcum geophilum. The sequence goes on along the minus strand of NW_027137560.1, from coordinate 1,731,246 downwards.
TTATACTACCAAAACAAAATACCTTGGCTTAATTATCTTAACTAACGGCATAACCATAGACCCTAAGAAGGTGCAGGCCTTATAGGAATAGAAGAACCCAACGTTAGTTAAGGAACTACAGTAATTTCTTAGCTTCGCGAACTTCTACCAACAATTCATTTAAGGCTATTCTAAGGTAGTTAAGCCCATAACTAGGCTATTAAAAAAGAGCATTAGCTGGCTATAGGGCCCCAATCAAGCACAGGCATTCCAGACCCTAAAAACAGCGTTTACTATAGCACCGGTCCTAGCGTATTACAACTATATAAAGAAGACTATAGTAGAAACAGACGCCTTAAACTAGGCTTTAGGTAAAGTGCTTTATTAAGCCAATAAAAGTAATAAGCTTAAGCCAGTCGCATTCTTCTCTACTAAACACTTAGCCCCTAAATATAACTATAAAATATACAATAAGGAGCTCCTGGCAATTATTAAGGCACTAAAAAAATGGCGTCCTAAACTATAAGGAACTAAGCAACCGTTTAAAATTATTACAGACCATAAAAACCTCTAAACCTTTATAATAACGAAATAACTAAACCAGCATTAAGTCCGCTGGGCTAAGTTCCTTTCCTAATTTAACTTTATTATTACCTATAGGCCTAGCACTAAAGCCACAATCCCAGACGCTCTTAGCCGCCTCCTAGGCGTTATACCTGCTAATGCTAATAACAAACGTCTATAACACTAAGACCGCGTTATCTTACTACTAAAGAAAGTCAACCCTACCATCCTAGAAGAACTACTAAGCGAATCCTAAAACCAGAGCATTAAAGACTTTATCGTAGCAATAGACCTAAAGCCTAAGAAAAAACCCCTTAAGAAGCTTATTAAAAATGCCTATAAAAAACGAACTTACTAGGAATATATTAGCTACGCTATGTAAACAGGAAGACCGTAAAGTACGCCGTTAGCCCAAGTAGATTAGGAAGCTGCTCCACTATAATAAATCCAAATATTTAATTATTAATGGCCTAATCTACTATAGAAATTAAGTATTTGTCCCTAATTTACCTAAACTCTAACTAGAGGTTATACACCATACGTATAGTTTAGGCCCTACGGGTCACCTAGGCCGCATTAAGACACTAAACCTCCTTAATTAAATATATTAGTAGCCAGGTATTTTATAGTTTACGGCTACCTTTATAAAAAACTGCGCTCTCTACTTCCGCACAAAAACCCTACGCTTAACACCACCCGGTTTTCTAAAACTACTAAAACTACTAGTCCGCCTATAAACCGATATCTCCATTAACCATATTATTAACTTACCTAAATGCCTTTGTAACGGCAAAATATATAAATATATCTTTATCGTTGTTAACCGCCTAACGAAGATAAAACACTTTATTCCTATTACTAGCCTAGATACTAAGGAGCTTATTAAAGCATTCATCTACACTATCTATAAGTTACACGGCACTCTAAATACCATTATTTCTAATAAAGGCTCTTTATTCGTTTCCAACTTCTAGCGTCGCCTAAACTAGCGCCTAAAGGTAACCCTAAGCCCCAGCTCCACATAGCACCCTAAAACAGATAGTTAAACCAAGATTATTAATGCAGCAATAAATAAGTACCTATACGCCTTTATAAGCTTCACTTAAGACAACTAGGTAGATTGGCTCCCCCTTACTAAGTTTGCCACAAATAACTAGGTCAATAAGACCACGGAAATCTTACCATTCTTTACCAACTATAGCTATAACCCATATCTAGGCGTCAAACTAGCAGGCCCCTAGCCATTAGTGTTACGGACGCTTTAAGTACGATGTTACAACTACTTGGAGAAGAGACGGAAGAAGCTAGTTGGTTGATTTAGGCATAGTTTAGGATGGAGCCGATAGAACCATGTGACGAGGAATGGTAACTAAGGTCACATGATGTGCTACGTATTAAACGAAAGGAATAAGAGGAACTTATGTACCTTATGTATAAGACGTACATTATGTATAAGAAGGATTTTATAGAAGTACGGTTGTATATTTAAGGACCCTTAGTCCCTACCTAGATAGTTCCTTTCTTATAGTAATTCTTAGAATATAATTGGAGTTAATCTGTTAGGCAACTACTCTACCAGTTGTTATTACGTTGTTGACTTTTATACTTGCATTTCCTATACACCTAGCCTAATAACGAGCCTATTGTAGTTCTTGCTACAAGGTTCCGTTACACAATCACTACCTAGTTATGGTATTAATATAAGAAGTTAAACAACATGCTACTAAAAGCAGCCACTACGACGCCATTAACGGCAGCAACTACTTTAAGGATAGGAGGTGATACTAGTATAGCGGATACTAACTTATAGCAACCTATGACGGTCGGATAACTATAGGAAATAGTTGATTAGCTAATAGCTAACTATATAGTATTAAAAGAAAGACTTAATAGGATAGGAGCAGCAAAGATTAAGCTATTATTAATTAAGAGATTTATAGGAGAGAGGTTAAAGCTTAAAGGATTCCTTATGCAGATGTACTTTAAGGTCTTATAAGAGGGAGTAAAGTTACCTATACCTGTGGATCGGATAGCCTATATAGGACTATTCTTGTCAGAAAAAGTATTTAAGTGGTTTAAACCTTACTTTATGGAGATATAGGTAAATGGAATGACGACCACTAACTAAGATATACGATTTATGTTCTTAAGTTAGGAAGGATTTATAGAATGACTTACGTAGATGTTTGGAGACCCGGAAGAGAAAACTATAGCGGAAAGAAAACTCCAGAACCTTGTGTAACGAACTTTAGTAATTAAGTATACGATATAGTTCTAGATACTAGTAATATAAGTAGAGTAAAATAATAGGGCGCTTATAGCACAGTATAAATAAGGACTTAAGGCTAAAGTCTAGGACGTAATTATTCTAATGGAAGATATGGACACCCTAAGGGAATTAATAGATTAAGTAATTAAGATTAATAATAGGATCTTCTAAAGGGAACAGGCTAAGAGGGGCTAGGATAGAGTTTTATAGTTATATAAGGCGCAGAGTACGTAATAACTAAAGCTAAGTTAGAAACTATGGTATGGCGTAGAGCTAATGGACCTAAGTGGTACTAAAGAAGCCTATAAGAAATAGAGCAAACTATGGAAACTTAGAGGATAAGGATTAAGTAATTAAAGGTCTAAGGAGCAGAGGCTGAATTAGGGATTTTAACAGCAGAAGACATTTAGGCGGACTCTATAGTAAGAGAAATGGTTTAAAAAAGAAGCTTATATAAATTATGGAAAACAGGGTTATTATACTAGAGACTATAGAAGTGGGTAGAGTCATTATATAGTAAAGGGTATAAGACTAGTAGACGACATATACGTATAGAGGGACGATAATATGCTATAAGGAATAAAAGAATGTTTAATTAGAAGTTTTGCGTTTTGTTATAATAACGCATGCTAAATTTATAAGGACGCTAAGTACGGCGCAAGCTATTAGCTATAAGAGCTAGTACCTATAGAATGCAGAGGAACTAACGAACCAGTTCGTAGATCGGACATTAAGGACGATGAATTTAACATAGGCGAAATATTCCATAACAATAAGGCAATAAGGGCTGCTTACTAGGAGCGAGTAGACCTTGGAGATGTTATACTAGAGGCAAAGGATAATTCCACTATAGAGTAAGGAATATTAGTAGGGATCGAGACCCCACTAGACACAATGTCTATTACTTTACAAAACGCAAAAGAAGTAGGACAGCGAACCACTTCGGCACTCGATAAAGGCAAAAAGCCAAAGGCTTAAAATTCTTAAGACGAGATAAGAGATGACTAAGATTCTTAAGACAAGATAAGGTACACCTAAGGACCCACAACGAACGAAAACCGATAGAGTAGGGTAGTAGCTTAGTTTAGAAATATATAAATAAGCTTAGGATAAGAGTTTCCTATAGTATAAGATTCTTAAGACAAGATAAGTGAGATTTAAGACTCTTAAGATGAGATAAGAATACTATAGACGCCTAGTTGGACTAAGGCGGGAGCCAAGCTTAAGTTAGAAGCAAGCTCAGGATTAAAGAATCTAAGGGACTAAGATTTTGGAGTATAAATAAGGACACCCATAGGTAAGAGGCAAGGAGCTTCTTTATAGATTAGAGAATCTATAATATAAACAGCAGTTAGACTAGAAGACAGATATATGGACCTAGAAGACTTACTAGGGGAACGCAGTGTTTAGCCTAAGGATTGAAAGTTTAATACTAGGATTAAGAAGTAAGACGACTTTAAGGATTAGAGCGTAAGGCGTAAACTAAAAGAAACTATAAAGGAGTTTAGGTAAAAAATTATTGTATAGCAAGAACAGAAACTAGATAAAAGATCTAGCATATTGGGACGTATAAAGGACAGAGCACTAGTATAAAGAATTACTAATAGGCTGAGAGTAGGCATACTAAGAGCTAAGTGGCTTACTAAACTAGAAAGTAAAGAGGATCTAGGGATTCTAACTAGGTTTGAGGAACGACATATAAAAGGCTGTCACGATATAGTAATAAGAAGATACTTCCTTACGGACAAACCGTATACACTTTAATAGCTATACCAAAAGTGGTATAGGCAAAGGCATAATGATAAGTGGGAAGATTTCTATATGTAGTTAGATAAAAAAGTTATCTAAGACCACCTAATTACAGAAAAGGCCATAATGTATATTAAAGGAGCCTTAATTATAATGTTAAAGGATCTAGAGGAACGTTTAGAGGATTAGAGAAGCGAGAGGTACATCTTAGTACCTGTGAATAAAGTCGCAACGTTTAGATTAGCGCGATAAAGGTTTAAACTTAGAGATAAAGATAAGCTAAGAGTTAACCTAAAGCACCTAGTATACTATACGCTATTATAGATTGTATATATGGACGATATATACGAAATATATAAGAATCCGAAGAAAAAGAATTGGAAATACCCTATAAGGATATACTAGATAATAGACGAGTAATAATATAGAAATGCCAAATATATATATAGATGGCATCCAGCAGAGGTCTAAGAGGAAGGAAGTTTAGTACTTTAACCAGAAAAATTCCTTACGGAAGAATGCTTAGACGGACAACAGTAGTAGAAATACCCAGAAAATACGTGTCTATAGTATATTAAAGATAAAAAGCGAACTAGGTATTGGCTAAAGAGTAAGCTAAGTGTACTAGGATTAAGTAGCTAATAGTTAGGAAAAGTAAAGGCCCACGGGACTAAAGGGAGCTAGTGGTAGAGCCTTAGACCCTTAAAGGAATTTAAGGATAACACCTAAATTTATAAATTAAATAGCAAGATTAGTAATTCGAAGCGCTAATAGATAGTAAAGTAACGCGAAACCATATCTTACTAATAGCAGTTAAAAGAATAGGACTACCTTATAGATAAAGGGAGCAACCTTACCTATTAGTTATAATTTTAGGAGATCTAATAACCTATAGAGGAGGGATTATCAGTCTTAAAACAGGACCTATTTAGATAACTATTAAAGGGAGATAAATTAAGATGTCTTTTAATATCCTACTATTGGGACGGGACGAGGCAGTATTAGGCATGCCTTAGTTACAGGAATACAATTTAAGGATCGATTGGATTATAGGTCAGGTTGATATAAAAAATACTTAACGCTATAAGATGCGACAATAAGCCAAAATAGTATGGTACTAAGTGGGAGCAACCTATAAAGAAATAGAAAAAGGACTAAGTTATATACCAAAGAGATACCACAAGTATGGCAAAAAACTATAGTTACTAGAAAGTGAAAAGCCATTAGAATATATAGTATAGGACTATAAGATAGAGTTAGAACTAGGAATAAGTCTAANGTTCTTTCTAATCTATAAGCTTACTAAAGAAGAAGGTAGAGCGTTAAAAGAGTTTATTTAGGAAAATCTACGAAAGGGATATATTAGACCATCGTAGTTATTAGCAGGTTATCCAGTACTATTTATACTAAAGAAAAATGGTAAACTAAGGCTGTGTATTAACTATAGGCAGTTAAATAGCATTACTAGAAAGAATAGGTATCCTTTACCCTTAATTAGCGAAATCTAAGACAGGATAGGTAATGCGTAAATCTTTATAAAGATAGATCTAAGATAGGCGTACTATTAGATTAGGATTAAGGAAGGCGATAAATGGAAGGCAGCCTTTAGGTTAAAGGAAGGACTATATAAACTATTAGTTATGCAATTTGGGCTTATAAACGCACTAGTAACGTTTTAGAAGCGTATTAACAGTATATTAGGAGAATACTTGGATGAATTTGTTATAGTATATCTTGATGATATTATTATCTACTTAATAATAGATAAAGAACATAGAGAATACGTTGAATAGGTCTTAAAGAGACTATAGGAAGAACAGATGCTAGTAGTAATTGAGAAATGCGAGTTCTTTACCAGAAAAACTAATTTTGTTAGATTTATTATTAAACTAGGCTAACTTAGTATAGATCTAAAGAAGATTAAGGCTATAGTAAATTAGTAGGAACTAGAGAACGTTATATAGTTAAGATCGTTCTTAGGGTTTTGCAATTACTGTAGAAGGTTTATAGCGCAGTGGTTAAAGGATATTAAGCTATTTACGCGGTTAATAAAGAAAGAAGAACTATAGGNATAGGGAGAGGAGTAAAGAGAACTCTTTAAGAAAGTTAAAGAGTTGTTTACCTAGGAGCTAGTTCTTAAGATCTATTAACTAGGACTAGAGATGGTTGTAGAAATAGATATATCGGACTATATACTAGGAGTATGCTTTATATAAAGGCATTAAAATAGATGGTACCTAGTGGTATACTACAGTTAGAAGATAACACTACTAGAGTTAAACTATAACATCTACAATAAGGAGTTATTAGGTATAGTTATAGTATTAAAGGAATAGAGAGTATTCTTATAAGGTATAGAGGAACTATTTATAGTTAAAACGGATTATAAGAACCTAATAGGATTCTTAATAATAAAGGAACTTAACTAAAGATAGGTTAGATGGGCAGAGATGCTTACGGAATACTATTTTAAGATTTAGTATACTAAAGGTATAGATAATACGCGGGCAGATGCTCTAAGCCGTAAAGTTGAACTATAAAATAAGGAAAAGCTATTAGGGGCTTTATTACGAAAAGATATAGACGGATTAATTAGGTATAATTATCCGAAAATTATAGCAACTTAGGAAAATAATAAACTAGAGAAAGTCTACAAGACACCGGAAAGCTCTTAGGTATAAAGAATTCTAGAAGTATAGCTAGAAGATCTATAGGCGGATATATATAAAAATTAGAAAGTAAAGTATATTCTAAAAAGCATAGCAGAATAGTTCGTAGAAGACTTCTATAAGGGACTAACTTAAGGACATAATGAAGCTATAAGCTTAGTATTAAGACTCTAGGAGGAGTACATTATTAATAGAATCTAGAGGATAGCTAGAAAAGTTATAAAGGAATATCTAGATTGCTAAAGGAATAAACTAATGAGGTATAAGCTATATAGAGGGCTATAACCTATTAAAATACTAGAGAGACTATGGGAGGTTATATTATAGGACTTTATTATTAAGTTGCTAAAATTAAAAGATCCTATTACTGGATAAGATTATAACGCGATCTTAGTAATAGTAGATAAGCTTATAAAGTGGGGATACTTTATAGCATATACAGAAGAAATCTCAGCGGAAGATGTCGCTAGAATCTATGTAAAAGAAGTGTTTATAAGATATAGAGCACTAAGTAAGATTATATCGGATAGAGATTTAAGATTCGTAGTAGTATTTTAGGAAGTGTTCTTAGCGGAGCAAGGAGTTTAAGCAGTAACTTCTACCGCATACTATTTATAGATAGATAGCTAAATAGAAAGATTAAACTAGATACTAAAATAGTATCTAAGGCACTATATTAATTATGCATAGAATAATTGGGTATTACTATTACCAGTTATATAATTTGCATATAATATAACACCTTAAAAAGGAATAGGTATATTACTATTTAAGGCAAATTATGGATATAAGCTAAGAACATCGTTGTTACTACAGCAAGTAAAGAAAACGAGTAGTATAGCTAAAGAAAGAATAAAGAATTTAATAAATCTTTATATAGACCTTATAGAGATAGCTAAGGTAGTATAGCAGAGAATGAAAAGGTACTATAATGCTAAGAGATCTAAGGGACCAGATCTTAAGGAGGGAGATAAAGTATGGCTACTATATAAAAATTTCAAGAGTTAATAACTAAGCAAGAAATTGGACTATATTAGACTAGGACCTTTTAAAATTACGCAGAGGATTTTACTAGTTATGTTTAAGTTAAACCTACTAGCCAAAATAAAGATCTACCCTGTATAGCACATTATAATGCTAGAGCCAGTATATAGGAATGTTAAGCTACTAGTCTATAAAGTAGACACGTATAAAGGACAGGAAGAAGATAAATAGCAAGTTTTAAAGATCGTTAATTATAAGGACACTAACAACGAAATATGGTATAAGGTTAAGTGGATAAGCTATACTAAGACTACCTAAAAGCTACTAGAAAATCTAAAGAACGCTATAGGAAAGGTATAGGAGTATCGGAAGAGATTAGGTTAGGCAGTATTAATAAAAAAGGATCGCTAAAGAATAAGTTACCTAAGGGGGACCCAAGAAGAGCAGTTGCCGAACTACTCGGATCTGTTTCCTTCTCTATTAGAAGAAAATCCGTTCTTTTATTACCTAGTTCCTGTAAACCTTATTCTATAAGTTTCCACTCCTTAGAACAAACCTTCTTATAAACCTTTTTAAGACGAAGCAGATAAGCAAACGCCGCAATTTAAGCATCTAGGGCCTTCTATTCCGCGTCGCGGGAACGTTCTAACTTAGTAAGGGCTTGCGATAGTTTACTATCTAGCCGCGCAGTAGTAGATTAAACACGAGATCTTAAGACAAATTAATTAGGGAACTAGACGACTATTAAGAGTAATAGGTCGCGTATATTTAGCATCTAAAGTGGAGCGAATGTCACAGGACGAACGAACATTCGCTTTAGTACACTCTAAGCAAAAGGACAGTTATTATAAAGATGGATTCGCTAATATAATACAAACCAACCCCTCTTTTAAACAGCGAGAATATGGAGATGATATAATCTCACTAAGAGATAATATTGCAGCAATAGTGCGAGCACGACGTTGGGCATATGAAGAAGAAATTGCTTTAGGTATAATAAGCAATAATATTAACCAAATTAATTAAACGGATATTATACCTTTAGTGAATAACTTAGAGATATTTTAAATCTTTAAGGACAAAGATAAAGAGGAGGGAGATGGTGTTATGGACGCTTTAAGTATAATGTTATAACTACTTAGAGAAGAGACGGAAGAAGCTAGTTGGTTAATTTAGGCACGGTCTAGGATGGAGCCAATAGAACTATATGACGAGGAATGGTAACTAAGGTTATATAATGTGCTATGTATTAAACAAAAGGAACGAGAGGAACTTACGTACCTTATATATAAGACGTATATTACGTACAAGAAGGATTTTATAGGAGTACGGTTGTATATTTAAGGACCCTTAATCCCTACCTAGATAGTTCCTTTCTTGTAGTAATTCTTAGAATATAATTAGAGTTAATCTGTTAGGCAACCACTCTACTAGTTGTTATTACGTTGTTGACTTTTGTACTTGCATTTCCTATACACCTAGCCCAATAACGAGCCCATCGTAGTTCTTGCTACAAGGTTCCGTTATAATTAGCCCTGTCTATATATATAAAGAAGGAGTACCTATAAGCTAATACTATTACCAACCACTTTAAGCGCATCTTAACCTAGCTTAAAGCCCTAGCTTATATCTCCTAGTAATAATATAAAGATAACGCTAATATAAAACAAGATAAAGGTATAATATTTAAAAAGAATAATATGGTTATAGTTAGCCTTAAAAACATAAAGACTAACCGGCCTAAGAGGAAGTAAAATAATAACTAGGACGGACCCTAGCCCGTCCTAGCTGCCTATAAAGGAGCAATTATAGTTAACCTCCTAAACTATATCCGTGTTAATAAGTCTTTCTATACTTTAAAAGTCCGCCTCTAGTTCCCTAAAGAGATCTCTAGTTAAGTACGCATTAATAAAGAGGAATATTATAATATTATAGGCAGGATAGCTAAAAGGGATAATAATGGCAATATTACGGACAAGTAGGAATTTAAAAAGATCCTTAATATATATAATAAATAAATAGATAAGCATGGCTTAATATACTATATTAAATGGAAATATTATAATAAGAAAACCTAGGAACCTAAGAAATCCCTAAAAGGGTACGAGCGCGCACTACTAAAGTTTTATAAACAACACCCTAAGAAGCTAGAACCCCTAGACTAGGTATAAGATAAGGGAGAGTTACGCCAAAGCCGTAGCCGACCATAAAGATAATTTATGGTGGTTAAAATCTTATAGAACTTTGACTACCGGTTAAAGTTATTTAATTAGTTAGTTTTTTTGCTAAGAAGCGCCACGTGGTAGCGGTGTAGAGTTCTGCCAATTTTATCTATTAAACTAACCAATTAAGATTTTCTATGCCCGGCATAGAAAATCGCTATTAGCTCGGTTAAGGGCGGTAAGTGGAAGTAATATCTTTACGTTACTTATTCGGTTTAGGGACTAAACCTTCTAGGGAGGGAAGTACTGTTACGGCACTGTCCTAATGCGTACTGTCTCGTACTATCTCATACTATCTCATACTGTCTCGTACTATTTCCTACTATTAGCTAGCCCACTACTAGCGCCTTGGCGGCTGCCATTACTATTTATATATAATACCCCCTTTTACCTCCTCCTCCTCTTCATACCACAATGTAGTTATTCAGCCTATTAGCATTATAGCACTATAACATTTATAAACGATCTATTAATAAATATAAAGAGCTTAGTAGTAGGAAGATTAATAGGTATATAGAGTAGTCCCTAATTAAGATAGTTTATTTACTAGAAAAGACGCTTATTTAGGGTAAGAGTATTAATTTTAGTTAGTTCCTAGTATTAGGCGGTAATAAAGAGATTAAATAAAGCCTTAGGTTAATAGATAAAAGTAATATAAGCTCTATAAGCGCGCTACTCTATATATCCTTACTTTAGAAAATTAATGTTAATAATATTAATCTTCTTACTTTAACCCTTCTGGTGTAAAGCAATAGAATCCCTATTTAAGAAGAGGATATATTTATTAAAGAGTAATAGTATTATTAAATTAAGCTTTTCCTTTAGCTTTATTATAAGATTTACCTTTACTAGCTTATCTTCTTTAAGAGCTAAGAATTAGTTATCTCCTAAGATAATTATATTATTAGTTTATATGCTAATAATTCTAAATAGAGTTCCTATAGTTATAATAAGGAAGTATAAATTAAATATAGAAGTAGTTATTAAAAGCTTCTCTTTATAGTGCTTGCTATAGGTAGCCTACTAGTAAGTTTTTACCTCTGCAATACTATATAATAGCTTAAGTATAACTATAATTATATCCTTGGGATATTAGTGATAAATTTACTCTAGAAAATATGCTAATATTAAGCGCTAAAGGTATATCTTTAATTAGGTATAGGCCTAAATAATATCTTATAAATAAACCGCTATTTTATTCTTTATTAAGGAGGGAGCTAGCGTAATAATAACTTACTAACTAGCTTATTAAATTATAGAAGATTATATAAAAATTACCTCCTTACTATTATCGTTATAGCCTTAGATAATAAGCCTTAATTTCTTAAATAGGGTATTAGTAGCTTTACCCTTAATCTTATTAACTATTCTTAACTTAAAGATACGGACTCCATTAAATTTAGTAAAATTATACTTTTTAAATTTAAAGACTCCTCTTATAATAAGACTATTAATCTCCTACTTATTAGATACTTAAAAAGGAGCTCCTAAAGTTATAATATAACCTTTCTTTTAAAGCTATTTTATAAGTTTAAAGTTAGCCTTCTCCTTAGCTGTTATAAAGGCTATTAATAGCTTAACTTTATTCTTAATAGCGGCAATAAATTACTTTTTAAAATTAATAAGATGTTAGCAATTTTATAATCCCTTTAGGCAACCTCTACCGCGTTATAGTTACGGCGTATCTACTATAATTATATTAGAATTATAGTCGCCTTTTAGAGCACGTTAATTATAGCTCTTCTCTAGGGTATCTTCTATAGCATCCTATAAAGGCTTAAAACTATTATCTTTATAGTAAGGCTTAATAATAATTAAATGGAATTAAGTGGGTTTATAAGGCATCTAAATAGTATAAATTTAACTATTAATTATAATAAGTTAATATAGGCCTAACTATCTGTAAGGGTTATTTTAGCCCTTACTCGGCTACATTACCTAGGGGCTCTTAGGGGTCGCCAAGGCTAGCCTTCGGCTAGCCCTTAGCACCTCCTTATAAGCACCCCAGGCTTATAGCCCTTCCCTCCTCATTAGTTTGTCTCTCTCTATACTTAGGCTATTGCCTACCCTTATTACTATATCGTCCTCTTCTATCGACTCCCTATATAACTCATGCTCGGCTTGCCTACTCCCTACCGTATACCCTAGCAATACTGCCTTATATTTAAACCAATCCTATACCCTTATAAATAGTAGCCTATAGCAAGCTAAGGGCTGCGCCCTTAAGCAATTTTACAATCCTCCATTTTTACCTAAGACGATCGCGTTTACTATAACATAGTAGGTATACTAGTAGACGCCTAGTAGATCGTATCCGCATAACGGTATTAGAATATAGATTAGGTCCTCTACCTTTACCTAGGACAATCGCGTATGCTATAGAGTAGCTACACTAGCAGACGCCTAGCAGATCGCATCCGTATATTACGGTAGTAAATACGGATTAGGAGAAAAAAGGAATTCTTAATCCTTTCCCTCTTACCTAGGCTAATCAGTTTACTATAATAAGTAGGTATACTAGTAGATATCTAGGATTACGTTTATTAATAACGGTTATAGAATATAGATTAAAGAAGGGAGACTAAATTGGATATAATTACCTCCTAAGGAGACTGGTAACGCTCTCTAGGCTAACCACGGTTTACTTGCGATAGAGGTCCTATTAATAGAGATTAAAAGGTTAAACGTCCTTAAAAGGGATGCAAAGAGCTATAGCTCTTAGATTATTCGCAATCGCTTAAGGGCTACGGCCTAACCTAGAGACTCTCCGGCTATTAGCCTAAGGGCTGCCAAAACTAAACTATAGGCGGTTATCTCTTAGAGCTACGGCTTACCTTAAGCTACGGCTTAAAGATCCTATATAATCGCTTAAGGGCTAAGGCCTATCTTGGAAACTTTCCGGCTGTTAGCTATAGAGCTGCCGAGACTAAATTACAGGCGATTATCTCTTAGAGCTACGGCTCGCCTTAGAGCTACGGCTCGTCTAAGGGCTACGGCCCGACCCGGAGACACTCCGGCTATTAGCCTAAGGGCTGCCGAGACTAAACCGTAGGCGGTTGTCTCTTAGAGCTACGGCTCGTCTAAGAGCTACGGCTTAAAGATCGTACGCGATTAAGCTTGTAAATACTCTATAGCTAACCGCGGTTTACTCGCTATAGAGGTCCCACCAATAGAGATTAGAAGGTTAAACGTCCTTAAAGAGATACAGCTACCCTAGAGGCTATCCAATTACTATTTAATGGCTATCCGAAGAACTAACGGCTAGTTTTTAAAGCTATAGCTACTACCATACTCTTCCAGATTAAATGTAATTAAGGGCTACGGCCCAACCCGGAAAGTTTCTGGCTGTCAGCCATAGAGCTACCGAGACTAAACCGTAGGCGGTTGTCTTATTAAGCTACGGCTTACCTCAGGAGCTTCGGCTCAGAGATCCTATGTGGTCTCGCAGGCTACTGCTTGCTTTAAGAGCTACGGCTTATCGAGATTGTAGGTGGTCTCGCAAGCTACTGCTTGCCTCAAGAGCTACAGCTTTTAGATCGTTCACGATCGCTTAAGGGCTACGGCCCGACCCGGAGACTCTCCGGTTGTCAGCCTGAGGGCTGCCGAGACCTAATCGCAGGGCGATTGTCTCTTAGAGCTACGGCTTAAAGATCGTACGCGATTATCTTTCTGTAAGGCTTTGGTCGCTCCAAGAGCTCCAGCTTGCATTAAGAGCTACAGCTTGCCTAAGAGAATGGCAGCAGCTCTTAGATCCTACGAGATCTCTTCTTATTGCCAATATTACTCCGTAATAACAGTGTAATTTAGAAGGAAACACGCGTATGGCTATTTGGCCATTACTTCCTTACAAAAACTGATTGCGCGGCCGGGGGAAGGCAATTAAGACGTCAGTTTAAAGTCTCTAAAAAAGAGCTACGTCTTACAAAGATCGTACGCGATTATCTTTCTGTAAAGCTTTGGTTGCTCCAAGAGCTCTAGCTTGCTTTAAAAGCTCACAAGACCCTATTGCGGTTAAATACCAATATCTCTCCGAACCCCTTCCAGGACGAGCCCTCTATAATCTCCCGCTACCGCAAGGTAATGGAGGGGGCTGACCGCAAGAAGGGGGGGGGGCAATATAAGGGATATTCTTGCGGCTATCAGCCATAGAGCTATTGAGACTTAATCGCAGGCGATTGTCTCTAAGACTAATCGTATACGATCAAGTCTTACCCCAGCAGACGCTCTTTTCCTACCTAAAATAGGCCCTTTTTCCCACTGGGTTTTGGCCATAGGTTAAGGTTTTTATTAAGGCTGCTTGGCTAGTCCTTTTCCCCTATTTCTTTATTCGGGCTCACAGCTCGGCGTGGTCACGGAAAAGACTTGGCGTGGTTAGAAAGTTTAACGTGGTTAGAACTTGCAAACCAGCTTTGTGACCACGGTTAGCTTGAGACCACGCTGAGCCTATGTATATGCAATGCATATGCAATTTAAATAAAATAGGAAATGTAAAGCCGTTTATTCTTAAATTATAAATATCCTAGTTTATGGAAGTGTATATGCCGCGTATATGCGCTAAACAATGGCCATTTAAGGTAATGGTAGTTAGTTATTAAAATATAGCCCGTGCACACGCGTAGCATATCCACAACAATAGTTGTACTATAACTTCTTCTCCATAACATTATAGCGTATGCTATAAGTATGTACAGTATAATATAGGCATAGGTCTTGCATATACTGATAGAAAGAATAAGGCGAATTCCTATTACTAATTTAACCATTGTATACGCCGCGCATACGCTTACTATGAGCAATCTGATAATCGCAGACTTCGATAACCCGCAGGTGGCCTCCGCCGCTAACCCTTCTGCCTTCGGCCATTACTATGGTAAGCATATGTAGAGTATATGCTTACACTATACTTATAAAGCCTTATAGGTCCGATTCTAAATCCTAATCCTGGTTAGATAACTCCTGGTTAGTTATAGGATTGCATATGCACGGTATATACTTATAATAACTATAGCGCGCGCTGTAGCAGCTCTTGCTGGAGGAAGACGTAAGTGTATATAGAGCTGCATATCCGGTGTATATACTAACTGTATGTAGCCCTAACTATTTCGGTCCAAGATAATGCGAGTATATACGGCTCTATGTATAGCGTAGGTATATACTAAGCGTATATTAGACCCACCCAACGCCGCCTCTGTGCTCTCCTCGGTTAATACTATGGTGTATATTGCTTATCTACACCCTATGCGTAGCATATGCTAATCTAAAGTTTAGGTGTGATATTGTAGTTAATAGTACGCAGATATGCGGCCGTGTCTTTACCGCTTAGCTAAGTGTACGTTTTATATATGCGTAGCGCCTGCGGCTCTACTGATATGGCTATAGTATCGCCGGCATATCCGTAATGAGCACAGCGGTGCTTATATGTACTACTATGTTGTTATAGTAGCTCGGCATATGCTTACTATATACAGTGACTAACCCGACTACTACTAATACATTAGTTGGAGAGCTGGTTGTAGGTAAGAAGTATATGCTATGTATATGCAGCGCATATGCGAGGCTAATACATTATAGTTCCCTGAAGCTGTTCGTTCTCTCTAGTGGCTGGCGGGATATAAAATACCTGTATAAGCCCGGGTATGTCTATGCCTATGCGTTGCATATGCGTCGCTAATAGTGTTTATAGTCGTGGCCCCTTGGGTTCTAGGATCTTAGAGTATGTAGATGCCTATATACTCTTTGCGTATGTCTACCCTATGCCGCGTATACGCTTAGCCTAAGCTAATTAAATGTAGTGCCTAGGACTAGGGGTTTGCCACTTGATTTGGCAGGCAATTCTATTACAAGGTAAGAGCACTAGTGTTGCTTCTGTATATGCGCACTATACCCTAATATATATATCTATCTATCTATATACTTATTCCCCCTAAGTTTAATTTTAGACCTAAAGGTACTTGTAGGCCTAAGGGTAGCGTGTGTGAGGAATAAGCACGGCTACTACTAGGGCTACTGCCCGATTCCGAAACTAACGCTTAACTCTATGTTTAGGAGACTAGGAAAGTTTAATTTGGCGTATCCCCTGCATATATATTACTAAAACCACCACTTGGTTATATTGCTAGCTTATACGCGTATACCCTACGTATATGTAAACCCCTAATGTCTTTTACTAACTATAGGCTAACACGCGCTTATGCTAGGCGTATGCTAATATGAGGGAAATAGCGCGTTAGCCCCACTACTCCCTCTACCGGCTTAAAGCGTAAGGTTAGTATTTCACCTGTATATGTTTAGCATACGCTAACTATATGCGTAGCGCGGCCTGACCCCCCTAGACGACTGTAAGGAATCCCCCTTGCCGTCCGCACGCCGCTAGAGCGGTAGGTTTGCTTTGTATATGTCCTGCATATGTACTGCTAATATTTAGTATAGGGAGTAGAAAAACAGTAGGCCGCCGCCGTGGTGGTGGTAAGAGCTCCGGTAAGTTTAGTTTATTCTATTGCGTATATTATGCTTATGCTCTGTATAAGCTACTCCTACTATAAGTGGAACCCGCCGCTTGTCCCGTATTATTGGTTAAGCCCTAGTATATGCTGGGCCTGTATACTGTATATGTAATGTGCAATATGTATAATTGGAGTTTGGGTAGAGTTTGGTGGATAGATAGGCTAGGCATATGCCTAATATAGGGCGCTGGGCTATAGGCCCATATTAATTAATTCTTTATTTATGGTGATGGAACTCTATAATACTTGCTCTGCGTATACCGTGTATATGCGCCCTATATACCAATACTATGCTCCTGCGCCTACTTCTTAAGCTTTGCTAGCTCCTTCGCTTTATTATATATATCTTTAGCCTGTTTTAATTTATTAATTTATTGCTCTATATTTTCTATACGGAGTGTATATGCCTCCTTCTCTATCTCCTTTGTAGATAGGTTAAATTTATGCCTTTTACCCGCAGTCCGGGGCGTTTGACTTTGAGATGGTAGGGGCAACATTTGCGCTGCATATGCTATAGATACGCGCGACGTATCCGATACTAATGTAATATCATTATCTGCTTTACTTATCTGCGATATAGTCTGCCCACTAAATATAGTAGGTAATTCTACATTAGGTATATACTGTAGATTAGGCTTAGGGGTGTTAAATGGGTTCTAAGGATTCTAAGGAAGATTTAGTTTAGGATTTCTAGCTCGTCGCTTAGCTACTTTCCGCTGTTTCTAGGCTGCTTAAGCTTAGCATTTACTTTGCATTTGTAGCGTATATATATACTTTGTTTTTGTAGCTGTACTGCTATCCGCTTTAAGTTACTATAATTTCTCTATATATTATCTATTCCTGTCTCTTTATATAGCTCTTATAGGTCGAATATTTCTTATATATGGAGTTTAAGCCTATACTAAAATGTTAGAATATGCGGTGCATATATAGAGCGTATACATTTACCGTAGTATTGTAGTAAGTATGTATAAGTTTCGACCGGTAAAGTTATTATCTTAAAAGTGACTACTTTTACTAATTCCAGTATGCTTTTGTGCATATGCCCACTACTTATAAGGGACCTTTAACTTTTCCTTTATAAGCCTAGCTAGTATCTATGTTTTCTTTTTGTTGTTTATCTAAGACGTAAGCTCCGGATATAGAATGCATATACTTTATATACGCTCCGTTAGTTTCTGCTCCGTCTCCGCTTCCTATATCTACTCTATAATATATCTTGCTTTATAAGTTAGAAAGCGCTTTACAAAGTTTTGTTTAATATATACTTAGTAGAATATAAGTATATGCTAAAGGTGTTTATCCCATTTACGGGATGGGTCAATTATATATAGGTAATCCCCAAAGCCTATATATTATTAGTATATGCTAGGTATATACGCAGCGTATACTTACTATTAGCTTATTTCTTATATATATTAACTATAGCCGTGCGAAGTCCGGTTCTATAAATATATGTAAATTGTATAGATAATTGGGCAGCATTACTTAAAACCTTAAATACTAGCTAAAATATCTTTGCGTATGCAGCACGTGTTTTTAAGTTTAGAAATGCGTATACCTACACCTTAATTCCTGTTATAGATATTAGCCTATGTATAGTATATGCTTAGCATAGGGCATGTATACGTTTGGAATTCTTATCCTATCCTATAATTAAGAATAAATTCGTTTTACCTTAAACCATTTTAAATGATAGGTCCATTTCGATACATGTTACGTGTTGGAATGCCTTAGCTTACGCGTATATACAGCATACGATAAGGAAATGCTTGTTATTAAAGTTATGAATTGCCTGAATCCATTGCTCTGTGTTCTCTTTATATTGGTTAATAGAGAACTCGCGTAGTATACCTGCTACGCTTAGGCTCTGTATATACTTAGCGTGTGTCTAACCTATACTTACCTGTATATGCCGTCCCCTTTAGGAATTATAGCATCCTTTCCTTTTGAATTAAAGCAGTAATTCGATCCTTAATATTAAGACTACTATGCACTGTACGTAGTGTCTACGCCCTATACTTCTTATATAGAGTATAATACTGTGGAGATAGGATAAATCGACCTATGCTATAGTAAGTAGTTTTATTCGCATATACTGTGTATATATAGGGTATACGTGTAGTAAGGCTTAGGACTTCCACCTGCCTTATTGCTTTAACTATATTATTAGCAAGGTTAATTAGTAGCTTTGTTGGGTATGGTGGATAATATATATAAGAATTCCGTATAATAAGGCAAATATAAGGATACCGTGCTATATTAACAGGAATATAGTAATCTAACCGTGCACCGTATATTCGGCTTACTACCCTATCTTGGCCTTGCGGATAGTTAAACCCTAGTAGGCTTAGCATATGTGTAGTGTATGTATAGTATATATATTACCTACTACAATTTTTTCGCTTTAACGTTGAATGTCTAATATAGGTATATTTTTTTTTAAGTTTCTAAACCCTATATTTAACAAGTAGACGTAAGTATTAAATATCTACCCTAGCAGTTGTTAATAATAAAGGCCAAGCAGTGTGCCATGGTTTAGTATCACTGCTGCTAGAATAACTGATAAATATTATCTGTATATAATAAGTATATATCACGCATACGCTGGCCATATGCGCACTCTATGTCGAGAAAACATTGTTAGTCTGCTTTCACTATATACACGTTCTTGTGTACTAGGATAGGTATACTGCCGCCATAATTATAGAATACTGTTATAGTAGCTGTATATTATAAGTATTTACCTAATATATATAGATAATGCTTACTTCTCTGTACTTTACTTAAGCTTTTTATTAACCTCTACTGCTTGGTGTAGACGACTGCTACGCTTTTGGAGGTTGTTAATTGATTTAAGCTTAACCCTATTATATGTGGGGCATATACAGAGGACATCCTTGTGAGCGTGCTCGCAGTGTTTAATACCGCTATATTTAAACGCTTAATAAAATGCTTTTCTATTCTCCCGATTATTGTTTTCTCTAAGGAGTTATAGTTGTATAACTTTGGGGTTACTGGTTTTATAAAACGAAAATTAAATCTACTGGAGGTATAAGTACAGCATATACCTAGCATGTGTATTGTATACCTTCGACATATACTGCTTAATAACCTTATGTACTGTTTCTTTATCTGCATCTATAGATAGCAGAGGTATTACTTTATAGATAAAGTGTGCAATTCCTTCTTTTTTAGTTGCTGGATATTCCGGCATTATAATATAGTCTATTGCCTCTTAGACGATAACTTGGTGCTTACCGTTAGAGCTAATAAGTGCTCTATGGTCTTGGAGTGTGCTCTGGATATTCTTAGCATATGTATGGCCTATGTATAGTGTTATACGTAGTTTTACCTTAGAGAGACCTATATAAAATGGAAACCGCTGTTATATACTATCTTAACCCTCACCCTCCTTGCCCTCCCTACCCTCTTTATCTTTAATACTCTCTCTACTAATTGTATTATCTTAAGAACTATCGTCTTTGTGTTTAATGTTAGGTACGCTCTGGTGTACCTGCGTATCCTTAGCATATGCCTAGCATATAATTGTGCATACTGACTTGTAGACCGTTTAGCCACCCTACTATACTCTTATTCACTTTAGTATAGTTTTTACTTATTATTGGTATAGTAAGGCATATATAAATGCGGTTGTATATGTGTAGGTATAGATGTATATATATATCTGTGTCTATGTCTCCGGGTGTATGCGGAGCATATGCTCTTGACATTTTGGTTTATGTATTCGCTTAAGTTAAATGTGGCTACCGATGCGCGTTCTGTATGGGTAAAAGTGTAGTACCGCCGACCTTTTTCCGGGGGCTCCATCGGTAACCACGCTTAGCTTTCGCCGACCCCCATCGGTGACCACGTTCAATGTGTCCGAGACCACGATTAGCTGCGACCCGGCTGGGGGCTAGCCCTAACTAAGGGGGGGGCAATATAAGGGTTATTTTGGCCCTTACTCGGCTGCATCACCTAGGGGCTCTTAGGGGTCGCCAAGGCTAGCCTTCGGCTAGCCCTTAGCACCTCCTTATAAGCACCCCAGGCTTACAGCCCTTCCCTCCTTATCGGTTCGTCTCTCTCTATACTCAGGCTATTGCCTACCCTCATTACCATATCGTCCTCTTCCATCGATTCCCTATATAACTCATGCTCGGCTTGCCTACTCCCTACTATATACCCTAGCAATACTACCTTATACTATCTTCCCTTTTTATACTATATATATACCTTAAACTAAAGTAGCAGATTAAGTGTAGTTAAGGTATTTAGGCCATTTCTTATTCTTAGTATATTATTAACTTAGTGTATAGCATAAAGACGTTACACCTTCTTTATTACCTTATAAATAGCCTTAGCTTATTATATAACGGAGAAAAATAGTAAAAAATTATTAATTATTTAAGGGTAGGTGCTAAAGACTAATAATATAGGTATAAGTACCAGGGCACCCAACCCCGGCCTGCCCATGCGGCCATAGCCAACAATCGACGATGCACGTAGTGGTGTTCTGCCCTAGACGCGCTGCTGGCCGGGCGGAAATGTATTACTATACTGGAACATCCTTATATAAAGAGCTCCTAACTAAGCCAAAGGCTGCTAAGGTAGTTGTGGACTGGTTTATGCAGACAAACCTCTTACTGTACCTTTTATTTACTAGAGAGCTGGCTAGGGTAAAGAGAGGAGGCTAGGAAGTGCTTTAAGAGGCGGAGGATAAATACTGTAGGGATAGCAGAATATAGCAGAGTTTTGTAGATGGCAACCTAGCAGAAGTTAGCAGAACTCTAGCAACCTAGTAGAATTTGGCAGAACTTATTAACCTAGCAAAATTTGGTAGAATTTGGCAACCTAATAGAAGTTGGTAGAATTTTAGCAACCTAATAGAATTTGGTAGAATCTTGGCAACCTGGCAAAATCTAATAACCTAACAGAAGTTGGCAGAACTTTGGCAACCTGGCAGAATTTAATAGAATTTAGTAACCTAGCAGAATTTGGTAGAGGTTAATATCCTAATAGAACTTAATAAAACTTAGCAAGGAATAGAGCTACGTACGTTAACGCAGATGTAAATAACGGAACCTTCTACACCACCACTAGCCTTATGGGCCACCGGCCTACGCCCTACCTAGATAACTAGAGCAGCTAGGAACGGAACCTAGGCCTTAGCTATATACCCTACCGGATAGACCTAAGAGTACGCATTAAGATGGCTTTTCTATAGCGCCTTAAAGAGACGTCTACTTATGCTTGGTAGTTACTAAACAAAAAAGAGGCTATATAGGCCGCATAATAAGCCATATAGGCCGTATAACAAGAGAAGGAGAGGTTTTATCCGGCCCCAGCGGTATGGTTCCCCTCTTATACATATATATATATAGACCTATATAGACCCGCTGCATGGACCCTAACGGGAGCCGTAATAGCGTAATTGAATATTATAATATATAGGTATAAGTTTATCCAGGCTAGCGGAATTATTAATAGCTTTAATAGCTATTTATAAGGTAAGTTCTTCGCTAGTATTCTCTAGTTTTAAAGAGATAATCTTATATACGCGGCGTAATGGCGCGTAATATTATTTTACTTTTTTAATACTATTATATGCCTTAATAGGGACTTCCTTAACCTTAATTACTATTACCTTTATCTATTATTAAAACTCTATAGATAAAAAGTTCTTTTTTATATTATAGACAATTTAATTAGGGGGTCCTAGGTAGATATTAATCTAGTATAATTAAAGGGTATTCTATATATTCCTAGCTAATATATCCTTTAAAAAACGTACAGCTTAGAAGGAGGTTAAAAGTTAATAACTTAGAGTACTGGCTTACCGCTAAGATATATAACGTTAACAATAATATAAAAGTTAAAGTTAGAGTTATTTTTAAGGGTAAATTTAAATCGGCCAGGGGACTTCTAGTTTATTTAGTAGTAATAATAATACTTTATAAAATGCTTAATTACCTTAACCTTAACTTTATAGCCTACTTATTAAAGAACCCTAAGTAATTAATAAATAGATAGGTAGTTAAAACAATGGTGTAGTTAATATAACTCTAACTTAGTTATATAGCTCTAAGTAATACTCTTTTCTAGTTAATAAAGGAGCAACTAGGGGTAACCCTACTTGCGTATAATAGGCACCTAATTATCTCCCTAAATAAGTATATTCTTAAGATTATTAAGCTTAACGCCTAATCTATTTATATTTTTAATATAAAATAGAAATAGGGTATTTATAGGAATAATATAGAAAGTGATATGCCTTAAGGGGGTTTAGACCTTAATTATACTAAAAGAGATTATAGTACCCTTACTAAAACGAATTATATATTGGCCTGCTATTAAATAGTTAATCTAAATAGAGCTATTAAGCTGCTAAAGGGCTTAAACTTAAGGTTCTNCTGCTATAGATACTTCTACGGCTCTAGTATCTAGCATAATACTATAAAAGACGTTCGCTAAGTATCTATTATTAAAGGAGAACGCGGAACTCTCCCTTAGCTTATTAAAGATATCTAACTTTATAATAAAATGGAGTGTAGATTAGTTATTAAGAATAGTAACGGTTTATATACTATTTACCTTACTATACTTAGTAAAGTATTAGTTAGGAGAGTAGTTCTTAATTTCTATATTTATAAGGAGCTATTTAGCCTTATTAACCTTACCCTTAAGATCTTTTATGCCTTTATATTAAATCAGAAAGCTTTAAAAGTAAGCTATAATAACTTTATAATTTCTAACGTTTTTTATACTTTAGTAAAACTTATTATATACCTCCTTTTATTTATTAAGAGAATGCCTAGTTAACTAGTAATTCGGTTTCTTATAAATATAGCACTTTTTTTAGTAATTACTTTAAAATAAACCTCTATAAGGACCTCTACTTTTACCTTATAGTTGTTAATTATACCCTTTACTATATTGCCTACTATGGCTACTATATATTTAACTAGTCTAGTTATAATTATGTTAGTTAGGTGGGTCGATTAAAGTAGATTAGAGTTAGGCGTTAAATTACTATACTTCTTAAGAGCGTAGAGCGGTGCTAATAAAAAATCTTAATTAAGTATATACTCCTTTATAAGTATTTATAGGATTAAAGAGAGTAAGGTTGTATTCTTTAACACCTTAGTATACGCTAATAACTTAATTATATAGGCTAAAATCCTCTTAATATAATTCAGATAAACTACGCTAAATTATTTAAAGTCGATTAAAGAGCTTTTAAAAATAATTAAGTTAAGGGATACCTAGGTTTGTAGCAATAATTCTTAAAAAGGTAGTCTCTCTCTATTCTAATATATACTACTACTTATTCTTTTCCGTTTTAAAGTGGTATCTTAACTTATATATTATACGGTTAAAATTATATCCTTTTCCTACCAAATAATTATAATAGAAGGTATTAGCTTAGCCCTTAAGTATAACGGAATAGGCGTTATAGTATTAATTAGACTCTATTTCTACCTTCTAGTAACAGTTATAAAAGATACGTAGTTTTGAATTAAGAACATTATATAATTCCCTACTAAAATTCTTCTCCTAATCCGAATAGAGCTTTATAAGCTCTATAAGTAATTTTAAACTACTTCTAATTTAAAATTAAGATAGAGGAAGTAGGGGTTATATAATAGGCTATAGTAAGGATATAGATCTAGTTGGTAGAGTTTAAAGGTCGTTAAATTATAAAGTAATAAGATCCTATACCTACTCTTATTAGGGTATAGTATCTAACATTAAAGTTACGGGTTAAATTAGATATAGAGGAGTTAAAGGTAGAGATAGATTTGTCTTTAGAGGTATATTACTTAGATTCCATTATAAGTTAAGCTTCCTTATAGTACGTAGTTGGTGCTTAATCTCTTATAGAGTCTATTTATACTTTTCTTTTGCGTTAATAACCTACTCCTAAATATTATCTCTAATAGTAACCCTATCCATAAGTATAAAGACTCTATACTCCCGTAAAAAGTTATAAAAGTCTTATATAATATCCTTCTTTATAGGAGTCTATATTCCCTTTATCTATTTAATAAAGTCCTCTCTTACATAGTACTATAACATAGTATCGTTATATTCGCTATCTTTATAGTATACTATACGGTATAATAAGAATCCGTTTAAGTCTTGCTGCTTAACATCTTTAAGGTTAGTTATATCGGTGTTCTATATCTCTAGGTTAATATTATCCTCGTACTTCTTTAGGTAGGTTAACGCCATAATAGCTATTTTTAAAGGTTGTTTAACGTGTAATTAGGTAGTAATTGTAATCCTATAGTCTGCAAAGGTACACGGAGGGTATTAAGGTGGTTATTTAACGCGTTTTGGACGTTAACTTAGGACCTTAGGTTTAGTAACACTTTTAACCTAAAGTACTTAACCAAATCTTTATAAACGCGGTTATTTTATATAATAGACGCAACTTAATATCTCCTAATACTTAGTAACACTTCTGTTACTAGTTTTCCGTAAATTTAAGGTAGTATAGTATTGCCAAAATCCATTCTATATAAGCGTATATAGCACCCCTATATAAGACTATCTCTTCTATTTAAAAACCTAGCTACTCTATAGTTGACTATATATTTAACTACTAATTAGTGTTAGTTATATAGGGTGACTCACTAATAACAACTACTTGAGTAGGTTATAGTGATGTTAGTTAATAAAGCTTATTAATTAGAATAAGGAAGGGCGAGGAGCCTAAGACTCCTCGCTACGCTAGTGCCGCGGCGTTATGTAACGACCGCTTACCTTATTCCCGACACTTAAGGATAAGGGTGGGTTAAGAGTTAACCCTAAGTACCTAGTATACTATACGCTATTATAGATTGTATATATAGATAATATATGCGAAATATATAAAAACCTAAAAAAAAAATCAAAAAAATCAAAAGTACCTTATAAGGATATATTAGGCGCCAGATAAGTAATAGTATAAGAATACTAAATATATATATAAATAGTATCTAATAAAAGTATAAGAGTTAGGAGACTTAATACTTTAACTAGAAAGATTCCTTATAGAAGAATACCTTAATGAATAATAGTAGTAAAAATGCCTAGAGAATATATATCTATAGTATATTAAAGATAAAAAATAAACTAGGTATTAGCTAAAAAGTAAGCTAAGTGTAATAGGATTAAGTAGCTAATAATTAGGAAAAGTAGAGGCCTATAGGACTAAAGGGAGCTAGTAGTAGAGCCTTAGACCCTTAAAGGAATTTAAGGACAATACTTAAACTTATAAGTTAATTAGTAAGATTAATAATTTAAAGCACTAATAGATAGTAGAGCGACGCGAAACTATATCTTACTAGCAGTAGTTAAAAGGATAGGACTACCTTATAGGTAGAAGGAGTACCTATATCCGCTAGTTATAATTTTAGGAGATTTAATAACCTATAGGGGAGGGATTATTAACCTTAAGACAGGACCTATTTAGATAACTATTAAAGGAAGACGAATTAAGATGTCTTTTAATATCCTACTATTAGGATAGGATAAGGCAGTACTAGGAATACCTTAGTTATAAAAATATAATCTAAAAATTAATTAGATTATAAGTTAGGTTAATATTAAAGATACTTAACACTATAAAATATAATAATAAACTAAGATAGTATAGTACTAAGTTAGAGTAACCTATAAAGAGATTAAGCAAGGCTTAAGTTATATACTAAAGAGATACTATAAATATAGTAAAAAACTATAAAGCCTAAAAAGTAAAAAGCTAGTAGATTATATAGCATAGAACTATAAAATAGAATTAAAACTAAAAATAAGTTTAAGGTTCTTTCTAACCTATAAGCTTACTTAAGAGGAGTTAAGAGTACTTAAGGAGTTTATCTAGGAAAACTTACAAAAGGGATATATTAGACTATTATAGTTATTAGTAGGATATCTAGTACTATTTATACTAAAGAAGAATAGAAATCTTAGGCTATATATTAACTATAGGTAGTTAAATAGCATTACTAAGAAGGATAAGTATCTGTATAATTACAGCACCTGTTATACCAACCGCGCGCTTACGCGTTCGGTGCACTAACCACCCGCTTACGCGTCTAGTGCACTCCTAAAGCACTAACTAATTAGGGGGAGGTCGCATTAGTATATAGACCACGTAGTCTGCTTTAATATAAGAGATAGTCACCATTATCCAAAAGAGCATACGATACTATATATATTTCGTGCCCCTAGATCTAACTCACTTGTACTATTAAGTTGGTACAAACAGTATCCTTTACCCTTAATTAGCGAAATCTAAGATAGGATAGGTAACGTATAAATCTTTATAAAGATAGATCTAAGATAGGCATACTATTAGATTAGAATTGAGGAAGGCAATAAATAAAAGGCAGCCTTTAGGTTAAAGGAAGGACTATATAAGCTATTAGTTATACAATTTAGTGTAACGGAACCTTGTAGTAGGAACTATAATAGGTTCTGTTAATGGGCTAGGTGTGTAGGAAATGCAAAGACAGTAGTTAATAACGTAAATAATAACTGGTGGAGTGGTTGCCTAATAGATTAACTCTAATTATATTCTAAGAATTACTACAAGGAAAGAACTATCTAGGTAGGGACTAAGGGTCCTTAAATACACAACTGTACTCCTAAGAAATCCTTCTTATATGTAATATACGTCTTATCTATATTAAATATAACGTCCCTTACGTTTATTACAGCCAACACGTCCAACCATTATATAACTTGCTTACTATTCCTCATTATATAGTTCTACGGGTTTCATCCTAGTCCGTACCTATATTAACTAACTAGCTTCTTTTAACTCTTCTCTAAGTAGTTATAATATTATACTTAAAGCGTCCGTAACACTATCTCCCTCCTCTCCATCTTTATCCTTAAAGATACCTAGCATCTCTAGGTCGTTTACTAGAGGTATAATATCCATCTAATTAATTTGGTTAATATTATTGCTTATTTTACCTAAAGCAATTTCTTCTCTCTCTTAGGTTAAGCGTCGCCTTTATACCGTTTCCTTAATACTATCTTTAGGTAGAGTAATAGCGATTCCTTGCTCTTATTATATAAAAGAGGGGTTAAGTTATATTATAATCGCGAGTCCTTCTAGTCGCTAACCCTCCTCTTATTTTAAATGCACTTACGCCAATATACGTTTATCATATAACGTTTGTTCTGCGTCCGATATTAAGTATACGCGTCCTATTACTCTTAATAGTTTTTAAGTTCCCTAAGTAATTTGTTATAGGGTCTTGTATTTAATTTACTGCTGCGAAGCTTAATGGTAAGCTAGCCTCTGCGCTACTTAAGGTTTAACGTGCCTTAGAAAAATCTATACGTGTCCTTAAAGCTTAGCGTCTAGCTTACGCTCGTCTTTAGCGTTTAGAACGTGTCCGTAAAAAAGTTCGTTTAAAGAAGTAGAAGCTTATTTAATAAGGTCTTTAGGAACTAGGTGATAAGAGAACTAACTCTCCCCTTATGGTAAAGGGAATAACTCTAAGTAGTTCGGCAGTTACTCTTCCTAGGTCCCCCTTAGGTGACTCGTTCTTTAACAATCCTTTTTTATTAATATTGCCTGATCTGTTTTCTTCTAATACTCTTATACCTTTCCCCTAGCGTTCTTTAAATTCTCTAGTGGTTCCTAGGTAGTCTTAGTGTAGCCTATCCACTTAACCTTATACTATATTTTATTGTCTATGTCCTTATAACTAATAATCTTTAAAACTTGCTATTTATTCTCTTTCTAACCTTTATACGTGTCTGCCTTATAGACTAGTGGCTTAATATTCCTATACGCTAGCTCTAGTATTACAATATGCTGTATAGGGTAGATCTTTATTTTAGCTAGTAGGTTTAACTTAAACGTAACTAGTAAAATCCTTTATATAATTTTAAAAGGTCCTAGTCTAACATAGTCCAACTTTTTACTTAGTTATCGACTTTTAAAATTTTTATGCAGTAGCCATACTTTATCTCCCTCCTTAAGATCTGGTCCCTTAGATCTCTTAGTATTATAGTACCTTTTTATTCTTTACTATACTACTTTAGCTGTTTCCGTAAGGTTTGCATAAAGATTTATTAAAGTCTCTATTCTTTACTTAGCTTTGCTACTTATTTTCTTTATTTAATATAGTAATAGTAATGTTTTTAGCTTATATCCGTAATTCGCTTTAAATAGTAATATACCCATTCCTTCTTATGGTGTTGCGTTATACGTAAACTGTGTAACTAGTAATAGCGATACCTAATTGTTCTATGCGTAATTAATATAATGCCTTAGATACTGTTCTAGTGTCTAGTTTAATCTTTCTATTTAACCGTCTATCTGCGGATAATATACAGTGGAAGTTGCTGCTTAAACTCCTTATTCCGCTAAGAATACCTCCTAGAATACTACTATAAATCTTAGATCTCTATCTAATATAATTTTACTTAGTGCTCTATGTCTTACAAACACTTTTTTAATATAGATTCTAGCGACATCTTCCGCTAAGATTTCTTCTATATAGGCTATAAAGTATCCCTACTTTATAAGCTTGTCTACTATTACTAAGATCGCGTTATAATCTTATCCGGTGATAGGATCTCTTAACTTTGGTAACTTAATAATAAAGTCCTATAATATAACCTCCTATGGTCTCTCTGGTATTTTAATAGGTTATAGCCCTCTATATGGCTTATGCCTTATTAGTTTATTCCTTTAGTAATCTAGATATTCTCTAGTGACCCTTTTAGCTATCCTTTAGATTCTATTAATAATATACTCCTCTTAGAGTCTTAACACTAAGCCCATAGCTCTATTGTGTCCTTAGGTTAGTCCCTTATAGAAGTCCTCTATAAACTGCTCTGCTATGCTTCTTAGGATATACTTCGCTTCTTAATTTTCGTATATATCTGACTATAGATCTTCTAGCTATACTTCTAGAATTCTTTATGCCTAAAAGCTTTCTGGTATTTTATAGACTTTTCCTAACTTATCTTCTTAAGTTGCTGTAATCTTTGGATAATTATATCTAATTAGTTTATCTATATCTTTTCGCAGTAAAGCCCCTAATGGCTTATTGTCATTTTATAGTTTAGCTTTTTAACTTAACACATCGGCTCGCGTGTTGTCTGTACCCTTAGTATACTAAATCTTAAAATAGTATTCTGTAAGCATCTCTGCCTATTTAACCTATCTTTAGTTAAGTTCCTTTATCGTTAGGAATCCCGTTAGGTTCTTATAATCTGTCTTAACTATAAATAGTTTTTCTATGCCTTATAAAAATGCTCTTTATTTCTTTAGTACTGTAATTATACCTAATAACTCTTTGTTATAAATGTTATAGTTTAACTCTAGTGGTGTTATCTTCCGACTATAATATGCTACTGGATGCTATCTATCCGGATACCTCTATATAAAATATGCTCCTAGTATAAAGTCTAATATATCTGTTTCTATAACCGTCTCTAGTCCTAGTTAATAGATTTTAAGAACTGGCTCCTAGGTAAACAACTTTTTAACTTTCTTAAAGAGTTCTTGCTGTTCCTCTCCCCATACCTATAGTTCTTCTTTCTTTATTAATTATATAAATAATTTAATATCCTTTAACCATTATGCTATAAACCTTCTATAGTAATTGCAAAACCCTAGGAATAATCTTAACTACGTAATGTTCTCCGGTTCTTACCAATTCACTATAGCCTTAATCTTCTTTAGATCTATGCTAAGTTGGCCTAGTTTAATAATAAATTTAATAAAATCGGTCTTCCTAGTAAAGAACTCGCATTTCTTAATTGCTACTAGCATTTGTTTTTCCTATAGTCTCTTTAAGACCCATTTAACGTGTTCTCTATACTCTTCTTTATTTATTAAGTAAATGATAATATTATTAAGGTATGCCATAATAAATTTATCCAGATGTTCTCCTAATACATTGTTAATACGCTTCTGGAATGGTACTAGTGCGTTTATAAGCCTAAATTGCATAACTAATNGTTTATATAGTCCTTCCTTTAACCTAAAGGCTGCCTTTTATTTGTCGCCCTCCTTAATCCTAATCTAATGGTACGCCTATCTTAGATCTATCTTCGTAAAGATTTGCGCATTGCCTATCCTATCTTAGATTTTGCTAATTAAGGGTAAAGGATACCTATCCTTTCTGGTAATGCTGTTTAACTATTTATAGTTAATACACAGCCTTAGTTTGCCATTCTTTTTTAGTATAAACAGTACTGGATAACCTGCTAATAACTGCGATGGTCTAATATATCCCTTTTATAAGTTCTCTTAAACAAACTCCTTTAATACTCTACCTTCTTTTTTAGTAAGCTTATAGATTAGAAAGAACCTTAGACTTATTCCTAGTTCTAATTCTATTTTATAGTCCCACGCTATATACTCTAATAGCTTTTTACTCTTAGGTGACCATAGTTTCTTGCCATACTTATAGTATCTTTTTGGTATATGGCTTAGCCCTTTTTCCGTTTCTTTATAGGTTACTCCTACTTAGTACTATACTAACTTAGCCTATTATTGTATCTTGCGGCGTTAAGTATCTCTAATATTAACCTATCCTATAATCCAGTTAATCCTTAGATTATATTCCTGTAACTAAGGTATTCCTAATACTGCCTTATTATTCCCTAATGGTAATATATCAAAAGACATCTTAACTTATCTTCCTTTAATGGTTAGCTAAATAGGTCCTATTTTAAGATTAATAATACCTCCTTCGTAGGCTATCGGATCTCCTAAAATTGTTACTAATAGGTAAGGATATTCCTTTTATCTATATAGTAACCCCATTCTTTTAACTACTATTAGCAAGATGTGGTTCCTTATTGCTCCACTATCTATTAATGCCTCAAACTGTTAATCTTGCTATTTAACTCGTAAATTTAGGTGTCGTCCTTAAATTCCTTTAAGGGTCTGAGGCTCTACTACTGGCTCCCTTTGGTCCCGTAGGCCTCTACTTTTCCTAACTACTGGCTACTAGATCCTGTTTATACTTAGTCCAACTTAGGCTAATACTTAGTTTGTTTTTTGTCTTTAATATACTATAGACAGGTATTCTCTAGATATTCCCACCATTGTTATCTATTTAGGCATTCTTCCGTAAGGAATCTTCCTAGTTAAAGTATTAAGTCCCCTTATTCCTAAACTTCTACTAGGTACTAACTATGTATATACCTAGCGTTTTAATATTTTACCTTATCTGTTATCTAATATATCCTTATTAGATACTTCCGATTTTTATCCTTTAGTACTTTATATATATTGCACGCATTATCTACGTATACTATTTACAATAGTGTGTAATATACTTAATATCTTAGGTTAACTCTTAGCTTATTTTTATCCTAGAGTTTAAACCTTTCTTATATTAATCTAAGCGTTGTAACTTTATTCGCAGGTACTAAGATTTATCTTTTACTTCTTTAGTCCTCTAATTACTCCTTTAGATCCTTTAATATTATAATTAAGGCTCCCTTAATATAAGTTATAGTCTTTTCTATAATTAGGTGGTCTTAGACAACTTTTTCGTCCAGCTATATATAGAAATCTTCCTACTTATTATTATGTCGTTGCCTATACCACTTTTAGTACAGCTGCTTAAGTATATACGGCTTATCCGTAAGGAAATATCTTTTTATTACTACGTTATAACAGCCTTTAGTATGTCGTTCCTCGAACCTAGTAGGAATCCCTA
Source organism: Cenococcum geophilum 1.58 (assembly GCF_001692895.1). Classification (NCBI taxonomy): domain Eukaryota; kingdom Fungi; phylum Ascomycota; class Dothideomycetes; order Gloniales; family Gloniaceae; genus Cenococcum; species Cenococcum geophilum. Next base: position 1,698,612 of record NW_027137560.1, on the reverse strand, counting down.
AATCCTCTTCTTATTCTAGTTCGGTAAGCTACTTAGCTCTTAGTGTGCCTGCTCTAGGCCTATTAGTGATCCTTTATACTAGTACTCTGTCCCTTATATATCCCAATATACTAGATCTCTTATCTAGTTTCTATTCTTGCTATAAGGTAATTCTTACCCTAAATTCCTCTATAGTTTCTTTCTTGTCGCGTCTTATAAGTGGATCCTTAAAGTCTTTGTGCTTCTTAATCTTAGTATTAACTTTTTAATCTTTAGGCTGAATACTATGTTCCCCTAGTAAGTCTTCTAGGTCTATATATCTGTCTCCTAGTCTAATCGCTGTTTACGCTATAGATTCTCTAATCTATAAAGAAGCTCCTTACTTCTTACTTATAGGTGTCCTAAGTTGTACTCCAAATTCTTAACCCCTTAGATTCTTTAATCCTAAGCTTACCTCTAACTTAAGCTTAGCTCTAGCCTTAGTCCAACTAGGCTTTATTAGTGTCCTTATCTCTTTTTAAGAGTCCTAGATCTTACTTATCTCGTCTTAAGAATCTTATGCCGTTAGGAATTCTTATCCTAAGCTTATTCGTATATCTTTAAACTGAGCTACTGCTCTGCTCTATTAGTTTCTGTCCGTTATAGGTCTTTAAGCTTACCTTATCTTATCTTAAGAATCTTAGTCGTCTCTTATCTCTTTATAAGAATCTTAAGCCTTTAGCTTTTTGCCTTTATTAAGTAGTAAGCTAGCACTAGCAGTTATCTGCTTGCTTAATCGTCTCTAAATATTACTCCTTCCGTCTTGTAAAGTGATGGACGCCGTGTCCAACGGTGTTATAATACCCGTTACTAAACCTTGCTCTATAGCGGTCTTAGTTTCTACTTTTATTGCGTTATTAAGGTTTAAATACCCCTAGCTAGTTCCTTTACTGTCCTTATTGCTGTTAATTAATAAGTACTCTAACTCTATTATTATTGTTGCTAATTATTGTCCATATATTACTGTAATATCTTAATCTAGCTTATAGAGTTAATCTTATTCCTTATCTAACTCTTTAGTTCCTCTAAGTCCTTTTAACTCTAGCTCTTATGGCTAATAGCTTGCACCGTACTTAGCGTCTTTATAAATTTGGTATGCGTTATTATAATAAAACGCGAAACTTTTAATTAAACATTTATTTGTTCCTCGCAGTGCACTATTATCCCTCTATACGTGTGTGTTATATGCTATTAGTCTAGTTTCCTTTATTATATAGTAACTCTGACTATTTTTATAATCCCTTATAAAGTAACCCTATTTTCCGCAATTTATATAAGCTCCGTCTCTAAACTATTAACTTTATTATGGAGTCCGCCTAAACATCTTCTGCTGTTAAGATCCCTAGTTTGGCCTCTGCTTCCTAGTCCTGTAATCACTAGATCCTTAACCTCTAGGTTTTTATAGTTTCTTACTCTATCTCTTATAGGCTTCTTTAGTACCGCTTAGGTCTATTAGCTCTACGCCATACCATAGTTTTTAACTTGGCTTTAGTTATTGTGTACTTTGCGTCTTATATAACTATAGAACTCTATCCTAGCCTTTCTTAGCCTGTTCCCTTTAGAAGATCCTATTATTAATCTTAATCGCTTAATCTATTAATTCCCTTAGGGTGTCCGTATCTTCTATCAGAATAATTACGTCCTGGACTTTAGCCTTAAGTCCTTATTTATACTATGCCATAAGCGCCTTATCATTCTATTTAACTTATATTGCTAGTGTTTAAAACTATATCATATACTCGATTACTAAAGTTCACTATATTAGGTCCTAAAGCTTTCTTTTTACCGTAGTTGTTGCTTCCGGGTCTCCGAATATCTATATTAATTGTTCCGCAAATTCTACCTAGCTAGAAAACATAAATCGTACCTCTTAATTAGCAGTAGTTATTCTATTAGTCTGTATTTCTGTTAAATAGGGTTTAAACCATTTAAGTGCCTAACCCGTTAGGAATAGTCCTGCGTAGGCTATCTAGTCCATTATTATAGCTAACTTGGCCCCCTCTTGCATGACTTTAAAATGCATTTGCGTTAGAAATTCTTTAAGCTTTAATCTCTCCTCTAAGAATTATTTAATTAATGGTAACTTAACCTTTACCGCTCCAATTCTATTAAGTCTGTTTTTAAGTACCGTATTATTTTCTATTAATCGATTTACTATTTCTTATAATTGTCCTACTATTACAGGTTATTGCGAGTTAGTATCCGCTATACTAGTGTTACCCCCTAACCTTAAAGTAGTTGCCGCCGTTAATGGCGTTATAGTGGCTGCTTTTAGTGGCATATTGTTCGACTTCTATATTTAATACCGTAATTAGGTAGTAATTGTGTAACGGAACCTTGTAGTAGGAACTATAATAGGTTCTATTAATAGGCTAGGTGTATAGGAAATGCAAAGATAGTAGTTAATAATGTAAATAATAACTGGTGGAGTGGTTGCCTAATAGATTAACTCTAATTATATTCTAAGAATCACTATAAGGAAAGAACTATTTAGGTAGGGACTGAGGGTCCTTAAATACACAACTATACTCCTAAGAAATCCTTCTTGTACGTGATGTACGTCTTGTCTATATTAAACGTGACGTCCCTTACGTTTATTGCAGCCAACACGTCCAACCATTATATGACTCGCTTACCATTTCTCGTTATATGGTTCCACGGGTTCCATCCTGGTCCGTGCCTATATTAACCAACTAGCTTCTTCTAACTCTTCTCCAAGTAGTCGTAACATCGTACTTAAAGCGTCCGTAATATTTAGACTTATAAACATACTAGTAATATTTTAGAAACGAATTAATAGCGTATTAGGAGAACACCTTAATAAGTTTATTATAGTATACCTTAACGATATTATTATCTACTTAATAACTAAGGAAGAATATGGAGAATACGTTAAATGGGTTTTAAAGAGACTATAAAAGGAATAGATACTAGTAGCAATTAAAAAATACGAGTTCTTTACTAAGAAGACTAATTTTATTAGATTTATTATTAAACTAGGTTATATTAGTATAGACCTAAAGAAAATTAAATCTATAGTAAGTTGGTAAAAACTAGAGAATATAATATAATTAAGGTTATTTTTAGGGTTTTATAACTACTATAGAAGGTTTATAGTACAGTGGTTAAAAAATATTAAACTATTTACCAGGCTTATAAAGAAAGAGGAACTGTGAGTATAGGGAGATAAGTAGATGAAGCTGTTTAAAAAAACTTAAAAAGTTGTTTACCTAGGAACCAATCTTTAAAATCTATTAACTAAGATTAAATATGGTTATAGAAACAGATATATTAAACTTTATACTAGGAGTATATTTGCTATAAAAGCACAGGAATATATAGCATCTAGTAGTATACTATAGTTAGAAGATAATACCACCAGAGTTAAACTATAATATCTATAATAAGGAGTTATTAGAAATAGTTATAGCACTTAAGAAATAAAGAGCATTCTTATAAGGGGCAGAAAAGCTATTTATAATTAAAATAGACTATAAGAACCTAACGGGGTTCCTAATAATAAAAGAACTTAATTAGAAATAGGTTAAATAGGTAAAGATACTTACAGAATACTATTTTAAGATTTAGTATACTAAAGGTACTAAGAATATAAGGGCAGATATATTAAGCAGGAAGGCTAAACTATAGAATAATAAGAAAGTATTAGGAGTAATACTATATAAGGATAAGGATGGATTAATTAGATATAATTACCCTAAGTTAATAGCAACTTAAGAAAATAACGAGCTAGAAAGAGCCTATAAGACACTAGAAAGCTTTTAGATATAAAAAATTCTATAAGTATAGCTAAAAGATCTATAGATAAATATATACAAGAATTAAGAAGCTAAGTATATCCTAAAGAGTATCGCAGAGCATTTTATAAAAGATTTCTATAGGGGAATAACCTAAGGACACAATAGAGCAATAGGCTTAGTGTTAAGACTTTAAAAAGAATATATTATTAACAGAATCTAAGGCATCGCTAAAAGAGTAATAAAAGAGTATTTAGATTGCTAAAGAAATAAACTAATAAGGCATAAGCCATATAGAGGGCTATAACCTATTAAGATACTAATAAGATTATAGGAGGTTATATTATAGGGCTTTATTATTAAATTACTAAAGTTAAGAGATCCTATTATCGGTTAAAAGTATAATATAATCCTTATAATAGTAAATAAGTTAACTAAGTAAGGCTACTTTATAGTATACACAGAAGAAATCTCAGTAGAAGACATTACTAAAATCTATATTAAAGAAGTGTTTATAAGATATAGAGCACTAAGTAAGATTATATTAGATAGAGATCTAAGATTTATAGCAGCGTTTTAGAAGGTATTCTTAGCAGAATAGGGAGTTCGCGTAGTAATATTAACAGCGTATTATTTATAGATAGACAAATAGATACAGAGATTAAATTAGACGCTAGAGCAGTACCTAAAACACTATATTAATTACGCGTAGAATAATTAGGTATCGCTATTACTAGTTATATAATTCGTATATAATATAACACTATAAGAAGGAATAGGCATATTACTATTTAAGGCAAATTACAAATATAAGCTAAGAATATCGCTATTGCTACGGCAAGTAAAGAAAATAAGTAGTATAGCTAAAAAAAGGATAAAGATACTAATAAATCTTTATACAGACCTTATAGAATTAGTAAAAATAGTATAAGAAAAGATAAAAAGGTATTATAACGCTAAGAGATCTAAGAGACCAGATCTTAAGGAGGGGGATAAAGTATAGCTACTATATAAAATTTTTAAGAGTTAACAACTAAGTAAGAAGTTAGACTACGTTAAACTGGAACCTTTTAAAATTAAATTTTTTTTTACCGGTTATATTTAAATTAAACCTACTAGCTAAAATAAAAATCTACCCTATATAGTATATTATAATGCTAAAGCTAGTATATAGGAATATTAAGCTACTAATTTATAAAGCGGACACGTATAGAGGGTAAGAAGAAGACAATTAGTAAATTTTAAAGATTGTTAGTTATCCCTTGCAACGTCAGGGTCCTCAGAGTAGGTGGTCCGTGCGGGAACATCGTTTTCAAATCAACGCGTGTATCTATGTAGAATTCAATCATCAATTACACCACCACCATGCCTTCCAATCGTGCTAGAATTAATATAGACCTTGTTCGGAAGACTCAATGCGACGCTCCCCAAAATATGACTGCGAAACAGCTCCTCATAAGCCCTACCGTTGCCCAAATTCGAACCTCTCCAATTGGGACCACCATATTTCTGAGCACGGGTACCGAATTCAGCTAATATAATTGGTTGGTTCTTATCGATAACCTAAGGACCCATTTTGACGTTGCAAGGGATAAGGATATTAATAATAAAATATAGTACGAGGTTAAGTAGATAGGCTATAATAAGACTACCTAGGAGCCACTATAGAACTTAAAAAACGCTATAGAAAAGGTATAGGAGTATTAAAAGAAAACAGGTTAGGTAATATTAAAAAGGAGCTAAAGATAAAGGGATTAGTTAAAGGTAATAAACGAGCCAGATTATCTAGGGGATCTACCGCTAGCATATTAGTTGTTTCCGCCTTAACTTAACTAAAATCCTTTTTAGCCTCTGTCGGGAATGAGGCAAGCGGTCGTCACGTGACGCCGCGGCACTAGCGTGGCGAGGAGTCTTAGGCTCCTCGCCCTTTCCCATTCTATTTAATAAGCTTTATTAACTAACATCACTATAACCCTACTTAAGTAGTCATTATTGGTAAGTCACCCTATGTGACTAATACTAATTAGTGGTTAAATACACAGTTAACTATAGAGCAGCTAGGTTTTTAAATAGAAGAGATAGTCTTATATAGGGGTGCTATATGCGCTTATATGGAATAAATCCCGGCGATACTGTGCTACCTTAAACTTGCGGAAAACTAGTAATAGAAGTGTTACTGAGTACTAGAAGATACCAAGTTGCGTCTATTATATAGAATAATCGCGTTTACGAAGATTTGGTTATACTTTAGGTCAGAAGTGTTACTAAACCTAGGGTCCCAAGTTAACGTCTAAAACGCGTCAAACGACATCCAAAACACGTCAGACAATATCTCAAATTGCCTACCTCTTGACAGCAAACCTATGAGATTCTACAAAACCGAAAATCCTACCTACCTTCGATATACGACACCCCGTCAATTCTATACCTACTATGGCGTTAACCTATCTAAAGAAGTATAAGGATGATATTAACCTAGAGATATAGAATAGAGACATTAACCCTATAACCGCTAAGTAATAGGACCTAAACGGATTCCTATTATACCGTATAGTATACTATAAAGACAGCGAATACAATAATATTATGCTATGGTACTATATAAAGGAGGACTTTATTAAATAGATAAAGGAAATATAGGTTCCTATAAATAAAGATATTATATAGGACTTCCGTAACTTCCTTTAGGAGTATAAAGTATTTATCCCTATAGATGGGGGAATTATTAGAGATAACATTTAGGAGTATATTATTAACATAAAAGAAGAGCACGAATAAACTCTATAAGAGATTAAGCACTAACTATATACTATAAAGAAGCTTAACTTATAATAGAATTTAAGTAATACACCTCTATATCTAATTCAACCTATAGCTTTAACGTCGGACACTATACCCTAATAAGAGTAGGTATAGGATCCTATTGCTCCATAATTTAATAACCTTTAGACTCTACCGATTAGACCTACGTCCCTACTATAGCCTATAATACAACTCCTACCTCCTCTATCTTAATTTTAAATTAGAGGTAGTTTAAAATTGCTTATAAAGCTTACAAAGCTCTATTTAAATTAGGAGAAGAAGTTTAGCAGGGAACTATATAATGTCCTTAATTTAAAACTATGTATTTTCTATAACTATTACTAGAAAGTAGGAATAGAGTCTAATTAATACTATAACGCCTATTCTGTTATACTTAAGGGCTAAGCTAGTACCTTCTATTATAACTATTTAGTAGGAAAAGGATATAATTTTAACTGTATAATATATAAGTTAAGATACTACTTTAAAATAAAAGAGAATAAGTAGTAATATATGTTAGAATAGAGAGAGACTACCTTTTTAAGAATTATTGCTACAAACCTAGGTGTCCCTCGGCTTAATTATCTTTAAATAATTTAGTATAGTTTATCTGAATTATATTAAGAGGATTTTAGCCTATATAATTAAGTTATTCGTATATACTAAGGCGTTAAAGAATATAACCTTACTCTCTTTAATCTTATAAATACTTATAAAGGAGTATATACTTAATTAAGATCTTCTATTAGCACCGCTCTACGCTCTTAAAAAGTATAGTAATTTAATACCTAACTCTAACCTACTTTAATTAACCCGCCTAACTAATATAATTATAACTAGACTAATTAAATATATAGTAGCCGGGGTAAATAATATAGTAGAGGGTATAATTAATAACTATAAGGTAAAGGTAGAGGCCCTTATAAAGGTTTATTTTAAAGTAATTACTAAAAAAAAGTACTACGTTTATAAGAAACTAAATTGCTAGTTAACTAGGCATTCTTTTAGTAAGCAAAAGGAGGTATATAATAAGTTTTACTAAAGTATAAGAAATGTTAGAAATTATAAGGTTATTATAGCCTACTTTTAAAGCTTCCTAGTTTAATATAAAGGCGTAAAAGATCTTAAGGGTAAAATTAATAAGGCTAAATAGCTCCTTATAGATATAGAAATTAAGGACTACTTACTTAACTAATACTTTATTAAATATAGTAAGGTAAATAGTATATAAACCGTTACTATTCTTAATAACTAATCTACGCTCCACTCTATTACGAAGTTAGATATCTTTAATAAGCTATAAAAGAGTTTTACGTTCTCCTTTAATAATAGATACTCGGCAAACGTCTTCTATAGTATTATACCAGACACTAAAGCTATAGGAGTATCTATAGTAGGAGAACCTTAAGTTTAAGCCCTTTAGCAGCTTAATAGCTCTATTTAAATTAATAATTTAATAGTAGGCTAATATATAATTCGTTTTAGCAAGGGTATTATAATCTTTTTTAGCATAATTAGGGTCCAAACCCCCTTAGGGTGCATTACTTTCCACGTTATAGTAAAATCTCTTTAGTACGATACCGTTTGTTCGGTTGAGCGTATCGTAATACCAATAGTATTGTTATATTAGGAGTCGCGTGTTGGGTGAATAAGCAGGAAAAAGAAGGGCTTAATGCCTAAAAAGGCTTAGGATGTCTACCTCGCGGGCTAGATAGGGCCCCTTCCCATACAAATTCTCTACTGGTTATACCGATATTGGTGGTAGGTGCCTAACGGTATTGTCAAAAGTCAGATTATCGTAATATTACACCAAAAAAGGCTTGATTAAGGGGTGCAGATCGTAATATAGAGGATATCGTTATATACCCCATATCGTACTAAGGAGGTTTTACTATATTTCCATAAATACCCTATTTTTATTTTGCATTAGAGATATAGATAAATTAGGTATTAAGCTTAATAACCTTAAGAATATACTTATTTAGGGAGATAATTAAGTGCCTATTATACGCAAGTAGGGTTACCCCTAGTTGCTCCTTTATTAACTAAAAAAGAGTGTTACTTAGAGCCACTTAACTAAGTTAAAGTTATATTAACTACACCGTTACTTTAGCTACCTATCTATTTACTAACTACTTAGGGTCCTTTAGCGAGCAGGCTATAAAGTTAAGGTTAAGGCAATTAAGCATCTTATAAAGTATTACTATTACTACTAAATAAACTAAAAGCCCGCGAAGCCCTACTGCACGCGTCCACGTCGCCGCGGGTGGAAACATCATCGGGAAATCATTCCTTATGATGGCTAAGTGCAGAGGCGATGGAGGAGAGCCGTCGCAGCGCGCTGCGCGCGCTGGTGTTGCGACTCTGTGGTGTTGAGCCTGCGACGCGTATATCGCCCTTAATAACACCAGGAGTCCTACTACCCCCGCTTGGGGCTCCTGCTATACTATCTAGGGGGGCCATTAAGGGAAACTGGGATACGAAAACCGCCTAACGTATAACTACCTGGCTCGCAGCCAGGCCCGAAACTGGCCTTATTCAGCCAGTTAATGTGAATGCGCCCTAGGCGTACGATAGGACACCCTTGGGCTTGCACTAGCTCTAAGACCAAGAGGATACGGCGAGGGCGTAGGGAACCTCTTTTTATAAGAACTTGTTAAGGTTAACGCGTCGCAGATACTTTATACAAAACTTGTTAAGGCCCTAAGGCTACTACAAAGAACTTATTAAGGCCCTGCTTAGAGAACTCGTTAAGGCCCCTTTATAAGGGCCTATTTGGTATCCGGTACACCTAGGTGACTTAGAAGAGGGTCTTAATAGGCATAGTGCGCGCGACCTGGACGACGGCGACGCGCCGGCGATGTGACGGTAATGTGACGGCGACCGGACGGCGACCAGACGGCTTAACGAGGTGGAAATATAGGTAAAGCTCTAGGCAGCGGAAATATAGGCTAGCTTCGACGGCCCTATGGCGTTCGACTTACAGTTAACTCACGGTTGACTTACGGTTGACTTATAGGCGACTTATAGGAGGGTCTTAATAGGCGTGGTGTATGTAACCTGATGCGTATATGTATAAGGTGATTTATAGGAGGGTTTTAATAGGCGTGGTGCACGCAACCTAATGTATATATATGGGGGAGGCTATAGGGGAAACACAGGCCAGTCGGACGAGGACTTGATAGTTAGAGATATAGGCCAGCTTATAAAAAGGGGGGACATAAGCTTGGTTAGTAGGAGGGGGGAGAGTAGGTCGCCTGGTGCGGGACCTGGTCTCTACGGCCCCCCTCCTATAAGATACGGTTGGCCTATTATAAGGAGACTTTTATAGGTAACGCGAAACGGGAACTAGTAGTATATAGGGTGTTGCGCCCCTATATTACTACTGGCTTCCTATAGGGCGTAGTACGTAGTAGCTATTGCTGGCTCTAAGGACCTTATCCCTTAACTGGGCTCTAACCTTTAGTGCACCTGGTAGGCAGGTAGGATTACACCCTGGCTAAAGAGATTACTACGTGGCTCGAGAGAACGGATGCGCGTATTAGTATATTAATAGACGGAACCGTTCGCCTCTAGGGCGGCTTACTAGTGAGATATACTTAAGGAGTAAATAGGAGTTACTTAGGCAAGAGAGGCAGTGGCTTGGCCTTGTCCGTAGAAGGTGTACCCAACTATATTATAGGATGCAGCTACGACGCCTCCGTAGGATTACGTTAGTAGGCGCGAAGATGGGAGTTGCGACCCCTAGAAATGGTAGCTTATGCCCGCGCCGGCGGAAACAATAAAGAAGGCATAAAACTAGAGGCTATGGAAGGCTCCTAAGCCGTATAAAAGCGTACCAACTCTAGGAGGAAACTCTTATATAGACTACTAGGGGGTAGACTGGTACTCGGGTAATACTGTTATAAGATATCTAAAAGAACTGGTGAAATTCCCTATAATTAGTGGTGGCAGCTAATTGCTTATAGTTTGGGACCAAAGCACTAGAAAACTGGGGTAGAGGCCTGGATAAGCAGGTATGTTGAACTCTACTATATTACTAGCTAATATATAACTACCTGCCGCACCTAGGCCGCTGTAGCTGCGCTTTTACAGTATAGGGAACCTACCCCCCTTAAGTTAACAACCGGGTATATAATTATAATATAACCAAACACAGAATAAGTAGAGGGGCTTAGGGGATAATTAGAAATAGAAGTCTTTATAGAGATACGTAAAGAGGTCTATGACGCTATTGTAGTCCGACACCTCAAAAGCGGAGATATTAGAGTTACCTTAAAGGACTAATAGGCAAAGGAACGAGCTGTAAGGGTAGGGGATAGGCTAGGAGAACGTATTGGCATAAAAGTACTCTATAAGGATTACCTAGTTGAGGTCCCAGCGGTTCCTATAAGCCTTAGGGTAGAAAAGGGACGCTAGGTGGACAACACAGCAATTATATAGGAGATAGTAAGATAAACGGAACGCCTTATACCAGGACTCAAAATCACCCGAATTTAATAGCTTTGATAGGAAAATGTAAACTAAGCATATAATGAGAATAATGAGAGGATATGAGGGTTGCTAGAGACTTGCTAGGGAGACGCCGGACGAACGTATGGCTCCCTTATCGTTAGTATATATACACTAGGAATACAAAAACTCCTTATCTAAAAAGGAATAATTATAAATGGCCTTATATATAATATAAGGCTCTACAACCACAGACTACGCCTAGAACGATGCTATCGCTATACATAATGGGGATATACCTAATCTATATACGCAGTATAGGTGTGCTGCGGCTACTATATAGGCCCCTACGATACGAGATATTGCTTAAATTAAGACCAAATAAAATGTGCGAACTGCCACCGAAGTATATATAAGGCGTGGGAGAGAGAAGACTGCATTGAATATAGGAGACGGAAGGTAAGGGCTTAATAGCTGTGGGAATAACTGCACGCTAGATTATATAAATGGAAACAACAGGTAATAAGCTAGGGGGACGCAGGCGCCTTTTTAGTGTTTCCTACCTTTAATACTAAAGGGCTAGGCCAGCCATCCCAAGCCTTAACGGGCTAGAAGCGACGCTGTGTGACATTACCAGACCGATTAGGGATATAAGGGTTATAGGGGACACAAGGGAGAGGACGCCCCGTAGGAAGACCCCTATGGATAGCGACAGTAGGCTTAAGACTAGGATAATTAAGAATTAGACTTAATGCGGCAAATATAATATTCACAGCCAACCTATAAAGGGTATATAGCCGACTAGTAAGAACAGGGGAAGAACTGGTAATAATAATAGATTTAGATATAGAAGCGCTAATAGGAATATAAGACACGGGAATGGAAAGCTCTATATAAAATAAGTAGTAACTAGGGTGTAGATATAAGAGATAGAAGCTCCAAATATCCTAGAGAAAGTGGAAATAGAAGAAGTGAGGAACGAAGGAGAGTCAAAGGACCCTTGCTGGGGGTCCGCCACCTATCCATTATATAGTATAACTGTGGTAATACAAACCACCACCTTGTAAGGCCCCTACTAGACAGTCTAGACCTAGAGAAACACTATATCCTTGCTATATAAGAACCGTATTATAATACCTTTATATAATTAATATATTGCCCCTAAGGATTTTAGCTTCTATATAAACTAAAAGTAGCTATATGTGTGTGCTTTATAATTAGTAAGGCTATCAGCCTGTCCTTATAGTTATAGTAGGCAGTTAACCTAGATATTATAGTTATAATAATCCAAATATATAGGGGACCGGTATAAATTATTAATGTATATAACCCTAGGGTTAAAGGGGTCCCATAAATAGAGAATATTATATTAATAATAAGCTTACTAAAAACCGAAGGTATAGAGTCTATTCTACTAGGAGATATAAACCTCCACTACCCATAGTAGGGGGGTATCCATATTGCTGTAGATTAACAGTTAAAGTACCTACTAAGAGCTATAGATATCTGGGGCCTTAAGCTAGCTACCCCCCTAGGAGTAATTATATGGTAATGAGGCACTGCTAGAAGTATAATTAACCTTATATTTATAGACGAAGGCCTATACTAGAGACTTAAAAGGTGCAACCCTAAAGAAGAATAGGCACTTACCCTAGACTATATCTCTATTTAGATATAGCTAGACCTAGATACTAAAGCGTAACTAAATAGAAAAAGATACGTAATAAGGAAGCTTAAGATAGATAGTTTCCTTAATATAGTTAAACAATAACTCTAAAACCTAGAAGAAATCCACCTAATACCAAACAAGTAAGGCTTATTGGCTACCCCTAAGGAAATCAACCGAAGACTAGAAAGGATCTAGGCAGCGATTAAAAATAGGCTAGAAGAGCACTACCCGATCTTAAAACCGGGCCCCTATGCGCAACACATATGGTCCATACAATATACAGTTCTGGTTGCTAGCTAATGACGAGTAAGAAGGAAATATATAAGCAGCCACGACCCTAAAGACGAGAGACGATATAAAGACATAAGAAACCAGCTAAAGAATACCCTAAAAAAAGAAGCAAGGAATAACTGGAGACGGTTTATAAATGAGCACACTTTTAACCTGAGCCTCCCCTATAATAAGGGCCTTTGGGCTATAGTGAAATAGGTAAAGAAAAAGGTAGGGCGCCTAGCAGAAGACCTATACCTACTACCCCTACGAAGAGTAGGAGAATTACAGGCTATAAATAACAACAATAAAAAGGCAAAGATTCTTATAGAAAGGTTCTTCCCCCAACCGGCTTTAGTAGACCTTAGTAATATCACAGGCGAAATACTGGTGACTTACCTGCGGGTCGATAGCGATATAATAATAGAGGAAATAGCTAGAACTATTAGCCGCCTTTTAAATAATATAGCACTAGGACTAGATGGGATTCCAAATAAGGCCCTAAAAACCTATAGGCCACTTATAGCACCTTAGCTTGCAGATGTAGCTAGAGTATACTTTACTATAGGCTACTACCCGTGACTTGGAAGATCTATAACGACGGTTGTCCTATAAAAAGAAGGTAAAGTAGATTACTTAATCCCAGAAAGCTACCGCCCTATTGCCTTAAAAAACACCCTTAGTAAGATCTTAAAAAGGGTAATAGCGGAACGTATAGCAGATATAGTAGAGGAACACGCCCTACTACCACAAAGCTAAATAGGGGCAAGAAAGAACCGCTTAATACTATCAGCACTTACGCTACTCGCTGCTACCATTAAATCTATATGGGCGATGTGAAAGGACTTTATAGTATTAATACTTAGCCTAGATATCAGTGGTGCCTACAATAATATACCCTATAAGCGTCTCCTGCATATCCTTAGGGTAAAGGGCTTCTTAGAATAGATTATATAATTTATCTAAGGGTTTATAGGCCAGAAAGAAATATTACTAGTCTTTAGCGGATACCAGAGCCCCCCTATTACAGTTGCAACAGGAATACTATAAGGATCACCCCTCTTACCTATACTTTTCCTTTTCTTTATAAGCAACCTACTTAACTCCTTTAAGGAAGGGGCGACCTAGGGAATAGGCTTTATTAACGACACAAACCTAATTATATATAGGCCAACAGCCGTAGAGAATTGTAGAATACTAGAGAAAGCCTATAATACTTATATAGAATAGGCAAAATGTTATGGAGTTTAATTCTTACCAGAGAAATACCAGCTAATCCATTTTATAAGAAAACGCAACTAATCTACAGATTTCTAGCATACAATTCGCATCTAAGGCTTTGGGGGTTAACCAGTTTAGGGCCTAAGGGTATTAGGAGTATGGGTAGACAGCAAGCTTTAGTAGAGCGTATATACGGCGTAAGCGGCCCGTAAAGGCCAAGCACAGTTTATCGCTTTATCTAGGATTGTTAACTCTATATGGGGTCTATGCTTCTAGAGGTCACGCCTACTATATATAGCAGTCGTTTGGCTAACCATAACATATAGATCCAGTATTTGGGCCATTAGAGAAACTGAGAAGGGCTTCCCTAAATTACTCCTTAAACCACTTTAAAAGGTCTAGATAGCCTACCTCTAGAGTATTACAGGCGGGTATAAGCAAATGGCTATAGTACTGCTTAAAAAGGAATCTAATATTCCCCCCCTATAGTTATATATTAAAGCCGCTGTAATATAAAGGATATAAAATAAACGCAACTCTAATGTTATAAAGTATATTAAGACACGCCTAAGTAAACTATGGAGGGACTCTAGGGTGCCCCGTAGGAGAATAAACTAACAACTCTAAAGTAGGGAAGAGATATTAGAGAAACAGGTAAAGAAAGTAGAAGAAGAATGGTGCCGCTTTAGGGCCTAGGCCTATATAGAGGAGGAAGGGAGACGCGTAAGAGGTTAGTAAAGATAATAGTAAGATAGAGAAAGGAGCTAAAGTAGAATATGTAAGAATGCTAGGAAACCATCTACCACAATGTAATACTGGTTGGATTAACACTGGAGAGGTAAATGGGAGTTAAAGGTATAGAGGCTGACTTAGGCAAGATAAACCTAAGCCATAGTATGGTTAACACTATAGGGGGTAAATACCTAAGGGCTCCGAGAAGGCCTAATAAAGGCAGAAAATATAATAGTAACACTCTTAAGAATAGGAATAATAGGACTAAAAGATTGGCTTTACTGGGTGGGTGTCCTAGTAGGTAGCCTGAGATGCGAATGTGGCTGGTTAAGATAGATACTAAAACACGTAATACTGCTATGCCCCCTACGTACCAATTAAGAAATAATGCTCTTAGCAGCTGGTATAGAGAACTATAATACACTGCTCTTAATATAAAAAGGCCTTAAGGCGGTCACCTAGTGGCTTATTAGTTAAAATGTGCTAAATTAGTTCTGGGTTGTAAGGGAAATGGTAATAGAAGGCAAGGGGGCGAGCAGCAGGTGCCCCCTAGTAACTCTACAGTAGTAGAGTAATAGTTTGTGATACTAGCGCGTCCGTAGGCTTGTTACGGCAGTAGTGGTTCCCAAGGAGGTTAAATAGTAAGGTAGTAGAGCACNATAGGCNACTNNTAGGCGCTAAGTAGGCNAGTCCCAAAAGGCGGGGAGATGGATTATGGGGTTTTCTTATTTTTCTTAAATAGAGTTTTCTCCCCACATATAAATAAGGAGTAGTCCGCGTGGGCCCAACAGGGATCCGAATCGGATGTTAAGCAATGAATTATTATAAATAAACTAAAAGTTCCCTAGCCGATTTAAGTTTAGCCTTAAAGATAACTATAACTTTAACTTTTATATTATTATTAACGTTATATATCTTAGCGGTAAGCCAGTACTCTAAGTTATTAACTTTTTAATCTTCTTTTAAGCCGCACGTTTCTTAAAGGATATATTAGCTAGTGTCGGTACTAATTTAATGGTATAAGTGAGTTGTGTCTAGGGGTATGAAATACGTATAGTATTGTATGCTTATTTAGACGGTGGTGACTGTCGATTTTATTAAGGTGGGCTACGTGGTTTATATACTAACGTACCTCCCCCCTAAGCTAGTGTTTTAGGAGTGTACTAGACGCGTAAGCGAACCGAACGTGTAAACGCGTACTTGGTGTATCGAACCGCGTAAGCACGCGGTTAGTACAGCAGGTGCTGTAATTATACAGCTAGGAATATATAAGATACCCTTTAATTATACTATATTAATATTTACTTAGGACCCCCTAACTAAATTATCTATAATATAGAAAAGAACTTTTTATCTATAGAGTTTTAATAATAGATAAAGGCAATAGCAATTAAGGTTAAGGAAGTCCCTATTAAGGTATATAATAGTATTAGAAAAGTAAAGCGATATTATATACTATTACGCCGCGCATATGAGATTATCTCTTTAAAACTAGAGGATACTAGTAAAGAACTTACCTTATAAATAGCTGTTAAAGCTATTAATAATTCTACTGGCCCGGATAAACTTATACCTATATTACTAGTCTTTAGCGCCTACCCTTAAATAACTAATAATTCTTTACTATCTCCCTCTATTATATAATAAGCTAAGGCTATTTATAAGATAACGAAGGAGATATAATATCTCTACGCTATATACTAGGTTAATAATATACTAGAAATAAGAAATAGCCTAAATACCTTAACTACGCTTAATCTATTACTCTAGTCTAAGGTACGCGTATAGCGTAAAAAGGGAGGGTAGTTAGGCCTATATTAACTTATTATAATTAATAGTTAAACTTATACTATTTAGATGCCTTATAGACCCACTTAATTCCATTTAACTATTATTAAGCCTTACTATAAAGATAATAGTTCTAAGCCTTTATAGGATGCTATAGAAAATGCCCTAAAGGAGAACTATAATTAACGTACTCTAGAAAGCAACCATAATTCTAATATAATTATAGTAGATACGCCGCAACTATGACGCGGTAGAGGTCGCCTAAAGGGATTATAAAATTACTAACATCTTATTAATTTTAAAGAGTAATTTATTACCGCTATTAAGAATATAGTTAAGCTATTAATGGCCTTTATAACAGCTAAGGAGAAGGCTAACTTTAAACTTATAAAATAGCTTTAAAAGGAAGGTCGTATTATAACTTTAAAAGCTCCTTTTTAAGCATCTAATAAGCAGGAGATTAATAGTCTTATTATAAAAGGAGTCTTTAAATTTAAGAAGTATAACCCTACTAAGTTTAATAGAGTTCGCATCTTTAAGTTAAGAATAGTTAACGAGATTAAGGGTAAAGCTACTAACGCCCTATTTAAGAAATTAAGGCTTATTATTTAAGGTTATAACAATAATAGTAAGGAGGTAATTTTTACGTAATCTCCTATAATTTAATAAGCTAGTTAGCGAGTTATTATTACGCTAGCTCCCTCCTTAATAAAGAATAGAATAGTGGTTTATTTACGAGATATTACCCAAGCCCACTGTGACGGCGCTGGGGCGCGTCACCTAGTCAGGGGTTCGCTT
The DNA here is from genome assembly GCF_001692895.1 of Cenococcum geophilum 1.58. Taxonomy (NCBI): domain Eukaryota; kingdom Fungi; phylum Ascomycota; class Dothideomycetes; order Gloniales; family Gloniaceae; genus Cenococcum; species Cenococcum geophilum. Next base: position 1,681,107 of record NW_027137560.1, on the reverse strand, counting down.
AGGACTTGGCATATGTATATAGACGTGGCCTCACCACCTTCTCTTGCTCCTCAGCTTAATATCTTCGTAATACAGCATTTGTTCGCTTCGTGTCAGAAGCATTTGTTCAAGTCTTTGTCAGACATTTGTTCAATGGTTCGAGCCGTCACACCCACACCTAATTAGAGACGCCCCTTTAGCGCTTAATACTAGTATACCTTTTAAAGCAAATTCGCCACTAATATCCTAAAGATATAATTATAGTTATACTTAAGCCATTATATAGAATTATAAAGGTAGGAACTTATTAGTAAGCTACCTATAGCAAGCACTATAAAGAAAAGCTTTTAATAACTACTTCTATATTTAACCTATGCTTCCTTATTATAACTATAGGAACTTTATTTAGGGTTATTGGCATATAAACTAATAATATAATTATTTTAGGAGACAACTAATTTTTAGCTCTTAAAGAAAATAAACTAGTAAAGGTAAATCTTATAGCAAAGCTAAAGGAAAAGCTTAATTTAATAATACTATCACTCTTTAATAAATGCATCCTCTCCCTAAATAAGGATTCTATTGCTTTACACCAGAAGGGTTAAGGTAAAAAGATTAATATTATTAACGTTAATTCTCTAAAGTAAGGATATATAAAGTAACGTGCTTATAAAGCTTATATTACTTCTATTTATTAACCTAAGGCTTTATTTAATCTCTTTATTACCACCTAATATTAGGAACTAACTAAGGATAACGTTCTTACCCTAAATAAACGTCTTTTTTAATAAATAAACTATCTTAACCGGGGACTATACTACGTACCTATTAATCTTCCTACCGCTAAGCTCTTTATATTTATTAATAGATTATTTATAAATAATAAAGATTTTAGCTCTTAGCTAGGATATAAGATTATTATTATAAATAAATTTACTAGAGAGAATAACTTTATAATCTATAGTAATCTTATTTATTAGAGCTTAATTAAAAGTAAGCGCGTTACTTAAAGCGTTCTAGCGTTAAAGATATATAAAATAGTTAGTAGAGTTAATATAGTAATTACAATTAGAACTACCCTAAAGATAATTATAGATTAACTTAAAGTTCCTATTATCTCTATAATCGTATATACCGACTTATATTCCCTTTATAAGTATTTAGTTAAACTTAGTACCAAAAAAAAAGCGCCTTATAATTAATATTATAGTACTTTATTAATCCTATAAACGGCGAAAACTCTTTAAAATTTAATAAATTAATAGTTAAGATAACCTAGTAGATATAATAATAAAGGCAAACCTAAATAAGGCTCTAGAAATGTTTGTTAATATAAATACTCTATATATATAAATTAAAGGTTAGGTTAAAAGGGAGTAAGAGTATAATATTCTATAGACCCTAATTTTAACTAGCTAATTAGGATTTTCTATACCTAGTATAGAAAATTGCTATTAGCTCGCTTATAACTAGCGTCTTAGCAGCCCCAATATAATATCTACCTATAACTTTAAGTAAGAAAGCACTAAGTGCTAAAAGGCAAATTTTAGGATAGCGAGACTTATATTATAATAGCAATAGTAAATAAAAAAGATTAATATTTATTACGCTAGTTAAGCAGTATTTATATATAGATGGCAACTATAAAAAAAAAGTTGCTAGTGTCGGGAATAAGGCAAGCGGTTATTACGTAACGCCGCGGCACTAGCGTAGCGAGGAGTCTTAGGCTCCTCGCCCTTTCCCATTCCATTTAATAAGCTTTATTAACCAACATCACTGTAACCCTACTCGAGTAGTCGTTATTAGTAAGTCACCCTGTGTGACCAACAGCCTCCTTAGCCTTGAGTTTAGAGAGACCTTACTCTATAAAACGCAGTTCTTTTAAATATACCTTTTCACGGACCTTTATAAGACGGTTTAGTTAAGTGTAAGATTAGATATTATAGGACAACCGCATATTCGCTTATATATACTTAATATAAAAAAAAGTTTAGTAACTAGATAGAGCCGCGATTGCAATATATACTAACTTCTTCTCCGTATAATAAGAATAGGATAGTATAACTTTACTAAGGGAAAGAATAAATATCACTAGCCGATTATAATAATTAGATATAGAGGATCTAATAGAAGGCATTAGAAATAATAAAGGTTATTAAATTAAAGATAGGAATACCATACCTCTAATAGACAAACTAAAGATATAAGATATCTTTAAAAACAAAGCTAAAAAGGAGGGGGATGGTGTTATAGACCTTATATTAGCAGTAGTAGAACTACTAAGAAGAGATATAAACGGACTAGTAGTAGAAGTATAGAAGGAACTAAAGCCAGTTAAACTATAGAATAAGGGGTAGCTAAGTTACATAGAGAGTAACGTTATAAGTTTGGAACGTAGGAACCTAGAAATATAGAAACGCGATATACCGACGTACTAACGTACCAACGTACTTAGTATATTTCTTAGGCGCAGTATTATATATTTAAAGGACCACAGTCCCTACCTAAATAGTTCTCTTCTTTATAGTGAATCTTAGAATATAATTAGAGTTAATCTATTAGGCAACCACTCTACTAGTTATTATTACGTTATTAACTTCTTGTTTACCTATATACCTAGCCTATTAATAAGTTTACCGTAGTTCCTACTATAAGGCTTTATTATAAAAGAGCTTACCTAGTAAACTATATAGAAGCTTTATAGTTTATTAAGCTAGAGCTTATATTATATCTAATTAATAATAATAATAAATTCAATTTACCGCCCGTCCCGGTCCCCCTAGTGGGTCCACGCAGGCTAATACCTTCTATAGGAAAAACTCTATCTTAGAGAAAACCCAGTCGCGGGCCGCGCTGGAGAGACGACAGCGTTCCGATATCGGGGTGCCGGCGACTTGCCTTCTACCTAGTTTAAAGTCTGTATATTAAGCCAACTAATCGCGCTTTACGGACAATCTTATACTACCCCTTCTTCCCTTATTCTTTTGCCCTTATCCTTTTACTAGTCCTTTTATTAATCCTCTAGGCTTTAAAAGGGCTGGTATCTACTTATATTCTCTACATTTATTTCCTTTATAGCCCGGAACTAAGTTAGGGCACCTAACTGCACCAGCCATTTTACAGCCGCTTAGGCACTTCTTTTGTTACTTAAGACGTTTTAAAGACGTTCTAAAGTGTATTATGCTATAAAGTCTGCCCTTTAGTGTTATGGACACTAAAATAGTATATAGTATACTGTCTGCCTTATCTAGCCGCATTTATACCGCGGGAGAATCTCTAGTACTCTAACGGATATAAGCTATATATTAAACCCTATTATTTTTATATAAAGAAGAAATAGTGCTATAGCCTCTGCTTTTGTTAAGCCTTTATATAGCGGGATTATAGGTTTCCCCTATGGGGTCCTTTACGTAGTTTCTGTGCGATCTTTAGCCTTCGCTTACCACCGTTGGCGCTATTCTAGGTCCGCCTATTTCGCGATAAAGGTAGTTACTTGCTAGTGGTGCTGGTGACCTCCTATACGGTGGCGGCGCTCTGTTTACGCTTTGCCGGTGTTCCGCCAGCTACACCTATAGGGGTTTATTGCCGCTCTCCACTCTATATAGTCCTTCTAGTGTGCGAGAAAGCCCTATATCTTGTTCTTATAATCCCTTACGCGGTCTTTAAGCGCTTCTAAAGGTACCTGTAGCCGTCTTTTTTTTTGCCTATGCTTTACTAATGTTTTCTAGATACCATTGAGTGCCTCTACTGTTTCCTTTTCTACCCTATTAGGAGCTGTTTTAACGGCTCTTTAGAGGGCTATTATTTTAATATAGAGCTAAATTAGGGGAATGGCCGCTTTCTTCTCTATTATAGCTATTAGTGTTTGCTAGTATACCCCTATAACCCTGCGGAGATATTTATTCTGGACCTTCTATAGCGGTTTAAGCAGGCTTTTCGCTAGCGTTCCGCTGTCGTCTTATACTTCCTATACTTGGGCGCCATATAGCATCGCTAGTTAGACGGTGGCCGTATATAGAAGGCGCGAGTGGCGGATTAATGGGCCCTATATAGATATCGTAATCCTTAATATTGCTTTAAAGGCTGCTAAGCCCTTACTTGCTACCTTCTTAATCTATTCTTTTTACTAGAGCTTAGGGTCTACCTAAATCTCTAGGATTTGCATACTGGTTTTCTGGGAAGCTGTCTCGTAGCCGGCAATGCGTACGGTGGACGTAAGGTCTATAGTGGCGTGGCGCCGTCGCCTTATAAAGTGTATAAGTTGGTACTTTTTAGGGGCGAACGTCGCGCTATATTGGTTAGCCTATCTAGTATAATAGTTATAAGCGGCCTCTAATTGTCTATAGTTCTCTATTGCGGAGTTTCCCTAGGTAATAAGGTTTATGTTGTCTATAAAGCTAAACCCTAGCATGCCGCTATTAGGGCTTTAAAATTTCTCTAGTAGCTTTGATATAAAGAAGAGGAATAGAATTGGCGATAAAGGAGACCCCTAGGGGATGCCTGTTTGTGTCTAGATTTAGTTACTCTTATATCCTATAAACTTAATACGGGTCTTACGTGCTATTAGGAAGCTTTATATAAAGTCTATAAGCTACTTTAGAAAGCCTTTTTTTTTAGGATATAGAGGAGCTTTTTATGGGAAATATTATTAAACGCCCCTATTAAGTCTAAGCTTAGCATTAACACTACGCACCCGCGGCGCGTTTGCTACGCTATTTGTATATAAGAGCTAAGCAGTCCTACTGCTAACAGCGTTAATTGCTTGCGTCTTGCTTCTATCTAGTTCTAGGGGAGTAACCTATACTCTTCCGCTGCCTCTGATATAATATTGGCTATATACTTCTCTAGGACTTTTACTAGCGTATTTTTAAGGGTAATTAGTTTATAGCTACCTAGGAGAGAATAGTCTTTCTTTCCTTTTTTACGTAAGACCACTGTTATAGATTCTTTAAGGCTTTTTGGTATTATTCTATTAGCAAAGTAGTAACTAGCTGCTTCTGCTAGGTTTTTTGTAATAACTAGGGCAACTATTTTAAGGACCTTATTTAGTATACCGTCTAGCCCTAGGGCTTTACCATTTAGAAGGCTCTTAATTAGCTTACTAATTTCTTTTATTAAGATAGTAGGGCTAATATTAAGTGCCCTTTGTTCTATTATTGCCTCTGCCTTAATATTGCTTAGATTTGCTATTTTAGTCTTAGAAAAGAATTTAGCTATAAGGATGTCTGCTTTTATAGTATTGTTATTTATTAAGGGGTCCTTAATAGACCTCCTAAGGTCTGGTAGATAGGGGTCCGCCTTTACTACGCTTACTTTTCTGCTCTATTTTAATAAGATCTATAGTCCTTTATTATAGGGCTTTAATTAGTCCTTAATAAGTTTATAAATAAAACATCTCTAGTTATTATAACCAACTCTCCTAATTTCTTTCTAGAGTTAGTTACTTAGTGCTTAATATCTTTAAAAGTCCTAGGGGTTATTATAGTTCTAGTACTGTTATCGCGCCTGGTGGGCGCCGGCGTAGAGCTATATAGCCTATAGCGACTATTCTCGGCGGACCTACTAGCTAGGCTGTGCTTATAGGCAGTGCTCTTTAAGTACTTCTTTAATCCCTTCCTAAAGGGCTTAAAAGGGGTCTTTAGATATAGTCTAGTTAAGCTCCTAGGTGCTTTAGAGGAAGCCTTATAGATCTAGCTTTTTAAGGGTAAGGCATTAGCGTTCCGCTAGCGGATAACTAGCGTTATTAATTTGGATGCGGATGGGTATGTAGTCTCTTATAAGGGCCTATTCCTTAACTATACTATAGAAGTTAACTTTTCTATATAGATCTAGAGATATAAATATAAGGTTAATTATATTTTCCTATTGCCCTCTTTTCTATATAGGCTCTCCTTTTAGTGTGGTGAGTATAAATTCTCTAGCATTAGTTTTGGCCAGGAGGCGTTTAGCCTGCTCTTTGCTGGCTATATGCTTTCCGCCCTATATTAGGTAGTAGGCGTTAAAGTTGCCTAGGAGTATGACTTCTCCCTTAGCCTCTTTAATAGCCGTTTTAACTTTAGGCTATGTCCTAATTTAAGGGCCATCTTCGCGCGGGTTGTAAACGTTAATAATTATAATCTCTAGCCCCTTTAGGCGTACCTAGAGGGCTGCGGTAAAGGGGCTGTACTATCTACGTTTCTAATACGCGGCTTTAATATTTTAGCTGATTATAAAGCAGACTTTTGTTATAGGGAGAGCGTTATATATAAGTGTAAATCCCCTAGGATAGTATATTAATTTAGTATATCTATTATATGCTAGCTTCTGGACTATAAGAACCTAGTAGTCCGCTGGTGTAACGCTGTTAAAGAAGGGGCAACACGCCCCTTAGTTTGCATTTCCGTAGTTATACTAAATAATTATACACCTACTTATTTTAAGTGGGTATAGGCTTATCTATATCTATATCCTATTCCTCTTTAGTTTCACTAGTAATTATTATTACTCTACTAGCGTGAAGCTAGAGCCTTAATTATAATCTGTCTCTGCTTGCTTTTTTAATAAAGGATAGTTTGCCTAGTCCCCGTTTAAGTGGTTATTCTTAGGTCCCTAAGTAGGACATTTCCTATCCTCTTTTCTTATTAGTAATAATTAAGAAGTTTCCTGGTATTGGGGGTTGGTGTATTATTTCTGCGGCTTCTTATATACGGAGTAACTGCGTTAAAAGGGCTATCCTTTTTGTTTAGATACCCTTGAGGTAGCTTTAAAAGGTCTTATACTTCTTTCTTTGCTATACTTTATAGGCTTTACCGCAATTAACGTAAGATACCCTCTCCTTAGGGTAATCTGTGGTGCTATATGGTCCCGCATATTATTTATATTTTATTTACTTTCCGTATACGCTTTACATATGTCCCTATTAATTACAGCAATAATATTACTTTATAATTAGGCTATTCTTAAATAGCCTAGTCTTAAAAAGCTGGGATTTAATAACTATTCTACTTTTTATAATCTTTTGCTGGATTACTTAGGTTGGGATACTAATTATAAGAATTCCTCTAGTCTTCTTAGGTTCTCTCTAAGCGCTGCTAGGGTTTACCTGGCGTTTCGCCTGCGCTTTAGGGTTGTATAGCTATTAGATCCGGCTAATAGCTACCCTAGGCGTAAGGCGCTTTATAGCTTCGCAGATGGATTAAGTTAATTCCAAATTATCTGTGTTCCTTCCGCTGTTAATTAGGGTCTTAAGTGGGACTCTAGGTACTTTTAGGAGGTAATCTTTCCTTAGTATCTTAAGTCCTGGCGCGTCTAGTCCGTTTAGGATTTAATCCTTTATTATTTAGGAGGGGATATAGACATCTACGTCCCTACTGTTAAGGGTGCGTACGGCGTATACGCTTGGTATTGTTCTCTAAATAGTCTTAAGAAGCTCCCCTGGTTTGTGGCCCTGGGGCTCCTTAAGCCGGACGCGTACGGCCGCTCTTTGTGGTGCCGCGACTGCGTTTACCGTGCGGGCCGCCTGCGCAGTGACGGCTGCCTAGGTCTGGACCTGTACTGGGGGAACTCCTAGGCCTGGGGGTCCTCCTTTACTTATTTCTCTTTGAATTTTCTTAACGCCAGCTTTAATCCGGTCAAGCTGGTTATATCTAATTATACTCTTTATAATAGTGCAATTCTTAACTCTATAATAACCCTATATATTATTAACGACTAAGTAAGGTTTATAGGCGGTATCTAACTAGCTAGTAATTAGTTATATATAGGATCCAGAATAGAAACTATTAAAGGCTTTAGAATAGCTAAAGTTATAGTTATTACCCTATTAGGAAAGTAGAAGATCTATCTTATTAAGGCTATATATATACTAGGATTTTATATAAATCTAATCTATAATTACAGACTTAATAAAAAGGGTGTCTTTTGGCATAATAAGGGCAACTACCTCTACTATCGCGGTAGTGAGAAGTTCGCATATTACGGATATTACTATAGTTAAATAACCCTTAAATATAACAAATTAAAGCTAAGGACGGAGGACGCGTTTTTTATAGCTAAATTAATAAAACCTCTACTAAATTAAAAGGTAGATGGACAGCTTTAGTATAGTTAACTTAGATATATAGAAAGTGCTATAATTAAGCGACTACCTAAGGAAGTAACTGGGGCAATTCTATAAGGCCCTATAATAATTAAATATAAGACTTATATAGTTAGTAAAGCTTATAAGATTATATTAAAAAGGACACCTATAGATAAGGCAATAAGGCCTTTCTTCTATATATATATAGATTTAATTTAGGGAATTAAAGCCTATAATAGACATAAGTACGCGATCTATTTCTTTAATAATTTAGTTTAAATAAATAAGGTTAAAACATTTACGTAAAAGTTATTAACCACCTAAGTAATTATTAAGTATTATAATATAGTTAAGCGATACTACAGCTTTAAAGTTACTATTGTGGTGGGGTAAAATGGGCCACTGCTTAGTGCCTTGGCATTTTCCTGTATATATCGAGCCTTTGGCTTCTCTCCTTCTCTCTATCACGACCTACCGGGAATACATTCTTTCCTTTCTTCTTACTGACTGCTTTCCTACTGATTGATTACGACTGACGACCGACCGACCGACCGACCGACCGACCGACCGACAGACAGACAGACGGCACTGTGACTTTCCTATCTGAGAGTGGTCGTACCCTCCCACACTATAATTTATATTAATAATAAGTTATTATTTAGAAATAAATTCGATGACTAGATAGCCGAAAAGGGTATTATAGTAAAGTACTTAGCTCTAAGTACACTAGAATAAAACGGTTCTGCGGAACGTTCTAGGGGGGTAATTATAGTAAAGTCTTAATATATATAAATTAAAGCACGATTACTAGAAGAACTCTAGCTTAAAGTCTTTAAAGTAGTAGTATATATAATAAATAGGACACTAAGCTAACGGCTTAACTAGAAGACGCCTTTTAAAAAGCTTTAATTAGTAATAGGCCTTTTACCAACTAAGCCGAATATAGCTTACTTATATACCTATAGCTATAAAGCCTACCTACTTAAGTATAATATTCCTTATACTTAAAAGCTTGCTCCTAAAGCCCATATTAGGTATTTAATAGGGTATAATTTAATAAATATCTTTTAAATATATATACTAAGCAAAAGGAAGGTAATTTATATAAGAGACGTTACGTTTAATAAGCGACTTATTTATAATAATAGCCAGCTAGATCTAGCAAATTTGCTTTAGGAGAAGGCCAATTAAATACTAAATATAATTAACGTAACTAACCCTAATAGGACGCTTTAAGAAGACCTGGTAAAAGATATAAGTAAGGATAATAAGATTCTAGATAAAAATTAAGTTAAAAATAATAAAAATTAACGCGTAGATTCTTGTAGAAATTAAGACTATAAGGGGCTAGATACTTAAGGCAATAATATAATTATAATAGATACCTCTAAGACTAATTCTTTACCTAGCCTACCTACACCAGGATTAACGCTAAAGCCTTAATTAATTCCTACTAATATAGAATCCTTAAGCACCTTAAGCACCTCTAGATCCTTTACTCTATCTATCCGTTAACGCCCTAGTTTTAAGTATATTAAAATTAACCTAGAGAAGTTAAGAAAAAAAGACTTAGCTAAAGTCTCTAAGGATAATATTATAGAAGGAAAAAGATTAAAGAAGCTAGTAAAGCAATATAGAGCTTATTTAACTTACCTTAAAGAAGTAGATACCTCCTAACTACTTTAAGCAGCCTTTTACATAGGGCTTAAATATTAAAGGAAAATATATTATAACGAGCTTCTACTTCTACCTAAGAATTAAAAGGAGCTGTTAACTTACTAATATAAGGCAGAGTTCCTAGCAGCTGCTATAAAGGAGTATACTAATCTAGATAATTATAAAACGTTTAAAGTTATAGATAAGACTCTATTTATTAAAACAGTACCTATTATATAGGTATTTATATATAAAACGGATACTAATAGATACCTAACAAAGTTTAAAGCTTAACTCTACGCAAGAGGTAATCTATAAGAATTAATCTACGAAAACACCTATATAGCAACTCTAGCAGCTAGAGTCTTTAGAGCCCTTACAGCAATTATTACAGCATTTAATTTAGACGTTTAGTAGGGCGATATTATTAATACGTTTACAAATAGTCTAACTAACAAGGTAGTCTATATTAAGTATCTAAACGGATTTATTATTAAGGGTAAATATCTACTACTACGTAGAGCTCTCTATAGACTTTAATAATTGCTACGTCTTTAATATAACAACTTTAGTAATAAACTTATTAAATTAGGGCTAAGACCCGTTAGTAGGGAGCCGTACCTCTACTATAATAAATTACTAATTATTTTCTTTTATGTGGACGATATCTATATCGCCTTTATTAAAGAAAATTAATTAGAGCTCTAAAGCTTTAAGAAAGCACTAATAAAGAAGTATAAGATAAAAGATTTAGGTAACCTATCCTAGTTTTTAGGAATTTAAATTATAAAAGATAGAAGTTAAAGAAAGCTATAGCTCTATTAAGACTTCTATATTAAGAAGATTGCTAATTTATTTTACCTAACTAATATACACTTAGTTAGTATACCTATAGATACTAATAAGCTCCTACCTAATCTAAAAAAAGCTTTAAAATAGGACACCTATATATACTAAAGGATGGTTAAATCTTTACTATATACTACCTATATTATAAGGCCTAATATAGCTAGAGCTTTAAGTAAGCTATTAGAGTTCCTATAAAACCCCTTACCTTTATATAACGCTGCAGCTTATTAAGCAATCGCGTACCTCTATTAGGCGAGAACTTTCGCGATTAAATACTTAGGATAAAATATAGGAAGTTAAGCCTTTACGGGGTTAAGCAACGCGGCGTTTAGAGACAATTTAATAAGTAAACGCAGCATAGAAGGATATTTATTTACCCTATTTAGAGGAGCAATTAATTAGCGCTCTACTAAGTAGACGCTTATAATAAAGTTAAGCACAGAGGCAGAGCTTACGGCTCTATTCTATATAGGAACTAACATTGCGCTTAAACAACGATGCAATCGCCTACTAAAGAAACCTTTAAAACAAGCCCAACAGAGCTCCCACGAGCTCCAGAGGACTCTAGAAACCCTCCCTATCAACACACACCCTAATTCGGCGTTAGTAGAGGTATACGTGGTGCTTTCTAGTATATAACCTCTAAAGCCGGACCACAACAAATAAATAAGCCCCTACCCCTAACCCTAACGACCTTAACTAAATAACGCGCCCTTTAAAAACGCGTCCTATAGACCATATAAGCTGTAGAATAAACCTAGCAGGTGCTATAGAAACGATCTCTTAATATAGACAAGGAGCGTACTACTATACTCTCCTTTCTTATTACCGCGATTATAACCCTTTAGGTAGCCTTCGCTACGTTGGCGGAGCTTATCTAGACCTAAGGAACCCAAAAATAATATGCCTAGGATATAAAGGCGATCTAGACAAATATTGGCGCCCTCTAAAGGGCCATAATAATGGCTATAAAGAGCGGACCGGCGTCTATAGGCCCGCTATTATACGTATACGTTGCTGCTACTATACCTATAATACCCCAAGCTATAAAATAAGTTGCCTATAAACCTATAGAAGTAAATAAGATTATAATCCGCATAGGAGACGCTACTAACCGCAAGGAAACCTTGAAGCAGAATAGCTAAGCCCTAGTATATAAGCTCCAGGCCATAGGACCCCTAAACACCCACAAGATATAAGCCATAAAGAAGCTATAAAGTGGCGATATTAGGGCGTATGTTATAGATAAAGATATAAAAGATAAATTACTATAAAAAATGGGGTAAATAAAGGTCCTAGGGCGCTCTGCTACACTAGCCGTACCGCTAGTACTAGTAGAGGTCCACGCGGTGCCTATAAGCCTCGCCACTTAGGGCCTAAAGGCTAAGTAGATAATAGAGGATATAATAAAGCAGAATTATACTATAGCAGGGCTTATAGTAGAAAGGCTAGCGTGGAAAAGGCTAGGAAGAGTCTAGACGGGAAAAAAGGTCCGATTATTACTTATTATAGGCATATAGTTAGAAGAGGTTGCAAATACGCTATTTAATTAGGGCCTCTTTCTAGGAGGAGACTATTACCTAGTTATAAGGTATAAGACGACATTTCTAGTAATATAATGCTTTAAATACTAGGGCTTTAACTATATAGCCAAGAGCTACAGAAGAGAGGCTAGATGTGGACGCTGCGCTAGGTAATATAATACTAGCGAGTGCGTAGGGGACCCACCTAAGAAGTGTATTAACTATAAGGTAGACTATAAGGCATAAAATAGGGCGTATGGCGTTAAGCGAACGCAGTAGAAAAAGGCTGCAACAATTAGGGCCTTTATACTAATATACTACGCGAGTACCTATAAGGCGCCCGTAAACGGATAGTAACCATAATTATAATATAAGATTACTACTAAAGAGGCATTATAATAAACTAAGAAAAGGAAGCTAAAGGAAATAACTACGTGGGAGAGCTCTGTATAGGCAGAGGAGGCCCCCTAAAAGGTCGGCCGACTACGGACTATTAACTACTTTAAGAAGGAAAAGGGCTAGAGAACCCTCCAATTAACACTTTAAATAGCGCTAAATAGCAGTATATACGCCTTAATTTAAGTCCTAGCAACTTAGGAGCCCCTATAAAGTATAGAGCTTAATATAGAAGTAGAAGCAGAAGCCTAGATCCGGAAAAAGGCGTTTAAAGGCACTGAAACTATATTATAAGGGAGCAAACAGACGCTAAAGGGCACCAACTTAGCTAACTTAGAGGCCAGTATAGATATCTTATATTAGGACACCGGAATCCACTTATAATTATACAGTATAATACTAATAATAGCAAAAACGGCGTATTACTTTACTTCTTATAAGAGGTAAAGTAGGTAGACCCCTAGCCAGATATACTAGCTATTTAGAAGCCATAGAGGAAGGATTAAGGAAATATAATATACACTATAAAGTCCTACTACTTAGTATATACGGGAGTCGGTAATATAAGGGTCTATTTTTATATAAATAAGGCCATTAATATAAATAAGTAGGCGCCTATATACTACTTAGCGGACGTATATATAATTAAGCTAAAGGGCCATAAGCGGACTATTTAGATCTATAATATTTATAACCCCTAATAGACGAATAGTAGCCTTTACATATTACCGGAGCTACTAAAAGCTAAAGGAGAATATATACTGTTAGGAGACTTTAACCTATACCACCCCTTTTAGGGAGGTATAGCAGTGATAAGCGTAGATGACGCGGCGGATAACCTTATCCGCGCTATAGAGGTAGCTAGCCTAAGCCTAGCTACTAAGGCGGGTATAGAGATATAGGTAAAGGGTATATTAAGGAGCACGCTAGACCTAGTATTTACCTCCCCCTAAATTATAGATAGACTGCTATAGAGTTAAAGGCAGGACTGTTAGTATATAGGGTCCAACTACTTTCCTATTACTATAAAGGTAGATATAAAGGTGCTAAAGGGGCCTCCGCTACCTAGGAGACCACTATAAAAGAAGGCTAATTAAAAGGAGGTATAAAACGAACTAGAGGGCTAGCTTTAACCCCTATACAGTTTCCTATGCGATATAAGAGACGAACTAGATATACTAGCAGAGGCTATATACTAGGCAATTAAAAACAGATAATACCTAGCGCACAGCCCTCGCCGTAAGCCTTTAAAGCGTAGTTGGAGGAATGTATAAAGGTAGTAAAGAAAACCCAACAGGCTTTCTAGGCGTAGAAGGCCTCCCAGTTAGTACCTAATTAGATTAACTATAGAGTTATACACAATAAGAAGAAAAGGGCAATCTAGCGAGAGGCTAATAAGCTATAAAGACACACTATTAAGAAGCTAACAAACAACCCTAAGGGAGTGTAGAGGTTAATAAAATGGGCGTATATAGCGGACGGGAAGCCAAAGGCCCTACTATAATTCCCTCCTATTAGCAGACTAGGAGAAGAAACCCTACACTATAATAATAAGGAGAAGGCCGCTATCCTTATAAAGCAATTTTTTCTACTGCCTATAGAGGCAGACCTTAGTAATATACTGGGTTTTATATACCCAGAGCCAAGAACTATAAAGAAAGAAGTTAAAAAGGAGGACATTATTGCGGCTCTAAGGGGGCTTACCCCCAATAAGGCCCTAGGCCTAAAGAAAACTACTAATTAATTTCTTAAGATATATGGAAAGCAGCTGGCCCTAATACTGGCTAAGCTCTTTAACAGCTATATAGAAATTAAATACCACCTAAAACCGTTTAAAGACTCTATTATAGTAGTCCTCTAAAAACTATAGAAGCTATCCTACTCTACAGTAAAGGCCTACCGGCCAATTACGCTGCTTAATACTATTAGGAAGCTACTTAAGAGAATAGTAGCTAATAGACTATCTAAAATTACGGAAGAGATAAATATATTACTAGCTAGCTAAATAGGAGTAAGGCTAGGGCGCTTAATATAGACAGCGCTAGAACTACTAATTTAATAGGTATATATAGTATAGAGGAGCAATTTAAACCTAGTAGCATTACTACTTAACCTTAATATTTCTAGGGCCTTTAACTAAGTCTCCTATAAAAGAATAATCTATAATATAAAAGCCTAGGCCATACCCTATTAGATAGTATAGTTTATAAAGTCCTTTCTTAAAAACCAAATAACGAGGCTCTTAATTATAGGATATATAGCGTAAATAATATAGACGAATACTGGTATACCCTAAGGCTTAGCGCTATTGCCAATCCTATTTCTCTTCTTTACCTATATACTCTTGCCAGAGCTATAAGGGGGTACCACTATAGCGTTCAGGTTCGTTAATAACTTAAATATACTAATGTATAGTAAGACCACGGAGGAGAACTGTAGAGCCCTAGAAAGGGCGCACAAAATATATATAAAGTGGGCACGCCGACATAGGGTAGTATTCGCCCTAAAAAAGTACTACCTTATCTATTTTATAAGAAGCCATAAGAAGTTTAATATAAAGGCTATAGTTAATATACGTGGATTTATGGAAGGCCTAGTTAGCAACCTACGCGTGTTAGGGGTATAGGTTAACTTAAAGCTTAAATAGGGACCATATATTAATATCGCTAAGGCAAAAACGGTTACATAAATGGCCGCACTAACCCGACTTATAGCCTCTATATAGGGCGCCTCCTTTTAGAAGGCGCGGATAATATACTCCGCTGTAGTCCAACTAATAATCTTATACGGATATAATACCTAGTACTTGCTACCGGAGTGGTTAAAGCCTAAGAAAATAAGTAAAGCTAAGCTACGCCAACTGGGCGTAGCGCAGAATTTATGCCTTTATACTATTGCGGGGGCGTATAAATTAACGCCAATAATAGTGCTAAAGCATAAGACGGGGTTTTCGCCGCTTTAGATACACCTAAAGGAGCTAGCTATAGCCTACGCGGAGAGGACGTAGGAGAGGTAGGCAAGAGAATATATTAAAAGGGAGTATAACACTATACAAACTATAATAGCCTACTAGCTCCAACCCAGAACGAGGCCACTAATGCAGCCCACTAGAAGGGATAAGCTTAAGAGGATAGCGGCTACCATTATAGGGATAGATATACGGCCGGCGGACCTATCTAAAGCGCAGTATAGGAAGAGCAGAAGGGCTAGGGTATAAGAGGCGTTTAAAGAGTAGTAGAAAAAGGAGTGGAAAAGGTACTAGAGTATACTTATATACTATATAACGGCCTAGGCCGAACTATAAAATAAGAAGGTCTATAAACGCTATATAAGGCTTACTAAGATAAAGAGTATAATTAATACACTGCTTAGAATAGAACATATAGAACTTAATAGATACCTCTACTATTAGAAAGTACCAGGGTAACTAACTCTAGCCTACCTATGCGGCTATAACTAATAATTAATAATATATATAATAGTATACTACCCTAGGCATATTACTAGCCAGGCGGAAATATATTACTACGCCAGAATATCCTTATATAAAGAGCTCCTAGCCAAGCTAAATGCTATAAAGGTAGTTATAGACTAGTTTATATAGACAAACCTCCTACTATACCTCTTACTAGCTAGGGAGCTAGCTAGGGCAAAGAAAAGAGACTAGAAAGTACCTTAAGAAGAAGGATAGTAAATTGCGGCAACGTTATAGTAATTTGCCGAATATGGCAGAATACTATAGATATAGCAGAATTTAGCAGAATTTGGTAGAATTTAGTAATATAGCAAAATTTAGCAGAACTTAGTAAGCTAGCAGAATCTAACAGAACTTAGTAAATTAGCAGAATTTAGCAGAACGTAACAAGTTGGCAGAATTTAGCAGAAATTAGTAAGTTGGTAGAACTTAGTAGAACTTAGCAGAATTTGGCAAGTTAGTAGAACTTAGTAGAACTTAACAGAATTTAGTAAGTAACGCGCCTTAGCACCGTTATAGCTATAGAGCTGCGTACGGACTTCTACACTACCAGCCTTACGGGCCGCTGGCCCTTGCCCTACCTAGACAACTAGACTAACTAGGATAGAACTTAGGCCCTAGCTATATACCCCACCGGACAGACCCAAGAGTACGCATTAAGATGGCTTTTCTATAGCGCCTTAAAGAGACATCTATTTGTGCTTAGCAACTACTAATTAGAAGAGAGGCTATACAGGCTATATAATAGCAGAAGGAGAGGTTTTATCCAGCTATAGTTGCACGGTTTCCCTTTTATATATATATACCTATATAGACCCGCTACATGGACCCTAACGGGAGCCGCAACAGCGTAATTAAATATCTTATCTTATAGGAACTAAGTTAATTTAATAGAGTTACTTCTTTAAGGAAATTAAATTGTTCTTAGATAAGGAATAAACAATCTACTATAACAATCTATAAACGATTCGACTACTTATATAAAGGACGGATAAGAGCTCCCTATAAAGCTTCAACACGTTAATATATACCACTACTAGCTACGCTAAGAAGTACGTAATAATTAAATTAGAATTAATTGGACACCTACTACTACTATAGTCGCAGATGGCTTAATAAAGGCCCTACCACGTTAAAAGCATAAAGACTTTATTTAACAATTAAATCTCATTAATATTAAGGATTAAATTTAATTTAATCTAGATAATATTTGGACAAAATAACTCTATAGAGGATTTCTTTAACTTAACACTAAATTAATATCGTAACTTTTTCTATTTTCTATTTAGCTGCTCAGTTAAGACTAAGCAGCTAGGGGGGTGTGTCGAACGTTAAGGTCACTGCTAAGTACTACCTTATAACTTACACCCTGTTTTGCTATTGTATGTCTTACTATCTATTTTCTATTACCTATTCATTACCTATTACCGACTGAGTGGCAATACCGACCTTGTGGCGATTGAGTAATAGTTCCAAATCGTCGTTAGTGTCGTCGTCAGTGTCGTTGTCAATCTTTTGCTCCTATGTATATAGAGAGCTTCTAGAGCCAGCTTCAATCGACAGAGTTCTTATAAGTGACTTGTCCGTCCGACATGCTTCTAGTCATGATCATCAGAATGGCCTTAACTACAATATGTCTTCTTAAGTGTCCTTCGAATGATGCCTCGCGCTGCCATCATTAACATGTTCGGTGTTTAGAAAGCGAAAATATTGGCTAGGGTAAATAGACAGAAGGAATTACAGATGTGGCCGGCTGTCGGTGGAAGGAAGGCAGCTAGGAACTACGGAGCTGCGCGAATAGACTATAGTAGCAGCCGTAGATAGAATTTATGGAAGGGTAATTGTCTCTCTAAAAAGACCAAAAGTGCTAGAGATTGTGAATGTCACTGAGTAGCTATTTAGTTGTTAGTGTGCTTAGCAGATACATAGAAATAACGAGGCATCTACTGGAGACGTGTTGGCATTTGGGCTCTTCCTAAACTAACATACATAATCTGTAGATAGTCCGCTAATCTGTGGTCAGCAACCTGTTAGGATGTTCGTTAGCTCGTCATGTTCATGGAGATGTTCTTGAGAGTGAAAGGCCAAGCTCGAAGTCACGGCTTGGCGATCTCGGTAAGTACACGTGACTTAACTCACTAGCGCGAACTCGACAGCCCCAAACAAACCATTCGACCAGACACAACAACTTCAACAACGTCGCCAATATCCACCCTCGTCCGGCTATATGAGCGGTTATGACCTCGAGCACTGCGATGAATAGTTGACAACAGCTACTTCCGAAGTTTCTATAATATTTTTCCATTGGCTTTACCGATTACGCGTGTTTTGTTATCGTTCAAACGACATCGCCATGGCTCTCCGTTCTAAGGTGCCACCTGTTGGGTCGGCGCAATGGATTCTCAGCGAAAGACACCAAGCGAATCAGTTCGTGGAGCAGGAAGTCGAAGAATACGCATTTTCGGTACGGAATGAAATGGAATGGCTTAATGAGCACATGGCGGAGATTTTCTCGCACAATAAACTGTAGGGAGACGCGCCTTTTATGCAGATATGATGGATACTTATTGTGCGCTAGCAATGTTACAGACATATTCAAGACGCCTGGAAAGTTACGCGGAAAAACACCAAGGACAGCGCGGAAGAGGAACCCTCTTGAAGCTCGCCCAGTAAATCTATCACTATCCCAGAAGAGAAGCGTATGCTAACAATAAAGTAGCCCTTGACCGACGTGTTTGCGCCAAATCCACAGTTTGCGCCGAGCCCATCACAAAAGACTCAATTCTACAAGAGTGTTGCCCGATTTCAAGTAGCCGAAGATCAGGAAAATCACGCTCCAGCGCCAGCATCCCGCCCACAAATATCTACCGGAGTTGGAAAAGAAAACACGGATTCAGGTTATCATGGTACAAGTGAAGACGAGATGGCAGTTGACCGAGTGCCTGTTTTCGCGAAGCCACCGGCATGGGACCAGGCACCGGAACCAACACAATCAACTCAAGAGACAATACCGGACACGCAAGAATTTACGCAGATTTTCACCCAAGAAGCCACGCAATCTACACAAGCAACTGAAAAATCAACACAAGAACCCGTAGCGGAAGAGCGGCGAACTACTGAGGAGTCCTTTGTGTCGGCTAAAGAAGTGTTTGGGAGCAAAAATCTTTCGAAAGAAGACCTGCGTGAAGATGATGTAACCATCCCCGATGAAGACATGAATCTTCTTCCGAGTGAATCAACTTCGCACATAGAAATTATTGCAAGCAAGTCAAAGGTTAAATCTAACCAATTCAGTATTTCTGCTGAAACAGCCTTGGTGCTTGGCTCTGCGACACAGAAGACGGAGGATATACAAAACCAGATGGATATTGACGATGTTCGATCGCCATCAGATGGTTCCAGTCCAGTCAAGCCTCTTGTGCGGAAGAGCAGTTTGACATTTGCCTCTCTCCCAGCGCGAGAGCCTTTGGTACCCAAAAAGAGCATGGGCAACCGCGTTTCCAGGACAAGTCACATTGACCAATCCAAGGCACGTGGTAGTCAGTTTGGAAGGTTTACTGGCGGCAAAAGTCTCGGTGGATCGCAATATGCTCAAGTTACTGACGGTCATCATGGTGACCCTATGGATCTTGATAGTGATGCTAGGCCGGAACTGACACGAGAGGAGTCCAAGACAACTAAAATCCACAATAAAACCTCTACTCAACGACTGCATGAGCGCATCAACATGCTCGGTCAATCCAAAGAACGAGAATCTTCGAAATCCAGTTCCCAGAACATTTCATCCTCACAACCTAATTATCCGCAATTACCGACTGCTGAAAGCGAGAAACCAAAGACTACAGCCACTGTCGTGCAGCCACCGCAGAAAGAACCGCAGGCTCTTCATTTGGTTGATGATACAGAAGCAGAGGACGATGACTGGATTGCACCTATCAAATCCACTGTTGGAGCAACGAATGCTCCCCGACCCCAACTTTCCAAAAGCAACACGACCGAGGTTATGGAGCAGATCCATGCCAAGGCAAACGCTGGTCTGGAGCCTGGGGCCTATCCCGTTGATCCGAAATCTCCTTCCAGGGGTAATTCACCGTTCAGAGCTTTTGGGAAGTTCGGACATAGCAAATCTGCGTCCGCATCCGCTGTTTCTTCACCCACAAAATCATCTATGGTTCCCGAACTAGGAAACCTGAAGGCCATCTCAGTTTCCAACCCAGACCTGTCAACGGTTTTGGAATCAACAACACCAGCTGGTTCGCCGGCTGGCAGAAAATATATGGATGGGCCTCTGAGTGCATCAAAAGCTAGGCTGTATTCAGCTCTAAAAGCAGCAAAAGAGAAGTTTATCGGCTCTAGCGCAACCAGTGCACAAGTAAAATTAGATGCTCTATCACCAGGCCCAACCCGCCAGAGGCTTCAACCTCAAGGTCCTTCGTTAGATGAACTGTTTAGTCCTAGCCGCGCTGGTAATGCTGGTACAGCGCTTTATCCCAACTTTCAATCCATTGTCAAGGAATCAGTGCCCGTTTCGGCAGTACCTGGAAGTCCAGTAAAAGAGACTGAGAGTAGGAGAACAAGAAGCTCTTCTGAAAGAGAAGAAAAGAGGAAGGAAAGGGAGGCAAAGGAGAAGCACCGAGTTGAGGAAGGATTGGAGAAGCTGCGAGAGAAGGAACGCCAAAAGGCTGCAAGTCAATTTCAAAAGGCCAAAGCCGCTGCAAAAGAGCCAATCTCTGTTCCACAAGAATCCCAAGGCAGATTCGGAGCAGCAAACAGAACCGAGGCCACGGCAGGCTGGGACGAACAGGCCAATTCAGCCGATGAGATGCCACCGCCACCTCCGAAGAGTCTTCTTCCAACTGGACAAACTCAGAAACTCAGGGAGGCCAGGAGGTTGGTAAAGCCAACAAAAGACGCCCTGCCTAAGGCCAAGCCACCTGTCATAAGAGTCAATCTTACCGGCAATAGATTCGGGCAACCGAATGCTCCAGTGGCCCAACCTCAACAGCCCAAGCAGCAAAGCGTTACCGCTAAACAAAGTAACGAGAGCTTCAAGAGCTCCACCTCTAGTCAACCGTCAGCACCACGGATGAACCGGGCACTTGCAGCCGCAGCCAACAAGAAGAAAGAGGAAGAGCGCAAAGCCGCGGAGAAAGAGCATAAAAGACGGGAACTAGAGCAGAAGCGTGCGGAAAAGATGGAGGAGGAACGCCTCGAGAGAGAGCAAAAAATGGCTGAGCAACGTGAGCAAGAAGCTAGGAAGGCAAAGGCTGCCCAAAAACAAGCTGCAGAGGCAAAACAGCGACAGCAGGCCGCGCGTCCTCAGAGCAGACTAGACAATAATCTTGTAGGCCTCTCAAGCTACCTGTTTACTTCATTCACAACTAACGATATAGGCCAATGCACTCCAACAAGAGAAATCGCAGGCCCAAGCCCATCCACGCGGCGATCTTGGCGCAGCTAGGCCTATCTCGCGGATGCATACTGTGCAAGAACAAACGCGTTCTGTTCCTCAAATAAACCCTGCTAAACCGCCAAAGCGTGTTTTCCAACCGGAGGAGGACGAGCCAGTACAGCGTTCGGCGATCCAGCGAGCTGGCCCATCCTTCCAACAGCTCGATGCTAAGCGCCGCAGGACTATCGATGAGGATGAAGAGCAAGGGAACAGCAGGCCATCAGTGAAGGCACCTCCAATTCGACATTCAAATATTCGCAAGGTAAATTACTGCTTAAATCCATATAAAAATACCAAGCTAACAACTCTTAGGACGTGCCAAACAAGTTCCCCACTGGCTACATGCCGGCACCTCAGTCTACTTCCACGATGCTCAAAACGGCTACCGCGCATGCCCACCTTCAGCATGGCAAATCCGGCCACACCAATGAGATGGCGAAATTTGCCAATGGAAAGATTCCGTTCGCCGACACTCCAAATCCACCAGCAGGTTCATCTTCTCATCATGCACAAACGTACAAAACTCCTGCTCGTGGTGGCCCTAGCGCAGCACCCACCACTGCTGCAAAATCCTCTCCTCACTACCCCAATGGCGAGAATATCGCGCTTCCGGAAATCGCCACTGATTCTGAGGACGAAGATTCTGACACAGAATTTCAGGCACCTTCTTGGGTCAACTCTCCTGCTTTGCGAGAGCTATTGACACAGCAACAGCTCGTTGATCCTGAGCAAGTTTTCGGCCCTATCGCTCCATTGCAAATGGAGCAAGTTTTCCAAAACAAGGACAGACACAAGCAGTTCAGGCCTCGTACCAGTAGTGCAAACTGGAGTGGTGCTGATCAGCTAACGGAAGAGGACAGGCGGAAGGACAGGGAGGCCAGGGAGAGAATGATGAGGGACGGTGGATGGCAGTTTCACCTAGGGACATGATCAAAGCTCATTTTTTTATTATTTATATTTTGGTAAACTTGGGGCTAGCTTTACGTGCGGTTATTATGCTGGCTCCGGTGTCTTGGTTTGGAGAGGGCTGGCTTGGGCAGAGTTGTGCGATTGTCGTACATGGCGCCTTTGGAAGGTTTTTGGGCTTGCGTCTTTACGAGTATACGCGCATACGCATATTGCTAGATGGAGTCAATGATCATGGCGCCTTTGGAAGGTTTTTGGGCTTGCGTCTTTACGAGTATACGCGCATACGCATATTGCTAGATGGAGTCAATGATTCGGGTTGACTCGGATCATTTTGTTTTAGCCAACCGTATCCACCTTTTGAGTCCCGTGCACGAGGAGGTGAAAACTTGTCTCAAACCTTCAAAGGTACCCCAGAGTGTCGGGGAGTGCGATTGGTCCCTGAGATCAGACTCGGGGGGTAATTTGAACAAAATGAGATGGAGAAGCATACGTTACGAATCCCGATGTAAGGATTTGATGGGCATAATGCGGGGAAGACCGATGATCCAGATGGATTGATGAGTAGCTTTGGCGGTTGCCAGTAAAAGCATCCGAGACTGCATACCGCCTAAGACATGCGGCTCGGATCTCCAACTGCTCTTCCACAGTATTCGACACGATTGGAATTGATGCCGTTGGCTGCAATTAAATTACAAAGAGCAATTATCAAGCCCATCCACTGTTGCATCAGCGTCGTGATTTAATTGTTTACTGGCCCTGGCTGTTATGATATGGAAAATTTACGCTTGTTCAACAAAGGGACGGATGATCGACGTCAGAGATGGATGAAGCATCCGATCAGTCGGCGTCCGAAGCGAGCATTATTGGCTCTAAAAATAACAGCAGTCAACGTTGGTTTTTGGGTTACTCCTGGTTGCTGGCGTGATGATGTTTTGGGAGGCTGGACTTATGGTGGCGGGTATGGCGGGGTGGCACCTCTAAGCGAAACTCAAAGCCAGGAACGCTCCAATTGAGCGAGTTGGACGGGCTCCGTTAATGCAGTGACCTGGTAAAAAGGGGGGGCGGGTATTTCCTAGACTCTCTGTACACCCTGTAAGGTGGAGACTGGGCAGAACCTTGAATGGAGCTGTGCTAGCC
This sequence comes from Cenococcum geophilum 1.58, assembly GCF_001692895.1. NCBI lineage: Eukaryota > Fungi > Ascomycota > Dothideomycetes > Gloniales > Gloniaceae > Cenococcum > Cenococcum geophilum. The sequence goes on along the minus strand of NW_027137560.1, from coordinate 1,657,672 downwards.
ATCGATGGCTCGATGCCATATAAAAGGTGGCATGGAGTGCCAATCTCAAGCTCAATCCCAAGCTCAATCTCAAGTTCCTACCATCTTCAGTAACCAATCTATCATTGTCGTTAGACTTTGCTACATATCAATCACATTCGCTGCCAAAAGCATTTATTTAAACATTAGTCACTATGAGAACCTCAGCATTCGCCATCGTCCTTACCTCAACCATCGCCGCTGTGCAAGGCCAAGTCACACAGTAAGCTCTGCCTCAATTGACATGCGGATTTCAAACGAAGGCTAATTATCATCAGACAACCTAACGGCACATTCACCTGCGCAATTCCCAATGGCGACTACTGCGCCGGCGAGTCCCTCTCGACAAACATCATCATCCGCTGCACCAATGGTATCGGCCAGCCAGGCAATTGCAACGACAACCTCGCCGGCGTGCCTCCCGTAGGCGTCAAGCCCTTCGCACCCTGCTACCAGACCTCCGACGTAGCTGGCGATGCTGCATGCTCATGGAACGGCATTGCGTATCCTGACAGCGGCTCACCGTATCCTATCCCCGGCGCGAGCGTTATCAGCTCTCTTCTTCCCACCACATCCGTTGTTGTGCCCACTGGTAATGCGACAGTCATTGCACCGACTGGCTATTCGACTGGCTCTGTCCCAATCCCGACGACCGCTGCCTCGTACTCAATCAATCCTACTGTCCCAACTGGCGCGCCAACGTACACTGGCGCCGCCACTCAGAAAGGGGTTTTGAAGGCCTGGGTTGGTCTTGTTGGGCTTGCTGGCGCTGCTGTGTTCGGCTTCTAGAGGTAGAGTTTATTTACGGGTAGCATGCATTTTTGGCTTTGAAAAGTACATCACGGCATTTACGGGTTATGGGTAGCATCTGATTTGATGTCAAGGATATGGGTTCAGGTGCATGAGTTATGGACAGGCATAATAATTAGGAATACGAATACGATATTAATTGATCTTGTCAATATTTTAAGTTTTGTTTGAATCGCGAGTGAGGCTATTATTATTATATTTCTGGCTGAATCGATAGCTTGTAGCGGACCCTGGGGAAGACCACTATCGGTAGTTATCAGAAGCTCAGCCCCATGTTAGTCTGGCTCCATTCACAGGAGATGTTGAATTAACAATACACTATCTTAGCACGTCATTAAATAGCAGTGGAGCCAGTTAGTATGCTATCCCTTCAGCTGGTGAATAATACTAATAGTAATCATAACATAGATAATAATTGAGATTATCAGCAACCAATACATCTTTATCATTATCCTTCTTTGTGCTGTCGAGCATTTTCAGGTAACAATGATGATGTCAAGATTAATTATAGGTGCTTGGGTCCCTAGGTGCATAGAATCCTAACAGGAACGTCGTACACCTGGTGAAAGTTGTCCGGGTGCAGTGTCACTTCGTAGGCCCGGTGGACTACTGGAAAAGTATCGACCGAGCGATGTTACCTTCCCAGAAGGGTATAGATCAGGGGTATCTATGACTCATTTACTTGTATACAGTCTCTTTTCTTCGTAGGTCAACCTACACACGAGTTCTGACAAAAAGGCATGAAGGAGAGCGACGCAATATAGACAAATATTGCCAAAAATCTGTTTCCCAATTGTGCTAGAAATGCCCTAGGCTCAGTGTTGGCTCGGCTCGAACTCGTTCTAGTAAACTTCGTCGTACTGGTTCTTGAAATACTTAAGCTAGCACTTCTTCTCAGTGGCCTTAGTAATGAATGCATGCATATTTTAGCCAAATATTCATTCAATTCATAAACGCGCCAAAAATATTCATGATTTGAATGCATGTAATGAATATAGCCTAGGTAAGCTCTATTCATTACATGCATTTAAATTATGAATATTTTGGCGCGCTTATAAATTGAATAAATATTTGGCTAAAATATACATGCATTTATTACTAAAACCAGTGACAAAAGCTTTAAAAAATCCATATATATATATTCATAAGCTTATGAATAATTCAATTCTTAAGGGAAAAAAAAATTCAATGCATATCATTCGTTATGAATGAATAAAAATATTCTTAAGACCACTGACTTCTTCTGAACATGGCAATTCAATTGGTGCATTCGTTCGTTCTGCATAGCCACGCAAATGGTGGTAAGTATTTTTCTCTGTGATTCGAACGGCTTGAGTGTTAATTGTGCCGATTCTAAGCCTGAGTGTTTTTGAGGCGGCCGGAGATGGCAGACGAAACGTATGGGTAGGAATTTGTTGGGTAGCCAGCAGACCGTCTTTCCCTCTTCCTCCTCTTCCTCCTCTTCTCCCTCCTCCACTTCATGTTCGTCTTCCTTCCATGGTATTCGTTCTGTGGGTGCTAGGTGGTTATTGAATACGGATGGATCCATCTTCCAACTGGAGAGAGGCCCGGTGGGTAATGGGTGAAGTGTGACAGTACAATTTGTTCGATTAACTTGAGAATGAATTTCCTCGAGCCTAGCGCTGAGCATGATCGAAAGAGGGCCCCCGCACTTCCAAATATTTTAGGCGTCTGACTTACTCATACCGACTGCCTTGGGTTTTAAAGGGAGCTAGGCATTTGGGATTCGCCGTTAGATGTTGCATTATCACGTGAATTACTTGGTTGATTGTGGTGATTGGATCTCATGTGATTCCCCTAGGCCATCCTCACACGCTTTCTATGTTCGAGACTTAAAATGAGGATCCCCCTCAGGCAGTACAGTGACAACTCAGAGCTTCTTCTTCGTCTTTTTCGCGAAGAATGCCCCCAATTGCCTAACAAAATCGGCTGACCTATCAGGAGAGACAGAATGGGGAATGAAGACGCCTGCTTCAGCTGACTTCGTGGGAAGATGAACTGCTCCACCAGACCTGAGGAGTCGCCCTCCCTGAAGGTTGTGGACGAAGGGGTTTGCGAGTGGAACCCCCCTGACCATTCATGCCATTGCCTTGGTCGTGCCTAAATCTCTTCGCCCGAAATTCTTGTTGACGGCTCTAGATCCACGTATGCACTAGCTATAGGAACATCATCAGTGGTCAGGGTTTTTAGGCATCTGGTATACGGACCCCGCCGAAATAACAGCCTTCCCTATATAAACTGAGATGTATACGCCTTGGTATCGGGAAGACATAGGTTGGAGTAATATGTTCGTACGGTTTGCCGTGAGTCCATCGATTCCACGAACCTGCATGAAGGGCTTTTCGACTGTGAAAGATTAGAACTCCGTGTGAGCTAAGGAGGCCGGCGAGAAAATACCCACGGTAGACCGCGGAGGTTCCTCTAGCTTTGAAGAGCGGTTGCTCCGATGCTTCCATTTATTTCACTAGGTAGTATGTGAAGAAAGATGACTGGGCGTATCAAACCCATCAATCAAGAAGGGTCTGAGCATGTGTTTTGTATGAGGCGTATGCCGGCATATGAGGCTCTTCTAGTTTCCGATGAGCCGGGCTGAATGTGAGGATATGGTAATAGAAGAATAGATTGAAGATAGGAAGTAGGACGTTTGGCCCGGGACTAAGCTTAATCGATTGAAAGGTATCTGCCTCATAGTACCGGGCGTGCTCCCAAGCAGCCATTTCGCAAATCTCCCGGAATTCGGCTGAATCCGCAACGTCCAGATGCCACTGCAAGTGCATGAGAAGAACATACATAGATCTCCGAAATACAAATTTACACGGATTACAAAGTATCGGATAGGTCATCGAATTAACGAGTTTTTGAGTCCACCCAAGCATTCGCAATCGTAGAGAGATTCAGAGTCAGAGAGGCCAGCGGATTTATAGAAATATCAGAAGCGTATATTGTATATGCGGTGAATATCTAGGAGAAACCTGACAACGCGATGCGGGCGGATTTCGCGAGATGACGTATAGACTTTGTAGATTTTGACGAGACACTGAAACAAACCCTGTGATGCTATGAAACGAATCCTACTACATCCCGTGTACAGTCAGTTGACGTCGAAATCAAGTGTCAAAGAATGTCCGATCGACATCTTTCCTCCGTGGCGGCAGCAGCAGCAGCAGGCAACCAGTCCAAGCCCGGGTTGCGGTTGCGGTGGTGTTGGGCTTGTCGCTGCTATGGCTCGTTGCTGACCTCGACCCTCTTCAATGCTCTCCGCTCCCCCCGCCCCACCTCAACCGCACAGAAGCACACCTCCCTCTTTCACGCGCTGCCGCGCTCGCGCCTCGCACAGATCCTGCTCGCCCTCTCAGGCGTCGGGCAGGATGCTCAGGAGGTGCGGCAAATCCGGGACGCGCTGAGGGGTGGATGGCTAGATTGGCTGAGTGAGCAGGGTCCAGGGGAGGGGGGGTTGGAGGCCGCATTGGACGGTTATGAATAAGGCGGATGTGGAGGAATGAGGCGCGATGCGTGGGGTTGGGCTTGTGGAGGTATGAGAGGGGTAATTGGGTGTGGAGTTTAGGTTTGGTGGTGAAGAGGACGGGATGGAAGGTGAGGAAAGGTGAGGGATCGTGAGATGCGCCGGAGTAGTTTGTTGTCGAATCAAGGAAGGGGAGTGTTTGTATTACCTTACTGATACCATTGAGGTGGTATGGGTTTGTGGATATGGTGAACCGTTGATGTAGTTAAGAATTGATCTTTGCGCCTATCAGCATGATTTTAATTCGGTTTGTGCCAGAGCCTTGGGGCATCGGGTATCACATTTAGTTGAGAAATAGTTTGGGGGCTGCGTAATTATTTTTACAATTGTATTTGATCCTGAAACGTGAATGTTTGGCCTGGATTCCTTGGGGGAGATCATGTGCAGTGGCTTCTGGTCAGTCGTCGCGGCGATTCGCGGGGGCCCTTGGGATTTCATCAGCCCAGCGAGCTGAGCCACTCGGTGGTCAACTGATGGTTCTCCACATGGACGATGGCGGTGATTGACGGTGTGACGAGCGAAATCTGTTCTTTTTCTCTCCGCAATTTCGCCTCACCATATCATCATCCCGCGTGGGCAAGGTGCTGAAAGCTAAGGGAGGAGTCTGGCGCGAGGCGGTGACATGACTTGAGCACAGAGCCCAGTGAGGGCTGTCTTTATACCAGGCGAGAGAAAAATTATGGCCGCGTGATAGGTGCCGGCCAATGAATTCGGCACACCCGGTGTGGAATACGACGTTGCGGGAGCGTTACTGGGCGGGTAGCTGGATGTGGAAGCTTAAAGGGGGTCCCAGCAAATCTCGGCAAAGGGACGCCCTTGCAGTGGATAGGGAGCCACGGGAGGCTCGCTCGAGTAAGCTCAGCATCGCTAGTGACAAAAAGGTGAAGCAACTCTAAAGCTAAATTGCGAAGCCAGCTGTCCTCGACTCAACAACATCACCATTCAGCAATACCAGCCTCGTACCCTATATACTCCGACTCTCTGCTCCGCCCTTCGGTTTCTTGGAAGCACTTGTTTACTTTTGTTCTAAGGCTCAATCGCTGCCCTAGAACATATCCCGGACCCAAGCAGAAACATCACTTCGGCTTCGCAACATGAAAGGTTCGTGCTCGTTGTAACACCGGTTTAGGCATTCTCGCTAAAACATGATCTCTGTATAGCTCTCATTCTCGTTGGAGGGTTTGGAACCCGTCTACGGCCTCTCGTATGCCTCTCCACCGTTGCACTTCTATGTCTCTGAAGATCCTCGAGTACCGGGAATGCAGAGCTCAACGATATGGCCGACTGACCGCCTTCTCAGACCCTTACGCTGCCGAAACCGCTGGTCGAGTTCGCGAACAAGCCTATGATCCAGCATCAGGTCGAAAGCTTGGCTGCCGCAGGGGTCACCGACATTGTGCTTGCTGTAAATTACAGGCCCGAGATCATGACAAAGGCCTTGAAGAAAGTTAGTCGATACCGGACATTGGCGTGTGTGGGGATATACTAATAGTCGGTGCTGTGCAGTATGAAGAGATGTACAATGTCAAGATCGAATTCTCCGTCGAGACCGAACCCCTTGGCACTGCAGGCCCCCTCAAGCTTGCAGAAGGTATCCTCGGCAAAGACGACTCTCCCTTCTTCGTCCTTAACTCTGATGTCATCTGCGAGTACCCCTTTAAGAAGCTAGCCGAATTCCACAGGTCGCATGGTGAGGAGGGCACGATCATCGTCACCAAGGTCGAGGAGCCCTCAAAATACGGTGTTGTTGTTCACAAGCCTAGCCACCCCTCAAGAATTGACCGCTTCGTCGAGAAGCCCGTCGAATTCGTAGGCAACCGTATCAATGCTGGTATTTACATCCTGAATCCCAGTGTATTGAACCGCATCGAGCTCCGACCCACCTCCATCGAGCAGGAGACTTTCCCCGCCATCTGTAAGGATGGGCAACTACACTCATTTGATTTAGAGGGCTTCTGGATGGACGTTGGGCAGCCAAAGGATTTCCTTTCCGGGACATGCCTTTACCTCTCATCCCTGAGCAAGAAGGGTTCCAAGTTGCTTACGCCAGCATCGGAATCTTTCGTGCACGGCGGCAACGTGCTTATTGATTCCACTGCCAAGATTGGTAAGAACTGCCGTATCGGTCCCAATGTTACAATTGGGCCTGGCGTCGTGGTTGGCAACGGTGTGAGGTTGCAGCGATGTGTTCTCCTCGAGAACAGCAAAGTAAAAGACCATGCCTGGATTAAGTCGACCATTGTCGGCTGGAACAGCTCCGTGGGCAAGTGGGCCCGATTGGAGAACGTCACCGTTTTGGGAGATGATGTCTCCATTGGTGATGAAATATACGTTAATGGTGGCTTCGTTCTGCCACACAAGTCCATCAAGGCGAACGTGGACTGTAAGTTCTCACTTGTATACCTCACATGTTCAGATACTAATTCATAAAAAAACAGCTCCTTCCATCATCATGTGAAAACTTTACTTCCTCCACCTAATCATCCACGGCATTCGACTCCCTTCCTGCGCGCGCTGGTCCGGCAAACCCTATCCACCTATAGCCCTTTAATCGTTTTTGCACCTTATTGTAAATAATCCCATTCCCCTTCATCGGCCTCATCCCCCTGGCATAATTTCGAGTTCTTTTTCTTTCTTTGGTGTCATGAATCTCTACTCTTTTCCCACCGGCGTCACAGCAAGAAATAAAGAAAAGGGGAAAATAAGTCACGAAACGGGCTAGGACTACGCTAGGTTTTTGCAGTAGATATATCTCTGGTTTGATTGGTCAGTTTTCCTAATTCTCTTGGTTAGGGTCTGGGCTTTACCTATGTGTGGTGGGTATTGCATATGGACTTAATTATTCGAAAGTTGGGGTTACTTCCTTTTGGGGGTTTTTTTCCAGGTTAGCGGGCTTTTGCATCTAGCGGGGAAAGAGGGGGTATATTGCGTGTTTGGTAGACCGTGCATCGCGAATGAGGAGTCCGTAGAGTGGTACACACTTTGTTGATTTTATCCGAAGTTTCACGTAATTTCGTCCTTAGCTTATTCTTTACCTTTGTTGATTCCCGGTGTTTGACTTGTCTGGGCTGGCTGCTGATGAGGACCCCCCTATCTTTCACGGGATCATGGTAAGGGCCATGTTTCCTGATTTCTACTACTTTTGCACTACTTACATTCAGCCTAACTTTTAATGTAGATAACGCACAGTCCTTACTCTACCATGTGCTCGTAAAAGTCAATCGATCAGCACGCCAGAAGCAAACGCTGCCCTCCAGCCAAACCAACTCCCTCCCCAGCCTCACGACCTACCTACCTCCGCTTCGCATCCCCTTCCAGCCCCGCCCGCTCCCTCACCTGCTCCCTCTTCGCCTACACCTAGCACCAACAAGCCCGAAAGTCACGACAACCATCCTGACCGCAAAACCAACCAAGAGCGCGAACGCAAACGAAGAGCCTAACTGCGCCACACGCGCACCCGCATCCCCTCCAACGCCGTTTCCAGGTCCAGAGTGGGTAACAAGCAAGCAAGCCAAGCTGAGAGCCCTCAGCTTGCTGGCTTGCAATTTTGGGCACCTTGAGCTTGCTGGCTTGGCTTGCTTGATCGAAATCGTTCGGCTTGCTTGCTTGCTTGACCGCTTGATTGACTTTGTATAGAATTTTTGGTGTTATATACAAAATTAGGGCTATAAGCCACCCAAAAGTTCCTCCGCGGCCACGACTTGTAGTAATTATACGGTGTAGTTGCGCAGTGGTTATCACGAGGCTTGGCGTGGTGTTGAGGACGGCTTCGAGGAACGCTTCGAGGGAGGCTTAGAGGAACGCTTCGAGGGAGGCTTCGAGGGAGGCTTCGAGGGAGGGTCTGAGCGAGGCTCTGTGAGAGGCTCTGAGTGAGGCTTTGAGAGAGGCTTTGGTAATGAGGACGCTACAGCTGAAGCATCTAGATGTCAGCTTTTTCCTATATAGATTGTGGCGAACTTACTACTTATACTAGATCTTTTAAAGCCCATCTTTTTATAGCTGCGGCTACACTGCAAGGCAGCGATAATGTCAGGGCGAAGCCTTGAGCGACGCGGCTCTAAAAGATCACCAGCTTCACTGAACGCTCGCTCGCAGTCATCGCTTGTGGCCGGTATAGTCAATATATCTAGAGCCATCTTTAAGAGCCTTGGCCGAGTTGTTCGTTCCTGCCACCAATATAATATAGGATCGTGCGCAAGCGGATGATCGTCTTTGAGAGGCTCTTGAGCCTTCCAAGTCTCGTATTCGTCGGCGTCGGCGAGGCTTTGAGAGCAACGAGTATTAGCACGAATGTAGTCGTCTCTACCCGACGCCGCGTGTGTTCGTTTCTGCGACTGGGTTGGTGACGTAGTTAAAGGCTCTGGATGAGCTTTATATAGAAGCCAAAGGTTAAGGAAAGCCGCGTCGTTTTTAATCAGCCAATCGGGGCGATCTGCCCATGCGTGCTTGCAGAAGTTCTTGTAGAGAGGATAAAGCAGAACAGCTGCGTAGTAGACGGGAGTCGTATCAAGCTTCTCGAAATACTTGTTAAGCTTTAACCAGCCACGGTTGAGGTTGATCGCGTAGTGGTCCTCAATTGGTTCTTGATCTGGATAGCTTTCTGCTGTTGCTTCAGCTACTCGAGCCTTCCTTTCCTCAAAGAGCTTGAGCAGCCAATCGAATGTAGGAATAACCTCCCAAATCGCTCCATGCAGGCCCGACTTGCCTCTGGCTTCAAGCAGCTTAGTGGCTTCGCGAATTGGTGATAGAATGTCAATGTAGTTGATGATAACGTCCCAATCGTAAGAGTCTAAAGCTCCACCTGCGATAACTGGCGGAGGTGGAGGCACCTTCTTTCCCTTGGCTATTAGAGGAGCCACTTCCTTCTCATACTTTGTAATTATATATTGCGCGATTGAATCGATTGCGCCGCGAAGAAGGACAGCTCGGGCGAAGGCGTCGTGATAACTATTCTATCTAGTTTTAACTGGCTTTATCACCTGAAGGATTTTAACGCCGGCTGCTGGTAGATTGCTCTGCTCCGATCGCTGGTAATCCTCAAAGATTTAATGAAGCTGAGGTGTAGTAATAGAATTAAGGATATTGATAAGAACGCCGAGAGGACCTTCCTTTCGCCATTCTTCAAGGAAACGTTCTTCGTCCTGCTCAGTAGAAATTAGTAAGGGAGTAGGAAGTTAAGATTTATCAGTCAACGTACTGGTATATTTGCATCCTCATTCTCATAGGCGTCTTTATCTTTTCCAAATAAAATCGACTGGGCCACAAGATTGAGGGTGTGAGCTGCGCACCGGATCCAGCAAGTCTCCTTCTTGAAACCAAACTTAAGAGACAGATGATCTAGGCAGATACCGTTATTGGCGGCGTTGTCAGTAATAAAACAGCCAAGCCTCTCTTTACTGACGCCAAAATGGGTAAGAACGCTGCTCACTACTTTGGCGTAGTTAATTCCTGTGTGGCGGCCAAGTTGCTCTGGTAGAGCAATTAAGTAGTCTACTACCTTGCCTTCGCGATTAAGGTGGTGAACGCATACGCCAGTAAGGGAGTGTTTGCCACTACGTGTAGTCCAGCCGTCAAATGAGAAATGAAGCTTTGAGCGGGCGTTCGCGAGCTCATCGATTACGGCTGGCTGGTAGGCCTCATAGTTCTGCATTACGTGAAGCCGAATTGATCGATGCGTTTTCCAAATCCATCTCTCAGCGTCGGGATTGGCAGCAGCTATCATAGTACGAAAGGAAGGTGTTTCGACTTCTCGTAGAGGATGATTGTTCTCAGTAATCCACTCAATTACAGCTTGCTGGAAGGTGTTCTTATTAAAGCCGCCAATGAGATCATTCGCAAGGCCTTGAGAGATTGTGTGCTTTTTATTGAGAACTTCAAGTATTGTTGCCTTCCGCTTCTTCTCGAATTCAATTTCGCCCTGCTTATTGTAGCCATGGCCCTTCTTTTCCTCTGCAAGGTGTCGGGACGCAGAAGAGGTAGCAGCGGTAACGTCGAATCGGCCGCCCGGTATACCATGCTGATGGCAATACTTGCATTCCCAGAACAGTCGCTTACTACTACGATGTTGAAGCCGATATCCATACTTGTAGATAAAGCTCTGGCCCCTTTCTAAGGCTTTAAACGGCTTCTGGTATCGCCCGAGTCGTTCCCAATCAATTCCATCGTAATTTGTCTCGGGATCGCTATCATCTGATGGCGGGGAAGCATCTGGAGCGACAGCTTCGGAAAGTGCAATTGTGGGCGTTGGGGTAGCTATTGCGTTTAGGTTGGCTTCGGTAAGGTCTTGGGGCATAACTGATAGCAGGGCTAGTATATAGCTCCTAGATTGGTCGTGTTTTAGGAGGGTGCAAGGGAGAGATCTCCCTAACTCTAGATCGCGACTTGTGCGCGAGGAGGTTCGGCGCGGAAAAATAATTACACGAGCAAAATCGGCAAAACTCAACACCAAAAGTGTATCACCAGATTGGGCTCTCAACCAAAACCCTATATATATAATTCCTATCAAGCGGGCAAGCAAGCAAGCAAGCTGGGCCTACTTGGGCTTGCTGGCTTGCCAAAATTAGGCCTTTTGGCTTGCTGGCTTGCTTGATTACTAATCAAGCAAGCGAGCGAGCTAGTCAAGCCAGCTTGCTTGTTACCAACTCTGTCCAGGTCCGTCCCAGGCCCACCCGCCACTGCTCGTCAGTGCCGCGCCACGCACCATCGTCGCCGTCGCCGGCTCCGCCGCCGTACCGGCCCACTGTATCTACCGCTCCCTCGGGCGGGCCGCTGGAACGATAATGTCCTCCGCAACCCCCCTTTTTCCTTCGACCCACCTAACGGCGGACCATGCTCGGGACTATGCGGAGGCTCGTGCGGAGGGCCATGCATCGAGTCCCTTGAGCTGTCGTGCGGCATCCATATCCGGAGGACCATGCCTGGGCAGGTGCGCAGGTTTCATGCTCTGGGCTGTGATCACCCCCCATGCTCGTTCATGTGTTCGCTGGCGTCTTCCGTCTAGAGTTGGGGGAGGTCTTCAAGCTTCACGTAGTTAGCTGGATCGACTTGAGACCCATCGTGGACGGCGGTGATGTGACTCCTTCGTATCCACCTTCCATGCATTCGTGCGTGATGATGTGGATGTTATGAAGGAGCGGTTTGTGGTCATCTTCAGAAAATGGGGGTCGGTCTGGAGCGGCTGGTGGACCTGGGGGTGGTGAGGGGTAGGCCAGGAAGAGGTCCAGCGGCTCTGGCCAGGGTTCGGAGGTCCCGGTGGCTCACGAGGTCTAGGGATTGCTGGTTTGGCGGGCTCAGATGGTCAGGGAATTCTGTAAGAGGATAATGGTTAGGATATTTTGAGCCTGGTCCATCTTGGAAACCAGGGCGGTTTGGAAAATCCAGAGGTCCTTGGGCGTTTCGATTCTGGAGGGTTTTCGAGTGCTTTGCTTCGACTTCAACGCCTGGTGCTCTGTTATTTTGTTCATGTTGTGCATTTGGTCCTGGCCAGCATCGTGTACGTCCATATTTAATGATGGAGTGAGGTTTAAGTTGCAATACCCAGTAGCTGGGGCACTGTGGCGAAATCCAGAGAAATTTTACAGGAGAAGTAAGAAAGGGATAGTGTCGACCTGAATCGGAGGTACTTGTCACCGTCTTACTATCGACTCGGTCACAGACTCGGTCACCGACTTAGTCTACTTCCTTATGTATATATAGCCTCATTTTCTTTCATAGATCAATCAACACACGAGTCCGTTCGACAGATAGTGAGAGCTTTACAGGTGGACAGTTAGAGCGCATACCGCTCGAAAAATATGTTCGACATTAGAGTTCTCAACAAATTCTGATGTGAAAAAGCCAGTGACGGCTATGGTTCTATTGAAGTATGACTTGGTGGAGGGGCTCATTGTGGATGTTCAGTGGAGGTAACTTACGAGTCTTGAATCTAAAGTGTTATCGCGAGTATCTTCGCTGGATTGACGGAACCAATCATAACAGTCGAATATTGAGGTGGCGAGAAAGCCATGATGCCGTATCAGGCGAATTAGCATCAGCGTTTGAGGAGACTGTCAGCCCCTAACTCAACCTCTGGGGAACTCGACGCTGACGTTTGTGTGACAATCGGGGCATATGGAGGTAGAGAGTCAAAGAAGAGTGAAAGAAGAGTCAAGCCATGTCCTCAAAGGAGGTGATGAGATGATTGAAGGTGAAGGTTAGGTGAAGGTTGGGTGTTGAAATAAAGTTCTGTGGACCATGGTCGTTCAAACCAATGTTGGCCGGGAATAGGCCTGATCTTCACCGTACCGCCCAAACATAGCGCCAATCTCATTCACGCAAAGAGTCATTGCCGAGAAAAACACGCCTAACCGTGAACGAATGGATTCCAGAGAAGATCGTCGAATGGGAGGCCTCGCGCGGAGTAAACGATTGGACGGGTAGGACTGACCGGGGGTTTTCTTTGAGACCGGGGTGGAGAATATGTTGGTAGCCGTAGGATGCACCCTGACTATGATTGGTTGGACAGAACAGCAAGAATATCAGGAGAAAGAACTGTTTATTTCCTTGACCTGACCCACATCCCTAGAAACGAAGAGAAATGTAATATCTAACCGAAAAAGAGAGCTCGATCTGCATTTCTGCAAGATTAATGAACTGCCATTGCTCCTCATCAACATTATGTAGAATTGCGGCCGTTTTGGAACCTTTCCTGGTACAAACGAGGGGATATAATGCTTAGCATAATGGGAAAAGCAGGAAAATAGCCACCATAGTTCTGCGGAACGCTTCAATGCCATACGCTATGCTTACCGCCAAAAAATTCTTAACGAGAGACAATGAATTATGAATTTGGAGGAAAATCTGAAATAAGCCCTGCGCCTAAGAGTGAGAATGGAAACCGCTCGAAATAGGAAGAACGTTGAGGAGAGAGAAAATCGTAAATCGTTCCGCAGTATGTTGTTCGTCAGATCATGATTCGTCAGGTCGTCCATTACATTCGTTGGTATTCGCTGAGCTTGAGCTCTTCAAGTCTTTAGCCGATGATGGTGAATTTTGGTCTTCGTCGTGTTCCTATGCCCCCATACCCCATGCCCCCATACCCCATGCCCCCATACCCCATGCCCCATGCCCTATGCCCTATGCCCCATGCCCATGGCTCGTGCCTCATACTTCATGCTTCATGCTTCATCACACTAGCCAGAACTAGTTCAACGCACCCTCTTGCAGGCAAGAGTTGCACCTCTCGTATGCTCGGATGGCCCCTCGACCACAATAGCAGAATCCAGTCGTGGATGACTTACTGGATCGTCTGCTTTCGGAGTCGAGCCCGCAGTCACTACTTCTGGGGCTGCTTCCCCCGCTTCCAGCTTCCGCATATGTACTACTCCCACTGTCGTAGTCCTGGGAGTATGTGTTGCGTCGGCCGGTGCCAATGGCTACCGGTAGCCCCTGGATGACGCCTCCTTGGCCTTGTCTTTGGCCAGGATACATTCCATCGTTGACAGAGAAGTTTCTACAGATCATGTAGGCGCGGGTGGCTGCTGCGTTGCGAGCCAACTCATCCGTCTCGTATTCCACATCCGTAGAATACTCCCTGTTATTGACCCGAACGGTGCAGGTGTAGCCCTGCCGCGTTCGATAGCATTCGTAAAGCGGGTCGGGCCAGTGGCGGCGGTTGCATAACCCTGCGAAGATGAAATTGTTAGTGGAGGGATAGTAAGAGGCTTGCATAGAAAGATCGTCGAAATTCAAGCAGCTCCCACGAAAGAGCGTCACATTTCGCTGAGGAGCCATTTCCCTTGGCCAGGAACGGCACGTTATGGTGGCATCAAGGCTTCAGGCACACTCCCAAAACCAATAGTATGTGCATCCACTTATTTGTTTGTTTGATTTTCCGTTGGGTTTCCATGATCGTGGTACCCAGACAACACCTTCGAAAAAGAACAGAGCGACTCTTACCTGTCAGGTACATAATGTATTCCATGATGTCGAGGGATGTCGGGGGAGGTAATTGGATGTGAGTGAATGGCTTGACGTGGGACTGGCGGATCTCGAGTGTAGAACCCTGAAGGACTCCAGCCTTACTGCCACGCAGCTTCGAGGGGGGACGATATCAGGCCCAAAGTCGAATCGTGGCTCCTGTCGTACGACGGTAGATGCGTTCGGAGGCTTGACAACTACCAATGTGAGGAGTGACAGCTGTCTAGGTGGTTGGCAATTGCTATCGAAAAGTTAACAGCAAGGGAGAGTGAGTGGCCTGCAGAAAGTGAAATGGGATGGGGGGGACATATGCCTCCAACAGCGGGACAGAGTGTAATTTATTGCAGCAGCGGGTGCAGCAGGGCATGTCTGGATATGCATCCGACTTGAGTCCGGCTGTCTTGGGGTCCGAGAGCATTGGACGTCTCAAATGAATAATCTGCGGGCTTTTGTTGCGGCTCTGTGCGAAAGACCCATATTGATGTGTTGGCGTAAGTTTTCGCCAGTAAAGACAGGGTTCCAGAATGTTAGCTACTTGATAACTTCAAGCTCCGTAAGGCATAGGTTCACCGGTTCTCGCCAGAGGGGACATCACTTCATTTCGCCACTCAGCTGCACCAGTAGCGTACTGACGGCTGGTGATCGGGAAAAAAAAAGCTCTGTGCTCCGTACGTCAAGCATTCTCTTGACCTTTAGATCGGCATCGCGAGCAGCCTGATATGGCAACGTTGACAAAGTACCAAAACTCCGCAGCGCAGCACATGAATTGAGCTATGATTTGAACAAGCTCCGTAATTGAGAGCTCCTTTGGCGGCCGCTAATGCAGTGCAGTAATTCGAAGGGGACGACAAAGCACCGCAACGTCAGATGCTGCAAGCTGCTCCGTGACCCCAAGTGACTACACGACAGCTTGGCCCCCTTCGACGACGCGATGCTTGGTCGAGAGGAAGGCACGTAGAAGACGGGGCAGCAGCGCCTGAAAAAGCTGACCCGGGATGAAAATTGGGCCTAGGAGATCGAGCTTGCCTGTTCCGTGCCAATTCAAAGCGCGGCCATCGCGCTTGGGGGGAGGGATTACTGGAGGGGAGGTTGACACGCTATCGTGACTGATTTTGGGTGCAGAACATGGTGGCTTGAAAAAGTGTCTAAGCGTCACATCAAGAATGGCAGGCTGCCTCCTGGCTCCAGGGTCAGGAGTTAAAAATTGATTGAGCGTTTAAGAGAGGGCAACGGGGTTGGTGTTACCACAGATGTTGTTGCACACACCCCGGACGACCGTGCTCATGCATGCGTGGTGAGTTGGCAGACGCTTGATACTTTCGAGTGGAACTATCTGCGCCATAGACCCAAACGGGGCACGACCAACGGCTGCTAGCTGTACGGGCTGCTTGCGAGCATGAGTCGCCGTTTGAGAGGTCAGGGAAAGCTGCGGAGAGTTTTCGAAGAGAGTGCTCCTCAATCTCGAAATCAGTCGCTACTGCTGCTGCCCCGAGCTAGGGGGTGAACAGGGGGTGACGGCGTTCCTGGCGAGGGCGACTTGGGGGATGCAGAGTCGATCCTAAGAAAGCAATGTGCCGAACGCTTCCACATATTATCCGAACTGACCTGCCGCATTCCGCAGGTAATCTCGCCATATTGGCATTTTAAAGGGGGGTGTGTGGGCTGGGCTTCGCTGCATCGACCAGGCAGGCAATCGCATCGCTTGATTTAACGAGTGACAAGCCCCTGCGGGAACGTGAAGCACACAATTTAAACCATTAGACTTCTTAGGAAATCTTAGACACAAATTAGAACCAACGCGATATGCGCGGAGCTCGAAGTAGTGAGAGTGGATGCCAGCGAATTCGCAGTAGAGCAAGGGAAGTGGAGGTACGTACAGGATCAAGGTACCTTTGGCGCCGGGACCAAGGCTTGGATAACGCAAGGACTGTCAGGCGGAGGCGGGGTAGAAATGGTTGAGCACGTTGGGATGGAGGGGAGTTCCGAGAAGGATGCCTGCCCTAGAAACGGATAGAATTAAAGAGGTTCGAGATGTCGTGCCAGGGTTTCTTGTGTTACGCATACAAGTATCCAGGAAGCCTGCGCAATCGAGAAGAAAGGCGGTGAGGGCGCGCTGGGGAGGAGTTACTTTGGCCTGCTCGAAGGAAGATGGGCAGCTCTGCCCTATGCACAAGTCCACCACCATAGTCAACGCCGTCACCACATGTATTTTTGATGTTGTGCGTACGGCACGTCTTCATGTCGTGAAAACAACGTCTCTCGACCTAACCGACTTACTTCCGCCATCTTTCAGACCCACCGGTTCATTTCGTGCCCTCTCTCCAATTATGAGATCAGCCTTGTGAGACACTCCATGGACCGTCCCTCCACAATGCCGATTGCTGCGTGTGGGGCCTCTTTGCACGACTCTACGGGCCCGACGATGAAGCAGCGACGCGATCCAGTGATCGAGCCATCTGGAGATCCAGTCTGCCAGCCGTGCTAGTCATGCTAGTTATTGAGAGGGGGATTACTAATAGGAGTTCTAAGATGGTGGGTATGTCCCCTCACGCGGTCCGTAAAACCATCGTCGGCAGCTGCTCGGTATCCGAATACAACTTCAACACCAGCTCCGATATATACCGGGGAGCTCTATAGCATCTGTAAAGCCCGAAACAGTTAGCAGAAACTATAAAAAGCTTCTCTTGAGCCCTGAAAAGCTTAGAAGACCTCCATCCCATAGCTACCATCAACCTTGAGCTCTCACAGCCAATTCTCTCATCATTCTGAATTCTAGAGAAACCACAAAACTTTTATCCCATTTCATTAGCTACAAACGTCTTCCCACAATGTCTAAGCAAATTATCCGTATAACCCTATTCAAAATACCCTCGGAATCCGACATTGAAGCAGCCCTCGCCAAATATTCCACCCTCCAGGGGACTGCAGTCAAGGTAATTAATTCCACTCACAATTCCTCCATAGCTGATTGCTCCCTCGATCACTCCTACGATTGTCTGCCCTCTAGCTCCGCCACCCGGTTGGTCTCACTTAATTAACATCCTCCAGGACGGCAAACCCTACATCCTCGGTGTCCGTGCCTTCAAGACCTACGACGACCCGCGCAACAACGGCTTCACTGTCTGCGGCCGCACCGTTTTCTCCTCGCTTGAAGATATGAAGTACTACGACGAAGACTGCGATGCGCACAAAGAGCTTAAGGCTGAGCTTAAGGGTAAGGTCGCCATGCCTGGGGGTGTCATGACGGTATATATGGATGGGGATGCGTAGATGCTAGATCGTGCAGGAACATAGATGTTGATGTGGAATCCAATTGAAT